>NC_137470.1:117526850-118726850 GCF_964235325.1 Thermobia domestica
ACAGTCTGCAAAGGACATTTTACGTTACGATTTTCGACCGCTTGCCGCCTCGGCAAAAGGTCAGAAACTTTGAACAAATAGATCGTCTTGCCGCGACGGACGAGTGCCGGCTGCTTCCAGCGACCCGCCACCGTCGACGGAGGCAATCCCTCTTTCCGACCGCGACTTCCTAATTGGGGCGTTAGTGATTATCATGTTGCTTCGTTAATGTATTATATTGTGCTATACGCGGAATAAATACTTCTGTGTTTTATTTAATAATAAGAAGCTTATTTACATTTATTACGGCCCTTGCTTGACGACAGCGAAACATATTCACGTTCAACTTAATCAGTTTCCATTCTCAAATGAGAACAGTGAGGGGAATGAAACAATTCACGCACACACTTAGGACTTAGAAAAGTGTCCTGCGAACATGTAGTGAATTCCTGCAGAGTGAAAAGCGCTAGTTGCAATTGTTAGCAGTTATTAACCTAACATATAAGACAATAAATTGAAAAACTGAGAATACGAATCTTTTCAGACATGACAGTGCGCTGATGCTTCAAATCTCTGTCTTTACTCCCTATACCTACGTTATTTCCCTAGTCAAAATGAATCCTCTTCAAAATTAATCCCAATTTCTTGTGCAACCATCCCTTCCTTTTAGTACTGCGCGGTCACATACCTGTCATGGCGATGTAAAGCCACTTTTGGCGACGAGGATACAATGATCTTCAAGACACCATCACTTGGTCGTAAATCTAAAGTGAAACGCCTTGCCATATTGTTGCATACTGAGTTACCATGTACCCATTTTCCCTTTCCACATAGCCAACAACAAGTTGATTACAACGTGTAGGAGCTGATGACAGATACAACCAACAACACTGGTTATGTAACAGAAAGAGGAAGAACTCGAGTTAACACGGTAGGTATCAGAAGAAGAGTTTGTAACACTAATCCTCTCAGATTTGTTTGAAAGAAACTAACATTTCACAGTGTTGTCTTTTGCCTATGTGGGTCACGTTGAAGATAGTACTAATAGGAAATAAGACACTGGTGTTGCCAGGCAGTCATAATGGTAAGTGTGTCGTTGAACGAATCAAGAGCACATGGACATGTTTGGTAACATTAGCACAATCTCCACTGAAAGTAATCCCCCTTCCTTCCAATCCTCGTTCTTTCTTTGATGTATGGACATATAAGATTATCACAGGAACAGCGAAAACAAAAGGAAATAAATTGATAACACGTTGTTTAGAGGTGCACCCACACTGGCCGCAACTAATGAATAATATCACGCGACGCCTTGTAATCAAGGGATCATGGGTTCGCTTCCTAGGGGTCACCTTATTTGTAATGATATGGATATTGAGAAAGGTTACAAAAACATAAGATAACGAATACAGTAACAATCATACGAAATTCGAGACAGTATTGATCCCTTTCCTCCCCATGTTGGTTACATTAAATGCAGCTATCATTGGACATACAGAAATAACTGATAACAAGTGTTAAACCACTATGATTGACACACCGTTTTCCCTTCAGTGTTATCATAACATTTGCAACAGAAATGAATATAAAAATACACATAGTCATATGAAGTGTTTCAAGGTAAAATGGAATAAATTTGCTTTTCTGACTATCGTGCAGAGGCGTTATTTCGTATTTTGCTTGGGGGCAAAGTCTCACAGCAAATAAGGGTTTCACGTTTGTGATTGATACATTAATAGGCAATATATGAAACTATATGTATTTCTCAAACTCAGGAAGGGGAAGTTGGCTCACGCCCTCCTCAAATGACGCCCTGTTATCATGTTGTAAAATACCAGAGTGATAGTCGTATGCCATTGAATTGAAATGCTTAATACCCAAGAGATGTCAACAGCAGTTGTTTTGTGTTAAGTTCCATTTGCAAGATTGTCTGTGAGTTGTGTTCACTCAGCATATTATTCAACCACATCGGGACTGTTGAGTAGTAGGATCAAAATGGCGAACTACCAAATTGAGGAACTAGTGCATATAATTTTCGTGTATGGCGGAGTTGGTGAGCGAGCGGCAGCCAGATTATATGAAGCAAGATATTGCGCCAGGCAAACACCTTATTATTCCAAGGCATTGCTCTTTTATTCTAGATTATTATATATCATTCGATTTGAATGTCTTTATATTTCAGAAATAGCACTCATTATATTATTTTCTTTTCAAATTATTGATATAACATTTCATATTGTTTTCATATTTTCAGAATCATCAGGCAATATATTGGTATCATTCCTATCATAATGTTTAATTACATTAGGTACTATTTGAACCTTACCTCAATTCATGGAGTTGCAGAAATTTTGAAAAGGGGTAGAAACGTCATAGAAAGGTAAATATTTATATTTTGCTATTGAATTTAAGATATCAATTACAAATATTTTACACTGAAATGTATACACAGCAGACATCAGTAATTGCTATGTATAAATAGTTAATGGGCCTAATCAAATATAAGACAAATCAATTTAACTGAAGGTTTGTCTTTACGTCTATTGGGAGGCATATCTCTGCTGAATAAGTAAAATATATAGGATTGTTAGAAATGTATTGAATGTTTTGATTATCACCAACAATTTACGTTTAGTAACTGGCATAAATTTGGAATATAAATAATGGAAAATAAACAGAAAATAATGTTTCAGGGCTGAAAGAAATGAGAACAAATTGCACAGTTGATCTTCAAAGATAATATGAGAATACATTGCTGACAAAGGAAACAGAAATTATTATGTGCTCTTGCCTTTCGCGACACTTACTCTGTTATTAAGTAACACAATTTTCTACTTCTCATTCGGTTGCATCCTGCAAACATACTTCTTGATGTACCAGGATTCGATTTGATCTCTTTATACCCCTCGTGCATACAACGTGCTCATGAAATTTAGTACAGGGTCACCTTTACGACACTATTGATACATTACCATAGCGTGGAACGCCTCCTGTTACAGAGATCTCAAACTTTATTGGCCACTATTGATTTCAATAGACAGTGTGCGTCAAGAGCCATATGTCACATGATCTCTTTCCCGAATATTCTTCTTGCGTTAATTCAAACATATCGGCTTCTCAGATGACCCCCATGATGCACATTACGCCAATCTTGTGGAGCTCCCTCCAACAAAGCGTGCCAGTTATAACGTTGGTGACTCTTCTCACAACCCGTTACATAATATTAGCAGTTTCAGCATTATTCACGTCATGAACATTCAGTGGAGCATGCATTGCTCATATCCAATATTTCACCTCAATCCCTCTACTTGTTTCAAAATTAAAGTGATACTTCTAGACATTTCCTACATTCTATCTTCGCACCTTGCCTTAATTTATCCCCCACCCTGTATACCGTCTGCCACTGAGCACTCTCTTTTTTCTCTGTTTCTTTTGGTGCTAAATCCAGTGCTAGCAATCATTTTCAGCAACTGAATTCACCAAATCGGAATGCTTTCTTTTGAGCATATTTGAACATATGTGGTTCGATTCAGAGATAGGAAATTAGTAAAGATTCACCCTACACCCTTTCACATAATTGAGTAATGCACTGCACGCAGACTGGTTTGATATTCTACTAGTAACCGTTCATGATCTCTATAACTCCATTTGACATCTCATCTGAGCTTTTCTCAGTGTAAACGTCGGTACAACGCAACAATAATCTCGTTAGTTCCACTTCATCAGGTGTTCTCATTTTTTTGAAAATCATCTGTATGTACACTTCAAATTATAAGTTTCTGGCTCAAGTAATTTGACCTTGGAGTAGAACTGTCAGCAAGTTATCAGTCGATCAGGAAACATAGTTTAATATATAGCCTATATAGTATGCTGTTAGTTTCATTATTACAGTTGTAAGCTCAGAGTACATGGCCAAAGCATCTTTGAGGGAAGAAATTATATACGAACGAACACAGTGAGTTGTACTCGAATCTTGTCATTGTTGTATGGTAGAAGTTATAGCAGTGGTTCTCAAACTTCTTGTTATTGCGACCCACATTAAATAATGAAGTAGTTTGTGGCCCACCTACTTTTATTCAAATACACATTAGCATTCTACGTAATGGTGGTGTTTTTCAAAGCAATTAAATTTTGTAAACCATGTCTTTAATTCCAGTTCGTTTAATAACAGTCCGTGTAACTGATTAACACGAAATTCATTTGGGGATATTGTGAACACCCTGAGTAATCACAAATGTTACAAAGTAGAGCTCGATGCTTAAATTTTAATAAATCAAAATTTAGTTAATTTTGTTAATGCCTATATGTTTATCTCAATTTCAAACTAAATTGTAATGTATTTATGAATGTAGTGGTCTTGTCGGTACAAGAATATCAATCGGTAGATTGAGCAAGTGCAATGTAAATTTCTTTCTCAATAACTATCTATTATATGAAATTGACTGCACGCGAAAAGAGGGTTAAAGTGTTTCCATAGATAGGCAACACAGAGCTAATATTACTCCCGACGCAATGTCCTACCCCGTGATAGATTTTCACACACCCACTTCCTTTTTATCGTAACCCAGCATATCTACTAACTGTATAACAGGGCAGGGCTCTGACTAAGCACTAACTTTTCACTTAGTTAACAAACACTTTCAATTTTCCGTTTCTGACTAGTACTTCACAACATATGTTTCTGGATCAAAATAAAATTTCATAATTAAAATGAGAAACTTCACGCGACTCATCAAAAAGCGGGCCGGGATCGACCACTAGGTCGCGACCCACATTTTGAGAAACACTGACTTAGAGCAACTACCGCTGAACATCCGGATGAACTACTCATTTGGCAGTTAAATCTGTTTAATTAATGTTCGAATTAGATTCTTCAACTCAATGCCTGAAAGGTATTTTATGCTTTTTCTAGGCTCATTTTTTCTAGTCACAGACTCTGAGAAGTAGTTAATGTGTTAAGATGAAAATTAGTCTTCCTGAGTGTTTAACATCTATTCGTGAGGAATATACTTTCTGTATTTTATCTTTGTATTCCTATTTATTCTTCATGATTATCAGTTGCCAAAATGTTACTTTTTTCTATATGTATGTCAAAACAAGCACACATATCACCATTAGAATAAAGTAGAAGGAAAATGCATATTCCCACAATATGTATGTTTCGTATATATCCAACCTTTGGCACATCGTAAGGTAAAAGTCAGTATAAAAATAAAAGTACTTATTCAAAAATCTTAATTAGTAAATATTAAAATTATATATATTCATTTTCAGGCTCCTGTGGTTAGTGCTATTTTTATTGGGACTCGTTGCGACTATTTTGATCATACTGGAATCGTGGAATAAATTCCAACTTAATCCAACAGTTCTGACTATTGACAGGGATAGAGATAAATGGAAATTCAGATTACCTGCAATTATTATATGTCACGATCCTCTGCACAATCGTAGATCTCTGAAGAAATTTATGAAAGAGTAAGTTAATTTTAATGAATTTTTAACTTGTTATTATTGTCCTATTAGCATCAATTACCCGCTTCGCTGGGTTAAATAAAGAAAAAAATAGTAATATGTTTCGTTAATCAGTCACTTTTTACTATTACTAAGCGGTCCTTGATATTGGCCATTTTCGATTATTTTTATATATCCCGCTCCCCTCCGACAATTTGCAAGGCTTAATTTGGATTTAAAAGGCATCAGAAATGTCACTGTTCACCTCAGTGACCTCGAAAACTATAGCTTCGACACTAATACCGTTCATTTTCGATCATTTGTAAATGTCTTTCCCCTCCTTTAAGTAACATCGTCAAAGTGATATGACAAAAATAATCTCATGTTCGAACTTAACCCTAGAACGGTCGGGCCGGGTCTGCGAGACCCAACTACTTATGCTTTAAATAAAATTTTCAATTTATTTTAAATTAACGGTTTGAGTTGTAATTTCATATACCTTCCTGAAACTTCCGATAAGAGACGGTAATGTTGCAGACCTGTTTGATTTATAATTAGTTTGCTTTTAATAGAGCTCTGAACCTCACGTGGGCCTGCCAGACCCAGCCCGACCATTCACGTAACTTTTTTTTTTTTTGCTAGTGTTAAGAATCTTGTAGAAAGTTTACTTTTTATGGTGATTACCTATTCTACATTTTTTAAGTGTGTATATACGAACAACATTTCAGTTGGTATTTTGAGCAACTTTAGAACATAATGGAACGTGAAACAGTTTTTGTGAGTGAAATTCATAGAAATTTATATGATGATTAAAATGAACTGGATGATTCCGATGCAGATCCTGATTTTGAATTATTTAGTGACTATGATAGTATTAACAGTGAGTGTGGTGACAATGATGATAAGGTTGAATAATTGTTACTGCCGCCGCTGCTGAGAAAACTCCACCCACTCCGTCATTAGATAACAATCTTGTCAACAATGAAATCTAAAAAACTTTACCCCTGACATCCAGTATAATTCAACACAGGTGATGCACTCGGTTGTGTCAAATAAACTTATGTGTCCTTTACAATATTACTTATATGTAACAACACTTAAGCAAGTATTTTTTTAATATAATTTTCTAGAAAAAATCATATAACTTACTAACAAAAAATATGTAAACTATTACATATATTAAAAAAAATAAGGGAAAACGCCAGTTTTGAGCTGGAACGCTTTTTTCTGTTTTAGAAATACTTGTAATTACATAAAATTATGTTTTTATTAATAAGATATCGGTTACAAATTAATTATGCAGTTTTATTTTATTTTATTTTTTTTTGTCTCTCTCAGAGCCAGCCCGACCGTTTATAAAACTTTTTTCCGCCCGATTGTTGTAGGGTTAATATAAGTTGAAAACTTGGTCAAGATCGATCCTGTGGTTCAATAGTTATTAAGTTTTATTTGTTTTTATATATCTCCCCCTCCTTCCCCTCCCATAAGTTTTACCGTGAAAGTTAAATTATAGAATCCGGCCCGAAACAGGCCCGAACCTCATATACGTTAAGCATATGATCGAGCTTGAGCGTTTGGTTCAAGAGTTATTAGGTTTTACTTATTTTTCAACTCCTTCCTCCCTCTCCCCCAAGCTCTATTGTCAAAGTGAATAGATAAATACTATTCCAGACCCAAACCTCATCTATATTGAAAATTTGATCGAGATCGGTCAAGTGGTTCAAGAGTGAAGTCACAAAGACAGTCACTTTCATTTTTATTTTTTACATATATATCTCCCCCTCCCACACCACTTACGTTGCACCATCAGATTTAAATAATAAAAATTATCCAAACCCGAACGTCATCTATGTTGAAAATTTGATCGAGATCGGTTGGGTGGTTCAAGAGTTAAATTTTATTTATGTTTATATATAAATCTCCCCTTCTCCTCCCCCTAGGTTCTACTGTCAAAGTGAAAAAATATTTTTCAAAATTTCCAGGTCCGAACCTCATCTATGTCGAAACTTTGATCGAGATCGGTGGGGTGGTTCAAGAGTTATTAATTTTTATTTATTTTTATAGATTTCTCTCCATCCCTCCCCCACCCTAAGTCCTACCGTTAAAGCGATAGCCCAGTAAATAAAGGACCGCGAGCTGAAATAATTTAGAAAAAAGCTGAAAATTTCAGGATTTGTTTTTCATGTGATCTTAAATGAAATATCAAAAGTACCATAAAATCCCGTGTGCGCTTCATCCTCAAAATGGCGGCCAAATGTGGCTGCCGTCCAGAATGCACATGCTTCCAGATTTTAGCTTGTAACTCTAAGACTATTTAAGATATTCCAATTCTGTAAAAGCACTTTTGTTCTGGAAGCTCTAGTCTATGACTTTTCTTAATACTTCTTTCTCGTAAAGCGTGACACAAAGCCACCATTTTCCATTAAAGTATAAAGTGGTACATTTTGAAAGTCCTGCCTTTGGATTGGTTGTAGAAAATCTCCAAAACTGTTAGGAATATGCAAACAATGCTCGGAATAGTTTAGATTGAACATTTAATTTTAAAAAAATCATCCAAATCGGTATACAATTAGTTGAGAAATTCGACATTTTTGAAAAATATAGGTGTACAGAGCTGCTTCCTTGTCACCCAATTGTCCATACTGTGTTCCTTTAAATCTCTTTTTTTCTTTTTAGTAGCAGAAATAAAGTATATATATATATATATATATATATATATATATATATATATATATATATATATATATGTAATCAGTAGCCTCACCCTTAACATCATTGGCGTAACAGCTGGTAGTCTATATTAATATATTCTAAACATACATAAATTTTAAGCTAATGTGGTTCATAGTGGTATGAAAGTAAACAGCAAACCCCTGCCTTTTTTTCTCAAAGAATGAAGCAAACAAGAAAAGAAAAGCAGATCATATCTAAAAATAGAAGCATCAACAATGCATTCGTATCGCGTCTACCTAGAAAGAAGCAATTCCTTCATTGGAAAAAGTTCCACACCGAGGATCCACAATTATTATTATTATTATTATTATTATTATTATTATTATTATTATTATTATTATTATTATTATTTTGTTGAAAATGTAACTAGAAGTAAGAAAGGTGATTCAAATATGTTATCTCGGATGCATATCATGATCTGCCATTCAATTATTTCAATGTGTCGGTCCCGTACGTTTATATCACCAATCCATCTAGCAATTGGAGTTTACTGTTTGCGATACTATGGATTTCGTCAATATATAGATAGATATACTTGCATACGGTAGTTTTGGAATATCAGCCAGTTACGCTGAAGTAAGAAGACATGAATATTCTAGAATGTGTTCTATTATTCCAATCCAAAACCGATCATTCTCAAAATTTGATTCAGTTTGTTTTTGATAATGCAGCGAGAACATTAGATGGTCACGGTACTTTCCACAGTATGGGTGGGATTAAAATATGCACACCTAAAATAAATAGACAAGATTTACGTATAGAACGTGCTGCACTGCTTTCAGCAGTTATGGTATCCGCTCTTGCTAGAGGAAATATTAAATTTTATAAGAAACCAACAAACAATGTACTTTTAAATAATATTGAAATAAAGAGTTTGATACCGGCAGAAAATATGATAGTACAAAATCTCCGATATGCTAATTTTCACAGTTGAAGTTTGACTTCTCATGTATATCATAAAAGATTCACCTAAGTCAGGGTGGAGTGGTTGCATGTACACTATCACTATGACCACCGGCAGTTTGAAATGAGCAGCATAACTGCAGTTCCTTTTCTCAACTGGAACTCATCAAATTTCTGTACAATTTACATTTCCTTTCTATTTACTTGTGACGAAAGCAAGAAGGCGGGATAGGATTCTTGTATCGTTACTTTTGAACAGCTTTTGTATTGGAAGGCAGTGGAAATAAAACATCTGCTCAACAAGATAGTGATTTAGCTAAACTAGTTGTCAGACTGGGGGGATTTCACCTTCTAATGTCATACTTAGGTGTCGTTGGACATATTATCTGGTACTTTAATTGAAGAACTTTGGGGCTTGTTGTATGCGCAAAATACTGTGGTACAAATGTTAAATGGAACTACATATGCAAGAGCACTGAGAGCACTAAGAACGTTTTGACTTATGTAGCACTATCAACAGATTTGCAGTTTAGTTAGAGACCTTGAAGAGAGTAATATATGTTTCAGTATCGATGAGTTGATCATAGGTACAAAAACCGTAAACGACTTAAAGAATAAAACAGACATTAAAATACTTATGACCTATCTAGCCGAGTCAAAGCTGAACTGTAGCTTCAAAGTTTGGAACATGTAAGATTAATAATACTTTATATTCGAGCAGAGCGTCCTGGAGACTGGGACTATCATATTTATACGGTGAAAAGCATGATTCCAAACTTTTACGCAGGAGGACATTTGAACTATGCGAAATCTACACAGTTTTATCTGCAACAGATGGAAGAATTGGGAAATAAACTGAAACCAGCAGAACTTGAAAGATACTTTGATGTGCGAAGGAAGGATTGCTTTTGGAGTGGAAGTGCAACAGATATGGTAATTGAACAGAGTTTGATAAGGGCAATGAAAGCTTCCGGAGGATTGAGCTATGGGCGGGATATTGGCTGGCTCGGTCTTAGGCCCTATCTTTTCAAATTACAATGGAAGTGAGTGAAGCCTTAGAAAGTTTGTGTGAAAAATGGTCGTCAGTGTCTGAACAGCATGTAGAAACTAGACCTTTCGGTCAGGAGACAGATGATCAAGACATCAGAAAACTTTCTGATTGTCTTAGTCTTCACAGCCCGTTTGAACAGTCCTATGAAAAAGACCTTCTAGTTAACATTGCAACTGGCTTAGTAACTGGTAAGAAAGTTAACTGTGATAGGGCGAAAGAGATAGGTGCAAAATCACTATCTCAAATGATAGGTAAAACCTTTGGTAGCGTAGTTCTAAAAAAGAAAAGAGAAGGTTGTGTGTCTGCGACAAGCAATACAATTAATATTAGGAAGGAAGCTGTTAGCATCAACTCACTGTAGTTGTTCAGCCGAATTGCTGCGGTATTGCAATCATATGAATAGATGCATGATTTTTTAAAATATGAACTAGCACCTTATCCTCCCTCCTTATTTGATGAAATTTCAATTAGAAAAACTAGAAAATAGTACTAATGGACATTGTAGGACTTATAGATCCCTGTATGAAAACTCTATCAAAATTATGTTACGTTGTAGACGGTGGTGTCTTACTTCATGCGGTTGTTTGTCCGATATTAACACATATGCAAATACTTCTGAAAAATATGTACGATATATACAGAAACACATTTCACCATGCAGAGCTGCAGTTTTTGATGGCTATGCAACAGGCAATAACACCAAAAATGATGAACGACAGAGAAGAGCAATGTCGAAGATGTCTCTACAATCGCATTTGATGAAAATACGAAAGTAACTACTGAGCAAGCACCCTTTTTACTAAACTCTGAAAATAAAAGACGTTTGATTGATTTCTTCAAAACCCACTTTAACTCTTCAAGCATTACAGTGTACGAAGCTGAAAGAGATGCAGATTCTCTGATTGTCAGCACAGCTATTAATCTAAGTAAATAAAACACTTTTCTTGCTGAAGTAGTAGGAGCTGACTATGACTTATTGGCCATCTTAATTGCTCGAACAATTCCAGACAATACAGTGTACTTTGTGAGGCCGAAAACAAACAAAATTGAACAGAAATGCTTCCACATTGACAACATCCAAAGGAAACTAGAGTCACTGAAGGACATCTTTCACAGGGTGTCTTCATGCTATCACAGTTTGTAACACATCATCATCTTTTTTTCAACAAAGGCTGCCATCAAAATTCTTCAGAAGTAGCAAGAACTATCTAAAGCGGTTACAGTCTTCCACCAACCCAATTTAGATCCCCAAACAGTCATTAAAGTAGGAGAAAAATTGGTTACGCGGTTGTATGGAGAACACAATCAATTTTCTTTAGACGAACTTCGATATAAGCCTACAACAGGATAATGACTAGAAAACTATCCTCAAAATTCAATTTGGCAAATTTCCCTCTTACAAGTGCTGCTGCCACTCAACACAGTGTATGTGTTTACCTTGAAGTACACCAATGATTGGGGAATGATATGAACCCAACAAAATGGGGGTGGCAATTAATAGAAGGTAAATTGCTTCCAGTGCAATAAAATTAAAAGCTGCTCCTGACAATCTGCTGAACCTTGTATCTTGCCCATGTAAGATAAGAACGCAGAAAGACTGTGACAGCAAATGTGAATATAGAAAGGCAGGACTAACTTGTTCCAAACTCTCTTTAAATTGTCGGGGAAATATTTGTTTAAATATGTTAATTCCTGATGACTCTGAAGACCATGAAATTTTCATATATTAAAGAAGGTAGGTGTAATACATATTTTAAAAACTTTTTACTCCCTTTTTGACTATTTACAATGAAGAATCTACTGCACAAGGGAGTTCAAATGAGATATAAAAACGGATACTTAATTTTCAACAATGGTGGCTCGTTGGTATGTAATCAGTGAGGCACAATACATAACTAAGTTGGGTTGTGTATCTACAAGTAGACTCAATGCAAATTGACCATTTGGTGTCCTTATGAATATACATGTCTAGACTAATAGCGATTGGACATGTCGGACAAGTATCATCTTTGGTCGCCATTTTGGTATGAAATTCACATAGGTTTTATGACAGGTTTGAAATTTCAGTTTGGAATCCCAGGCATGAATGCCATAAATCCAGCACAACTATGAATTTCGAAACTTTAGGTGCTAGACTAATAGCGATTATTTTTTATCCAACTACTTTTAATTTAAAACATCGAATTTCTCGACTAATTGTATTCCGATTTACATGATTCCTTTTTTAAAACAAAGCTAATTAAATGTTCAATCTAAACTATTCCGAGCATTGTTTGCGAATTCCTAACGGTTTTGGAGATTTTCTACAACCAATCCAAGAACAGAACTTTCAAAATGTATCACTTTATACTTTAATGGAAAATGGTGGCTTTGTGTCAAACTTTACGAGAAAGAAATATTAAAAAGAGTTATAGATTAGAGCTTCTAGAACAAACGTGCTTTTACAGAATTGGAATATCTTAAATAGTCTCAGAGTTACAAGCTAAAATAGGGAGACATTTGCATTCTTGACGGCCGCCATTTTTGGCGGCCATTTTGAGAATGAAGCGCACACCTGATTTTAGGGTACGTTTGATATTTCATTTAATATCACATGAAAAACAAATCCTAAAATTTTCAGCTTTTCCTAAATTATTTCAGCTCGACACCCTTTTTGTTTTATTATTTACTGGGCCCAGGTTTGGACTTCATATATGTTGAAAATTTGATTCAGATCGACTGAGTGGGTTAAAAGTTATTAATTCACGAACATATACACTTTTATTTTTACATTTATTGATTTTTGTATATCTTCCCCTCCTCCCCCTCCGCTACGTTGCTCTGTCAAAGTGAAATGATAAAAATTATCCCAGTTCCAAACTCCATCTGCGTTGAAAATTTGATCAAGATCGGTCTGGTGGTTCAAGAGTTATTAAGTTTTATTTATTTTATTATATGCCCCTCTGCTCCCCTCTTCTAAGTTATAACGTCAAAGTAGATAGCTAAAAACACTCCCAGGCCAGAACCGCATTTACGTTGAAAATTTGATCTGGATTAGTTGGGCGGTTCAAGATATTATGAGTCACAAGCATACTCACTTTCAATTTTATAATATAGATTATGTGCTTTTGAAACACTAGAAGATTATAGAGATTATAGAACTATCGGTACAATATTTAGAGGTAATGCAGCAGTTTCATGAATGATGGTTTACTGTTAGTCAACTTGTAGTTGAATACAATCACTCAACCATTGTTAACCTTAAGATTTAACTAGTCTATTCGGGTCTCACAGACCTCAACCGTCGTGTGTTCCTTTCTAAATTAAAAGGTAGCTAGAGACAAGGATTGTTTGTTGTCTACCTTTACAGTTTGGCGTGCATTACCATAGTCTAAATTGAAACAAAAGCAAGTACTTTGACTTTCCCAACATGGCTTGCTTGGGGTCTGAGATACCCAATCAGAGTATTAACGATAGTACTTTTCTGTTGAACGTCGTAAATGGTAAATTCAGTTTGTCTATATATTGGGGCCGCGGTGGCTCAGTGGTAGAGCATTCACCTGTGGTGCTTGGGGCCCGGGTTCGATCCCAGCCCCCGCCAAGTGAACTTTGTGGTGGACAAACACCATGTGCGTGGGTTTTCTCGGGGTTCTCCCGTTTCCTCCCACTTTCTTCATTCCACCATTTCATTCATTATTCATCATCACCGTCTTCTTTAGCCTAACCGGCATAAACGTGGGACGTAAAACTCAGATTTAATTTCATTTCAATTTGTCTATACACGTAGGTATATTTTAGTTTTCGTTTTATAAATTTTGTGTTTATTCATACAACTCTCAAAATGACACAACAGAGATGCCACTGGTCTTAGAGAAGACGTTACCTTACGCGGCTAGCACATTTTCAAATGCAAATAGAATTATCTTTTGTAAAATACATCATACTGGACAAATGTCTGTTGGAGTGTATTTGGGATTAAGTTTTATTTGAAACACAGAAAAGCAAAGACCAAATATCAAGGATAATCCTCATTGTCTTGAATACAGTTGTAGTAAGATTTAAGTATTGAGATACAGTAGGGGAAAAAGTAAAATGAAATCTTTGATTTTTACGTCCCACGGTTTTGCTGGTTAGGCTAAAGGAGACGGCGATTATGAGAAATTAGTGAATTGGTGGAATGAAGAAAGTGGGAGGAAACGGGAAAATCCCAAGAAAACCCACGAGCACGGTGTTTGTCCAGCACAAATTCCACGAGCTCGGATCGAACCAAGAACCCCAAGCACCGGAGGTGAACGCTCTACCACTGAGCCACCGCGCCCCCTAGCTACAGTAAGGCGTCGAAAATCCGAACTAATTGGGAGCTCAGGTAGTTCGGGTTTTCAAATTGTTAGGATTTTCGAAAATGACCAGGAAAATGCCACTTAGGCTTAAATATACTGTACGTTATGCTCTTTTATCGATATAGTGATTATACAGTACATACAGTAATTACAATACCGTACATAAGACTATTTACATATAATGTTTCTGAAGAACCTGCTCGTACACTAAATTACACTGTTCTTGCAACTCACACTTTAATCTTAACTGTTATAGGCCTAAGGGAAAATGTAAATATGTATGAAAAATAATTACATATGAATGAGCTTTTGTAAAAAACATAGACTTCACATAAAGAAAAAATTCAATTAGTGTACTGTCATTAGCTTCTAGGGACTGTGTTCGGATTTTTCACGTCCGGATTATTGACGTTCTACTGTAATTGGAAATGAAGATCTTTGGGAAGGATGGTAACTCAATCATTAATGACAAATCTTGCATTAAGGAAATATATGACAGCGACTATGGGAAAGCATGAGGTAACAACTATTTTCACAGTAATTTGTATTGCAAATCTTTAATTGGAAATTAAATAAAAAAAGAAAAAAAGAAACATACGTTCACAATCTTCATGAAAGAAATATTATATAGACTCATATTTCATAACATGACCCTAATAACTTCTCTACTCGTTTGCCTTTAAATCGTTCAATAAATTCATATATGTTGTAACTTTCTAATACGAGAAAGAAACAGAAGAACACTGACTTAGCTGTGAATTTCAAATAAGAAGAAAATATACAGTCAATAACCGCGAAAGGAAAACTTAGCGTTTTTCTGAACTCATCGGAGTCTAAGATTTTTCTTTCATTAGAGAGGTTAAGGGTTAAGAGTAATGAAAATAATCTTCTGAACCAACGTTCAGACACATAAACTACTAAACGAAGCAACACAAGGACTTTCAAACACGAGTTTTGACATGTGGATGTTAAACACAATCGTAAACTCGAATCGTAAATCGTTGAAATCTCGAATGACTTTTAACGTTCGAATAACTATCAATGTTCCAAAATAAAGACATAGACTATCTTTCCAAATGAGTTTTATCCGCTTATCTCCAGTGTGATCATACAAAAGTTTTTAAATAATCATACGAATCATAAGTATATATACCCTTTCATATGAATATATCAACAACGTAATAAATAGCTATAATTTTTTTTTCAACCCTTATAATATAGATCATTGTGATGCAAAAATAGAGCTTTTAAACGACCAGCTTTATACTAGTTAATTTGTACAACCCGATTCATAATTTATTAGGCCTGATGAGCAGCATTGAAAGTTTGCTTCTAATATCTAGGCCTATGTACAGTATAGCACGTACCGTCACCAGCAAAAGTAAAATTCACAAACTTTGGAATTAAGTGATTAAATAAATGTGATTTAATTGTTTGTGTTAATGCTCGCACGGTGATGTATAAACGAATATTGGTTTTAGACATAAGCTGGACTTAAATACCCTCTTATTGTTGGATATCAAGAAAGTTTAATGCACTTCCAACATAAAACTATCTTTTAAAGGTATTATTAAAAGTTCATGGGTGTGTAGGATTTTAAGCTTGATAATGCAATTTTCGGTAGTGCCCTATCGTCATGAGGGAAGATATGGATGAACTTAAATAATTTAGTAAAGGTAATAAGAAAAACATGCATTGTGTAACTTTGTGTATTCCACGCATTCACCAAATTAACATTAAGCTGTATCTCTCTTTAAACTGAGGCCGCGGTGGCTCAGCGATAGAGCGTTCACCTCTTGTGCATGGGGTCCCAGGTTCGATCCCAATTCGTACCAAGTGAACTTTGTGGTGGGCACACACCGTGTGCGTGAGTTTCCTCGGGGTCCTTTCCTCCCACTTCTTCATTCCACCATTTCCTTCATTGCTCGTCATCACCACCTCCTTTAGCCCAGCTGGAATAATCGTGGGACGTAAAACTCAAAGATTTCATTTAATTTCTCTTTTAAAAAAGCAGTGACAGAATATGTTTCGTGTTTGCAACAAAATCAATAATTTGTATGAATACTATTTAAATCTCTAACATAGATTTTCTTTCTTTCTTTTTTTCTTTTGATTTAGGCAATTTGGTAAGAAGTTGTCTAAAGATGAATATAGCTTTTATGAAGATTATATCATATCTGTCACTAGCCTCAACATCACTAATATTGTGGAGCTTAGAAAATATGCAAACACGTCTTTCCCATTCGAAGAACGTTTAAGTGAAATTCAACACAAGGTTAGTGTATTAGTATTATACATATTAAGATATAAAATGCGTTATCCTTCTATGTTGATTACAATATGCATAATATTTAAAAAGACATCGAGAAATGTTACTACTTTAATGTCATGAGACACCAATGACAACAAAACATTAAAACTTTGATAATAAAGGAGAAACTGGTGTAATACAAATTATGTAGTTATACAGTTATTAATTTTGTTAATGGGTTTGGTATGTATGTATGCAGAGACGGTCGATCTAGGCTAGGCTAGTTGTAATTTTGTTGGAGAAATGTTAAAACAATCACAATTTCAAAATTAATTGAAGTATAAACGCATACTATTTTATTCTTAGTCGTTGATATCATGAATACACTATTGAGTGTGGTATAAAGCAGCGCAAGTGTATCATGCAACAAAATTTGGATATTGCATACGTTTTCTACAAATATTAAAGGTCAAACGCAGAGCATCTTCTCCCATTCATAAGCATTGCGTGAAACTCAAGTGCTTGATACAAATGTGTCTCTACATTTACTAAACTTCGACAAAAATATGATAGGGTTCTCAGATATAACACAAAATAAGTTTAAGTGTTTTTTTACAACAAAAAATATAAACACAAACAGTCAGGGCTGTAGAAATGTATCAATGTTTAGCTGTAGCCCACCGAAAATTTGAACGAAGAATATGTATAAGAATCATAATTCGCAATCGAAGTCCACGAACATGAACAAATTATGGGATTTGTAGAAGCCACAATTAGGCTGCGAATACAGTACGAATTTATACTAAATGCCGGCTCTCGGGAGTAGAATCCACATCAAGCTTTTATTCATGATTCCATCACTGTGGACGTCTCCCCAAAAGTGTTACACTTGGAAAGGGCTTAACAGGTTGCAATGATGTGAACAGATTTTGGGGGAGATGGCTGAAATTCCGCTCCAATGTAGAAGAAACTATGTAGATTATACATTCCAAATGCAAATTGTACTAAAAGGAATGAAACGTAATCAAAACAAGCACGAAACACTAACAATAATGTCAATGGAAAATAATGGAGAACAAATAATTTCTCCGCTTATCTTAAAATTCAAAACAGGGAGATGACTAAAATTTAGCTTAAATGTCGAACAGACTATGTAGATTCTATATTCCAATAACAAATTGTTCTTAAATGGATGGAACTTAGATTTAAAAAAAATACAAAACATGAACATTAACTCTAGGAACATCATGGGCGGGGGGGATCGGAGGCTCACAAATTATTTTTGTTACATTTTGTAACATTTCCAATTGCATAAGAAATCTAAAAAAATGATATTGTCAAGCTTGACACCGTTCATCATAAAATTTATTTGCTTAGTTTTTAATGTTTTTTTTTTCTATTTATACATATAGAAAGTGCTGTGGACCTCAGAAGCCCCCTGCCTAGGTAGTACTAACGGGCTATTCACCGCATACGCTAACTGTTATATTCCAGCGTTTTAGCTATTTATTTTATTTTCCTTTGAAACAATTTTGGTATTACAACATGCAGCGGCACACTTACAAGGGAACATCTTACATTGATAGTAGCATTGCCCAAGCAAACAACGCACAATCGACAAGAGAGTGAATAAAACTTTAAAGTCCAAAATTTCACGGGCCGACATCCAGAAACGCAGGAGATACAGAGGAAAGAAGGATCTAGAGTCATGTGAAGATAGCAATGCGAAGGATACACTGACACAGACAGAACTTCAAAATGATTGAAGTAAACCAAATGGCATTTACACAACAGTATAGTAAGCAATCATTGTACCCACATATATGCTCAGTGACGTCATATATGGTGCAGTGTTGCCAACTGAGCACAACATGAAGTAATGTTAAATTTGCACGGAACACCAATTATACCATCTAGCAAATCTAATTATGAGTGGAACCAAACCTGTGAAGTCGTGATGTAGTGTTGGCAACGTTTGAATATAGGCCTATATGAATTCCTACATGAATCTTTGTCAAACGAAAATCTCAGAATAGTAGCAAAACACAGCACATAATCTGAAATGATGTATGCCATTGGATGAGCAAGTGGTCCGCAGGTTTGCTCTTGGTGCACATGTTCGATTTCCGATTAGAGCGTTCTGCAAAATAGTAGCAGTAGGGAGGGATGCGCACGAGACGAGTCGAGACAGGATTTTCCTGACAAAATTCGAGTCGAGAGACGGCTCTTCCAATAGAAAAATATATATTTTTCGAGTCGAGACATCACTTTTACCGCACATTTTCGAGTCGAGACTGCCACAAATCTTGTCTCGTGCGCATCCCTAAATAGCAGTTGGAACCTTACATGTTTCGTTCCGTATTTTTATACTTCAGTGATTATATTCTTGTTTGTGGTCTCATATTTTGCTTTCGACTAGTTCGAATCGTTTACTGTATGCACTGTTCTACATCTGAGATTCATCTAGGAATTCATGTAGGCCTCTCATCATACGTTGGCAACACTGTACATCACGACTTCACAGGTATGGTACTGCTCATAATTAGATTTGCTAGATGTTATAATTTGTGTTCCGTGCAAATTTAACAAAACTTCATTTTGAGCTCCGTCGGCAACACTGCATTGCATATAATTTTATTGAGCATGTCTGTAGGTACAATGTTTGCTTATTATACTGTTGCGTAAATTTCATTTTGATTTTTTCAATCATTTTGAAGTTCTGTCTGTGTCAGTGTGTCTTTTGCATTGCTATTTTCACATGATTCTATATCCTTCTTTCCTCTGTATTTCCTGTGTTTTTGGATGTCGTCCCGTAAAGCTTTGGATTTCTAACCTTTCTTCCCTCATCTATCGACTGCGCAATGTTTGATTGGGCAATGCTACAATCAATATAAGATGTTTCCTTGTGGGCTATAATTCTGGTGCAATGTTGCCATCTGCACATTATAAAAATTTAGCATATATATTTTTTTTGATTATTTTAGGGCATCAAAATATTTTATTTTCTATTAGTTATTTCTTTCAAACCTGCTAAGACCTAAATATGTCACTTTATATTATAATCACACACACACACACAAACACACACTTACACACACACACACACACACACATATATATATATATATATATATATATATATATATATATATATATATATATATATATATATATATATAAAGAAAGGAAGATAATCAAGTTTCAATAGTGATGGGATAGAACTATGCTACTGGACCTCTCGTGTGTTACCGAGTACTTTTTAATCATATAATCTACAAGCAGAAACCTGCAACACTGACTGAAGACACATATTTCATAGGAAATTGTCAGTTCGTTATTCTGTGACTGTGACTGTGACTGTATGTGGGAATCTGCAGTGTGGCAAATCGTGCTCTTTGCCAAAGTTCAATTGAGAAAGAACTTAAAGAACTTTTAAATGATTCTGACATGGAAGTTAGTGAGCTCGAATATAGCAAGGTGGAAACAACCCAGTCAGATTTTGATGCAAAAGACAGTGATTTGAACATTTTATTTCCTAATGCAAATGGAAGAAATGGAAGCAGTGATACGTTTCTTGCAATGAATCCATTGTAATATTCATGATGTTGTAGTGGTGTTAGTTTACAAAACTAACAGACAAGTCATAGTTTGTTTGCTTATGTTTTACATGGTCATTTCATAGTTGCAAGAATCTGACGTTGTGCTACTAGAAAAATGTATTTTTTTAGTGTTGCCAACACTGTTCTCTGGTGATATCCCCTATAGTGTCCAAAGAACGTCCCTCACACTGTTTATCTTTTCGCGGAAACCAAATTTGAAAAAAAAATCGCCATTCCAACGATAACCGTGATGGAATTATAAAAGTTGAATTTTGAATTCACTGGAATACTGAAGTATACCCCACTCTTCCCCATTCTACCCCACTTTACTGCACCACCACCAAAATGCTTTCAGAAGCCGCTTTTGTACATATACTACATTGTACTAAGTTGCTGTTTTTCGGTTTGATAGTTTTTCTACACAAACAAATAAAATAAATAGGTCGTAGTTACTGACATAAATAAAAAATAGTAACATAAACAATTACATACATATAATTGGCAACACTGTACTTAGAAACCTAGTAATAATAGAAAATAAAAGTATATGGTGCCTTAGACATCCGACATTCATATCAGACAAGATAAGTAATTTTCCGTGATAAATAATGACCTTTATGCTGTGGACCTCAGAGCCTCCCCCCCCCCCCCCGTTGGTGTTCCCTGTAACTCAAAAAAACTTTGGTGTTCCTAGGCTTAAAGTCAATGGAAAATCAATGAAAGAATAAAATCGTCCACATATCTCGAAAATTATGGGATGGCTTATTACAAAGACACAACGAAGAGCTGGAAAACTATGTTCAGCACGTAAGGTAATTATGGATAGAACATTGTCATATCGCACTAATTAATACCTAAAATTAATTAATAACTGTAAACAAAGACAATAGAAAGAACGTTTAGAATAGTATTAATTGTACCTAAGAGGAAAACCTAGACATTGCAAATAAACTTTATACATTCGGTATTAAAAAGCAGTAGCAGCTAAAATGTGTTGAGATCAAAGAGATAACTAGAATATATTGCAACTACAAGTAGGGTTTATCTCACCAATGTTCGTTTCCAAGTCCAGATCACATAAAAAAAAGAGCGGGATTGTAACATAATTAACAATACTATCAATACAATTAATTTGACCAAAACTAGCATATGTGGCCAAAACTAAGATGTCAAGGACTTTTATTAAATTCGCTGGTGACGTTTCGTGATCCATCACCTTCCATGTAATATTTGTTTTTCAAAATTCAATGTGTCTTCTCGGCCCTCCTTTGACTATGCTGGTTTGTTCTTTCCTTTCTCTCTACAAATATTCGAACTCTGTATCCATTAACGTCTTTTAGTTGTGTGAAGCACAGTGCTGACTATAGGGTTGGACACCAAAAGTGCGATCCATCCTTGGGGTCTCGGAAGCTTCCTTGTTAGATATAGTCGTTCACTCGGTCTGTCTTCTCCAATGCTTTCGTTTTGTCGATAAATAGGTGGCAATGTCGTACTCTTTTAGTGCTAGAACTCACATTGATCAAAACATTCTTTTCCAATGAACTCATTTCAAGATGACTAATACGGGATGGAAGAATCGACGTTTAAAATACATTATAGCAGCAATGGAGTGGATAAGGGACGTATGTACACGAGCAAAAGTGCATTTACACTACCGATTTTCCATATCCTTCAACAGTAGACAACCGATAATACTGTTAAGTTTGGTTAGTTGAGAACTACAGAAGGCGTTCTACAAGTGCTCTAGCTTGTTTGAAATAAGTCAGTGTAGCAAACAGCAAAAATTCTTAAATATCCACGCCTCTGCAACAAATAAAATATCAGGAAAAGACGCCGCTTAGTATCTACAGAGAGATTGATATCAGAAAAAGTTACAAAGAAATCTTACCTATTCTTAGACATACCAAGGAAAAATCAATGTTGGTCAAATATTCGTTTTACTTCACAGGTTACAGTATATTGTAAAATCTCTCATTGTTATACGTTATACCTTTCAACGTTACCTTCACTTTTCTTAGTTATCAGTTTTAATTTCTACTAAAACTTTATGAATAATATCAGGTCGAGGTGCTTTGACTCCCATCTTTGTCTTGCGAGAATATTTTTGTCAGCAAATCCATCGTAGTTTATATTTTTTAAATGAATTATTATTATTATTATTATTATTATTATTATTATTATTATTATTATTATTATTATTATTATTATTATTATTATAATTATTATTATTATTATTATTATTATTATTATTATTATTATTATTATTCACTTACACATTAAAGGTAACAAGAATATAATCTGAAGTTATATATTTGCTTTCCAGTGTATTCGCAAAATGAAAAAAGGAAAACGAAAAAGAAAAAAAATAAGAAAGTAAAAAAAAGATATGCACTGTGTGTCAGTTCAATTTGCGAAAACCATTGCATCAGTAGAAAACACGTCATATGATTCAGATATGATAAATAGTCATACTTTGTGTACAAATGAGTTTGTGTAATTAAAACCCAAATTAATAATACAAGCATGTTTTATTGGAAGCATATACCAAATGAAAAGAATACGAGTTCTTTCTTGTAATACGCTGTAATATAACATTCGCTATCCCTTGCCTTATTCTAAGTAATCGAGAACTGTAATTTCGTAAAGAAGAATAAACAAAAATGAACTAAAATATAATCAAATAGGAACAACGAAGAATGTTTCGGATAATATTTCAATTGAAGATATCTCCATTGTCTCTTTCGTTCGGTTAACATGTGCGTGGTTTGTGCACTCCATCTCTAGATGGAAAGCTTTGAGTAAAGAGAAGTCATCATACACCTTGCAAGAACAAATTAAATTTTAAAGTATTAAATTGACTTACAGTATATATGATCCCACAATTTCTAACATAGTGCCTATAACACTACGACTATTCCTGCCGTCGTCTCCTATCCTGAGAGTAGTGTCATGAAATGATGGTCGGAGGGAGAGAAAATGAAAATTAAATTTTGATATAAAAAAACAGAAATAAACGCACAAACTGTCGGTTTTGCCAAGAAACGCCTAAGTAGCCATGTCTTGTTTAAGACAACCCTTTTGAAGAAATCCTGAGGGTGACACAACATCGCATTTCTATCATAGAAACCTGTGTGTCCGGGTAGGTATTCAATTAATTACGCCGTCTCCTTTTCTTAACCGTCATAACCGTGGGACGTAAAACTCAAATATTTCATTTCAATTTTTTTTTCAATTAATTACGATGAAATCTAAAAGAAGTATCTTATGTGGTAAAATAAACATTAGTATCTGTCTAAAGAATTTTGTCTTGGTTCACATTGTTTAAATGTTGTTGAAATCGATGTTATAAATTGTGTCGGACATAAATCCTTGACCAGATAATGGCGATTGCTTTGGAACTAAATGCGAGTATGACAATTAAATTTGGCATATCTGTGGTTTGGTGTGGAGAAGAAACTAAATTGTGAACCAAAGGTCTAAGAACAACTCAAGTTATTAATATAAACTATGCCAAGAATTATTTACTTATATCATAATCAAACAAGTAAAAAATACTTTTTGAAATGAAGAAAAATGACGTATAACTTTGCAACTCCATACAAAGTATAATTACGTTAACGCACTTAAGACGAACCACTTATCGCGCTTCAAAGCACTCGGCCAGTAATCTGAAGGTACATGGGTCGGATTCCCAGCTGGTAAGTTTTTTTTAATTTAGAATTGTTCTTGGCTATTGATCGACGATGACACACGTTTTATTATCTTCAGATATTTGAATCCTTGGATGTATCCATACTTGAACAGAGAAATTTTTCATCTCGTTACTAAAACAAAACAAAGAAACTAGAGGCGAGAATTAACATCTTGCACTAGAGACGGGCAGGGCTAACTCAAATTATGGTCTCGGTTTCGAGATAAGAAGCGAGACGAGACAAACACTCCGTAAATACTTCTCGCCTTATCTCGAGTCCCGGAATAATGTGTGAACATTCTTAAAGTAACAATTGCTCTGTTACTTTAAGACTGAATATTGTATGCTATTTTTTTCTTTGTATTTCCGAGCTCAACGAATTATGTTTTGTGTAAGCTTTTGTAGTAAAGCTTTGGTAATTACTTCTGCATATCCTAACAGTTAGTTTATTATATGCCTTACTGTTCACTGATATTTGTCTATTTTTATTATAGTTATTTCCTTGAAACGTACAGTAGAATACTATCTACATGAAACTTAAGTGGATCTATTCCGTTTAATATTTGGGTAGTTACCAGAGGTGTGTTACGAAGGTCTGGAACCCAACCGAAAATCTCGACTTTTCTGTAACTTTTGCCTTATATTAGGGCAACCCTAAAAATTTTAATACCAATTATTATTATTATTGTTATTATTGAAGTTTCGTGAACTTAATGATTCACCCTGTACCAAAAAGGTTAAGACTCTTCCTTATGCTTGTTTTAGTTGCAGCCCACTCAGCTCTAGTGCTTGTGTCTCTGGATCTATCCCAGCTTCCTCCTAGTGTGCTTTGTGTTGTACAAACGCCATGTGTGTGGGTTTTGTTGAAGTTATGTTTCCTCCCACTTTCTTCATTTCGCTATTTATTTCATTCTCATCATCGAAGTCTCCTTTAGATTAGCCGGCATAAAATGAACCGTAAAACTTAACAAATTATCGTACGTAAAACTTAAAAACAAGTTCAAAAAAGTAAGCCTAGATTCGTCACAATTCTCGCAGATTTATATATAGGGAATTGCATTTTCCCTTAGTTCTTTATACAGACACTAGCTGCAAGCTGTATATAGTAGGCAAGCGTGTTAAGATCCTCTGTTTTCGTAAAGAGCTTGTGAAATTTGAAGATCGGCAGTTCGAAACTCTGTCTGACATGTTTTGTTTTCTTTAACATGAAGATATTATGAAATAATTGAAAGTGTAATACTCTTTATATATGTAAATTGCAAATGTAATAATTTAATATTAAAATTGGTATTTATTGTCTATATTGCATGTTTGTTCATATTTTGTTCAAAATAAGTACTTATGAGAGTTCTGGATTTAAAATCTCTAGAATAATTAGTTTCTCTTGGATGGGTGAAATTACCTGAAACAAATGCAAATAAGCATGCTGAAGATGAGAGCAAAAAGGAAAAGAAATTGTTTCTATACATTGTCCAAAGGAGATTTGCCTTATGAGAGATACTTTCGAAGGATTAGCGTCTAAGCCCTAGGTCCTAAGGATGACCCTGATATATTATGAAATAAAGGGGTGGATTCCAAAAGAGCCTAAGTCAATTTTTCTCAATTTTGAGATATTGGTTCTATTAAGTTCCATTTCAGCATCTCCGTTTATTATACTGGATTTCATGAAAAAAAAAAACTCCATAAATCAGAGTAATTGTAGGCAAAAGAAAACAGTGTTGTTCTCAAAAATGCTCTTAGTCAACAGTATTCTTTGAACGTATTTTCTGGTTCATGCCGAAAAACGCTTATATAACTCTTCCTATAAATTATAATTTCACCGTTATCTTACGAAAAGTAGGCAATTACAATTTTCCTTTATGTAGATTACTTTTCTTTCAGAGAAACAGAATGATGGAAACACATACAAAACATCGTCTCCTGAAAAACTGACTTTTTTGACAGGCTCTTTTGGAATTGAGTTCTTCAATTGTTTCCTAAACAAGTTGCGTTCTCAGACGGTGCAAATCAAGATTGTAGAGAGGTGACGTCATGTTGTTGGTAATTGTCTTGTGAACGAAAGTCGTTTCAACTCTAAGATCGAGAAAAATGAAATATTTTAATACTATAATTATGAAGTATCAACATTGTGAATGATAAGAATTTTAATAGTTACCTAAGCGGTAATCGAACCCAGGAATCTTTAATTATGGAACGAATACTCACACCATTACACTAAGACGGTTATGTTAAGTAAGAGTAAAAACACTCGTGTATTTAGCAAATTGCACACGTCTACTATTCAAAGATTTTAATAAGGTCAAAATACTCCGATTTCAGTCATCATAAAATACTGTAGTGGAGATAATTCTAATTTAAATTTGAAATCAAAATAATACAAACAAGCACTCAAGGACATGAAAAAGAAACATTTTCTTGAGAGTCACAAGGAAGCCTTAACTATAACCTTATGCTTCACACAACTGTTTTGTTTTCCAGATTAACCGAAAATATCTCAGTAACGTGTGTCTATTTTCTACTAGGTTAGACAAGTTTTACCGTTCCATTAACCTTGACCGGCAAAGACAAGAACACAGGCATAGAGGTCATTTAAAATTTGAAAGGCACTCCAACCGAACCCGGGATCCGAATACTGAACTATCTGATGGGTGGGGTACCTGGTTCGTTCACAAGGCATGTAAGCTTCAGTTGGATAACAACGTGCTCGTGAGTTTTCTTGGGACACTCCCGTACTCCCTTTTCGTCCTACTTTTTAATTCCACCAATTCACCCTTCATAATTCATTTGTTTTAATAATTGTCTCGCTTAACCTGACAGGCATAATCCTGGGACATTAAACGCAAAGAATTTATTTCATTTTATTTTCAAACGGTTAACCGAAAACAGTTGTATTTTCAATGCCCATTAACGTGTTCTCGCAAAAATGTACAGAGAAAAAAACATGGGAAATCGTAATTCCATTCAAAAGTGAAACAGCAGATTCGTAATACCTTAACCTAAAACGAAAATGTTACATATATTTCGGACCTTTTCCAAAATATGTATGGATATTCTTAAAAGCGTCAATATAATGTCTGTTTCCAAACAAAACTGATCTAAATTACGGATCGGTTTCTGAAATAAACCGAACCATTATGTTTCAACCTTAACCAAAATAAAACTGATGTGCCTAAAAATCCTTACCAATAATCATTGGAGAAAACTGCTTTAAAAAAATAGCATTGAATCTCCCTTAAAGAAAAATAAGGTTAGTACTTACGTCCCCAAAACAGGGTCCAAACAATGGCTTACTCTTACTCACATTTATGGTAAAATATGAAACATCCAGACATTTTTTAATAAGAAAACAAAATTTCACATTAATAGTGTGGAAATTTTATAGTCTTCCAGTGCTGCTGTAGAAAATTGCTTGGATTGCGGAACAGGTTATATATATATATATATATATATATATATATATATATATATATATATATATATATATATGATCGAAAATAAGAGGCTATAGAATCTTTAGCTCTAAATTTTCACTACACAATGGTAGGTGATTTCAAGAGAGAATAGAAACATCAACTACAGTTTAGCTACTAGACCCGTTCCAAAATCCGGCTAACTGGTTTTTGTCCTGCTTAGGCTTGGAATTGAATGTGTCGGTTCATTTCAGAAGCCGAACCATAATTTGGTTCAGTTTTGATTGGAAAAAGACATTATAATTCAGCTTTTTAGAATATCCATACATCTTTTGGAAAAGTTCCGAAAAATATGTAATATTTTCGTTTTAGGTAAAGGTATTATGAATCTGCTGGTTCACGTTTGAATGGAATTACGATTTTCCATGTTTCTACACTATATATCTTTGTGAGAACACGTTAATGGGCAATAGAAAATACAACTGTTTTCTGTTACTGGTTTGAAAATGAAATGAAATAAATTCTTTGCGTTTAATGACCCAGGATTATGCCTGTCAGGTTAAGCGAGATCATTATTAAATCAAATGAAATATGAAGGATGAATTAATGGAATGAGAAAGTAGGAGGAAACGGGAGTACGAGAGTGTCCCGGAAAAATCCACGAACACGATGTTATAAACCTCAAGTTTACTTGCCTTGGGAACGTACCAGGTACCCCACCCATCAGATTGTTCCGTAGTGGGGGTTCCAGTTTCAATTAGAGTGACTTTGAAATTTTAAATATTCTCGATGTCTGTGTACTTGTCTGTGTCGTTTAAGGTTAATGAAACTGTAAAATGAATCTTACCTAGTAGAAAATAGAGACAAGTAACCGAGATATTTTTCTGAATCAGAAAAACAAAAAAATGAAAGTCGTCTCGGGACCGCTTCCGCTTGGTGTTTTCTGTTTTCTTTTGTTTTCTAATTTAAATTTGAATTCTCTGCATTATATAATTTTATCATGACCGAAATCACAGTGTTTCGTTCTTATTTCGACGTAATCACAGTGTTTCGACGTAATGCACACCTTTGAATCGCAAACATGTGCAATTTGCTACATACACGACTACTTTTTAATTTTTTCTTCAGAGAACCTTCATAGGGTAGTGGCGTGAGCATTCGTTTCGTAATTAAAAAGTCCACTGTTCAATTCCCGCATAGGATATTAGGGATTTTTTTTATCATTTTCAATATTAGTAGATCTGATACACGATAGCATGAAACATATTCTATTTCTGTTCGACTTATCGTTGAAACAACTTTCTTCGCAGAGGAAATTCTTGCAACATTACATGTCTACAACATTGATTCGTACTGTCTGAGAACGTAACCAGTTTAGCAAAAAAATCATGAATACATAAGGCTCATTCTTAGGGCCATGAGCTTAGATACTAATCCTTCCAAAGTATTTCTTATAAGGCAATTCACCCTTAGACAATGGAAAGAAACATTTCTTTTCTTTTTTGCTACCATTTTCAGTATGCTTATTTGCATTTACTTCGGTCTAATTTCACTCATCGAGGTGTCACTGATTATTCTAAACATTTTGACCCAGAAATTTTATAAGTATTTGTTTTGAACTAAATGTAAACAAGCATGCAATATAGATAATAAACACCAACTTTAACATCAAATTATTACATTTGCAATTTACATATGTATAAAGTATTACAATTTCAATTATTTCATTATATCTTCATGTAAAAATAAATAAAACATATCAGACAGAGTTTCGAACTGTCAATCTTCAAATTTCACAAGTTTTTTACGAAGACAGAGCGGCTCAACTTACTTGCCTACTGGCGGCATGTGTATGGCTTGCACTTAGTGCCTAGATATTGTGACGTAATGTTTTTACGTTAACTTTAAATCCTGTGGCTGGAGAGCCAAACTCGAAATGCGCTAATGATTTTCAAAATAAATTATATTTTTGGGTCGCCGTTAATTATTCTCCTTCCTAATTTATTACTATGGACCAGTACGCAGAAAACACAACTCTTGCACAATAATGGTGTCATCATATTTGCCAGCAAGGAGAGAAGAAGAAAAAATGATTCCAATGGTAAATGTTGTCTATAAGAAAATACATACACACATATATATAATAAACCTTTATTTCAATCTTACTTTGGCGAACAGCAAACAGTCTCCGAATTAGCTTATGCAGTGTTAGCATTTATTAAATTTCATATGTATATGGATAACTACAACCTCGAAAAATTGCACATCAAACGTAACCTATGTGTTTAAACATTACATAAAGATCGTAAAGCGATCTTAACATAAAGTGTAGTCAAATAACTAATCGTTACTTCATAGTATTTGTTGTCACTGACGATATACTGACTGTAACTTTTTATATCAATAAAGGTAGACATTACTCAATAATTAACTTCGGACAGAACAATGACGGATAAGAAGACAAATTGCAGAGAGGTCCATTACAACTAAGAGGAAATATCTCATTTACAGAGAACCTTGTCGCACAGCTGAGTTAAGAACTCCCCCTCCTAGAGTACATAACATTTCCACTCATTTTTACTACCCTCAACGAACTGTTACTAAAGAGGGCGCCACTCCTCGATTCGGCTTAACCTTGAAAACAGCGGCGGAAACATAACGCATTAGACGTAGAAATAATTACAGGAGGTACTATTTTAGCCAGCGATATCTAAACATTACCTCTAACACCAAAACACCTCGGTGGATAAAAATATTGGCAAGTGCCCACGAACTCTGACGCGCTCAACTAAACTTTAAAACATAATGTAATGGTTCGGTACCTTATAATAGTATCTAAACAGGAATGTATCAATGATTGATCGATATAGCTCTTAATTGCACAACAAGCTTGCGTTGCGATACTACGCTAGAATAACTGGTTGTAAGGTAAACTTTACGGAGTACCCGCTTCGGGGTCGAACCTAAGCTAACTGTCATCAAACTTTACTTCTTTGGTTTCATTAAACATGCTAGAATTAACTACAGGATAGACGTTGTATTCAACTGTTTGCTTACTTAGTGATTCTAACGTGAGAAGAGACAACATTGACACCAGACTACCCCGTTCGCGCATGAGTCGACTTACTGGATGGAGAGCTCACTTTTCCTTAGAACGTCATGTTAACCGTAGGATATATAGTACTTCCCAATGAAATGAGCATCGTAAGAAATCAATGCAATGAAGGCATAAACAACGTAAATAATACTTGTTAAACTGTACTTAGATTTTCTTCTTTAAACGGTTAAATCTTATTCATGAAGAGCAATGCTAAATCACTTTAATTAGTTAGTTTATAAAACTGCTGATATCAAAATGTTATGATACTAATCTAGTAATAATAAATAAAGGTCACGTAAGAAACTTCAACAAATGGAAAGAGATTACCTGAACGTTAGTCACAGAACAACATGTTTAGTGTTACTCACGAGTCACAGCCAGACTAAACTTGGTTCATCACCGCAGAAACAACGCTGGAACACACCCATGTAATGAATTGTAGTGGATGAACATAGCTGGTGAACAGTTGAAGACAATTCTTGTAGAAACGACATTAGATCACACACATGTAATCAATTGTAGTGACAGAACATAGCTGGTGAACAGTTGTAGACTGTTCTTGTAGAAAGTGATGCCTTCAGTCCAAAACTCGAAAGGGAAGAGGAAAAGATGGACTAAACTAAATCGACAGGAAACTATATATCACATCACTGATTGCGTCGCTTTATCTTAATACACCAATTCTTACGGACACGATTCCAAGCTTCAAAATTATTCTTTAGGAATTATCACGCTTTCCTATTTTTCCGATCGCTTGCACCGGATGGTCACTTATAGGTAACCTACTCAGACACCATTTTTTTGTGTGTGTGTGGAGGGAAGTAAAACGCGCTCTCGAAATCTTCCCTGTTCGCTGATTGGCTGCTGCCAATTGCGCAGTGAACAATTTAACTAAACACGAATTATTATTATGAAATTTAATGTGGAAAATAATGGTACTTTGAATGTAGATTAAACACTACTTAATATATTTATAAAAGGAAATATTCAACGTAGATTAGAAAATACAAACGAATATAGAACACTAGCGCCATCTCTCGAGAAAACAAAGATCAAAATAACAACTTGACGGAAACCATAGACTAACAAAGACAGACAATACAATACTTCTGATCAAACTAGCCCAATTGTCAACCATTTTGAATCTGTCAAAGAGGTCGAGAATTGGAGAGAAAAGAAAAACTATCTATATAAAAACCCTTTAATAACTGTATTATATAATCTCTTTAGGAAAAGTGTAACGGTCAAAGAGGATCGTTACAGTATAGAAGAGAGGTAATATGCAATTCTATATATATAAAACTGTTGAAATTGTGACGGATCTAGGCTTACTTTCTTAACACTTAGGCCTACGTAGTGTCTGAACAAGTTTCCATGTTTGTGTGAACATGGGTGTAAAACTGAAAATATCTTCGATTTTGTTTGAATAGTACATAATAGTGAGGTCTCAAATCTTCAGTTATACTACTACTGCTACTACTACTACTACTACTACTACTACTACTACTACTACTACTACTAATAATAATAATAATAATAATAAAAATATACAATACAAATTTCGTATAAGGACAGATTGAACGAAACTTGTAAAGACATTAGAGAAAAGTCACAAAATAGTCGAGATTGAAGAGAAATGTCAGGATCGCCGATTAAAAACTTTCTCTAGTTTGCAAGCTACTAAATTGAGATTATTACCTAACAATATATTACACCAATCAGCATTAGCAATTCAAATATACAAGGATAAATAGTCACCTTTAGAATATAAAAATCTTTCAGTGGATTCATATACATTACAAACACTAGATAAAAATACTTCCGTTACAATAGAATAATGGTGTACATGAGGAGCCACCATATACTCATCATGTCCTTCCGACACTATAGATGCATTGGTTAAAACTAAGTCTAAATCCTGCTGGTTCAGCACTTAGATTCGTATTTTCCAAAAAAAGTTGACAATAACTGAAGCCTGGCTTTAGAGTAATAGTGTATTCCTGGTAAGGGTTCTTGGTTCAGTTTTGATTGGAAACAGATATTATATTGCTGCTTTTTAGAATATCTATGCATATTTTGGAAAAGTTCCGAACAATATGTGATATTTTCGTTTTAGGTTAAGGTATTATGAATCTGCTGTTTCACGTAGAAGAGAGGAAATATGCAACATATATATATATATGTTGGAATTGTGACAAATCCAAGCTTACTTTCTTACACTTAGGCCTACTTAGTTTCTGAATAAGTTTACATGTTTGTGTGAAGAGGGGTGTACCACTGAAAATATCTTCGGTTTTGTTTGAATAGGACGTAATAGTAAGGTCTCAAATCTTCAGTTATATTATTATTATTATTATTATTATTATTATTATTATTATTATTATTATTAATAATAATAATAATAATAATAATAATAATAATATAGAATACAAATTCCGTATGAGGACAGATTGCACGAAATTTGTAAAGCCGCCCCTAACATTAGGGAAAAGTTACAAAATAGTCAGGATTGAAGAGAAGTGTCCCGACCACCAGGACATACCCGCTGCGTATGTCCCTACAAGTAGGTAAATGTTGAATGAAAGGTTTCCGGTAAACCCCTATGTAGAAAGTAAGGCTACTAAACTCACAAGAGACGTACGAAAATTTATGTTTTTAAATTTTACGTTGCATGGTTATGCCGGCTAACCTAAAGGAGACGTGGATGTTGAGAATGAAATAAATAATGGAATGAAGAAAATGGGATGGAACAAAACCCCGAGATACAGAGTTGAGTGGCCTACGGCTGAAACAACCATCAAAAAAGCGCCTAACCTTTTTGGTACGGGGTTAATTCTCAAAATTCAATAATAATAATAATAATAATAATAATAATAATAATAATAATAATAATAATAATAATAATAATAATAATAATAATAATAATAATAATAATAATAATAATAATAATGGACCACGAATGGGCAACTAGTGACGTTTAGCCAAAACTTATCGGCCTCACAGCAACTCTACGCGGTGTTGCCACTTCCGTTTTGAAAATTATACTATCATTGGCACATCAACGGCAGAGACGCGAAGGAAAGTCAATGAATCAAAAATTATTCCACCAAAATTCGTTAAATCGCTAATATGCGTGATTTGCTTACTTAAGGGCGATTCTTAAAAAGTACTTTCAAAAAGTAAAAGAAACATGTTCTCCGGCATTGGCTGGAACCACTAACGTCGTGACAAATTGCCGAGTTCTCTTCCGAATTCGCCACGAAAGGACGAAGAAAACATCGCTTGTGGAGGGATGAATCGGTTAAGTCTTTTTAATTTGGCTAATCAGAGTGCTTCTTTAACCCTGTATATTCGAGAATAACCCTTTGAATTTAGATAAAATGCATTCGCACTGCTGTAATTTTATAACAAAATGACACGCGTCTTTTTACATCATTTCATAGTTCTCCCATATTTACTTTCTAATGAACGGCGACAGTTGTCATCTAAATTCATGCAAGTATACGCACTCACCTCAAAATTTTTCACTTCATAATGCAGAGGCAAAGCTTACTGTTCATCCCCGCGGCTGACTTAAGGAACAATTCGACATGAAAAAATAATATGCTTGTCTTTGCTACGTAATAGGAGTTAAGTCCAAAACGTCCTAAACGTTTCAACTAAAAAAAAAAAAACTTTTTATAGTTCTTTGTGGTGAAATATTTGTGCAGGTATTTAGAATTCTACCAGCTATATTTTAAACGACAGCGTTCTACTAAAGTTTCATGTAGAAGGTATTCAACTGTACTTTTTAAGGAATATAATTGTAATAAAAGTAGCCAAATACCAGTGAGCATTAAGTCATATAATATTCTAACTTATAGGATATGCAGAAGTAATTATAAAAGCTTTGCTACAAAGATACCTACTCAGACCATAATTTGATGAACCCAGAAATGAAAAATAACTAGTGTATAAGATTCACTCTACCGAGCAACTGTTACTAAAAGAATTGACATACAGAATCCAGAGAAGACAAGAAATGTTTACGATATTTTTCATTTCGTCTCGATTCTCATCTCCAAAGCGAGACTATAATTTGAATTAGCCTGGTCCCGTCTCGAATGTAAAATGTTCATTCTTGTCTCGATTATATGTTTTGTTTAATTAACGAGATGAAAAATTCCTTTTCCAGAGGGCAACACTAAACAAAACCGCAATATTCTTGCCAAACGTCACGTTTCTGCTTGTATTGTTATGACCTGAGCGATAATAAGCTCCTAGGTTGTAATCTTCTACGAGATTATAACAATTATTATTAGTTCATTATTATTAATATTATAATTGCTGAAGATTTGATACTTCAAGTATTGAAACATCCAATTATTCAAATATCTGAAGATAATAAAACGTGATTAATTGCCGATCAATCATCACCAAAAATTCTCAAGTAAATAAGTTACTTGAGCTTCGTGGATCCGATTCGAGGTCTTTGAGGTTACTAGCGGAAAGCTTTTACCACTGAACCACGATCAATACACTGTAAAAGAGTCGTCCTTAGTGTCTTCACGTTAGGTTTCTTTGCCTCCGCTTACAAAGTTCTTCGTAATTTATATTCGATTCAAAACGTCTTTCGGATTTATTTTATGATATATAAGTCAAAATTCTTTTGCATAGTTTACATTAATAACTTTAGTTGTTCTTATGACTTTGATTCTCAATTTTGTTTCTTTTCCACACAAAACTACAGATATGACAGATTAAATGCTCATACTCTGCATTTGGTTTCAAATAGCCACCATTACCTGGTCAAAGACTTATGTCCGCCACTAGACAAACGTTTATTCGACTTCGTATTGGAACACAAGCATCATATGGTAAGCTCCAAATGGAAATGATTATAGTGTTACCATCTATTTATGGTTCTTTTTTAACCAACAAAAAAAAGAGGTTCAAAAACCAGGTGTGGCGGAGATTCGAACTCAAGAAACCTAATGAATATTTCTGTGGTCAAGTACGATAACCACTCACCAAACAATACACAAAGGAAGTTTCTCTAACAAAACGTAATATCTGTAACTAGTTGTACTACTTTTGTTGTATTAAACTCAAGTGCTAACCTATGAATGTTTGTTTTGATTTCTTTCTATCTTTCTACAGCATTTTGGGTGAACTCCAACAGTAAAATAAATGTAAATGTCTATTTTATTCATATTTGCTACTTGAATAGCTGTGTTAAACATAGCTTAATGACGAAATGCATGAGTAGTGTTTGGGCTGATTGTCATAACATCGATTCCAAGAAGGATTAAACAATGTAGACTCGCGAAAAAATCTTTTAGACAGATAGTAATGTATCATTTTACCATACAGGAAGCTTCTTTTAGATTTCAGCGTTATTAATTTAATATCTGCCTAGACACATAGGTTTCTATGATATAAAAGGGATATTGTGTCACCCTCAAGATTTCTTCAAAAGGGTTGTCCTAACCCAAGACTTGGCTACTCAAGCCTTTCTTGGCAAAACGAATGTTTTTGTGTTTATTTCTTTTTCAATCAAATTTTATTTCCATTGTTTCTTTCTCTGACCATCATTTCACGACACTACTCTCAGGATAGGAGACGACGGCAGTAAAGAATGAATAGTCGAGGTGTTATAGGCACTAGGTTAGAAATTGTGGGTTCAAATTCACTGTAAGTCAATTTAATACTTTTAAATTTAATTTGTTCTTGCAAGGTGTATGATGACTTCTCTTTACTCAAAGCTTTCCATCTAGAGATGGAGTGCACAAATCATACACATGTTAACCGAGAGAAAGAGACAGTGAAGAGACCTCCAAGTGAAATATTATCCGAAACCTTCATCGTTATTCCTATTCGACTACGTTTTAGTTCATTTTTGTTTATTCATCTTTACGAAATTACGGTTCTCGATTACTTATAATATAGCAAGGTATAGTGAATGATATATTACATCGTACTACAAGAGAGAACTCGTATTTTTTGATATCGTCTATGCTTCCAATAAAAACATGCTTGTATTATTAATTTGGAATTAAATACACAAACTCATTTTATGTGCATAAAAAATATGATTATTTGACATATTTAAAACATATGACGTGTTTTCTACTGATGCAATGGTTTTCGCAAATTAAACTGACACTCACTGTATATCTTGTAATTACTTTCTTAAATTGTCTCTTTTTTCTTTTTACTTTTTTTTAGTTTTTTTGCTTCATTTTCTGAAAACACTGAAAACTAGTAATATAACTTCAGAATATATTCTTCTTAGCTTTAATGTGTGAACGAATAATAATAATAATAATAATAATAATAATAATAATAATAATAATAATAATAATAATAATAATAATAATAATAATAATAATAATAATAATAATAACAATAATAATAATAATAATATTTGAAATACGCTTGTTGGAAGCAAACAGCATTATAGTCACAAGTGCCACAAAGAAAAAAAATTGTTTTTACAAGCATAGGGAGCATGCAAATAGAATTAACAACATACAACTGATCATACAAAAACAGGTGAAATGGATAAAATATTAGCTCAGAAAAATAATATAAAATGCAGTATCTGTTTTAAACTGGAAAATACAAAAATTACAATAGTAAACAATAAGCATAATTAACATGCATGTAGAGAAGGTATGCCATGTGGAATAAGTATACAGTATAAAATACAAAAATATATTATTTCGCTTGTAGTTGAAACAGTTTACAAAATATTGAAAGAAAAAAGTTCAGAAAGACACTATACTTCATTGCTACTATTACATATTGAAAACAAATATTTCTAAGTTTAACACATCAAGTAAAATACACTGATTCATAAGGCTGGTAATAATAATGACGAAATTCAAATGAGCATACATAGAAAAGATTACATATGATAAATAAAAAGAAGACTAAGATAAAAAAAATTGCAGTGTCCATAGAAAAGAATAAATTAATCATAGAAGAATAGAAAAGATGGTAGCAAAATAAAAGACGACAGAATAAATAAACTATCAAAACATAAGAGGATCGTTCAAATGGAACCTTACAAGTTAACTAATAATAATATATAAATGTTTATTCGGCAGCAAACAGCATAAAACCACAAGTGCGCCAAAATAAATAAAGAAAAAAAGAGCGCATGCAATACTAATACATCATAAGATTATACATTGGGTTATACATTGTAATATAGAGATACAGATGAAGCATAATAATAAAAAAAAAACAAAGAATAACAATATATAAATAAAAAGCAGATAATTACTGAATACAAAAATGAAGGTTATAAGAAAGACAAATGATTGTTCCAAAACACTTTTTTAAAAAAATAAAACTCACGAAGTAATACTTTACAAGTACGTCCTCCAGAAATACAAAAAATAAGAAACAAACATGTGTACATGTTCAAAATTAAAAAGGTTCTTACAATTTGGTAAAAAGAAACAATATATTATTTAGTGAAATACAAGACAAACTTAAGACAATAAATTGCAAGCCTAAAAATACTGAGAAATTTCATACTTTAACTAATAAATTAAAAAAAAAATAATTTACTCACCTTCTTGACACTCTTATGGAACAAATCAAGATCCGGATAAAAGTTATTAGCTGTTTCTATACTTTTATATATTGAAAACCTTATTAAATATTTACTAATAAACGGAACACATTTCCAAATAAACGGAACGTGTATTTCAAATGTTCCATTGTATTTCTCACTGCTATTCATGATATGCCCTTTCCTTAATAGCCTTAAACGTGTACCAAATGTACGTTACTTCTAGTCATAGCACGTAATTCTTTTAATAACCAAGTAGTGAATGAACTACTACTGTCTGAACTAATTTCGTAAAACATTCCAAACGCTAAGAACGACACGATTGTAAAGAAATGATAATAAAGTTTTAGTTGTAACATCAGGAAAAAATCTGTAAGTGAATAGTTTCTGAACTGTCAATGGGTACTATTAAATATTTGTGATTAAAGATATTATTCTCATAACAACCTAATTCAGTCTGGGAATGATGTTATATCGAATAGTGTTATGAAGATTCTCTGCTTCGTGTTTTCGAGCACTAAGAATCTTATGTAATGCATCTTGTCGGACACCAAGTAGACTATCAGTCATCATGGCGAAAAGAACATTCTCCGGGAGTGCGAGAAATGCATTCGTCTGAATGGATGAACGGATTACAGCCTGGTATTCATTTGGCAAGTATCTAGACCTGTGAATGTTCTCAAAGACGTGACAAAGACCATTAGCAATGAAAGACTTGAGATAAGTGTCTCAGGTACTTACTGAGTTTTCTGAGCTCTTCTGACTATGATGAGGTAAGTCACATTTTGTTGGTTTGAATGACACCATTGGAAGCTTTTCACAGTCAGATAGTTTTGAACCAATGGGATCTGTGTAAGGGGCTTGAATTAGCGCCAATATTCGTGAAGAGAGCTCGGAAAAGCAGTTCAATAAAATACAAGAGTCAAATAGCCTGTTAGATCCTTTAATTTTTGACGAATACCTCCCTTCCAACCAGTGTTAGTGTTTGTTCCATCACATCCAAGAACCTCAACTTCATCAAAGCCACCTTCGATTTGGTTCATGATGTACTCGAAAATAGCCGTGGTCTCGTCATGGCCAGAGTCAGAGGATGGTGTCACGTCACTCACGTATTGAGAGTTAGGTTCAGCCGCAAGTGATAAGTGCTCTTCTCTAACGATGCTTGCGTGCCCTTTGCCCATAAAAGTATAGGCTTTTAATGGGATCATCATTTCTAGAACTTTCTTTTAAATTCCGAGCAACTTTAAGTTTCGCATACCTTATTTTGCTCCTGTCCACAATAAAAGCAGAGTTATTTTGCTAGATTCTAGAGAAATTATAATTGCAGCCTACAGTTGATGTTATATGTGTCGCAGCCTTTTCACTTACATTGTATCTCTAGCTTCTAGATACAATGTATACCAAACCTAGCTTCGGTTTAGATGTTCTGTCTCTGGGTTTGGTCTCTTCCTCAGAAGAGCTTTCCTCTACTTTCTCTTCAAGGTCTGCGCCATTGTCACTGAAGTCATTTTTGTGATATAATAAATAAGATTGACTGTTTTAAAAAAGAAATACAGAATTTTCTGTGAAAATAGAGTTTAGCAAACTATTATCTGTAACGGCTAATTCATATAAGCTGAAGGCAACAGTAACCAAATATAGCGCTTGAGAAATGGCGCCCAATTTGAAGCGTATCCGGCTTGTTGCTGATAGTGACGCTGAATTACGCAGATCGGGACAGAAGGGCGTGGCAGTATTGTGAGGTGTAGGTGTGGGAGTGTTATGGTGAAAAATAACAATGCTCTGCTACCACTATGAACCATCAGTAGAATGACAAGGCAAGGACGAAAATAGCTGTAGAAACGCTTAATTGTACTGAATTTGCTCCCTTTGCGGGCTCCCTATCCCACCTCAGGGGCATATAACTGGAATTTTTGAGACTTGAATGTCAGTTTTCATAGCATCTGGCATAAATAAATACAAAAAATATGTTTACTTTAACATAACTAAAAATAATGAACAATTTTGGTATTTTTTGTAATTTTCAGTGAAAGTTTGAAACTTTGAGGCAATAGTTCTGCCAGAAGATATTATCTGATTAAAAAAAACTATACCTGTAATGTCCATGTGGGTGGGCCACTTTTGGCAGGTATTACATTTTGTTCCGAAAAAAAAGTGGCAAAACGACCCACCCTAGTCCGACACGCGAAACGACCTGTCAAGTACACACAAGTACACACATAGGTTGAGAACTCCTGGCCGTTTAATGAGATTAGAATAAAATTAGTTTTTCACCAAAAATTTAAAATCAGTTAATTTGCAAAACAGTGATATGGTGTGAGACTTACATGAATAGACGTTGAATTGTTTTCCACCTGCAAAAGGGCTATTTGAAATAGTTAAATAACTTGTTCACTCACTACAACATGACGAGTTTCCTGCATGAGCAGTATCAATTCCAAGTGTTCCATGAAGTGATAAGATCCTTTTAAATGTCTGCTGCAGTTGAGTTATCTTATCTTTCGTTTGTTTACATGTTGAAGCCATGCTACCTTCCTGTGTTAAGTATCATCCATGGTTCTCCAAGGATGAGTTGATGAGAGCTAAAAGGGAGAATTTTTTAACACTGGTGTGAGAAACGAGGCATGGTTTAAACACCTGTATGATAAATTCTTTTTTTCCTGAAAGTGCGCAGAAAGCATTTATAGGGCTATTTGAATTGTTATTTTTTCTTTTTTTAAAATACTTTTCGTATAATGCTTTAAGTGTTCCGTTTCGATCACTTTATTTTATATTATATGGAGCAAATATATACACTCAATGAGTATCCAAGAAAATATAAACTTAAAGAATTATCAAACATCTCAACAAAAGTTAGTAAATGTCTTCTTTTAAAATATAATAATATCTGAATTTAAAATATTAAAAGATGAATGAATATGCAAATAGCAAACAAGTTAAATGTATTAAAATATTAAAATTATTGTCAAAGTTTCAATATTACTATAATATATTTAAAAAATTTGAAAATCATGGAAAAAGTAAAATAAATGAAAATTTAAACACATTATAAGCTGACAATATACAAACGAAATAAGGTTTACACCTGTATGTCCTTCCTTTTCTTTTTCTTTTTTTAATATTGCCTTGTGTTGTTTAGCGAAAAAGAACGAAAAATCGTTTTCCCGAAAAAAATAAAAATAATAAACTTAAGTTCAAAAATGACGTTCATAGTAATTCCAACAAACAAGCATGATTCCATATATCAAGAAAAAGATCGTGATTTCGTTGACATGTATGAAGAGAATTCGGTACGTCACAAGATCAAAGTGACATCTGCTCGCCATGTGAAAATCGAGACTTTAATTCAATAATGATCTATACAACAAATGGTTTTATTCTGAAACAAAGTTACTATTAGCTTAGGCCTAGAATAATAGTTGTTATTCACTACCAAAAGCGTAAATATTGTAGGGTTACCAGAATAGGTGGCTACTATCTGCAAAATAACTTATTAATAAAGCGTTGAAAACTATACAGTGTTGATCCAGTTTTTCGAATGTCTGAATCAAGGAAGTTGACTCACTAGTCCAAACATTCCTGAAAATAAACGGTCATTAGGTCATGAATTGACCAAAGCCATAGGTGGGAAAATGTGTAATACTACACGTACTTAGACACAAAATATGCAATCGTTTCCTACGATGCAAAACTAGAAAAGTGAAAAGGCCTGCAACCATAGGCACTTAGAAAAATGTTTCTACACATAACTGAAATATCAACACTTTAATATTCAGTAAAATACAAGTATGTTCACTGGAACATAATGTACGTCTTCCCCCTAGAAAAAGATGTGTAAACACACAAAATACAAATGCTCTCGTAGCATCGTAAAATATGTCTCTACAAGACAAAATACATGAGACCTAAAAACATGGGATACAAACACAAAAATATAGTCAGCGACATTACAATTTTTTTGGTCTGCCCGAAACATCAAAATTAAATTCCCTACAAGACAGTTATGTCATATCACGACAGTTAAACTTTCTTAGGCATTTTCGCTAAAAATATTCAAACTGGTATTATTAACGCACTAAAACTGAGTCATTGAGCATATGAAATAATTGATAAAGCAATCTTCATAAATCGTCATGGCTTCATGCTGTTGGAAAGAAAGAAAATAAAGTTATTTTCTGGGATCTATATCGAATTCAAATAGTTCCTAGGGCATACTGTAACAAAAATACAATTTTCTCAAAATCAACATTACGATATATTATCATATAAATGCATATAATATAATTACGGTTCATAAACATTAAAATATTTACTGAGATGTTACTCGACAATAACATATACTTGAAAAATCTAACCTAAGAATACACATTCTTAGTTACGGGTTACTGCAAAGGAAGAAAAGAAATGAAAAACTATATTATGCGTTTGATGGCGAAAATACAGTTAACTACGAAATATCCAATGGATTAGCCACATCCATTTTGCAAGAGATCTGCAATTCCAGGAAATATGGCCTCCCTGTAAAAATATATATTTATCCCCATGAAATATCCTACCCGAAGAAGTTTTGCTGCGGTCGTTCAGTGGTCTGAAGGAGACGAAAAGAACGCTAATCAGAAATTACAAGAAAATATAGTAATTAAACATATTTCCACATACATATTAATATGGGATAAAAACGACCGTTCACCATCATAGTATCTGTTCATATAGTTCCTCTAAAATTAAAACGATTACAGCTTTTTAGTTCGGAGAATATACTATTCACATGTTATTCTTGCACATACTATTAACCAACAACGAAATGCCTGTTCTCACTCGTTTAAGGCTTAGGCTACTTTCCTTTTGTAAACTTTTGTCTTTGAACAAAATATATCATGTCACATCCTGCAAAATTCAAATAAGTCAAAATCGGGTAAAGGACGTAAATGAGGTTCAACAAAAATGCAATAAACAATTCAAGATGAAAACGAAAATCTAAGATTGACACAAAAAAATGAAATTTAACATTGATTATAACCGTAAAATTTCATATTCTACACATGAGATTATATATTGAATTTCAATTACCAATATACAATGTACATATAATTAACAACTAAAAATTTTCTTATCCTGGGCATCTGGATATACTTGTTTTAATTCTAAAATGAAAATCAAACATTGATTGTGAGTCATACGTATGATAACATGTTTAAAAATTTGGAAAGTGGGAAGGGATTCTAAAAAGAATTTGAAAATTTAAAACACTTAATAAGATATAATATGAGGACAAAATATCTTCCCACTGGCGGAGGTACGGAACTGCGCTACTAGTTGAAAATGGCTTTTCGATAAATGCAATTTCCCTACGTACTCATGATGCATTTTTACTAAAAATCCTAAATTCAAGCATCTAAAAAAACGACATTAAACTAAACGTAAGTTATAATAATAAAGTTTGCAACATTGGTATATAGTTCGATGTATAAAGCACAACGCTGAGCAAAGACAGAAAAAAGAAAAAGGATCAATCAGCTGTCTGTCGAGTTCAATTGCCTTTTTAGTTCTATGGCTAACATCATGAATCCTAAGTGCTAGGTCATCATATTTTTGTTCAAGGATTTTGTTCCTACGTTTGCGTTCGGTTTCTACAGTCCTAATACTCTCCTCTAATCTTTCGTTATTTTCGGGACATTATTTTTGTACGGCATCTAATTTTTGACCTAATTCTATCTTTAACTCGACAAAATTTTCTTTATTCTCAGTACGAGTTTCTTGATTTTCTTTCATTAATTCTTTGAAAAGTGAATTCATCCTAGTAATCGTATCTACTTCCTCGTGTTCCATCTTGGACAAGAATAAACATAAAACGTATGATTAGAATAAAAATATGCTATCACAAAACAATATAATTAAAATCACCTGAAAGAGGTTTTTTAAAATTCCTGGCACTAAGCTGGAAAAGAAATGATATATTAAATTTTGACCTCACAAGTATATCCGAGCACCAACGGTCTCGTTTCGGGTCGGTAGTTCGGGCGTAATTTATTTGTAAACGACAAGGTATCGGGTCGGTGTTCGAGCTCCCATTTATTTATAACCAACTTGAGTTCTGTGTTCGTGGTTCGTTGTCCTACCAATATGTATTCTCCTGAGACCTGATCTTACCTGGATAGGACGATGAAGGACCTCCCCAAGAAGGGATCACAAATTGTTTCCACGTCGCTCGTCGGTCTCAATGATGAGATGAGCATTAGACGCCGAGAGGTTCGGATATCTCGTCTCGAAAACCTCACGGACGATCAGACAGTCATCCAGACAATAACGCACAAAAACATCATTCACACAAACAACGAAAACACACTGGATTAAATAACACTATACTTATTTATTTGAATACTAATATATAAAAAATAACGAAGAGAAAATAACACAACAATTAACACAGGATATGCATAATAATCTTCATCACTAAAATCACACTTTGCTCTTTTAATGCACTGTAGCCCTTATATATATATATATATATATATATATATATATATATATATATATATATATATATATAGATAGATAGATAGATAGATAGATAGATATAGATATAGATAGATAGATAGATAGATAGATATATGAGATTATGTCTGAAATTTCACTATAAATGCTTCTCTCACACCATTGACGCACTTGGGGGATTAGTACTGGGGGAAAAGTTGCCGGGATAATCCCACGTAGAAATCCAGTAGCTGCGCCAAACAATCCTGAAGAGTTAAGATGAGTCTTCAGTAAAATACCACAGTTTCCAAAGTGGAATGCTGATGTTGGAGGGCGCGTTTATAACTGACAGGTACGCACAAGGCATGTGAACCTGGGACTTCACTAGTTGGGGATAGCCATAAGAACACGTCCTTCGCCGACTAATAGCTTGTGCCCCTTAACACAAAGTCAGACTTAATACCCGACGCAACGTGCGTTGTGGCTGCACACAATTCCGGAGTTAAACTCTCCGACCTCAAAAGTTTAAGATGCAAGCTGCAATGGTTGACTGAAGAGTGTTAGCAGTTCATTCCAAAAACTACTCAGTTAAAACACCTGTACGCACATGCAAACAGAATACGGAAAATAATTTATGTTAATTTTAGTCAACTGGCCATGATGCACGGGACATTGCGATAACTCGGGCGTGAGAAAGTACAGATAAGGAACTGCAAAAGCTATGAAGTTGGCGTCTCTCTGGTGTATGAAGATCTGGTAGCTAGTATTTCCATAAATGATTAAATAAAGCACTTAATTCAGTTCCAAATAACTGCAGAATATACACTGAGAAAAATCCATTATCCGGACAGCGGTATATTGTACAAATACAAGGATTCGTTATGTTTACTAAGGAAATCTGTACGGAGCGTACTTTATCCATATACTACATAGGTACTGCCTTTTACACGCTTAGATATTACATCATGTCGCTGCAGGATGTCTGACATCTAACAATCTTCTGTATTTTACATACGTATACGTATGTTAAATACTACAGCTATATGTTATATACGTCCATCTGTGTGTGAGATCCAGGCCGCCTATAGACACCTCTTTCTTTCTCCATGGCTGACGTCATTGAACTACCGTCTTTTGCTTGCAAAACGAGGTTGTTTACAAACGGAAACGAAGAGAGGAAGGAAACAAAAGCCTGGGTAATTACAATAGTAAACTATTAGTTTAGTTAAATATTCCATTAATTATATATTCTTTTAGTGTAACTTGTTTTAATATAGTATTAACTAAGTAAGGTAGTTTATGACTGACTACAATCCTTACTATTGTAACTCGTTAATGATTGAGGAGAATGCAATGGGTGAATCTGAATTTTGAGAAATCTTTGAATATTAATGTTTTGAAATATTTTACGTTTTAAGGTAGCAAAATGAATGTTATGTGTTTATTCATTCCGTTTTATAACCTATGTGACGATTTATTACTTGGTGCAGAGTTACTACAGGACTGCTTATCATAATTGTAAAGAAACCGTTTTCAGCGCGAAAATTTCCTTGTGTAGTGAAGATTTAGGATTTAGATTTCTGGGCTTTCGGCATCAATGGCCTTGTTAGCCCATCACATATAAGGGATAACGTCCCTCGGTGAGCACGCTATCCGGGGAAAGGAAGGGAAGAAAGGAAATTAAATGAAATCTTTAGTTTTACGTTCCACGGTTATGCAGGCTAAAGGAGACGGTGATGATGAGAGATGAGTGAAAAGGGTGGAATGAAGAAAGTGGGAGGAAACGGGAGAGCCCCGAGAAAACCCACGAGCACGGTGTTTGTCCACCACAAAGTCCTCCCGGCGCGAGCTGGGATCGAACCAGGAACCCCAAGCACCGGAGATGAACGCTCTACCACTGAGCCACCACGTCCCCGAAGGGAAGAAAGGATTGGGGAAGGTAGAAAACGGACTGGAACCTATATGTTAGGTACCACTTCGGCATTAGCCTGGTGTGAATGACGAAAACCCAAGGAAACCTCATTCAGGATGGCTGAACTTCAAATCTTTTGATACTTTTTCGACCGAGTTCCCCCACCGGGATCGAACCCCGGACCGTTCGCACCGAAGGCAAGAGCGTTAGCGACTACGCTACGTGGGGCTACTTGTGTAGTCCGGAAAACCCATTTTTACTAGGATATTTGCAAGATTTCTTTCTTTCTTTCTTCCTCTTCTTCTTTTAGTTTAACGCCCCATGATTGTACATCAATGTAAGTGAGAAGGTGGCGATGAGATACATGATAATGGTGGAATCAAGAAAATGAAAGGAAACGGGAGAGCCTTAAGAATAACCACAGTTACAGTGTTCACCAAAAGCCTATTTGTCGGGAGCAGGAATCGAACCAGGGACCTAACGTGTCAGAGGTAAGCGCTCTACTACAGAGCTTTCTTTTGTTTAAAGAACTTATTTACTAAGAAATATATATATATTACGAAGATATTGACATATCTTACAGCCTCACTGCAATATGGAAAAAAGTAGTTACGGAGAGCTTACTTGTCAGGTTTTTTAATTTAATTTTATTTTTATTTATTTATTTATTTATTGCTTGTTATTTTACCTAGTTAATTAATGTTTGGGTTACTGAGAATTAAACCCTTTTTAGTATTATTGTTATGTCATCACTTTGGAACCCAAAAGTTTTTTCTTGTGTTTTCATATAGGAAGTTGATGAGTTTGTGTCTTAGCTTTGGTTTGGTTTCTAGAACGTAGTTGAAGGTCATGTTGAATTAAGTCTTGGCGGGTTTGAGTTCGTGAAGTGTAGGGCACTGCTTGTGCCCCTCGCTTCTGTCTGTGATGTTTCCTGGCTTTGGACTGTGACTTATTTGTGTTGAGCAGTGCCAACGCAGGCCGCGTGAAATAACAACACAGCTTCAACAGCTACGAGTGTCAGGCGTTTGAATTTCACCTTTCGTTACGGCGTGACTAATGCAGTATTGTACTGGCTCCAAATTCTATGGTTGGTAAAAACGGTATATTACTTTTGTGGTGTGGTAAGAAATACAACGTAATAGTTAGCTATAGTATATATAACTAGTTTAACCAGTCGGAAATTACTCTGCTTCCTTGTGTTATTCTTTCGGTTTTAGTTTAATTAGTGTTTCTTCATAGTATTGTTTCACTATTTCTATAAGAATAAAGTATTAACGAAGTAATGAATAAACAAAAGCCCACTTCGATTGATGTTTACTATTTCTCATACTCCATTGAGAATGTTTTGATCCTCAGTTGCGCTGACAGATGAGCTCCCTCGTGGCTAAGCGACTAGCGTACACGCTTTTGGCGTGGGACACCCGGGTTCTATTCCTGGCCGGAGCTCATGTAGTTCGGATTACACGTTAATCAGTGGGTCCACGTCTCATACAGCCTTGCTGCTGAAAGGAACGTTAAAATCAATTCAGCACTGCTTTACAGATGCAACTGTTAGATTCCGAGCTCGAATGAAGCTTTTTACGGAGAGTGGGCGACTTTTAGGTATACAATCCAAGCATTTTATTTATCAGTGATGTAATATATATATATTATAAAATTGAAAGTGACAATCTCTTGAATCGCCCGATTGATCTCGATCAAATTCCCAACGTACATGCGATTCTGGCCTGGGAGTGTTTTTAGCTATTTACTTTGACAGTAGAACTTAGAGGAGGAGGGAGACATAGAAAACATAAACAAAACTTTATTTTGAAGTGTAAAAGTGCGAGCTTTTTCTTCTCTCTCTCTCCTTCAGTCTCCTCCCACTTTGATTTCATGATTTCGCACTCAGATGAAAACTATTAAATACCGCCAGGAAAAGTACTATTCTCTATTTCACATAAGCTGATAGGAAAAAGAAGAAGTTTCCCCCCCACCACGCTCAAGTACAGGTGAATGTTGGTGTTCCGTCTTCCACCATCAAACCTCGCACACGGAGGTATAGAGTGTATCTAAATATGTCTAGGCCTAAATAATAAATTACAACTTTCATAATAACACTGCGTATTTTAAAACACTTCTGCATTAGTGAGTAAGTAGCACATGTGTCATTTTAATGGAAATTTTATTGAACAGTTGTATTGTTTATTTTCCTTCTTTTTTGGCAGTCGGGGTTATGACATAATGTTGGAATGGCAAGGGATGTCAGGGTTGGTAACTGAATTGGTATTTACTACTTTGATACATTAATTTCATAATATAAAATCGGAAACCAAGTACAATATGTATGGGTAAATTATCAGTGCGTTAAGATAATAACAATAGAACCTGAAATAATAATAATAATAATAATAATAATAATAATAATAATAATAATAAAACACTTTTTGTTTCCTCTCTTATATATATGTGTTCTTACATTAAAAAGAACCTGAAGAAAAATAACCATATGTATACACGCTGATAATAGTGAATAAATGCGTCTCGCCCCGGGCGCCTCAACTCAGGCAAATGCCCTGGTTTCTATTGATTATTTTTCAATGAAATCATTTTCCTACGTTTTTCTCTTCGTACGTGCACCTGATGTGATGGTGGCAAAGTATCTTTGTTTGTTTGTTTGTTTGTTTGTTGTTTATTAATACGCGGCGATAAATTTACGGTGAAGCATCATACATACAAGATTCATCAACACTGAAGTCTTCTGAGTTTATTAAGGGGGAAAATTTGGTATGGTGGACTTAGAAAAACAATCCCAGATTGATTGAAGCCTGACACGAAGTAGTAACTACAGATGCTACGTAATTTGAACAGGCCCATGTCTGAGTCTGCCGTTTCAAGCAAAATTATAATATTGGAGCTTAACCATCATAGTGAATTTGACGCCCCTAAAATCCCCTAAAATTTTTCGCCTAGTGCGTTTGCAATCCTCGCCCAGCCCTTTCATGGGCCTTGAGTCTAGTCAATTGATAATAGAGGAAATTGACTTTTGAATTGTTACTTGACTATTTTAATAAAAACGGAGTTGTCAATAGTGCTGACGACCGTTGTGGGGGGAGGGAGAGTAACAGAAGTTTGGAAATGAAATTAAATTTTTGAGTTTTACGTATCGCAGTTATGCCGGATAGGCTAAAGGAGACTGTGATGATGAGAATGAATGAAACAATGGAAAGAAAAAAAGTAGGAGGAAACAGGAGAACTCCGAGAAAATCTGCAAAAACAGTGCTTGTCCACCACAAAGCCCACTAAGCACGAGCTGGGATCGAACCAGGGCCTTATGTCCCAGAGGTGCTCTACCACGGAGCCACCACGGCCTCAACAAAAGTTTTTAGTTCCCACAGAACTCTTGTCTGGAGGTCAATGCAATTAATGGGTCCTATACATACTTGAATTTCATTATTTTCAACAGTCTATGGAGAGTTGTATGAGAAAAGCAGGGCAGTTCATCATCGGTATTTATAGCTATCAGAATTTTATTTAACCTTGGAAATTCATTACGGGAAAAGACCTGATGAACCTTTGATCGAATTGCCGATTTCGTGAAGTCGTCATAGTTTCCCGAGAGGGGAAATACTTGTACGCGTATTTTTGGGACTTCTTAATTTATTTTCATTAAATTTAGCCTCCCGCCTACTTCTATAAACAGTTGCCTTTCCTACACTTGTCTGTTTCCCAGTCATGTCGGCGAATTCTTCAACAATTAAATTAGAGTGTTGTTCTCTTGAAGCATGGAAGATATTCAACATGCAACGCTTCTCACCATTTCGTAACGCTTTCCCGGGCTCATGTTTTATCGCAGAACTACTGCAAGCATCATGAATTGTCGCTTCACAAAGCACTAAATACGCAATTATTTACAATTTAATATGCACTAAATTTTGTTTCAGATAATATAAACTATATAAAATATAATGGATACAAAATACAATTTAATATGCACTAATTTCACACGACACTATATATAATATAGTTACCACACACGCTAAATTCATACAATATTTGTACAGGGCGATAGTCTGCGCACTCGATACTCAGAGAGCCAGAAGATTACCTTCCTTGAAATTGTAAATAAAGACAATGTGAACAGGATTGGTTTGCTTTCTCTCCCGATTCTTAAGTGAAACAATGATGGAAATTAACTTTATAACGAATTAGTCCTTATTCCTAGAAATGCAATTTAATAAATAGGACTAAAGCCAAAACTTTAATAATTACATAAATAGTAAAAAAATACTTTTCTTAAAGACAAAAAATAAAAACAGTAATAGTTTGTTATTCGGGGTTGACAGGTAAAAACAGCAGTGCTTTCTCACCATCAGGTGCGAGCGAATTGACGTACGAATTTAGTGTGTACACGATTCTGTTCATTAGAAAAGCTTCCCTCCCTGTGAAGGTCAACGGTTTGCTTTCCCCTCAGTACTGGAGAGTGGTGGGAGGAAGGGAAGTTTCCTATCAGGTTGCCTGGAATAGATAATAATATATAACCTCTCTTTTAGGCGCCCCTCCAACCACGCGCCCGGGGAACGTGCCTTGCTTGCTCACCCTTAGGGCTCTGTGAGCTACATAAGTTACATACAATGCTTACGTAATACTTTGACTTATAAATACTATTAAGAAAGGAAGAATTGCATTTTTTTAACTTTCGGAAAGAAGCAACTACGGGATTAAAGATAAGATAAGAAAGGCAACACATGAAAATGCAAATGAAGTGAAACACATTCCAGTGTATGCTTTCACCCAGCACACATATTGTTTGAAACAAAAAAAAAATGTGATTTTTGGAATCTTGTACTTAGGTTCACAGCGGAAGTGACGAAATAACTTGACTCATCCATTGTAGCTCTCCCCCCCAACAGTGTTGCCAAAATGTTGACAATAAGGTTGCTAAACGAGAGGTGACGACTCCAATTTTGGGTGAAACGTCGCTATAAAAAATAATCGATAAACCCATTCTCTGTAAGCATTGTTTTAAAGTTGTAGATGTAAACTAAACAATATGTTCTACTCACTGGAGCAAAGCCAGGGGAGTGAGGGGTAAATGCCTCCAATCTTGGAACGGAGGGGGACTTTTCCCCAATAATCCGATTTGAAATGTGTTTTTGGGGAGAAATTTGATTATTTTTGTCCCATTACTACAAAGGAACATGAGATAAAATAGACGTCCCCCAGAATAAGCCTCAAATCTGCCAGCCTCCCAACGCTGAAGACAACTCTGATCCTCCACAGCTTTGTTTTTCAACTTCATAAGTATTTTAGACATCGCAAAAAAAAAAAAAAGTTTGGGAACGGTCTTACCCGTCCCCCCAGTATTGAAGAGAGATTTGTGCCGCTGGTTCTACTCACATCTTTGTAAACAGGGCGCAACTAATCCTTGAATTCAAGGATCATTTCAGATTGTTTCCGGTACTTATGTTCATATTGTGGAGTCAAAATAGTTCCGAAATAATTAACACTACAGTACTTACGTTATGCATTTTTTTTGTAAAAGAAAAACTGCAGAATAATTAAAAGATCCCAAAGATAAAATATAACAAACACCCACTTTGCCTTAATTCACGCATCTATAGCTAATCTTGTTGCTATCGGTAGTGATGTATTACGTGTGTCTCTCAACGGAAACTGCGAACTAAAGGACATCAAGTTTGTAACTGTTCTTCGTTGGAGAGCAAGGGTAACAGATAACAATGCAGGATTGTGGGGGAGTGGGTACGCTGTATTTCCAAACTCTTCATCACTTGCGCTGATTAAAACAAAATAAAAAAAATAACGTAAAAACTGTTTTGAACTAATAATGCTTCTCTACAGATGAACATTTTGTTTGCAGCAAAAAGTCGCTAAATTTGTAAGTAGCTAAATCGTCATTTAAAAATCACCCAAAAAAGTCTCCAACCGGAAAAATTATTTTTTGTCGCTATCGTAGGGCGACCATACGTCCCGTTTTGACTGGGACAGTCCCATTTTAGGGGCGTGTCCCGGCCGTCCCGTCAGTAGATGGAAAAAAGTAGTATTCGTCCCGTTTTATGTAACTGAAAGAAGTAAATAACAAACCCAGTACCTTTACTCCTTTTAAAAGTATTAATAATAATAAAGAGGCAAAAATTGAACTAAAATTCCCTATGTTAAACATACTCTATAGTTCGCAGTACTGCTCGAAAGCCAGCAGAGGCTTTAGCAGTTGGTTGTGTGTTAAACAAACTTCAACATGTCTTTCCTTTTTCATAAGTACCCGCTCTGTAACAAAGAGAGAGAGAGAGAGGGGGAACACTGATATCAAGGCACTGATAAGAACGAAGGTAGATCTAAAAGTCTGGGGTTGGCAGAACCTGTCCCGTTTTTAACTGAAAATTTTATGGTCACCCTACACTATCGTTGAGGTCGAATTCCCCCGATTTAGTGACTTTTCCCAAAATTGGCAACATTGACCCCCACCGAACTACAACCCGTCATCTTTAGCCTAGCCAGCATAATAGTGGGACGTAAAACTTAAAGATTTCATTTCATTTCGAACAACACCCCCAGAAACTTACTGTTATGCCATTCCCAAAACACCCTTTTGTACATTTCTCCCTATTCGAAAAAAAATTGTAAATAGCAGGGTTCGTGCATAAATATGGAAATCAATTTCCCTGAATTTTCCAGGTATTAATTTTGCAATTTCCAGGTCTAGTGGAAGAAACTAATAATACGAGAATACATAAATTTTAAGAATACTATGTTTATATATTTGAGAATGGCCACCCTTCTCCCCAATGAACGATTGCAATTAAATATTGAGTCACAAGAAAATAAACAATTAAAATAAATAAAATTTAAGTTGAGAAATATTAAGTTGAGAAGCCTACTAAGGGAATTAATTAAATACTTTTGTTCCATAATTGAATACATTCAAAATATACAAAAATATTGGGTTGGGGAAGAAAAAACGGCCCGCGAGATTTTAACTGATTCTTGTAGTACTTGACGACAGAAATCGATTACTGAAAGAATTTTCAAAATCGGCGCAGGCAAACATGGAGAAAATAATATTTTCATGTACCGGTTCAAAATGGGGAAGAGAAAAGGACTGCGAGATTTTAACTAATTCTTGTAGTACTCAACGAGAGAAATCGACTAGTGAAAGAATTTTCAAAATCGGCGCAGGCAAGCATGAAGAAAATCACATTTTCATGTACCGGTTCAAAATGGGGAAGAAAAAAGGACCCGCGAGTTTGAACCGCTACGATGTATGTTCACGAATGTGCCCGTCTTCTCAAATTTAGTTAATTACTGTGACACTGAAACATGTGACACAGAGTCAGATTGTGGATGACTCTGCAATTGGCAACCACTGCACATATACTCCTCCCGCCCCACAGTTTGATTATTTCGATCCATCCCTCACATGCTAACGGGATGGTTCAACATCTGCAAGAAAGAGGTAAATGTAACGTTCAATTGGCAATAGCTTTTCACCAAATTAAGCTGCATGAAATCTGATTGCATATGTGACACACTGAGAAAATTCTAGCCCGTGGCCATATGTATCACATATCCCACCAGTTCATAATAAAAATTTTGAACACAAAATTACGGTCGTCCGTGTGACGTACTCCCAAAAGGCCTAATGTGTATCACCCACCTCACATTCAATGAAACCACATCCGTGTAGAATTTAGAAAGGAACTTCTTATGATGTATAAAGGATGTCTCAAAAGTTCCCTGACATAGGGTAACTCTGTTATTATCAGAGTTACAACAAAATGTAAGAGGTAAAAACATCTCGAAATATGACGTTTTCAATCTAAAGTTAACACTTTAAAAAATCGCACGAGATGTTTGTGCTGTATACTCTTTATGCACCCAATTTTAAATGAAAATGCAACGTTGTCATTTACCTGGACCCACAACATAAGTGAATGAAGTTACTGTTTGAAACGGGGGCTGGCCATCGACATGTTAGCGTAAAAGACAGCAACTTCACTCACTTATGTTGTTGGTCCAGGTAAATGGCAACGTTGCATTATCATTTCACATTGGGTGCATAAAGAGTGTACAACGCAAACGGGTCATCCGATTTTAAAAATTCCTTCACTTTATATTTAAGCACCATATTTGGATATGCTTTCCCCTCCTACATTTTGTTGTAACTCTGATAATAGCAGAGTTACCCTATGTCAGGGGACTTTTTAGACACCCTGTATATCTTATTTAATGTATGTTTGATGTCACTATAACTAGTATAATTTAGTTTGTTTAAATTTACAATTTAATACAAGTAGATTCGGATTTACATGCGTAGGATTTTGTATGCATCTAACTAATGAATTCTTTTATATTCATGCTTAACTTAGTGACTTGGCTTTGGACTGCAACTGATTATTGTAACCCATTATTGCTTGAGAAGAAACAATATATCCGAATCTTCATTTGGAGAAATCAAAGGTCTGTTGGAAAGCTGGGGATTATAATCATTAATTTCTACATTTCAAGGTGCGTAAATTATATATTCTATGTGTATTGTTAAATTACTATTACTATTATTGGGTTTAGAATCAATCAAGCACTTCATGATATTTTATGGGGATCAAGACGGGTGCCGGATAGATACCTAGCGTCAGGCTCTTATTTCTTTTCAATTTAATATTTAATCAATGATTATTTTTCTCCCTCATTATTCCACCAAATCGTATTCCAAGATCACCAATTTTCATTACTCATTTGTGACCGTCAGCCTACATAGCATATTCGTAGGACGTAAAACAAAGATTTCCTGTTATTTTTTTTGTTTCTATCTCTTTTCTTCATAGCTGTGAAAAATAACGCCTTCAGCATCATAAATTTGTATGCTACCTGCCTGCTTTCGCCTTCAGTCGTCTACTCTTCGGATATCACGAAGCAAAGCAGGTCTATGCAGTTGGCATAGTTTTGAAAGGATGTGACAACATAATGATATTGGTGTTGCGATGTTCAGTACCGTAGATAATTAAACAATGCTAGTAAACAAATCGAGTAGCAATTGTATTTTTTTTTAGCTTACATGCCTTTCAGACCGGTCATTTTTTTTACAACATATTGTTATTTCTACTCTATATGAAATATATTCTGAGGTTGTGTTTTGGGGGACGTGGTAGCTCAGTTGTGGAGCGTTCACCTCTCCTGCGTGAAGTTCCTGGATCGATCCCAGCACGTGCTAAATGGGCTTTGTGTTGGAGAAACACTCTGTGTGGTTTTTCTCGAGGTTTTCCCGTTTTCTCACACAGTTTTCATTCTACTATTCCATTCATTCTCATCATCGTCTCCTTTAGCATACCCGGCATAATCGTGGGCCGTAAAATTCAAAGATTTCATTTCATATAAACTTTGTTGCAAAGTAACCTGATAGCTGAAGATACTTTGCAACACATACAAAAAAGTATTTTCAACATACGAATATAATGTTTCTGTGCGATGCTTTCTCTCCTCTATTTATACATTTCACTTCCTACACAATACTGCATGCAGTCTACAAATATTGACGTTGGACTTACGGTACCGGTGTCAGTACTTAGTACGAATTATCGATATTTGTAAAGAAAATTATGTATTTTCTGGTACCGACATAGGAACCACATTCTGATAGTTTAGTATATCCCACAAAAATGGCAACTCAAGAACAGCAAAAATCTCCGAGATCTGATTTGCCTTGGTTGCTCTTTATATCCGAGAATATCATCCCAACCGTAATCAGTGGATGATTTACGGGATTTGGGGCTTTCAGGCTGAAGCCCACCCAAATTGCAGAATTTCTTTTTAAAAAATCTAATGTTAGTCATTCCTATGCGTCTACGCTTCAAGCCCTTCAAAAAGTCTAGTCATTTCTAAATAAAGTAAATCTTTCTGTGTGAAGTCCCTCTCAAACTATTTTTCTGAATCCGCCGCTGTTCGTAATTTATTTTCCAACAAGAAATCCATTCCGACATCCACCTGAATAGGAAATTTTTCTAAAGTTAGACGGCAGGAGGTACCAGTAGTAATAATTTCATATCTGAGGGGTTACCTTTGATCGGTGCAAAGTAGCCCCGATTAGAGGCTGAAACAGCCTTCTCCCAGTTGTATTTTTCTATGACTTTCAAACGTTTCACACTTCAATTTCAACTATTGTCTCATTATACACAGAGTAGAAAATATTCTACGAAACTGACTTGATTTTGACAAAAATTCTTGTAGGTGATATCTTTCAAATTTTGTCGGCCTTTACAGTTACTGCCTTCCATACCTCTACAACAACAAACCCTTCACTTAATTAGAACTGATGTTAACCGCCAACATTATAGTCAAAACCCAGTTAGATGTTCTATCTTACGGTGACAGTTGAAACTTTCTCTTTAGTCCATCATTTTACCGACAGAGGGCTGTGAAACGTTTGCCGTATTTTGTGCAAAGTTAATCCGGAAGTGCAAAATAATCCCGTCTTACGATACTTACAGAAGATTAGTCAGCAATTTTCACATTAATTTTAAAGGTGACAACAGTTGGAGCCTAGGGCTGTGTGATATTTAGATCGAACGATTGACATTTTCAAATATACAAACATCGATATCGAAATCTTTGATCGATATATCGATATTTTTGATCTCTTTCATATTTCTATATTTTCGATTTTTGATATTGTTTATATTTCGATATTGCTGTATTTTTCGATATTTCGAACAAGTTTCGATAGTTTGTCGATATCGATTATCTATATCTAAATTCTTATATCGCAAAGCCCTACCGAACCCCTTCGGAAGTGAAGTTTTTGGCTATGGACCTGATTAGGGATGCGCACGAGACAAGACGAGACAGAATTTTTGTTACGAAATTCGAGACGAGATAGAGCTCTTCCAATAGAAATGGATCCAGTTTTCGAGACGAGACATAACTTTCGCGGGACTTTTTCGAGAGGAGACAATCTCAAATCTTTTCTCTTGCGCATCCCTAGACTTGATCATGAGTTATCAAAAAAAAATGTTAATGAGAAATAACATCTAAATACAATATCGGTAGCTAAAACATTTTTGTTTCCATTCTTCAGTAATGCATTGTTATTAATCTCAGTATTTTATAGTGTATTCTTAAGTTTAAGGTGGTGAATAATTAAATTTTGAATTCAGTTAACTTATTTTGTTTCTCAGATTGTTTTTAAAATGTATGTATCCTCGTCGCCATAAGTGCCTTTACATCGCAGTGACGGGTATGTGACCGCGCAGTACTCCAAGGAAGGGATGGTTGTATAAGAATTTGTGATTAATTTTGAAGAGCTTTTATTTTGACTAGGGAATTAACATAGGTGAAGGGAGTAAAGACAAAGATTTGAAGCATCAGTTCACTGTTATTGAAGCATCAGTGCACGAAAAAATTCGTATTCTCAGTTTTTCTATTTATTGTTTTATATGTTAAGTTAAACACCACAATATGTATCACTGATATCGCAGATCGTATTATTTTTTTTTAAATCGTGTTTGTAACCTATTGTCAAAACATTCATCTCCAGACATGATGTAGAGAGAAGAGAAAGAGATACGACATCTGTAATATATGTATATGTGATTCACTAAGTAACTGTAGAAATTAGTTAAAAGACAGATAAGAGAGCGAAAAGGAGCTCTAGAAGTGTGAACTTTTTAGAAACGTCCTAGATAGGTGAAAATATAGTTAAAAATTGCAAAAGGTATCATGTAAATTACATCTCTTTTCTTATATTCTAGTATACTTTTTCTTTCACATCCAAACATCTCTATTCAGAATTACGAGGTAAAGGCGAAGAGAGAAACATTTCCATTTCAAGAATTATATCAGTAAAAAAATCTTTTGACTTAGACTAGATTCGAACTCGCAACCCTTGAATCCATGGCTCAGCGCTCTACCGATTGAGCTAACAACTACTGGCGGAAAAGCCAGATTTCTACAACTACCAGTTGCTGAATGGTGTGTATTAACCAAGTTTGCCGAGATAATTGCTTCATATAGCTATAATAATAATAATAATAATAATAATAATAATAATAATAATAATAATAATAATAATAATAATAATAATAATAATAATAATAATAGTAATAATAATAATAATAATAATAAAGCAGAAGAAGAACAGAATCTAAAAAGTCACATATGTTAAAAGTTTGACGTGCAGAGTAAGTCCTAATATGAGATTTTATTAATTATATATAATAAATGTAAGCGTGGTTTATTCGTGTGTGCTACTCAAACTGCGCAACTCACTACCTAGTCCCATAAGAGTTGTACGCGTATGGTACAGTAGCCTTGCGTCCTCCAACCGTGAAGAATGTTTCTGTTTGAATCTATGCGTGTCCTAAGAGGAAGGAGGAGATTGAAAGAAAGAAAAGTGGTTTAGAAATTATGCAAACGTAGAATATGTCACGAGGTGAGGTGATATAGAATTCAGCGTGTCTTTCAGCTACTACTCTATACAAGACGTGCATCTACGACTTAACGTGGAACCCGAACCACACGACTCCTGACGGGAATCGAAACCCGTATCACCTCTAGTTCTATCATGGGAGACACAGGAACATGTAAAAATAATCGAAAATTTCTTCTATCTTTCTGATAAAGAAAACAAAGTTGATACCAGATATAAATAACGAAAAAACATATGAATTTAAATGTAAAATTTGAGTCCAAAATACCCACTTATAAACAACTGCTGAATTTTAAAAAATAAAGACATGTAAATTGAAGTTATGTGATTAACTTGGAGCTTCAAAAACTAACACCCAGAAACCGCCGTGTAAAGTCTAACTGATGCAAATTTTTTTATTGCATAACTTGCTTTCGGCTAGGCGGGGAGTCCGCCCCCAGACGCTTGCATTTGCTCTTTCTCCGACCTCTCACTTCTCATATCCCTAAGACCTCTGATCTTAAGTGGTTTCGAGATATGGCTATCTTATTGTAACAATTTCAACTCCCAACTTTGTCTTCCTGCTGTTTTTCTTCTAACCGTATAATATATATATATATATATATATATATATATATATATATATATATATAAAACGCTGAAATACATCTTTAATCAAGATGTTTCTACTATTAAGGGATTTTGGAATATGGCCATTCTATTTTAGCAATTACAATTTAAACTCTTTTTTCTAAGGAAAAATGAAAAAACGCAGAAACATGTCTTTCATTGTTTTACTTGCAAAACGTAAACACCAGTTTTCATTCCCGGCGGGAGCTCATGTATTTCGAATTCCACGTTAATCAGTAGGTTAACGTTTCATATAGCTTCGCTACTGAATGGGACGTTAAACTCAAAATCAACTCAACCAATTTTCATGTCAATAACCTTAACGATTTTCGAGTTATGACCATCCAATTATAACAATTGTAACTTTACCCTATTTTCTTCCTTTCTAGGGCAAATATCATAAAAACGCTTACACACATATCTAATTATTTTAAATGAGAAGTCCATATACCAAATTTCATGTCGTTAACACTCAAAGATTCCAAGGTATGGGCATTTTAAGATAATTGCCACTCCTCTTTCTCCCTTTTCCCTTCAAATTTCCAAATATTCTTCTTTTAGTGGAACCTTACATTACAAATCATATGCCCTTTCTAAACTTCAAGTTTCTAGCTTAAGCGGTTTGGCCTAGCGTTGATCAATCAGCCAGCCAGAACTTGTTATTTTATATAGAAAGATACATAATAAGCAAATTAATGACAAAAATATTACTACAAAAGCAATATAGCAAAGAACTCATATACTGTGTTAAAATATGTAGATATTCATTCATTTGGTAAAATTCATAAAACTAAGGGCACAAGCTTAGCGTACGCGCGTTTAGCGTGGGAGACCCAGGTTCGATTCCCACTGGGAGCTCATGTGATTCGGATTCCACGTTAACCAGTAGGTCTACATATCATATAGCCTCGCTGCTGGACGGGATGTTAAACTCAAAATCAGCTCAGCTCTGCTAAGGGCATAAGCAGCGTGGACCTACGGCTTTTTGGGTCCAACCACAGATGACAAAATTACACCCCTATTGCTTTACAATTGCTGTAAATCTCCCTGCTTTGGAAATGAACGGAACTTGACATTCGCTTCACCAACTTGTCTATTTCGTGTGTTCATTTTAAAGACGTACACAGCGCATGAGGGCATTGCTAAAGTTTTCAAAGTCAATGTAAGAAATACAGATGAGTTCTATTTACACAATGTGTACAGTAGAAAATATTCAATCATATTCCACATAGAAAATATCATACACAACAGTGTGTAAGAAATTCATCAAATGTTTAAAAATCAAAGAAAACGTACTTCAACACAAATGCAATTAAAACCTGACTCTGAGAGCGCAATAATATTATCTTGTTCGAAGGGTCAGTGATTTTGTGTCGAACAGGCTGAGCGTGGGCTTACCCTGTCTTATGTTTGGCAACATTGCTTTTGGTCAAGTGGTTTATTGCTTGTGCCTTTAGGTATTTGCCCTAAAGCTATAAAGCGAGTTGTGTGCGTTCTTCCTTCCCTGCCCCTGGCTGGCGAAAATATCATTTGCTTTTCATGCATTGGGATAAGGGGCAAGACACCTTGCGACCTTGGAAGGGAGTAACATATAAAATGATCGAAAACGACAACCGATGTTCATGTAGAGTTCATAGTTTCGAGGTCGCTGAGATGGTTAGGCGTAAAGCTATCAGCTATTTTCTGTTAGTTATTTCTTCATATACGTCTACCAAGCTAACGAATCAGTGATAGAACGTTCACATCTGGTGCTTGGGGTCACGGGTTCGATCCCAGTCCCCGCCAAGTGAACTTTGTGGTGGATAAACACCGTGTGTATGGGTTTTCTCGGAGTTCTCCCGTTTCCTCCCACTTTCTTCATTCCACCATTTCATTCATTATTCATCATCACCGTCTCCTTTAGCCTAACCGGCATAACCGCGGGACGTAAAACTCAAAGATTTCATTTCATTTCATTTTCAAGTTAACGAACCTTGACTTACCTGCGTACAGTGGTTGGTTAGTGTGTCCTCGATGGCTATTTTTACTTTTTCCATGATCATCCCATACCATACAGTATTTTTTATGTTTTGTAAAAGCTTGATTCTATCAATTCGTTAAACAACAATGTTTCTTTTTTTTCTAATCATGTTTCGTAGTATTATCCTCTTCATTCTAACTAATTTAAATATTTTCAATAATTCAGAATTTAGACTAAAAAATGTTACAATGATCAAGAATTGTATAAGAAGAGGACTCTTCATTTCTAATCATTGCCATAACCGAAAGGGAAAACTTAAAAAAATTAAAATAACTTAGCAGACGTAGAAAATCGACGGAAATAATAAACATCAACTATTAGTTGACTCTCAGAAGTATAGTATATAGTTCTCAACCCAAGTAGAAGATGCACTCTTTGCTTCATGAAAATAATAAACATTTTCCAAAAATAATTACAGAAAAGTAATTTCATGACATTTACTGAGCGAACGTAGGTTACTGGTTAGCGTTGACCTTTGTAGTTGGGAGTCTCCAGGTTCAAATTTCGATACGAGGCATCCTGACTAGTGATTTTGCAGTACCACTGGGCAAATACCGGGATACTTTTAATACATAAGCTTTGGCAAATTTTCTTGAAAACTTTGTTCTTATGTTGTTAATGTTTCAGTGTAAAATGGCATTTTGCTGCATGGAAAATATTTTTAGTAAACAAAATATAGTAGATGAATGGTTAGTATAAGGGACTCCTACTTGTTTTCTTTAGGTTCAAATCCCGACTGTTCTTATTGATTTTTTCTTTTAGTTACGCTCATATGTTGCGCTCCAGAAGTTCAATTTTGAATTAAATGTAGTCGCAGCTAGTTTAAACTGAAATTATTTTCAAAACTTTTTGCTATTATATGTTTTTGTTTTACTTGCGATGTTTCAACTTTGATATTCGATCTTAGACCTTAATGTAACTCATTTTCCTACGGGGCCGCGGTGGCTCAGTGGTAGAGCGTTCACCTCTGGTGTTTGGGGTTCCGGGTTCGATCCCAGCCCCCGCCAAGTGAACTTTGTGGTGGACAAACACCGCGTGCGTGGGTTTTCTCGGGGTTCTCCCGTTTCCTCCCACTTTCTTCATTCCACCATTTCATTCATTACTCATCATCACCGTCTCCTTTAGCCTAACCGGCATAACCGTGGGACGTAAAACTCAAAGATTTCATTTTCATTTTCCTACGTCATATTATGATGAATGTTTTCACAACAACGATAGTCGGACGGTAATACAGAATTCCATTGTTACTGCAGGGCCGGATCTTGAATCCTGCGAACTATGCGTTCGCAGGAGGCGCCAGGTGAACAGGGTGCCAAATTAGAAAAATGAATTTTGTTTTAAATGTAAATATTCATTTTAAAAATGTTATGATGAAAAATTTTCCTCATATAGCTTCGAATAAATATTGTACAGACTGAGATACAGATAAAATACATCAAAAGGACAATAAAGTCGAATCTTCGCTTGGTTGGCTGTAAAACACCCCTTTACAAATGAAATGGACTCGCACATCAATTTCTTGCTGTACTGTACTGTGGAGTTACAACAAATTTGCTCAATTATCAGTTCTTTACTGAAAGAATGTGGGGATAGCACTTCGCATGGCAAGAGAGAAAGTACGTGGGGATCTGAGCAGTACAGCGCTGAAGTAATTAATTGGGGATTAATGAAATGAAATGCATGTTTTCTAATAGAAGAAATCAAAGACAAAAAGATTAGGAAAGGAAAGGGTTTTACTGTACCTCAGCCATTTCGATATGATGAGCCTCTTCAAATATCGGGTGAAGCCTTATCCTCCAATTCGTTGAGTGTTTCCGTCTGGTATCGATCCCGGACCTCACGTTCGAGAGTGAAGAACCTCTCGACCTCAGGGCAACAGCTCCTAGATGTCCTGGCCTCTTCAGAATGACACCTCTGTCATGCAATGGTTGGTGAGGGCCCAGGCGTGCCGACCGTCTTTCAATTGATGCTAGGACGACTCTTCTGAATAGGGGTCCAAAGTATGTTTCTGGCGGCTTCTGTCACACTTCTCACCTCGAGGGTCCCGTCTCCCCTGGTTTTGTTCTACTTCTTTGCTTTCGCTTCTTCCTGGTGCTCCGCACGTGGATGACTAGCTCATCACGATTATCTTGGTCAATAGGGAAGTTTGTTAATTGCTGAAACGGCGTGGCTGAGCTTGTTTTGATGAAGTTACGGAAACTAGGAAGAGAATGGTAAGCATGAATTTGTATTGGGATGAGGTGACAACATAGGGAAGTCTCTTCTTTATTATTTAATAATTACAATTTCTTGTTTGAAGAACAATAACAACATACAGGGAGAATTCAAAATAGGCGCTAAGCCTGATATCCTCTAGAAATTGATGCCAATGCCACACTCACAAGAGATGCTAGTTTGAGGAAAATTTCCATGGCATAGGATAGATCTTTTAAAGAGGGAAAAGGGATATTTTACGAATATGAGATAAAATCAATGTAAATTTAGCTTTCCAATAGATGTTGTATTAAGCACTATGACCGTAGAGCTAAAGACTGGTATTCTTTCCACAATCCCACCATATGCACAAAATACAAATGTAACAGACTCTTCATTCCTTTCTCAACAGTTAAGGGTTGAGAAAGATCACCGTAAATGAAATGCACATTATCAAAGTTGAAGCAAGCATGGGCACCCAAAAGGGGATGAAAGGGCCAGGCCCCACCTGGCTTACGACAAGTATAATGTATACATCGCGACGAAACATAACCAATTTTTTCCTCGAAGGTCAAGATCTAAGGGTTTACTTGTCCCTACCATAAATCCTTCATTGTAACTAGATTTCGGCGTTGCCGCACCAACTCAGGTAGAACTGTATAAAGCTCTCAGTATGGCTAACCCCATTACGGTTATCATAGCCCGAGTCCGTGCAGACCTCTAAACACATTACCCCACAGAAATGAGTGCCATAAGTCCAGGCCTTCTAAAGGCTGTTGCGCCAGGAATTTAGCTATCATTATTATTATTGCTAATAATAATATGTAATATTAGTAATAGGCTTAATAAAGATTCTGTCTGTTTATCTGCTCTGCTTGTAAGTATATTATTTCTAACTTTAAGATATACAGGTCAATATATAATTGATCAGATTCTTTCTAATGTGATTCTTCACGTGTATAAAAACTGGACAAACTACAAATTAGGATACTATACACAGGAAATTAATAATGATAGCTTTATTACTCAGATATTAACCTGCATACATTAATACACATGAGGATTTAGGTACTTAATAGAATGCTTTTTAATCATTTCTTTTTTTAAGAAAAAAATTTAAATTCTCATTATAGACAGATGGCCTGTCTAACAATAATAATAATAATAATAATAATAATAATAATAATAATAATAATAATAATAATAATAATAATAATAATAATAATAATATTTTCCCAGGACATTGAACAAAGCTATAGTGTCTTGCAAAATATTTTTGATGGAGACAAAGATTATGTTGTCACCGGGATAGATCAATCGTCCTCAGAAACTGAGGAAAAGGAAAACGAGGACATATTTTGAACTTTTGAAGTGTTAAGTTCCAATTGTTTATTTTATCTATTTATGTGAGAATTTTCAAAATAATGTTCAATCAGGTCTGATATAGTGCTTTATGTGAGATTGATTCAAAGTTGCATGAAGGGCATAAACGAATAATAATAATAATAATAATAATAATAATAATAATAATAATAATAATAATAATAATAATAATAATAATAATATTTATAAAAGACTAACATTAGTGCATCACGCTAACTCCTAATAGTAAATCACTTTGATGCTCATTGCAATAATATAATACAATAATTCAGATTTGAGCTTTTATATTTATGTATCCGAAAGTTTGTTGGTCGACTAACAAAGAAAGAAAGAAAGTGAATGCAAACAATTAGAGCTCTTAAGTATTGACTTTAACCTATAATTAGTGCTTGAACTTTTAAGGTAAACTGTACCCGCCCAATACCCATTGCGTTTGGTTTACTCGATCCTTAGACCTGATAAACTCGTTTGACCCGTTTGACCCGATAGACTCGTTATGAGTTCGTACATGATAATTAGAACAATTTGTGTTATGATAATAAAGTGAAACAGCAAGCTTGTTTTCATAAAAACGGGATTATCAGGTCATCCCTATTCATACGGTTCAATCCGACAAACCTGATTCATACGGGTAAAAATACAATATCGGTCCAACGTGCGGTCCAGGATCTATTCTATTTTCCGAGCATTACCGAAAATGCACAGTAGCTCGAAACGGCTTGGACGTTTTAAATGGTTATTCTGGTTTTATGTATCTGCTTATTGGTTTGCAACATTCAGAAAAGAAAAGTTCGAGACTTCATTGTTTATCCTGGCGACAGGGAGAGCGGCTAAGCTTTTGTAATACCGGCAACATCCAACTGGTTGACAAAATGCACGTGGCCGCTAACAACCATATGACAGTTTTACTGCTGATAAGAAAACTTGGTTTAGCTTTGAAAACCACTATATATGTATAATTTCTTAAGATTTTCTTAATACAAATAAAACTACCAAACGTAATATAGTAACGAGGGAGATGACCACCCTAAAAACATTCTTCGGGCCCCCAGGCAAGCAAGTAGGCTTTCTTGTCCATTCGTCCAGGGAGTGGAGCGAATACTAAGAAAAGACGGGCGGTACAAATGGGTTCTTTAAAAATCATTTCTGAGGGAAATTTTAATTTAAGTTCCTAATGACTCACAATCGCTGTCCAGTGCTTAATGCTCACTTTGTTAATATCTATTAGTCATTTGTCATTCGTCAACATTTTCATTTCTATCCTAAGTCATTTCGTTTTTGTTTATATTTTTAATTTATAATGATGTGTGCTTTCACTTTTTAATAGTGCTTTGTTTTTCATGTAATAATAATGACCAACGATATAAAACCAAGTGAGCACTTTATCGGAAAAGAAAGCTACAAAACGTGAAAGAAGATAAGAGGCAACCGAAGGCTCTAAAAAGTTTCTTTCGAGCGCTGGACAAAATTAGACAAATATTGAGGTGGGGAGTTGTCAATATCAGTCACTGTTAACGAAGCATTTGCAGGTCGACATTCTTTTGAAGCTGACAAATTTATTTTAACCTAATTGCAGTAATTTAATTGTTGAATTAAAATGGAACGATACGGTCATTTCGGTTACGGGTCTGAATTAAATTTCATGTATTTCAAAATTTGTTTGAATACAATTAGTTTTCACGTGGCATATAAGTATAGAACTTAAAAGGATATAATCGAAAGCGACGAAAGGTCATTTGGATGACAAGTATTTTTTTCAGTACTCTCACTTTCAATCACAGCAGCGTATACAGATGCTCGTTTTATTATGACAGATAACAATAATTATTAATCCATTCTCTGCTAATAAATTTAGATGGAGCGATATTTTAAATTAGTAATAATTCTAATGCAAAGTAGAGTTTTGATTATTAGTTACTTGTGTTCAGGGATGTACCGACATAGGTGCTACGGATGCGCAAGGGGCCAGGTCGAGACAGAATTTTCCAGACAAAATTCGAGTCGAGACACGGCTCTTCCAATAGAGAAATATACATTTTTCGAGTCGAGCCATCACTTTTACAGCACATTTTCGAGACGAGACAGTCACAAATCTTGTATCGTGCGCATCCCTAATAGGTACAGTTTTCTATTCAGAAAACATCTTCCGGGGGGCACACTTAGTAGGGCCACTGCTGGTACTCTTTTATTTATTATTATATTATAGACGTATTATTTTGATCTCCTCCCGGGGGGAGTGGCCCCCTAAAATATGTGTGGACGAAACACTGAACAGGCAGTCTGAGAGTCTGGATCCCCCAATTAGCGTAATTTCAGGGGGCAAATACACAAAATTATTTGCATTTTGTAGGCTATTCCGAAAAAATCTTCGGACCTCAATGGGTGCATCATTACTTGTGTTTACATTGTGTTACTGCCTGATTTCGAACGTCTATGTTGGAAAGAAACATGAAAGAATTGAATTGTTCTATAGGCATAAGGGGCCCTGAAAAGAATTTTTGCGGAGAAACCTGATTTTAAAGTTCTGCCACTGATCGGGGACAAATTACCTATAAATTAAGACACACTTTTGTCATTTGTTGTGTATTGAACTAGTTTAACTAAAATTAATAAAGAATTATTTGAAATCAAGTATATCTCAAGAACGATTAAATGGACTAGCTTTGATGGCCATTGAAGATGACATTCTGAATGAAATTGATATGGATGCAATAATAAGAGATTTTGCCAAATTGAAAGCCAGAAAAGTGTCTTTATAACATGAACTTTACAGTAACAAAGAAAACGAGAAATTAAGCTAATTACCATATTTGTATCACTAGAAAACACTATTTAAATATGCTTTTAATGAAGTGTAAGAGCATATCTCTTTGTCAAAATCAAACCTGTGATAATGTTAGACTTGAAGCTCATTAATTTTATTCTATTTCGACTTTTATGTTTCAACTGTATTTGTCAAAATACATCTTAGGTATACATTTTAGTTGTTTCCTGTGCTTATTTAATAATAATAATAATAATAATAATAAAAGATATAAATTATTAAAACTGGAACTTTGGTCATGATTCATCCACAGTTAATTAGGTTTAATTTTGCCATTTTCCTTTAATACTCACTGGAAGACTGAATTATTATATATTGAAGAAATTTGTAATTGTAACAATTATCTGAAGAATTTTTGTCCATTACAGCATTCAATTCTTTTATTATCATATAGGCGGGGCGCCTAAATATTATTTGCTTACAGTTACGAAATGTCTACAACCGACCCTGTTACTGTTATATATATATATATATATATATATATATATATATATATATATATATAGAGAGAGAGAGAGAGAGAGACAAAGTTTTGACTCAGAAAAAGTACTGTTGAACGTACGATGCTACATGGGCTCCTGGAGGGTGCACAATTTACCCCTAAAAATGCTTTCGATCACTGAAATACGCCCCTGTAAAGCAGTAAGAATGTTAGGGACTGATCAGAGGGTAATGCCTCCCTGGAGCAACGACAGTTCCCCAGAAATCATACCTCTGATAGGTCCGGATGTGACACCAGTATTTGTTTGTTACCACTCTTCCCTCTCAGTGTACTGAAACTCAAGTCAAAGGAACTGTTCTGAAATCTTCACCGATTCTCTCCTCTGAAAGCGCATGCGAATGGGGCCGACCTTGGTCATATACCACATCTGGAATATTACTACTTATGTCAGAGATACCGAAAAATATATATTCGACACAAATATAGGATGTTTCGATTTTATTTTATTTATTTTTTGCCTGTCACCCTCCCACTCTGACCTCCATGCCAACCAAGGCTTAACTTCTACCTAAGCAACATCGACAGCGTCACTATTCATCTGCGACCACGAAAACTATGATTTCGATACTAATATTGTTCATATTTGACTACTTTTACATGTCCCTTCCCCCTTATTACGAATTAATTCAGTGTCTCGCCTCACTGGAGCAATTTCAACAAACTTAAGTATAGCTATAAATTACCACCTGTAAAATAAATGTGCGGGTGATCTTTTTCGGAGAGGAATTCATTAGCTGCTTTTCCAATGTGGTGGCTTTATTCGCTTCCCATTCTAAAGATTGCCAAAGAGCTCAACTTTATTTGCACCACTGTGCTATGAATATAGATTTTAATGGCATTTACTTTACTGAATGCTCGCTTAGGTGTTGCTCCCGTCACAGCAAAAGTGAGATAATGTTATAAATCAGTAGGGATATAAACAAATACGCAAAACTATTAGCAATGACACCACTCGAAATGAGTTTTTGCAATATAATGGGGCAGTATTTTATTCGAATGTGAAGGAAATCATTGCGTAAATTGTCCCTTCCCCTCCTTAGAAGTCTAAGCTACAATACGTATCTAATAATTTTGAATTAGAAATATATGCATCGAGTTTCATATCCTTAACTTTAAGGTGTCCTGAGTTAAGTAAATGAATCAACTTCCTGCTAACGAAAGAGTAAAGCTTTGGGCTTTAATAGTATCGGGAGTGTAATTATGCATTTCAGTGACCCCGAAAGCTATTGAATAGACACTCATATATTTCAATTAGGAATTTTTAATTTTCACCCCTCCCATTAAACCTCCATGCAGATAATGCTAAAATTTGATGTGAACGATATAGAGGGTATCATACATAATTCATGCACTCAAAAGCTATGGATTTAACATTAATATCGTTCATTTTCGATTATTTTTACATGTTCCTGTGTCTCCCATGATAGAACTAGAGGTGATACGGGTTTCGATTCCCGTCAGGAGTCGTGTGGTTCGGGTTCCACGTTAAGTCGTAGGTGTACGTCTTGTATAGAGTAGTAGCTGAAAGACACGCTGAACTCTATATCACCTCGCCTCGTGAGATATTCTACGTTTGCATAATTTCTAAACCACTTTTCTTTCTTTCAATCTCCTCCTTCCTCTTAGGACACGCATAGATTCAAACAGAAACATTCTTCACGGTTGGAGGACGCAAGGCTACTGTACCATACGCGTACAACTCTTATGGGACTAGGTAGTGAGTTGCGTAGTTTGAGTAGCAAGCACGAATAAACCACGCTTACATTTATTATATATAATTAATAAAATCTCATATTAGGACTTACTCTGCACATCAAACTTTTAACATATGTGACTTTTTAGATTCTGTTCTTCTTCTACTATATTATTATTATTATTATTATTATTATTATTATTATTATTATTATTATTATTATTATAGCTATATGAAGCAATTATCTCGGCAAACTTGGTTAATACACACCATTCAGCAACTGGTAGTTGTAGAAATCTGACCTTTCCGGCAGTAGTTGTTAGCTCAATCGGTAGAGCGCTGAGCCATGGATTCAAGGGTTGCGAGTTCGAATCTAGTCTAAGTCAAAAGATTTTTTTCCTGATATAATTCTTGAAATGGAAATGTTTCTCTCTTCGCCTTTATCTCGTAATTCTGAATAGAGATGTTTGGATGTGAAAGAAAAAGTATACTAGAATATAAGAAAAGAGAGGTAATTTACATGATACCTTTTGCAATTTTTAACTATATTTTCACCTATCTAGGACGTTTCTAAAAAGTTCACACTTCTAGAGCTCCTTTTCGCTCTCGTATCTGTCCTTTAACTAATTTCTACAGTTACTTAGTGAATCACATATACATATATTACAGATGTCGTATCTCTTTCTCTTCTCTCTACATCATGTCTGGAGATGAATGTTTTGACAATAGGTTACAAACACGATTTTAAAAAATAATACGATCTGCGATATCAGTGATACATATTGTGGTGTTTAACTTAACATATAAAACAATAAATAGAAAAACTGAGAATACGAATCTTTTCGTGCACTGATGCTTCAATAACAGTGAACTGATGCTTCAAATCTTTGTCTTTACTCCCTTCACCTACGTTAATTCCCTAGTCAAAATAAAAACTCTTCAAAATTAATCACAAATTCTTATACAACCATCCCTTCCTTGGAGTACTGCGCGGTCACATACCCGTCACTGCGATGTAAAGGCACTTATGGCGACGAGGATACAAACGTTTATTTTCATTCTTGAGTGTTTAAAGTGACTGACGAACACTGGCAGAAAATTCTGACTACTACTGGAACATTTTGATTTTAAGGTGATGACTACTGGTGCAAGGGTTTTAAGATATTATTTTACCTTCAACGACTACTCCTTTTTGAATTCTGGCTACATGGTCATTATAGGAAGGATCAGTGAGTCTTTCCAACTATGGTACAGCTCCGATAGATTCACAATGCTCAGAGAAGAGACACAATAGTATGTTTTCAACCTTAAAGTAAGAACCACTGGCGTTTTTTACCCTACTATGCAAATGTGAGTGAGTACTCGAATGGGGTTCCAATGCGGTTCCTAATTTCTGCATTTTAGATATATGGAAATACATGTCTCTAAAATGTAAAGAACTGATTTTTTTTTACTGAAAACTGCAACTCGGTAAACCTTATGGATACTGAGATATGGGAAAATAAAGAGAGATACTGTAGGTATGTGGGGCTTGCATACTTGACGCTACAATTCGGAAAATGAATTAAAATATGATTAACGGCTATCAAGATGTTGTCATAAAGGGAGGACCAACACAGTTAAGGGGTTTTCGTGTTAGATGCTAAAATTTCCGAAATCGGTCATGGAAAGTTAATAAACACCAGTAGCAATTTCATCTTAAAGTAATTAGATGTATTCATGGGGTGTTAGAACATCATTGAGTCTATCAAAATTAAATTTAAAAAATTTTTGAAAATATAATCTGACATTTGTAAACAGTATTTGAAATATGTGTTTACCCAAAACTTCCAGCTAGTACATCTAACATCTGGAGAAACACTGTGAAATAAAAGCGTATGAGATCTTGAAATTTCGGAAACAATTATTGGTCGCAACAAAATTAAATAAGATGGTACTTCTACGGGTTAAACGAGTACCTCAGTACAATTTTGATAGAAAGATTAGTTCAGTCCTAGGTTTTCTTCAGGCAATTCCAAGGATTCATCGAGCTGTGCAAAAGAATGAAAATTTGCTGTCAATATGTAAGATAGTAACCAAGATATAAGGAATTATATACTTTATGACGTAAAAATAGAGATCTTTATATATTTGTACTTTTGGGTCTTTCCTATTAGAGAAAAATTCAGAAAACTACTGTATATACCTTAATAGACAATTCAATGGGCGGGGACACAGTAGCTTAGTGGTAGGGTGTTTAACTAATCTTTTTTTTGCAGAGACTATTGGAGTATTCACTTAACCCATAGAGATACGATCATACTTAACTCCCTATTTAATTTTAAATTAAATAAAAGGAAATATTTCAGTGTAGCGACCCACGATTATGCATTTCAGTCTCAGGGAGATTTTGATTAAAGCAAGTGAATGTTGTTAACAGAATTGATGGAATGCAAAGGTGGGAGGAAAGAGAGTACCCCGAGAAAACCCACGAATATGATGTCCGCTACAAGCTGACTTGGCCGCGGATCGAACCTAGAACCCAATACACCAGAGGTAATCACTCTACCACTAAGCCACTGTGCCCCCGCCCATTTTATTGTCTATTAAGGTATATACGGTTGTTTTCTGAAATTTTTTCTTCTTACAGCAAAGACTCAAAAGTACAAATCCATGTGGGTCTCTATTTTTAGGACGTCACAAAATACACAATTCCTTATATCTCGCTTGCTATATTAGATATTGACCAAAAATGTTCACTTTATTTCAGAGCCCGATGAACGCTTGGAATTGTCCAAAGAAAATTTAGAGCTGAATTAATCTTTCGATCGAAATTGTACTGACGAGTCTGAGGTACTCACTTAACCCATAGAAGTACCATCTTATTTAACTTTTGTTAGGATTAATAATTGTTTTCTGAAATTTCAAGATCTAATACGCTTTTATTGTATGGTGTCTCTCTAGATGCTAGACGTACTAGCTGGAAGTTTTAGGTAAATACATATTTCTAATACTCTTTACAAATGTCAAAATATATTTTTTAAAGCTTTTAAAATGTAATCTTGGTAGATCCCATGATGTTCTTAAACTCCATGGAAATACCTAATTACTTTAAGATGAAATTGCTACTGATGCTTATTAACGTTCCATGACCGGTTTCGGAAATTTTACCACCTAACACGAAAACCCCATAACTGTATGGATCCTCCCTTTATTTGAAAATATCTTGATAGCCATATTTTATTAATTTTCTAAATTGTACTGTCTAATATGCAAGCTCCACGTACCTATGGTGTCGCTTTTTATTTCACCATATTTCGGTAACTGTTAGGCGTACCGACTTGCGGTTTCGGTAAACACACACCTCTAACGTTCTTTAAAACGTTATTAAGACATATTTTAGGATGTTTAGAAATGAGAGTTCTGCGAATATCATGGTACCCGAAAACCCCCATCAGTGCGTGTGTGTAGTGTATTTAATTGAAACTACTTTTGAGGTTGTTGTAAGCCCTCGTAATTACGTTTCCGAAACTGCACCATCTAGTACGCAAACCCCAAACCCCACACCTCACACTACCGTTCCTTATTTTCCCATATCTCGATATCCATAAGGCTTACCGAGTTGAGGTTTTCGGTAAACAGATGTCAGTTCCTTACATTTTATAGACATACATTTCCATATATCTAAAAATACAGACATTAGGTACCCCGAACACCATTGGGGTAACCACTTACTTTTGAATAGTAATACATTTTGAGTTGTTGTTCAGCATCAAAAAACACTTCATAGTTTTTCTACGTGCAACCCAAAAGTCCATACCTGACCGAACAGATTTTGTCCATTTAATCTCAAAAATGTTAAGATACTTCGTATTGTTAAGTACAACCAAATTAAGCACACTGAATGTAACATTTTAAATATTTTCTGATTTTTGTTGCAGGTATTTCGTGCTTCAAACCAGGATTCTGCTTGAAAGACAATCAAAAGAAGCAGTGTAGGTTGTGGCTAAAAGTACGTCCTTTCTGAAGACAGACCCAATTGTACTTACATTATTTTGTACGAATATATAACCCTAATAAAGATACTGTACTACAAATTATTTCTTTCTTCCATAAATTAGAATAAAATATTATCTCTGTTTGAAGAAAATGTTTGTTAGTGTTAAGTCATTTCAACTCTTTTTCTCTGTAATAAGAACATTATCCCTCGCAATATTTATCTTTGTGCTATTACGATTGGATGAAGTAAAATTCTATACGAAGCACTATTATTTCAAACATGCATTAACAACTAATGTATTGTTCTGTATGTAAGACAATGTGTATACTGAACATGTCTAGCGAAGGTGTAGTTTTAATACAGAATCTATAACTCAGCTTTTCAGTAGTCAACTTTATTGGGAATCCGAAGAAAGAAGTATAAAAAAAAAGCTGGACAGAAATCATTATATATTTCTTTGTTGCTATTTCAGATGTATCCTTTATCCAAGTCGTATGAAACGGTGACTTCATACATCGCTATACATTGTATGAACTATATTCCGTATTTACTTAATCATTTTATAACTTTCTCTAGTGTTGACAAGGCCACAGGTGTCAATCGAATAGTTTGGTGTTTCACTCATGTCACCTTGTGACTAAGGTACGTCTTGTCGGTATATATATGGTACTGGGTTCAATTAGCGATAAAATACATTTTTAGCGTTAAACAAATGCAAAAATCTACACGAAATGAGATACCATGATCTCTGACTTACGGATAACACCAAGAAACTAATGGTACTGAGTGTGATTGAATTTACTAGCTACTATCTGGCTAAAATAGTGTTCCTTTAGCTATAGTTATTTCGGTGCTCTGAATTGCAAACTTTGAAATAACCGTTTTAAATTATTGTATATATATCTTCCGCGTAGTTCTGAGAATCATTGCTCTTTCTTTAAGCAATGTATGAGACTGTTAAACTGCTCGTTGCTTAAAATGTTGCACTAAGAAGGATGCATCCAAGAAAGTCCAAATTTGCAGAATGTCTAGAGCAGGGAAGGATAAATATGTTTAGTCGATGGCTGCACAACGCCTCCACTGTCACCACGTTGTCACACAGCGAATACAGCGGACGTTTAAGAGTATTCTGCACTTACTATTAGGTATCGGCCTGGGAACTTTGGCGCAGCTACCCAGTCTCCTTCTTGGTGTTGCATTTTTAATGGCGAGTACAGAGTAGGAATCATCTTGTGAGCGAATACGTTTTCGGCTGACACCATACTTTTAATTATTGCGACATTAAAAAAAAATATATATATATATAACTTATCTGTTAATTAAAATGTACAGAGAAGTTATTTCTCGAAAATTCTATTCAGGCCTCTTGTGGTAACAACTGCACTTTAGAAGAAGATACTATTAAAGGAAAGAATGAGGTAAAATAATCTTTATATCGTACAAGCAATGGATGATAACAGCTTAATAAATGATTGTACGTAAATCTTGTTTGAGTTTGAATATAGGATTGTATAAGGCTGTGCATTTTGAATTATTATTGAAGTGCTGCAACTAACTAACTGCAAACCATATGATAAATTCTTACAGTACTATATCACATATTGATTTACTCTGTACGAAAACGAAAATAGTTTAACATATGCTTAACCTCCTTTGTGCCCATAATTTTAAAATTAACGCTTGTGTCACTTTTCAACCCTTGGCTTTGCAGCAGCTTTCCAACGAGTTAGCAGGAAGCCCAAACTTATAGGACACTCTGCAGGTAAATACATTTCTTTGGACAGTTTCACTGCTCGAAACTAAGATTTGAAAAGTGTAGTATTGTTAATTTTATTATTATTGGCACAAGGGAGATCAACCATATTTTAAGCTATTTTTGTTTTCATACAGAGTAAAACAATATTTGACAACATTACAGTAAGAATGTATCATGCACTTTGCAGTATGTTGCAGCACTTTAATAATGGTGCACTATACGTACAATCTAGATCCTGCATATGTCCAATCCATATATTACAAGAAGGCAATACGTATGCGATACAGGTAAAATTCGTATATTTCATATGGACAACATATTAGCTATATACATCTAATCCATACATTACATATGGCCAACCTGTACGCGACATACGTATAATCTATATGCTGCATGCAGACAGTCTGTAAGCGACATATATGCACTCTGTATGGTGCATACGGATATTCTGTATGCTATATCTGGACAAGCTGTGTGCGACATAAGGAAAATCTGTATAATACATACGTACAATACGTATACTGTATCTAGTCGTACGTACGGGGCACAAGTACAATATAGATGCTGTCTTGGGGTTGAACGCAAGAAATATACGTACAGAACGTATATTGCATACTTCTTGAAATTATGCTCCGTCCTGATAGTCAGTGTGTGTCGTCATTATTAACCCACATGCTACATACGGTCCTGACGTCACAAAGCTAGATATCACCTCATTATATACTTGTTACTACAGATGACGTCACACGAATGACGTCATTGCACTTATGCAGACAGTACGTATAATACATACTTTTTCAGCTATACGTTTGCTGCAGGATGTTATATACGGTTGTACGTTAAGTCCAGAAACTACAGGAATTACGAATGTAACCTACGTTTTTAAGTATGCCACCTACATTTTTTTCTCAGTGTGCCTACAAAAGGTAGAAGATATAGCTAGAGAATATGGTACTGAGAATGGACTGTAAACTAACGTAGCAATATGATAAGAAATTATGTCTAGAAATAATGGAGACTGGAGACTGTAACAAGATTTTCGGAGATTAAATTTTAGAACAGTGAACAATTTCTGTAGTGGTTGATTAAGGCATGCCGGTTTATAAGAATATAATGGCCAAGTTTATTATTATACGGAAATTATTTATAAACTCTGAAAGAATGCATAAATTTTGGCTTTCTAAATTGTACTGTAATTAGCTAATGCAATTTGAACACATTCTTGCGAAACTTCATCAGTTCACGTATTAATGACGTGTCATTCACTATTTTAAATCTTTACTCAAAATTTCGTCTGGAATACGTAGTGGATATAGTTACTATCAAGTACAAATGGATATGGATAACCTTCATTATAAGATTTAATATGAGGTAATATTTTCCATTCATACTACTAGAAAAAAAATAGAGTTTTATTGCTTTAGTTTAATCATAACATTAATTGTATTCGAATGATCTTTTGATTTACGTATGTCTACCATGCATGAGAGAAGCAGGGATGGTGCCTTTGGGTAGAATCTAGTTTATACCTTTCACTTCTCACAGATCTTTGACATTCGAGGACATTCAGGACGTGTCAGAGGACATTCGTTTTTTCATGCGCTCAGCAAAAATCGCAAGTTGTCATTTTATTTTAGCTAAATGGTAGAACAATTGAGTTTGTTTTGAAAACAAATACAAGCTTTGAGTTACTTTGAGAAAAGAAAAATCTGAAAAATTATGATTTTCCTATGTTTGTGGTTGATTGGACCGAAAGAATCACGTGCTTGAGTCGTGTTCAAGACCTTTGTTCGCAAGAGACGCTCAATGAACCAAAATATTAGTTTTACCTCTTAAAACGAAATGTTTCGCAAGTGCAATGACAGTGTTAAATGTAATTTTGTAGGAAAATAATCCTAATAATGTAGCAATAAGCCATCCGCAATTAGGTTTATTTGACCTTATACGTAAATATTATGATCAAAACGTAATAATATATTTTTTACATAGATAATCAAAAAATATTTACACTGTAGGGGAGGGAACACTTGCTCCTCTTTCAATAGGGTCTAGTCTTCTCTCCTTGTGTGCAAGTTTGCCTGTTTACGTCGCAAGTTACTGCGTAACTTTTCCGTTTTCGTTTGATATTCTTGATAAAGATCAACTATGGTACGTTTATTATCAACACTATGATAGCTGCACTACTGATATCGTACCGAACAAAGCTAATCAGACGCGTAAACTTTCGAACTTGCAAACTGTACACTGACGAAACGAATACTTTTTCACCTTTTCAAAAAGCTCTCCAGGTAATGCAGCGAAATATTTACACCTCTGAGCCATCTGGTAGATGAATATTCACTGAAAATTAAATAAAAGTAGCAAGAATTGAACTTTATTTAAATAACTTGTACTTTAGTATCACAAAAGTTTTAGATCTCCCATGGATCACCCATGGCTTGATCTCTCATGGAGTCCTAGGTAAACTGGCAGGCTCAAACATGGCCATTAAATTACAAGAAAAACTTGTTTTATTCCGATTGGTCAGGTTTTAAGTGTGGCTGATAGCTTTATTCTCCTATTGCAAAAACTTATCAATGATAGAGGTTGGTTCGCACGGAACTGCTGAACTAAAGCTGGAAGTGTGTAAGAAACGTGGAGTTTGTAGTAATACTGAGCAAAGAATTCTTTGTATTAATTGCGCAAGCTCCAAGTTTGCCAAACTTCTTCGGAGTCATAGATCTTGCTTCGCAATTATCCACATTCAGAAGGCTAATAATGAGTGTTTCGCCCACGAAGAAAATACATTCACTCAATATAACTTTAATATTTTTTTATAAACTTTTTGTTCAAAATTGTAGATTCGGGGACTGTATCAACCTTATGGAGGATGTCGTGAGATATTAAAATGCAAATTATGAAGAAATATTAATTTATCCTGTGACGCAATCAATTACATTAGGTTTCGATTATATTTTTTCAATTGTTCTTCACTACTATGAGGTGAAATGGATTCTGAGGTTTCAATTTTTTACCATTTTAAGCACATAGTGCATGGTAAATTTCCCATAGTGGTTCAATATTTTCTTATAACCATAATTTTGTTTGTGGCTTATTCTTGTAAATATTAATGCTCCAAACAAAAAGATACAAAATCATTCAGATGTAATATATCACAGAATCTGGACACACAGGTCTTAACCATTTCTCAACAGAACATGTTTAGGGAACTGTTCGTTAAGTGAGTCTAAAGCAATCAATTTTATCAATCAAATTGGAGGGGGGCATTTAATCGATTAAATGAGTAAGTAATTGATTAGCTTTTTAAATATATATATATATATATATCACCAGCACCTTTGAGAGTTCAAATGTATCCCAAATTTATTACGTTCATACCGGTAAACCCTTTATTTTTGCCTTCTATTTTAGTTACTGTGCTACTGGAGATATAAATAATCTTGACATAATTTTAACAATTAAGTAGTTAATATTATTCTAATTTTCATTTTCACACTATTTCTTCATATTTCTGATTCATAGGTAAAATCAGTTCCAAAAGTGTCTTTGTTGACGCTACCACAAAGAATTCGACACGACAAGGAATCAATAAAAACTCCATATGGACCGTGTTTTGCGTTTCATTCTGCAATGGTCCAGACAGTAGGGTAAGTATGGTTGTTAATTGCATACTCAAGTTCTTGTAATTCGTTGGCAGTCTTAGCAAATAAACACTTATATCTTTAACTCATCTGTATTAAGCACTTAAAAGAATATATATATATATATATATATATATATATATATATATATATATATATATATATATATATATATATATATAGGGTGTCCCAAAAATAATGGTATAAAAAGAAACCACAGATTCCTGGCACCAACAAACAGAAAAAAGTTTAGGGGAGTCCGGGGTATTCTCGAACACTTAAGCTTTGATTACAAATAACCCTTTTCTTTTGCAGATACAATTAAGATTTCTTGTGTATAGAAAGATTGGAGTATTTTCTTTTTACTAAAATGCAGAGAAAGTTCAAAAGTAACATTCTTCAGGAATTCAGTGACAACTTTAAAAAATGTACCTATGTTCGGGATTGCCCCAGTAAAGGGGGTAATTCCGAACATACTATTTACTTTAAACTTTTCTTTACAGAAGAAGCGAAATGCATTAAAATACATTAAAAAATATACCGTAATTTAATATGAATTATAATTACAGACATAACTAATAAATAGAGCAAATTATAAATATAGTAAACTATTCTAATTAATAAAGCTAATAACGCTTATTACCAAGACATGATCTATTTTTCAAGCCAAATTCATTAACGTATTACTTACTTTTCAATAGAAAAAACTATTCAATTTTTGATAATTTATTTTACACCATGGGTCAACCCCGAACACTCCGGAGTAATGACTAATATTCTGTCTGGCATTTCCCCATGAAACGCCAGTTTATTGTTAAAGTTGAAACTAATTGTTGACTGCATACAGGCTAATAAAGTTATAAAGATCTAATGCTCAAGTATAGAGGTATATATTGCCTTATCTGTAACAACATAGATAAGATAAGAGCCAACTTACATTTCTCTCATTGTTGAATCAACTGTACAAGTGGGTTCGATTCCTGGTGGGAGCTCATGTGGTTCGGATTCCACGTTAATCAGTAGCTCCACGTCTCATATAGCCTCGCGGCTGAACGGGACATAAAACTCAAAATAAACTCAACTCAAGGTTATAAGTGAATCGAAAAAAGAACCCAACATCTTTTTCCTAGCAATCCGCTCAACTGACTGACACCAAATTTATGCTACATTTTTGCAGGTCTCTGCTAATGTGGAGCAAAATAGTTTCTTTTCTAACAGGCTTCGTTGGACGTAAACTTAGGTGTTCGGCATTACCCCAGTGTTCGCTAATACCTCTGTATGTTGGATATATGGCAGAGAGGCAGAAGCTCCTTAAAATAGGAGTTGGTTCAACTGAAGAGAGTAAAAGAAACAGATGTTCCATTACATAAAACTTCCTAAGAATTTCTAGACCGTCTGTTTCTTCCTTTGTCAATATATTTGCCCCCAGAGGTCATTAAAGGTCAGAGATGACGGCAAGATTTTCATTTACCCCTATTTTCAGTTAAATATCTACTGTTTTATCACCATTCAAACTAATATCAAGGTTTCAACATTTTCATTTTCAGAACGAAACAAGATTTAAATGGAGCGAAATATGCTAGTGTACCAACGTATGGCAAGATAGCTCCCGACTTTAGAAAACTGGAACAATGGTTCATTCGTTTATACTACGTTTGTACCGTTTGTACCGAAAATATTTTCGTTTGTACCATATTCCTTATTGGGTTACTTGAGAGGTCAGTTGGGAGGCTATCTTGACGCCAAGATACCCCCCCCCCGTATCACAGCACCAAAAATTAAAATACACTATTCGAAAGCAAACCGTTTTTACCGTTTGTACCGAAAAAAGTTTTGTTTGTACCCTGATAGTTTTCGAGAAACAGGGGATGAGATTTGCGGGCAATCTTGTACGCAAGATAGGCCCCCTAATGCGTACTTTTTCTATGCCCATTAATAAGTATTATGTGTTTATTCATGTGAATTGATGTGTATTTAGAATTCTGGTTGTGCTTATCAAAATAAAAAAAGGAATTTTTTGGTAATATAACGTTAGAATTGAATCGGCGAGTGTGAAAACAGTGTGAGTCCAAAATAAACCATTTTGAAGTAAAGGCAAAAATAACACTAAAGATGTAGAACTGCAAGTTATAGTGAAGAGCATTACAATTTGAAAGACCTCGCACGTTATAACAGAATGCTATAATGTGGACTGTATATTTGTGGCATTAAAAAACTATAGTTTTTTTTTTCAAATATCTCAAAATGCATTTTGTTGACTAGCAGTGTTTTTCCACTCTCCGATTCAATTAAATTTTCTCTATTACCGCCCTTTTCCGTAAGTAAATACGTATTATTCAGCAATGGCCTACTTGTTTTCGTCTATTGTCTATGAAAGCGGCAAGCTTCTCGAGCCGTTAATGTGACCGATATAAACAGCTAATATTTTCAGTTGGTGTAAAGCTGAAACGTGAAAGGACGCAGTTTAGGTGAGCAAATATTTCATTTTTTTAGTTTTCTTTGTTTAAGATCATTTTTGTAAATCCAGTTTCTTTCTGAATTTGTACACACTTTGTTATTCTTTTTACGGTATTTATTTACGGAAAAGGGCACAAATAGAGAAAATTTAATTGAATCGTTGAGTGGAAAAACACTACTAGTCCACAAAACGCATTTTGAGATATTTGAAAAAACAACTTTCGTTGGTTAATGCCACAAATGTACAGTCGACCTTATAGCGTTCTGCTATAACGTGCGAGATCTTCCAAATTGTACTGCTCTTCATTACAACTTGTAGTTCTACATCTTTAGTGTTATTTTCGCCTCTACCTCAAAATGGCTTATTTTGAACTCACACTGTTTTCCTACTCGCCGATTCTATTTTAACGTTGAGTTATTCCCAACAAGTTCTTTTTTTATTTGGATATGTACAATCAGAGTTCTAAATACACATAAATTCACATGAATAAACACATAATACTTGTTAATGGGCATGAAAAAAGTTCATATTAGGGGGCCTATCTTGCGTACAAGATAGCCCCCCAAATGCCATCCACCCTTTCTTGAAAATTATCAGGGTACAAACAAAACTTTTTTCGTTTCAAACGGTACAAACGACTTGCTTTCCATTGATGTATTTCATTTTTTTTTCTATGAAAGGGGGGGATATCTTGGCGCCAAGGTAGCCTCCCATCCCATATGTCATCCCCTGTTTCTCGAAAACTTTCAGGGTACAAACAAAACTTATTTGGGGTACAAACGGTACAAACGATTTGCTTTCGAATGGTGTATTGTATTTCAAATGTTTGTGCTGTGATACGGGGGAGGGGGGCTATCTTGGAGCCAAGATAGCGCCCCGCCCCAAATATCATCCCCTGTTTCTCGAAAACTATCAGGGCACAAACAAAACTTTTATCGGTACAAACGATTTGCTTTCGAATGGTGTAATTCAAATTCTTGTACTGTGATACGGGGGGACTATCTTGGCGCTAAGACAGCCTCCCGCTTAAATATCATCCCCTGTTTCTCGAAAACTATCAGGGTACAGACAAAGCTTTTTTCGGTACAAACGGTACAAACGATTTGCTTTCGTATATTGTATTTCAATTTATTGCGCTGTGATACGGGGGGCTATCTTGGCGCCAAGATAGCCCGCCCAAATGTCACCCCCTGTTTCTCGAAAACTATCAGGGTACAAACAAAACTTTTTTCGGTACAAACGGTACAAACGATTTGCTTTCGAATGTCGTATTTAATTTTTTTGTGCTGTGATACGGGGTCCTATCTTGCCGCCAATATAGCTTCCCCAGTTGACCTCTCAAGTAACCTTATAAGGAAAATGGTACAAACGAAAATATTTTCGGTACAGACGGTACAAACGCAGCACAAACGAATGACCTAGTCATTATTTCAATTTTCTAAGGTGGCGGGGCTATCTTGCCATACGTAGTGTACCATGCAGGCAAAAGTTAAATTTAAAATTATTCCGAAAATTTTCATTCAACATATATCTTCCGGGAATTTTTTTGAAACTTTTGAACCAACCCTGACAAAATATATCCAGATGCACTTAACCGTAACATATACTCCTCCTCCTCCGCAACTCATGTATCAAGCCACATTGCAATACATCGAATACTTACGAGGGAAAAGTAGTTTCCAATTCTATTGGAAGATCCAAATTGTCATATAGAAGCAAGGAAAAATTATGAATTGAGATTTAAAAAATAACGCTATTCATCCAAGAATCTAGATTCATAGGTCATTCTTCATTTCAGAATGAAACAAGTTTTCTAGTGGTATATTCCATATGTGTTCCTGACGGACATGAAAACGAAATTTAAAATTATTTGGAAAATTTCCCTAAAATATCCAGACCGAGATGTTTTCCGCCTCTTTACCGGTTCCAGATGCACATAGTCGGATACAATCCGTCTTCAAGTATACTCCTGGAGCTTTGTAACTGATGTATCAAGTCACATTGTTTTACATTGAGCAATTACGAGGGAGAAAATTTTCCAATCCTGGTCGGTACCAAATGTTGGCTTTCCCAATAGGATTGGGACGTACTGCTTTCCCTCTTAACTATTCAATATATTCATTGTGACTTGGTATATAAGTTACAAAGGGAAAATTATATGTTTCAAGGTAGAGTGTATCCTGATTCATGCAGGTGGGATAGGTCAAAAGGGATTTCCCTAATTATCACACATTTCCCCTTTTGGTATAGGCCATGTACACACACGCGAAATAATATTTAATGCATGTTTTATTCTAAAAAAAAATTATATATCATGATACTTGCATGAATATTGCTGTGGCTGTATGATTGTATTTCTGCTCGTCTAAGAAACACTTGAAGATCTCATAAAATATGGCATAAGATGAGTTTAATACCCCTGCCCTTGCTTTCAGAGGGGTAATTGTGACCGTGGTTCCTTTCTAGCAACCTTTGTAAAGTGAAAGGAAATATGAACACTAGTTCCAATAAATGAAAAGCAACTTCTGAGAGGAGGTAATAAGAGGCCTATTCCCAAGTAGTACCGTATGTTACATACCGCATGAAAGTTTTTTTTTTCACTTGTAACCGCCGACAAGGAGACCTTCCTTGTCTGAAAATGGTTCATCATTACGGAAGGGTTGTTGGGCAAAATGTCAAAATGTCAACTTTACGCTGGATGGCAAGTTTATTTTCATTAGTTTTATCTGTGGTTTAAGAAATATACAGGATAATTCTAATAACGTAAAACATAAAAATACGCAACATTTTCTGTCCATGGACAATCTGGAAAACAATCATTCGTAACGTCAACTTTAGAAATGCAATATCAAATTATTGTTTGTTATTACTTATTTGAAATTATCGACAACCGTCCTCAAATAACTCATCATCTATTGTCACTCGGTTAGAAAATTAGTTATATCATTTTCCACCATAGCTACAGAAAGATCTACGCAGCTGCATTTGCAGAAACTGCACATGGATTTTCATTTCCAAGATTCCAGCTGTACACAATTTTCTGGTATCGCTTCTTGGGTAGTCCATTTTGGCTCGTATAAATGCTATTTTGTATCGGCTTTCTGTCATATACAACATTCGGATAAGCAGAATATTTTAGTTGTCTGGTTTGTTTCAAAGAATACTTCCAGATCTGCTTTCTTGATGTGAAGAGTTAAAGTATCGTTGGTTTGTGATTAGTTATGTATTTTGTTGTGAATAAATTGAGCACATGCTTCATTAACGGATATCGCTTATTCCAGGTCTGTGTACATATTTAAAGCATTCTCTTTCAATTTTGGTCACCGCTTTATTACCTCATATTATTCGTTAACGAGATATATTTTAATGTCTTAACACAATTTATTAACATTTCAATAAACTATTTCTTGACACTTCAACATGATGAATTCAATGCGAAATTGGAAAATAAACAATATTTTTACAAACAGAGTCATAGGCAGAAAAGAAGACTTACAAAAGACACAAACAGATCGTTGTGTATAGCCTATCTTGAAGGCAAATACATAAAGCCACAGCCAATACGTCACCTATTTTGCAGTATCTTCTGAAGCTTGTAATCAGGGCCCGTGCAATTTTGCCAAACGTTCGCATTTTGGGACGGAGAATATATATTTCTTTGAATTCACATATCACCATTTCCTCTCTCCGGATAGTAATAATGAATGAATTTTAATTTAAACGGCATCAGGAATATTGATGTAGTAGGTAGGTGGCACATGGTGCATTTTTGTAAACTAGTGCGCATACACAAAAAGTTCCGGTTCCGACTTCTGTTTCAGTTACGGCTCCTGTTACGGATCAGACTCCGATTCCAGTGCCAGTTCCGGTTACGAATTTGTAGACATTACATTCAAAAAAGGCAACAAGCATTGTTTTCAATCTAGTGAAAATATGAACGCAGCAGCACCAAATTACGAACACCTATTATAATGCTATGGTATAGTTCTAACCCCCTAAATACAGTACGATCACTTTTTTCAACCGTTATAAAAGGTTATAACCTTTTCTTAAATTCCCTAAATAACATAGTAGATATTGCACAAGAAAAGGTGAGTCTTGCTTATACAATTCTTTGTGGCGCATACCAAGTGTGCACACATGACCACATTACGAACTGATGATAAAATACTACGGCATATGTTTTATTTCCTATTGAACGTAGAACAGAATACATTTTTAACCCCTCGTCCTCATAATCACATATTAGAGGTTAAGGGTGTACTCGTTCTCTTTTACGCCCCTTATTATCTAGTTATCAACTCATTTTCAACCCTTATGCAACATAACAGAAAGTGCGACCTTGTTTCAACCCTTATTTACCACAGTAGACATACACATTTCCGTACCCTATGGAACATTGTAGAGGCGTCATTGCCTAGGAGTGAGAACTTGTTTTATACCAAAAAATATAAAAGACTATGGCCTATTTTTCAAATCCTATTGAATATTATAGAAATTAAGAACCGTTGTTTACGTTAGCCCCTGGTTTTCTTCCAGCTCGTATGTGATAGACAAACACCGTGTGCGTGTCTTTCCTCTCACTTTAATCTAGGTGGCATAAGCGTGGGATATAAAACTTAAAGATTTTATTTCAGCTCACTCTCTCTCTTTCACAGACACGTATGATTTACGGAGCACTTGGTGGTGTCTTTGGAAATAGTGAGCATGCGCAACAGTTACGGCTTCGACCCCTATTCCGACTCCGGTTCCAATATAGTAGAAATTACACACGCAAGCATCGTTTTCAACTTCTGTTAAACATAGTAAAATTATGTACACGAATGCGTTTCCACAATTGCTAGAGATTAGACAAAAACTGGGGCTACAAGCATTGTTTTTATCATAGTAGATATTAAAATTGTAACTAAAACTGAAATTAGATTTTAGACATGTGGAAGTGTTCACGAAATATACACGATATATTTGACCTTTGATTTCGAGCTGACTAGTTTTTTTTTCTTATGTAATCTACGTGCTGCCCTGACACCGAAACTGACATTAGATTTTAAATATGTGGAACCCCTAACAGCACAGGATGTGCTAGGCATGTTTCATTTATTTGTCCCAGCTACGTTTTAGATACCCGACACTTGGCGCACATGATATTCATTTGCTAAATATGAACTTCAGCTACCTACAGTTTTAGGTACTTGTTACACCTAATTGATATTTGCAACTACGTACTACAAATATATCATTTATATACCTCGCTCAATTTCGCACTCTAACAGTCATTTGTTTTTATGTCGTCACTTAAGACATGTATCTGTCATGTTCTAGATGAGTCCTTTAGGTACATACTGTTTCAGATATCCTAACAGCACAAAACGTGCTAGGCATGCTACATTTAGGTGTTCTAAATTTATCTCCCACATTTGATGCATTTGGTGCTTCCTTTTCTAAGCGAATGTGTACTAGAAGCAACAAACGCATCAACTTTAGATGACAACTGTCGCCGATCATTTGAAAGTGAATATGGAAGAACCACGAAAAAAAGTAAATAGGCATTCGTCATATTGTTATAAAATTACATGGCGAATAGATTTTATCTGATCTCAAACGGCTATCGTCGAACATACGCGGTTAAAGGAGCACTGTGATTAACCAAATTCAAAAGACCTCAACAATTTATTACTGTACAAGCGACATTGTCTTCATTGCCTCCGTGGCCAAGTCGGTAGAGTACGCGGCCAGTAATCTTAGGGTTGGTGGTTTGCGCCCACCCTAAGGTAGTCCTACATTTCTTACTTGTTTAAAGGGTGTTTAGACTCACCTTGATGTAAGCACATTACGCATATAGGCGATTTAACATATTTTGAGGGAATAATTTTGTGGTTCAATAACGCTTACAGCATGGGGAACATAACTAGAACATACTAGGCACGTTCCCCAGGTACATATCAGGCATGCGCCTAGGGGCGGACATAGACTGTGACTAGTACTTCTCATCAATGCGATTTCTCTCTCAGAACAACATAAGGCACATACTGGACACATTCCCATGTACCTGAGGGAACATGATAGGCATATGCCTGCTATGTGATTGTGCTGTTAGGAACAGTTCATGAAATATACGGAGTTAGATATTTGACCTTTCATCTCGAGCTGGCCATTTTTCTATGTAATCTAATTGCTGCCGTAAAACTGAAGTTAGATTTTAAATATATCCAACGGTTTACGAAATATTTACGATTGCTTGAAATTTTGGCAATTTGGCCCACCCTTTGGTCTTAGCACAATGAAAGTCTTTCAGAGTATATGCTGTTTGACATGGCAATATCAAATTTGAAACCGTGTGTCTCTAGCTGTTACCGGTCTCGAGATATTCACAATTATTTGAGATTTTGCAACTTGACCCTCATCCTTTGTCCTACCACAAAGAAACTCTCTCAGAATATATGATGTTTGCCAGGGCAATATCAAATTTGAAAGCAGTGTGTTCCTAGTTCTTACCGTTCTCGAAATATTTAAGCTTGTTTGAGATTTTCGCAATTTGGCCCACCCCCTTGGACCTAGCACAATGAACCTCTCTCAGAGTATATGCTGTTTGTCACGGCAATACCAAATTTGAAAACCGTATGTCTCTAGCTGTTACTGTTCTCGACATATTTACGATTATTCTTGTGGTCTTACAAGTCTTCCAGAGTTTATGTATGAAGTTTAGCAAAATTGATATGAATTTTTATAAAGGGAAAATTTGTTCATTATTTTTACAAGATCTTTCACCGTTTTGAAATATTGCGCATTTACCGTACCAGGGGACTTCGCTAATGTGATAAAGTATAAATAGAGGAGACCTTCAGCGGATTTTGCTCAGAAACGCCCGGAAATTCGGCCTGTCTGCTCTCTCCGAGGGAGAGTTTCGCGGGGAGACCCTTTATCAGGGTGGTGGAAAGGAAGACCTACTGGCTTTCCGTAATCCAAGAGTTATTTCCTTTCTGAAAGGCTAAAAGGAAATTGTCTTATTTACGGACCCAGAGTAATGTTTAACCCCCTTTTGTTTAGATATAAATCGTGGAGTGGTGACACGCACGCCCAATAGTTCCTGTTCTAATACTGGTTAACATTTTGATTTAAGTTTTGGTATTAGTTTCGGTTCCTATTCAGATTTCGACTCCTGTTTTGATTTAGTAGAGATTACACTGAAGAAAGGATATAAGCAGAACTATGAACACAGCAACATCAGATAACGAACGCCATGGGTGTTGGTTATGAAATAGCAAGGAAAATTTAGGAAACATGGACGTTGTAAAACATTGAGCATTGAGAATAATATGTTATTACAAAAACATTTTTGGTGTTCTAACGTGGGAACAGACCCATTTATAGTAACACATCTAACATTAGCGATAATCTGCTATTACAAGAAAAGGCTTATTGGTATTCTATCGTGAATGATAGTTGATCATTGAAAAATACTGGACGTTAAGAATAATACGTTATTGTAAAAAAACAAAAACACTTTTTTGTATTCTACAGTGGAAATAGGCCCAATTAAACATTAACGATAATACGATATTACAGAAAAGAGTTCTAGGTATGCTATAGTGAAAGTTCTTCAATTGTTGTGAAACATTGACCACATTTTGGTATTCTGTAGTTCTATATATAATAGAGAGATTTAATGCAGTATCTGAATCACGCCAATTTTATAAGCAATTTAAGGATAACAGTACTTTAATAACGGTCGAATTTAGTCCTCCTTCAGAATGAGAAAACCCCCTTGCCTGGCTAGAAAATTGCATACGTGATTTGATAGAATATATAATAAAAGATGTACTCCCTCATCATCATGTGGATCTTACATTTATTAAACAAATCAACCAGACAAACCATTTTTCTATCATTTAGAGAAGCTAGTAATACGAACGCTGACAATGGATGGAGCGCTTTAGAAAAGGCAATATAGTCGTACTCATCTTTCCTGTACCAAGACCGTTTCTTTGTGTGTTTTCATCATGTTGAACTTCCTATTGGTATGGGTCTGTTGAAACTGAATTTTACTAATATAAATGAATATCTAAAGCATAACCGAGGTATTGTTGTAATTATAAATTCCTATTATTATTATCTGTGGCAAGTACAGTTTGAGGCTATAAATCTTATTGAAAATAGATACAACAAAAAAGAAGTATATATATTTGCATCAAAGATCAACAATTATGTTTACTAAGCTCTCTGAATTGCGTGAATAGGCTGGAGTTGGTTTAGAGAACGGTGGAGGAATATCAGAATTAAAAAGCAGGCATTCTTAACAGCGTATGAAATTTCTGTGCATGGCGGATTGTCTGGGGAAAAGATATTTTTCGAGGGGGGACGTCAGGGTAAGCATATTAATTTATTGTATATTAACAACAATTACAATATCATCACTAACCAAACAGCAGCATTGCCATGCTCTAACTATTGTAAAGAATGTCATAAATATTCACATTAAAGACAGGCATGTGATGAACTGTAAAGCCTTGTGTAATAAATGCCGGAATAAACCACCATGCAGCATGACAGAAAGTGTGATTTATTATAAGGGACATAATAGATGCTTTTAAGGGCTCAATGCTACAATAATCATAAGTCTTCATTATGCGATATTTTGAAAGTGTTCACTCAATGTCTTAAAGCATAGGCTGCTAAAAAAAAGAGCGGAATCCGCATGTCTGTGGGGAAGTATTCTGAACTGGGCGCAATAATATGAAGCCATCACGGCTTTTATGATATATTTAACCGAACACTGCCCAAAAGGGGTTATTAGTGTTTTATGACATTGCGTGCCGACAAGATAAGGACATTTCCGGTGGTATTTTAGAGCATGAGCCCAACCTGCTAGTAAGACTACAAAAAAGCCACAACTGTAAAAATAATGCGTGTGAACGGTGTGGGGTATGTGGTATTACAAAGCATGTATTTTATGGAGAAAATGTATATTAGAATTTCTAAATTATTTGGCACAAAGCGTTCTGCTATTAACAAAATACTCTACATAGCCCATAATGCGAAGGGCTATGACGCTTGTTTTGTTTTACGCACCATGATGCTTAAGAAAGAGTATTTAACTATGCGCGGGTAACTATGCGCGGGTGAAAAATTTTAGCCATAGAATATTTATATTTAAAATTTATTGATAGCCTAAATTTTATACTAATGTCTTTGGCAAAATTAAGCTAATCCGAGCGTTGGATTTGCTCGTTTCGAAGGAGTATTTGCCTTATTTATTTTACACAAAGGCCAATCAATAGTATCATCGTGCGTTACCTGCCCTTGAGCATTACGATGTGGGTAACTTGAAAAAGAAAAAAAAAAAACAGAACGAGAGGTTGAAAAGCGGTATAATGGGGAAAAGGAAAGATTTGGGGATACCGATTTCAATTTAAAAGAACAATTAAATACTGTTTAAATGACATGAACATGCTGAGCAGTGCGTTCATAGAATTTGTGAATTAATTTAAGCTTATGCCGGGCGTCGTCTCGTTTCTAGAAACTATACTAACTGGCGACTATTGCCAGCGCGTGTATATGAAAAATGTCGGTGTTTAATATGTAGGAAAAAATTCTTGCAATCAGACACCATTGGTATTATAACACATAGCGGGTACAGATCTCGGGATACCCTATCTGTTGACCCCATTCAGTGGCTCGTGTACGAAGCGGACCAATTAAAAATAAAAATCCAGCATTCTGGTAACGGGCGAGAGGTTGTGGTGCGTGGTAAATTTAAAGTGGATGGTTATGCGAGCTATAACGGCGCAGAACAAGTACCAAGAGTGCCTAATTTATGGTTAACGGTCGTGTTCTCCCACCGTTGATGGCCGTGATGGCAACGTATATAACGATTTATACAATACTTTTAATATACGCAATGAGAATAATATAAATAAAGACGATAAATTAAAAAGAACTGGGATATATATATATATAATGCATGAAATATTGGAGTTACAATAGCAAGAGTTTCTCAAAGAACACCCAATAGTAAATAAATGTTCAAACACCACAGCATGACTAAGAAATGTCCAGTTCATTCAGGGATGCTCTGTATGGGGGAAAGGTCGACGCCGTGAAGGTGAAAATGGAAAATGCATTATGTACACCGACATAATCTCCATCCGTCGTTACTGTTGTAAGGTGAATGAATGAAGAAGAATGCACCCATTCGGATGAGGAGAGAGTTTTGACCAACGTATGGGTTGTAGATGAAGTGCGGGTGGCTGCTGAGAACAAATACAGAGTGATAGAGGAAGATAAGGTAGAGAGTTATGAGATCGTAATATATGACGCTGAAAGGAGAGAGGGTGGGCTTTTTCACATTGTACATTATCATGTTTATGAAAATCAAGGATGAATGTAAAGGCTTGCCCGCAGGATATAACACCGAAGAACAAAAATATCACTTCATACGCTAATATATTGAAAAAGAAGGTATCAAATTAGGCAGAAAGAGATGGTGTGTAATAAGCCAAATAAACGTATTTAAAGCTGGCTGTGAACTTTATGTGGAGTAAGTTCGGACAGTGGAAAAAAGGAGCAAATCACTATCATTAAAAATCCAGATGAATATTTCGATAAATAAACAAATCCATGCATTGAAGTTAAATTGTGTATTCCAATTCTCTATAAAATTCAAGTGCTAAACTGTTAATGATAGCGTTGTTACTCCAACAGAAATATAACTTAGTAATTGCCCAATACACCAGGATACATATGCGCCTCGAATTATTCCGTAACTTGGATATATCTGCCGAGCGTGTGTCATATTATGATACCGACAGTATTATTTACACACAATCTCCAGGTGAACATGAGTTTGAACAGGCGTGTATATAGATTAGAAAAATTATTTGAAAGAATATGGACCAGATGGTGGTGAATTTTGTGGTGGGGAATCGAAATGTTATTGCTACTCTGTTGAAAACAGTATTGGCAATGAAACAATGATAATTTTAAAATCAATTGAGTTACAATGAGTAATAAAAGCTTCAAATATGTTAGCTTTAATTAAATGAAATATATGCATTTCAGTAGTTCACCATCTGTTAGCGTTTCTGTCGGCCGCCAAATTGCACGTACTAAAGACCATAGATTAATACTAAGTCTGAGTGACAAAATTTAACAGGTTACTTCAATTGAAAAAAAAATGAAAACTTGAGAAAAACCCTTAGTAGAACGCCATAGCTTGTAAATCGCATTTCTTTCAGTCATATCTTCAAATGGAAAAACAGCACGCACTCACAGAGAGCGAGATCTGGAGTGTATGAAGGGCATAATATCAGTGTTAGTTCAGTGCAGGTCAAATGCTGTGAACAAACTTTTGAACGGTGCCCTGAAGCGTTGGGGTGGAGAAGAATCCATTTTTCCAACCTTGAGTTTGGACGCAACTGTTTGAGAGCTGTAATAACTTTCTCGGTATACCACTTATCTGTGACTGTCTTCTGTGCTTCTAAGACAATTTGCTCGACAATTCCTCGCAGACTAAAACATACCGTAACCATACAGTTCTCTTCTTCACTGATGTGGACTTTCGAACAGACACATCTTCGAACACCGACACTTTGTTTTGAGCCTTGGTCGGGACGTGATAGTAGTAGAGCCAAGTTTCGTATCCTGTCACAATACTGTTGACAGAGGAAGATTTTCCATTTTTAATTTTTTTCAGCATTTCAGGGCACCATGAAACATGGTGTGCCATCTGCTCGTCTGTAAAGTCAGGTCGTACCCAAAGGGTACAAAATTTTCTAACTTGAAGGTAATCGCGGAGAATAGCACGAACTGCTGGTGCATCAATGCCCAAGCGTACCTCTATTTGATCGTATGTAACCCGCCTATTTGTCTGAAACATTTTCCTTACTGGAGCAATGTTTTGTTCAGTCACAGATGAAGACATCCAAACTGACCTTGGAGCGTCCTCAAGGCTGAAATTTCTTTTTTTGAAATCTCGGTAACACCTAACTATCGTTGTACGATGAGGACAATCTTCTCGAAGCACATGAGTCGTTTCCTATAAACATTGATCAACAGTTAAACCACGTGTAAAATTGTAGAGCAAAATTTATCTTTATTCAGTTTTTGGCCACGACGACATCTCCATGTCTTTTCACTAATACAGCTGAAAATCAACTGATACTGAGACAATGACTAATGCTTCTATAGTGCAGCTTTGGGCATGTATAAACACGTGCTAAGTTGCACACCCCTGTGATGATCTGTTACGCTCTATTGTAAAACTTTCCTACTGCCTTATACTTAATATGGTATAAGGTTCTAAAACGCAACTGTTTATTTTAAACATGAAAAAATAAACTCATTCAAGGTGACTTATCTCAATCTTGTGGACACAACTGTTTTCTGTATTTAGCATGTCGTGTGTCTGGTTATTCAGTACAGGATTTTTTATTAAATCCTCAACTTCCACCGTTGATGCTGATGATATGCTATATTTCTTTATGAAAATGTGGTGGTCACTTGAGCCAGATTAAGTTCTCTGGAATCACTATGTGTGTGTGTGTGTGAGAGAGAGAGAGAGAGAGAGAGAGCTGGTGTGTGTGTGTGAGACAGAGAGAGAGCTGGCACATAGGAACTAATATGTGCCCTATTCGAATGTCCAAGTTTCAGAATCCCGCTGTACTTCCGTAACAGTTTTCCATAGAAGTAGTTGGAGAGTACTTCAAATTATATTCCCGCAGCAAACTCCTACTATAAGAATTGCTTCTTGAGAATTTTACGATTCTGAAACATGTATTTTTGCACAGCCGACATATTAATTTCAAAGTGAAGTCTTGACCCGACTACGGTAGGTCCCATAGTTTTGAAGCTATGGACCTTTAACCCTTTCGGGATGATGGGTTTTTGGGGTATTTTTTAGACTTTCAGTCAAGCAGCTACTGCATCGTCACTATTTATCCTAGGATCATGGTTCATACCTCATTCTCTTCAGAATGGAGCTGGATTTCAAACGGTAACACTTGCATGCTCATGCCATATACCGAGAGCGGGAAAAATGATGTGAAAGGGAAAATTTCGGAGGGATTTTTTTTTCACATTTTGAGCCACCCTGGAACGGCCCTGTGTGAACGTAGACACCTAAAAAAATCTGATAAATAGTACTTGGTATACTGAATGAGTGTGTCAAATTTCAAGTTTCTATCTTGAATACTAAGGGCGGGAGAAATTTTATCAAGAATTCCCACAATGCCCCAAATCACCTCAAAACACTATGATCTCAGGTAAAAAAAATCCTGAGACATCCCTAATTACCCTAGGGTCATGTTTCGCTCATCATTCTCTTCAGAATAGAACTGCCTTTCAAGCGGTACCATTTACATGTCTCCATCATGTATCTAAGGCGGGAAATTCCCGAGAAAGGGATTTTTGGTCGAAATATCCTTTTTTTTAAATTTTATCCCCTCTGGACCCCCCTGTTTTAACGCATAAATCTGAAAAAATATATGTTAAATATTACTCGGTGAACTGAATGTTTGTGCACAATTTCAGTCTTCTGGGTGCAAAAATAAGCCCACCAAAAAATATATATACCGACAATGCCCCATATTTCCCTATACAGAAGTATATTTTGAAAAGAATTCCCTGACACATCCCTAATTACCCTATGGTCATGTTTCGCTCTTCAGAATAGAACTGCCTTTCAGACGGTATGACTAACGTGTCTCCATCATGTATCTAAGGCGGGAAATTCCGAAAGAAACGGATTTTTTGGTCTAAATATCCCTTTTTTCAACTTTTAGCCCCTCCGGACCCCCTGTTTTAACGCAGAGATCTGAAAAAATCTGATAAACACTACTAGGTAGGCTGAACGTTTATTCACAATTTCAATCTTCTAGGTACAAAAGTAAGCCTGCCAAGTACATACCGACAATGTACCATATTCCCGTATACAGAAGGATATTTTGTAAAAATTCCCTGAGACATCCCTAATTACCTTAGGGTCATGTTTCGCCCATCATTTTCTTCAGAATAGAACTATCTTTCAGACGGTATGACTCACGTGTCTCCATCATGTGTTCAAGGCGGAAAAATCCCGATAAATGTTTTTTTTTGGTAAAATACCCCTTTCTTCAACCCTTTGCCCCTCTGGGTCCCCCCTGTTTTAACTCAAAAATCTAAAAAAAAATCTGGTAAATACTACTCCGCGGACTGAATGTTTGTTCAAACCTTTGTTCAAACCTTCAATTTCAACCTTCTACGTGCAAAAATAAGCCCGCCAAAAAAAATGAACATGTGCTTAATAACTGAAAATATATATTTTAGAATTATGACGTCATCACCTCCTATGTTTCGACGCAGGAAGGTGTGAAACCATACGTAAGGTCTTCTACAATGCCTCCGGACTTGAAAAAAAACCGGACGAAAAAGCTCAAATAGGAGAGTTATAACGCAATGTATACACGACTTCAAAAGTTCATTACCACCTGCAATTATTCTTTTCCTGCAATAGCAGGCAACCCAAAAAGCTCGGCGGTTGGGTTGGTTGCAAATTCGGAAGACGTTGGACTAAACCTCAATTTTGTCACAAATATATTAGTGTGGCAAACTGAAAATAAGAGAATGAAACAAATTGTTAAGAATGACAATTTTATTATTGTGACGGAGTTGGATGACATTAAAAGTTACAAAATGACTTACTTAAGCAGTTCAAACAAGATGAATGGTAAGAAACAGTTATAAGAAGAAAGCATTTATCTCTTTCCCCCCTCCCCACCCTAAAAAGAAACTCATAAAAAGAAAGAGTAATATAATATAAAGGTTTCATATAAAAAGCCTAACAGCACAAAAACAAATAGCTAAACGAAACGAAAAAGAGACAAACACAGAATAAAGGACACCAGTGGCGTAGCAGAGTTGCGGCCCTCCCATGCAAGATAAAGAAATAGGACCCTAGTTGTAAACCCCATTGTTATAATAATAATAATAATAATAATTACTATTATTAATATTATTAATATTATTATTATTATTATTATTATTATTATTAAAAAGTCGTTTCCTTTTCTAAATCTCTGACTCTGTCCAAGAGCATGAAAGCATATAGCGATGATGTGTGCACGTTTTGTCAATGAGCGGTCCCAAAGGCCAAAAGGGGTGGAAATCTCCAAGAGAGAGAAATAAAAAACTTTATTATGGTAAATTCTAGTTCTAAGTTAGAAGCAGTTGCTTTCGCACGTGATTTTTTGTTTCTTTTTTTCAGGGAACAGAAAAGTTCTGGCGCCTAAGGAATTATACTATATAATATTGCAAATTTACAAGTGAATGTATTTACATTGGAATTTGTGGTAATAAAGATATTATGATTAGAAAACAATATTGTAAAATGAAGTTTAATTTCTTCATCATCAAAAACACTTTTAGTTGACTCTATTCATGGTAAATTACTGAACTTATAAACATTTACAATTATTGAAAAATGAATAATTATTTTTAAAAGTAAAAAGTTGCTACAGTTCAGTAGAATGCAGTAGTAGATGGAAGTGAGTAAAAATATTGTTTCTTTGTTGAGATATGCAAACTGAATGTGAATAATAAGTGTTTCCCATTCTATTGTCCAGAGGAGGATCTACGATGGACTTTTTGGGGCTCGGTGGTTGATAATACTCCTACTTAGAACTCCTTTTCAGAGCTCCAAACTCTGGAATGAGTTTTATTTATATATAAAATCAGAAAGATTTCCTTTCTGGGGGGCAATCGCCATGGTCGCCCCCTGTATCCGCCCCTGCTTTTGTGAAGCAGACTTTGAAGACACTTAGTTCGTGTATGCTTCTGACGATGCCGATTAGGGATGGCCACATCTGAATAATTTTTTATTCTGATATCGGATATAAACTTATCCGGATTTGCAACATCCGGTTGACGGATAACAAAACGGATGACGGATAATGGATATTATCCGGCTAACGAATAAGATCCAGATAACGGATGACGGATAAGATCCGGATAACGGATGATATCCGGATGGCGTATACGGATAATATCTGGATGTCGGATAATATCCTGATAATGGATTTATCGGGATAATTTATATAATTAAGATAACGGATAATATCTGGATAATAGAAAATTCGGATAACTGATTACATCCAGATGACGAGCAAAGGATAATATCCGGAAAACGCATACGGTTTTAAAAAGACATAATACGAGAGGGACGTATCAGACTTTTCTGCTCATGGAGTTATTAAAAGACGATCATCGGGCAGTGGACTTTACCATTAAAATATATTGCTAATTAAAATGTTTCCTAGTAACTTCCAATTTTCTTGTTTTTGTTGTGTGGCGCGGTGGCTCAATGGTAGATCGCTTACTATCGTGTGTGAGGCTCATTGTTTCGATCCCCGGCAAGTAACTTTGCGGTGGATAAGATCGAATCCGTAGGTTCTCTCAGGGTACTCCCGCTTCTTGCCACTTTAATTCCATCAATTCTTCTATTATCATTGACTTGCTGCAATCATTGGGCGTGGTGGTTCATGTGGCAGAGCGCTTCCTCTGGTGGGTGGGGTCCTTATTGTTTCGATCTCCGGCCAAGTAAGTTTGTGGTGTACAAGATCGTATCCGTGGGTTTTCTTAGTGTACCCCCGCTTCTTCCCACTTTTCATTCCACCAATTCTTCTATTATTATTGACTTGTTTTAATCATTGAGCGCGGTGGCTAAGTGGTAGAGCGTTTCCTCTCATACGTGGTGTCCTTATTTTCTCATACTCCAGCCAATTAAGTTGTGTGGTGGACAGGATCATATCCGTGGTTTTTCTCAGGGTACAACAGCTTATTCCCCGCTTTTCATTCCACTAATCCCTCAATTATCACCGACTTGCTTTAATCACTGGACGCGATGGCTCAGTGGTAGAGCGCTTCCTTTCGTGCATGGTGTCCTTGTTGTTTCGATTCCTGACAAAGTAAGTATTTGGTGGACAAGATCGTATTAGTCGGTTTTCTCAGGGTATTCCCGCTTCTTCCCACTTTTCATTCCATCAATTCCTCTATTATCATTGACTTGCTTCAATCATTGGACGCGGTGGCTCAGTGGCAGAGCGCTTCCTCTCCTGCATGGAGTCCTTAATGTTTCGTTCCCCAGCCAAGTAAGTTGTGTGGTGGACAAGATCGTATCCGTGGCTTTTCTTAAGGTACTCCCGACTCTTCCCCCTTTTCATTCCACCAATTATTCTATTATTATTGACTAGCTTTAAACATTGGGCGCCGTGGCTCAGTGGTAGAGCTCTTCCTCTCGTGCGTGGTGTCCTTATTTTTTTCGAATCCCAGCCAAGTAAGTTGTGTGGTGGACAGAATTGTATCGTGGGTTTTCTCACGGTACTCCAGTTTCCTCCCCGGTTTTCATTCCACCAATCATTGTATTATCATTGACTTGCTTTAATGATTGCGTGCGTTGGCTCAGTGGTAGAGCGCTTCCTCATGTGTGGGGGTCCTTATTGTTTCAATCCCCGGACAAGTAAGTTTGTGGTTGACAAGATCGTATCTCTGGGTTTACTCAAGGTATTCCCGTTTCTTCCCAATTTTCATTCCACCAATTCCTCTATTATCATTCACTTGGTTTAATCAATGGGCGCGGTGTCTCAGTGGTAGAGCGCTTAATCTGGTGGGCCAAGTAAGTTTCTGGTGTACAAGATGGTATCTGTAGTTTTTGTCAGAGTACTCCCGCTTCTTTCCACTTTTCACAACGCCAATTCCTCTTTTATCATTGACTTCCTTCAATCATTGGGTACGGTGGCTCAGTGGTAGAACGCTTCCTCTGGTGCGTGGGGTCCTTACTCTTTCGATCGCCAGTAGAAGGGGGATACCTGACCCCCGGTAGCTGAAAAATCGCCTTTTTTTCCAGGGTCTCCTGAGAGCAAGGACTAAATTTTCCAGTGTCTCGCGAGACGTTATGACCCACGCACCGTCCACCCATGATCTTTTACGACCTCTATGTTAGGGGTGTATTCATTCTCTTTTATGAGCACCTTTTTATGTGTGAACTCGTTCTCTTTTATGGCCACTCTTTTCACCCCTATTTTAACATAGCAGATAACACGTAAAATTACGAACACATATAAGAGCAGATAACACATAGATGAGACTACGTAACATAGCAAGGATGAACTCGTTTCAACCCTATTTTAACATAGCAGATAACACATATGATTACAATCACATAGAAAAGGAGATAACACGTAGCACTATTTTAACACAGAAGAGCAGAAGACTAAATAACATAGCAAGGGTGTATTCGTTTCAACCCCTATTTGAACATAGTACATACTACATAAGACTATGTAACATAACAGAGCTAATACAAGAGTATGGCTTATTTTCCAACACTTATTTTAACATAGCAGAGAATAAATAATATTCATTCCCTTTTATGATCACTTTTTCAACCCTTATTTAAACATATCAGATAATACATTAGACTACGTAACATAGCAGGCGTAAACTCGTTTAAACCCTATTTTAACATAGCAGATAACACAAGATTACGAACACATAGAAGAGCATAAAACACATAACAGTACGTAACATAGTAAGGGTGTATTCGTTCTCTTTTATGACCACTTTTTCCAACCCCTATTTGAACATAGCAGAAATTACACTGAGACTACGAAACATAGCGAAGACCACCTCTACTTAAACATAGTCTATTTTAGGGGTGAACTCATTCTCTTTTATGAGCATCGTTTCCAACCCCTATTCGAACACAGCCAAAACTAGAAAATAATGGGGTATGTACTTGTTCCCTTTTTAACCCCTATTTCCCACAGAGGCTACGGGCATAGAAGATTACATAGCAAAGAATTATTTTTACCTGGGTCTTATAGTTTATGTGGGATACGCCCTTTCTATGACAATTTTAACCGATTTGGATGAAACTCGTTATATAGGGGTTATCGGACATGCTGATTACAAATATCATATCTATTTTTACCTGGGTATTATAGTTTATGTGGGATACGTCCTTTGTATGACACTTTAAATCCAATCACTCGTAAACGAAGTAACATATTCAGGTTCTGTTTCCTCATTTAGCAATTGGTCATCAACCACTGCAAGTTCCAAAAATAATGACCATCGAGCAAAGGTCAAAATACTTAAAACCTAATAACTCGAAAACAGAGCCACATATAGAGATGGTGTTTTCACATTTAGTAATTGGTCATCAGGTATCACATGTCCCAAAATAATGACCATCGAGGTCAAAGGTCAAAATACTTAAAACCTAATAACTCGAAAATGGATCCACATACTGAGGTACTGTTTCCACATTTAGTAATAGGTCATCAACTACTATAAAGTTCCAAAAATAATGACCATCGAGGTCAAAAGTCAAAATACTTAAAACCTAATAACTCGCAAACGGATCCACATATTGAGGTGGTGTTTCAACATTTAGTAATTGGTCATCAGCAGGGCTCGGATTTTGTTGACCTAAAATTTTCTAAAAAGTGACCTATAAAATGACACTAAAATTCCTTTAAAATGACCCTAAAATCCACAAAGTTGACCTTACAAATTGCAGTTTTTTAAACGTTTATTTAATTAAAACATTGACATTTTTTGAATATCTATTGGATTTTAATTACTATTTCTCACTCATTTTAAAAAGTTTTGTTTCAGTTAGTTGCAGTCCATTGATCATTTGTGTCTTTGGTTTAAAAAAAATAATATTAAAATTAAACTTTGACTAATTTAGTAAACAGCTAAGTATTTCATATTTGAATTACAGATATTTATATGTCCAGTTAAGCATCATATAAACATTTTATAAGCTGTGGTACAACAAACTAATTCAGGAACTTTGTAATCGTCAGAAAATTTAGCTCATACCTTATTCAGCATTGCAGTAGATAACTGTAAACATTATTACGATTTTATTGAATTAACAGCCTTAACTATATACGGAGCAGCATCTGTTACAAAAACAACATGGTCATGTTGGACACCTTCAGGCCAAAGTAGGGATATCGATTTATCGAAAAGCCTACACATTGTAAAATGGTTGACAGATTCCAACACTTCACCAGTTAGCAAAAATATTTTGCTAGGTTCGTCGACTTTCATTGCCCCAACAATAATATTGACTATATAGCGTTCCTTCACATCACTAGTCTGTCTATAGAAACAAAGTTCCTCTGAGTCCAAAGTTCCTCTCTTATTTTATTGTGTCCTCGTTACACTTTGGCATGTAATTTTTCCTAAGATTCGTTTCGTCTGGAATGGAACGACCTGTATGACGTTCCAGGAAACCCCGCAATTTGACTCGAGTTTCCGAAGAGGAATATTTGAAGACACAAAAATTTTACACAACTCTTTTGAAAACTGAGGATTTGCCTTTACTATTCGAAGCACTCTCCACAAGTAACAACTGCGAATACTTGGTTTAATGTTTGTTTTCAACTGCGCATAAATGTTTTTCGCTTCTGATATGCTTTTGCACAGTGTATCTTTTCTCTGCTGCCACTTTTACTTCACATACCTTACAAAACAATATTGTGCCGTCAGTACTAAAACATCCTCACCAAATTCAGAAACAATCTGTCTTAAATGAGAAGCTCTAGGTGGTTTAGGTCTCGGCATTCTACACACTGAAAGCATCAATTCACTCTTGAGTTGAAACTAGGAATCACAATTAAAGAATAAAAGTTCGCAAGTGTAGATTGTATACACCAGAATAATAGATAAAAAAACATGTTTAAAATCTTTGTACGTCTTCTAATCTATTTTAGTTATCCACGTGGTCATATCCTTTGTGGTAAACAACCTGCAATCTGCAATCTGCCACTTACGAACCCCCAGCCCTCGTCAACCAGCTACAGCTTAGTATTCATTAACTTGTTAGGAATGCAGTTTTTCCACCCCAATAATCAGGAAGCAGAAAAAAAGATAATTTAACTTCGTGTTTTTAAATCCGTAAACAGTTTTCATTTTAAGATTTCCTTATGTAGAATAAAAAGAATAAAAAGACCATAAGTGACCTAAAAGTTACCTTAAAATATTAAAAATTGACTTGAAACTTCAAAACGGCAAAAAGTGACCAAAAGTTGACCCTAAAAAAAATATATTTTTAGAACCAAGAGTTGATGGATAATGTTTTTATTTGAACTTGCCTTGTCCTATGCGTAACAGAAAAAAGTTGACTTGTCAACAAGATCCGGGCCCTGGTCATCAGGTACCACATGTCACAAAATAATGACCATCGAGGTCAAAGGTCAAAATACTTAAAACCTAATAACTCAAAAATGGATCCACATACGGAGGTACTGTTTCCACATTTAGTAACTGGTCATCAACTACTACAAGTTGAAAAATAATGACCATCGAGATCAAAAGTCAAAATACTTAAAACATAATAACTCGGAAACGGATCCACATATTGAGGTGGTGTTTCCACATTTAGTAATTTGTCATAAGGTACCACATGTCCCAAAATAATGACCATCGAGGTCAAAGGTCAAAATACTTAAAACCTAATAACTTGAAAATAGATCCACATACTCAGGAGCTGTTTCCACATTTAGTAATTGGTCATCAACTACTACAAGTTCCAAAATAATGACCATCGAAGTCAAAGGCCAAACACTTAAAACATAACTCGAAAACGGAGACAAATATTGAGATGGTGTTTCCACACTTAGTAATAGGTCATCAACTACTACAATTTCCGAAAATTATGACCATCTAGGTCAAAGGTCAAAATACTTAAAACCTAATAACTCGGAAACGGATCCACATATTGAGGTGGTGTTTCCACATTTAGTAATTGGTCATCACGTACCACATCTCCCAAAATAATGACCATCGAGGTCAAAGGTCAAAAATTGAAACGCAAATAACTCTTAAACAGAGCAACATATTGAGGATCTATTTCCAAATCTAGTATTACGTCATCAACTACTACATGTTGCAAAAGTACTGACTATCGAGGTCAAAGATCAAATATTGAAGCCTGTGTAACCCATTCAGTTTTGTACCAAGCAGAGAGAAGTGAAAAATGAATAAATATGACTGGCTTACTTCGAGAAAGAATGCAAAGATATACCATTTTAATTAGCTGTGAATTTTAAATCATCTTGTACTATTTAAACAAACGAAAGGATAAATTTGAATGACCTATTAAATATTGAACCAACGACAAATGCCATTTTATCTAGCTCAGAATTTTATATCATTTTGTACTACGGCAATAATCAAAGGAATAGATAATTTAGTTTTGTACCAACTAGAAAAAAGAAGAAAAGCTACTTTAACCAGCTCATTATGTACTGTTTAAAGAAAAGAAAATAGACTATTTCAACCAGCTCAGAATTTATGTAACTTTTGAACAACTGAAATATTCTATTTTTGTATCAATCAGAAAAAAACGAAGAAGAGCCATTTTAACAAGTTCATAATTTCCGTAACGAAAGAATAATTTCGATGTTCTACTTTTTATACCAACGAGAAAAAATGAACTAGCTGAATATTTTATATCATACGAAAGAATAAATTTAAGTGACCTATTCTACGTTGTACCAATGAGAAATGCCATTTTAACTGGCTCAGAATTTGAGTGGTCTAAAAAGGCGAAGAAGGACAATTTTATATAATTTTACTACTCAAATAAGCAATGAGGTATTTAGTTTTGTACCCCCGAGAAAAACAAAGAAATTGCACCATTTTGGAGTATTCAAATAAACAAAGGACTTATAATTTGTGTCAACTCTGAAAAGGGCCATTTTAACTAGCTGAGTATTTTATACCTTTTTGTATTATTTCAACAAACAAAAGGAAAAAGCATAAAAGGACCATTTTAAACTAGTCAAATAAACGAAGGCATAAATATGAGTGAGCTACTTAATTTTGTAACAACCAGAGAAAAAATCGAAGAAGGCCCATTTTAACTAGTTGAATATCTCTGTACAATTGTGTACTGCCCAAATAAACGAAAGAAGGGCCATTTTATACTTTTTGTACCATTAAAAAACTGAGGATAACTTGAGTAGTCTAAGTTTTTGTACTCATTCGAAGAAAAGTAAAGATGATACATTTTAACTAGTTCAGCTTTTTCATACCTCATGTTGCCATTTAAATATGGGTGTCCTAACCATTTTTAACAGGCTTAGATTTTTAGGCCTTTTTGTAATATTTGTACCAAACAGAAAAAGCTACACAAATAAACAAAGGAATAAATTTGTAATAACCACAAAAAGCGAAGAAAAACCATTTGAGTGGCTTCTTGACTTTTGTACCAACGAGAAAGCTCATTTCCAGACCATGTTTTACTATTCAAACAAACGAAGGGATAAATTCGAGAAAGGGAACATGGACTCAGAATTTTATATCATTTTGTAATACTCAAATTTGGATGGATTATTTAGTTTTGTACCAAGGAGAATAATAAATATGTACTGACCAGAAAAGCGAAGACATTTTTAAAAAAATAATATTTATTGAGGAGTCCTATTTACTTTGTACCAACGAGAAAGAAGCCAAGAATGATCATTTTTAACTGGCTGAGAATTTTATGCCTTTTTGTAAAATTTGTACCAAACCGAAAAAAGCAACGAAATACCATTTTAACTAGCTCAGCATGGTATAACTTTTTGTGGTACACATTTGAGTGGTCTACCCAATTTCTTGACCATGTTGTACTTTTTAAACAAACAAAGGAATAAATTTGTACTAACCAGACTCAAAATTTTATATCATTTTGTGAAGGAATAAACTTGTGTGACTTATTCACTTTTGTAGCAAGCAGAAAAATGAAAGAACTAACATTTTGTACTAACTCAAACAAACGAAAGAATAAATTTGAGTGGCTTAAGCAAAGAAGGTCAATGGTAACTAGCCTTTTTGTGCTGTTAAAATAAACGAAGGGTTAAATTTGAGTGACCTATTGAAGAATGAATAAATTTTGTTTGCAATTAAAAAAGTGGGGAAGGTCTATTTTTACTACCCAAATTCTACTGTCTGTGCCAACCAGGGAAAAACACAGAAAGACCATATTCTGCTACTCAAAAAACGAAGGAATTTCTATACCTTTTTGTGCTATTCAAATAAACGAAGGAATAATTTTTTGTGACCTATTCACTTTTATAGCAAGCAGAAAAAACCCTTTTAGTTTTATACCAACCACGAAGGTCCATTATAACAAGCTCGGTATTTTTATACCATTTTGTATTACTCTAATAAATTTGGGTGGTCTATTTCATTTTTGTAACAATCAGAAGAAAAGCTCAGAATTTTATACCTTTGTGGTGTTACAATTTGTATATTTTTGTGTCATCCAGCGAACGATTTAAATTGACCCTCAGTGACAATTCAGTTGCCGGTAATTCAGTATTTTAGCTCTAACTAATATTTACATGTGCTAGTCGAATGTTTGTAATCTATTAAATTCTTAATATTACAATACTACAAACTGATCCATTTATAAAATAATATAGTTAATATTTCAATTCTCTGTAACCCTTTGTAATTTTAGTCCTAATATGTTCGTCTATTCATACACAATCACATGCATATGCTACAGTGTCTTAGTGTTCATTTACAGAATTAAATAATTGTTTATCTTTTTCTATAAACATTTCTACTATTTCTTTGATATAATAATCACACTCTGTAATGTATTCATATATCAGATTAAATTTTTCTCCAAAGTATATGTGTTCTTAATATTACAACCTTTAAGATGCTTCTTTAAAAAGTTTATAGATTTTCTCTCTCATTTCACGTTTAATTAAGATCGTCTACACCTTTTGTAATAATTCGTAATCATACTGCAGCAAACAGTTGTGATCTTTTTCATTTCCATTATTTTCAGAACATGCTTCACATAATAATACTGAGTTTGGTGTATACTCATTAAATAATTGTATAACACATGTATCACTAATACTTTCACTAGTACACCCGCACTCATTAGCTTCCACTTCAAAGCAGGTAATATTTGAAACACTGTCATCATCACTTTCCGGGAGTATTTCATCATTATATCTATTATAGCGTCTAAAATAACACACTTCTTCTATTTCTTGTGTTGGATATATGATTCTCACTTTATCACGTAATTCATTTGGCAAATCGGGGTAAGACGGGTGAATTAACTGGATAGGTTTTTCGTTTTCACCCTGAATTTCTTTCTCTCTAGGTGAAACATAAACAATTTCCATGCTAGTCATTTTTCTGCTCTTCAGCAAAAACAAATCAAATAAATAATTTTATATACCTACAATAAAAGCATTCTATATGCATTCTCCGTGTTTATTAATATGTCTCAAGCAATACAAAGTAACAACTCGTTAACATAGCATCATGATGTATGTTCTATTATTTTCCAAATATACTCCATAAACTTATATTCCATTATAATAAAATACATAAATGCAAAAATATATATTTGTCTTTTTGGACTTAGACTAGGAAGAAAAGTTTAAAAAATAATTGAATCATTGAGCAATAGGCAGTATCTTAGGACCCTCACTATACTAGCAATACAAGTGTTAGGTAACACATTCGTAACGTTGGTTCAATATCTGCAGCAATCTTTATAGATGGTATGGAACATGGAACTTTCAAAACTTTTCTTACTTTGATATGATTCCTTCTGCTGTGATCCAAACTGGCCAAGTATGCTGTTATGATTCGTCGTCATTCATCAGTTTTCTTTAACACGCTAATTGCTATCTAGTCTGTTCTAAACAATTATGACGCAACTCTGGTTTGTTAAATCTCACGTTCAAATATTTTATGAGCCTTAGTTAGTGACGTGAGGTTCAATTTAAATTGTTCTCTGGATGACACAAAAATATACAAAATTTAACACCACAAAAGTATAAATTCTGAGCTTTTCTTCTGATTGTTACTAAAATGGAATAGACCACCCAAATTTATTAGAGTAATACAAAATGGTATAAACATACCGAGCTTGTTATAATGGACCTTCGTGGTTGGTATAAAACTAAAAGGGGCTTTTTCTGCTTGCTATAAAAGTGAATAGGTCACACAAATTTATTCCTTCGTTTGTTTGAGTAGCAGAATATGGTCTTTCTGTGTTTTTCTCTGGTTGGTACAGACAGTAGAATTTGAGTAGTAAAAATAGACCTTGCCCGCTTTTTTAATTGCAAACAAAATTTATTCATTCTTCAATAGGTCACTCAAATTTAACCCTTCGTTTATTTTAATAGCACAAAATGGCTAGTTACCATTGACCTTCTTTGCTTAAGCCACTCAAATTTATTCTTTCGTTTGTTTGAGTTAGTACAAAATGTTAGTTCTTTCATTTTTCTGCTTGCTACAAAAGTGAATAGGTCGCACAATTTTATTCCTTCACAAAATGATATAAAATTTTGAGTCTGATTAGTACAAATTTATTCCTTTGTTTGTTTAAAATGTACAACATGGTCAAGAAATTGGGTAGACCACTCAAATATGTAGCACAAAAAGTTATAACATGCTGAGCTAGTTAAAATGGTATTTCCTTGCTTTTTTCGGTTTGGTACAAATTTTACAAAAAGGTATAAAATTCTAAGCCAGTTAAAAATGATCCTTCTTGGCTTCTTTCTCGTTGGTACAAAGTAAATAGGACACCTCAATAAATATTATTTTTTAAAAATGTCTTCGCTTTTCTGGTCAGTACAAATTTATACCTTTCTTTCCTTTTTTCTCCTTGGGACAACACTAAATAATCCATCCAAATTTGAGTATTACAAAATGATATAAAATTCTGAGTCCATATTCTCTTTCTCGAATTTATCCCTTCGTTTGTTTAAATAGTAAAACATGGTCTGGAAATGAGCTTTCTCGTTGGTACAAAAGTCAAGAAGCCACTCAAATAGTTTTTCTTCGCTTTTTGTGGTTATTACAAATTTATTCCTTTGTTTATTTGTGTAGCTTTTTCTTTTTGGTACAAATATTACAAAAAGGCCTAAAAATCTAAGCCTGTTAAAAATGGTTAGGACACCCATATTTAAATGGCAACATGAGGTATGAAAAAGCTGAGCTAGTTAAAATGTATCATCTTTACTTTTCTTCGAATGAGTACAAAAACTTAGACTACTCAAGTTATCCTCAGTTTTTTAATGGTACAAAAAGTATAAAATGGCTCTTCTTTCGTTTATTTGGGTAGTACACAATTGTACAGAGATATTGAACTAGTTTAAATGGGCCTTCACGGTTTTTTCTCTGGTTGTTACAAAATTAAATAGCTCACGCATATTTATGCCTTCGTTTATTAGACTAGTTTAAAATGGTCCTTTTGTTTGTTGAAATAATACAAAACGGTAAAAAATACTCAGCTAGTTAAAATGGCCCTTTTTAGAGTTGACACAAATTATAAGTCCTTTGCTTATTTGAATACTCCAAAATGGTGCAATTTCTTTGTTTTTCTCGGGGGTACAAAACTAAATAAGCCATTGCTTATTTGAGTAGTAAAATTATATAAAATAGTCCTTCTTCGCCTTTTTAGACCACTCAAATTCTGAGCCGGTTAAAATGGCATTTCTCATTGGTACAAAATTGAATAGGTCACTTAAATTTATTCTTTCGTATGATATAAAATATTCAGCTAGTTCATTTCTTCTCGTTGGTATAAAAAGTAGAACATAGAAATTATTATTTCGTTACGGAAATTATGAACTTGTTAAACAGGCTCTTCTTCGTTTTTTTCTGATTGATACAAAAATAGAACATTCCAGTAGTTCAAAAATTACATAATAGTCAATTTTCGTTTTTTTAAACAGTACATAATGAGCTAGTTAAAGTAGCACTTCTTCTTTTTTCTAGTTAGTACAAAACTAAATATTCTATTCCTTTTGTTTATTGCCGTAGTACAAAATGATATAAAATTCTGAGCTACATAAAATGGCATTTCTCGTTGGTTCAAAATTGAATAGGTTATTCGAATTTATTCTTTCGTTTGTTTAAATAGTACGAGATGATTTAAACTTCTCAGCTAGTTAAAATGGTATATCTTTGCTTTCTTTCTCGAAGTAAGCCAGTCATATTTATTCATTCTTCACTTCTCTCTGCTTGGTACAAAACTGAATAGGTCACAAAGGCTTAAATATTTGACCTTTGACCTCGATGATCATTATTTTTTGAACTTGTAGTAGTTGATGACCTATTACTAAATTTGGAAACACCATCTCAATATTTTGCTCTGTTTTCGAGTTATTAGGTTTTAAGTATTTTGACCTTTGACCTCGATGGTCATTATTTGGAACATGTAGTAGTTGATGACCAATTACTATCTGTGGAAAAAGCACCTCTATATTTGGCTCCGTTTTCGAGTTATTAGTTTTTAAGTATTTTGACCTTTGACGTCGATGGTCATTATTTTTGGAACTTCTAGTAGTTGATGACCTATTACTAAATGTAGAAACAGTACCTCAGTATGTGGATCCATTTTCGAGTTACTGGGTTTTAAGTGTTTTGACCTTTGACCTCGATGGTCATTATTTGGAACATGTAGTAGTTGATGACCAATTACTAACTGTGGAAAAAGCACCTCTATATTTGGCTCCGTTTTCGAGTTATTAGGTTTTAAGTATTTTGACCTTTGACGTCGATGGTCATTATTTTTGGAACTTCTAGTAGTTGATGAGCTATTAGTAAATGTGAAAAGAGCACATCAGTATGTGGATCCATTTTCGAGTTATTAGGTTTTAAGTATTTTGACCTTTGACCCCGATAGTCATTACTTTAGAACTTGTAGTGGTTGATGGCCAATTACTAAATGTGGAAACAGCACCTGAGTATGTGGATCCATTTTTGAGTTATTAGGTTTTAAGTACTTTTACCTTTAACCTCGGTGGTCATTATTTTGGGACATGTGGTGCCTGATGACCAATTACTAAATGTGGAAACACGATCTCTATATGCGGCTCCGTTTTCGAGTTATTAGGTATTAAACATTTTGACTTTTGACCTCGATGGTCATAATTTTGGAACTTGTAGTAGTTGATGACCAATTACTAAATGTGAAAACACCATCTCTATATGTGGCTCCGTTTTCGAGTTATTAGGTTTTAAGTATTTTGACCTTTGACCTCGATGGTCATTATTTTTGGAACTTGCAGTGGTTGATGACCAATGGCTAAATGAGGAAACACAACCTCAATATGTTGCTTCGTTTACGAGTGATTGGGTTTTAAGTGTCATACAAAGGACGTATCCCACATAAACTATAAGACTCAGGTAAAAATAGATATGATGTTCGTAATCAGCATGTCCGAAAACCCCTATATACCGAGTTTCATCCAAATCGTTTAAAATTGTCATAGAAAGGCCGTATCCCACATAAACTATAACACCCAGGTAAAAATAATTCTTTGCTATGCAATCTCCTATGCCCGTAGCCTCTGTGGGAAATAGGGATTAAAAAGGGAACAAGTACATTCCCCATTATTTTCTAGTTTTTGCTGTGTTCGAATAGGGGTTGGAAACGATGCTCACAAAAGAGAATGAGTTCACCCCTAAAATAGACTATGTTTAAGTAGAGGTGGTCTTCGTTATGTTTCGTAGTGTCTGTGTGATTTCTGTTATGGTAAAATAAGGGTTGAAAAATGAGCCATACTCTTGTATTAGCTGTGCTTTGTATTATCTGCTCTGCTGTGTGTACATAGTCTCAGTGTAATTTCTGCTATGTTCAAATAGAGTTTGGAAAAAGTGGTCATAAAAGAGAACGAATACACCCTTGCTATGTTACGTGCTCTTATGTGTTATATGCTCTTCTATGTGTTCGTAATCTTATGTGTTATCTGCTATGTTAATATAGGGGTTGAAAAGTATGCTCATAAAACGGAACGAGTTTACGCCTGCTATGTTACGTAGTCTTATGTATTATCTGCTATGTTTAAATAAGGGTTGAAAAAGTGATCATAAATGGGAATGAATATTATGTATTCTCTGCTATGTTAAAATAAGGGTTGAAAAATAAGCCATACTCTTGTATTAGCTCTGTTATGTTACATAGTCTTCTGTAATATGTACTATGTTCAAATAGGGGTTGAAACGAATACACCCTTGCTATGTTATTTAGTCTTCTGCTCTTGTGTGTTAAAATAGAGCTATGTGTTATCTCCTCTTCTATGTGTTCGTAATCTTATGTGTTATCTGCTATGTTCAAATATTGGTTGGAAAATATGCTCATAAAAGGGTATGAGTACACCCTTGCTATGTTACGCAGTCTTCTGCTCTTCTATGTGTTTGCAATCTTATGTGTTACCTGCTATGTTAAGATAGTGCTATGTGTTATCTGCTCTTATATGTGTTTGTAATCTTATGTGTTATCTGCTATGTTAAAATAGGGTTGAAACGAGTTCACCCTTGATATGTTACGTAGTCTCTGCTATGTGTTATCTGCTCTTCTATGTGTTCGTAATTTTATGTGTTATCTGCTATGTTAAAATAGGGGTTGGAAAAGTGATCATAAAAGGGAACGAGTTCACCCCTAAAAAGTGCTCATAAAAGGAAGCGAGTTCACCCCTAAAAAGTGCTCATAAAAGAGAATGAATACACCCCTAACATAGATGTCGTAAAAGATCATGTGTGGACGGTGCGTGGGTCATAGCGTATCGTGAGACACTGGAAAATTGAGTCCTTGCTCTCAGGAGACCCTGGAGAAAAGGCGATTTTTCAGCTACCGGGGGTCAGGTATCCCCCTCCTACTGTCGCCTGCCTGATAAACTTGTGGTGGACAATATCGTATCCTTCGGTTTTGTCAGGGTACTCTCGCCTCCTCGCACATTTCATTCCCCAAATTAATCTATTATCAATGACTTGCTTCAGTCATTGGGGGCAGTGGGTCACTGGTAAAGCGCTTCCTCTGGTGGCCTAAGTAAGTTTGTGATGGACAAGATCGTATCCGTGAGTTTTCTGAGGGTTCTCCCGCTTCCTCCCACATTTCATTGCACCAATTCTTCAATTATCATTGACTTGCTTCACTCATTGGGCGCAGTGGCTCAGTGGTAGAGCGCTTCCTCTGGTGAACTAATTAAGTTTGTGGTGGACAATATCGTATCCATGGTTTACTCAGAGTTCTCCCGTTTCTTCCCATTTTCATTCCACCAATTCCTCTATTATCATTGACTTGGCTTAATCATTGAGCGCGGTGGCTCAGTTGGGGATCGCTTCCTCTGTGGCCCAAGTAAATTAGTGGTTTACAAGATTGTATCCATGTGTTTTGTCAGGGTACTCTTGGTTCCTTCCACATTTCATTCCACCAATTCTTCTATTATCATTGACTTACTTTAATCATTGGACGCGGTGGCTCAATGGTAGAGCGCTTCGTCTGGTGAGCCAACTAAGTTTGTGGTGGAGAAGATCGTATTCGTTTGTTTTGACAGGGTACTCCGCTTCTTCCCACATTTCATTCCACCAATTCTTGTGTCATCATTGAATTACTTTAATCATTGGACGCGGTGCCTCAGTGGTAGAGCGCTTCGTTTGGTGAGGCAAGTAGGTTTGTGGTGGACAAGATCATATCCGTGGGTTTTGACAGGGTACTCCCGCTTCGTCGCACATTTCACTCCAACAATTCTTTTATTATTATTGACTTGGTTCAATCGTTGGGCGGGGTGGCTCAGTGGTGGAGCGCTTCCTGTGGTGGGCCAAGTAAGTTTGTGGTGGACAAGATCGTATCCGTGGGTTTTGTCAGGGTACTCCCGCTTCCTCCCACATTTCAATCCATCAATTCTTCTGTTATTATTGACTTGCTTCAATCATTGGGTGCAGTGGCTGAGTAGTAGAGCGCTTCGTCTGGTGGGCCAAGTACCCACATGCGCAAAAAATTGCGCGTATACTGTAACTTACGATTTTTCGCATTTATTCCATTTTCCTTACGTTTATCGGTAAATTTAGTTATTAGTATGTGGAGATAATAGAAAGCAATCCATCTAAAGAGATATTTCCAAAAAATATAGTAAAATAATAAAAATATAAGCAAAAACAAAATTATGCTCGGTTTTGTGTATACTGGCAACGATGGTTCTAGGGATTTTTTCAGTAGCAGAACACGATTGCGGAGGGAATTTAGTAGAGGATTCGAGGAGTTGGAACAAGCAACTGGATAATGGAGTAAAATGTTGCATTTATTGTTTAAAACCTAGTGTGTAGATTGCCTGCTAAATATAAATTAGCTTATGTAACTAAGATGTCGTACGAAAATATAGAATTAAACGGAAAATCTCTTATCTTAAGGTTCGAAGCGATACGCACCATGGTTATGAAGATTATTTCTTTTTTTAAAAAAAAAAGAACCAACGCAACGTAGCCTCCGTGGTTAGGTGGATAGAGTGGCGGATTCGTAGTTATTTTATTATTTTGACAGCACATCGAATCTCATTTCACCCTATATATATATATATAAATATATATATATATATATATATATATATATATATATATATATATATATATATATATATATATATATATTTACAAAACATTATAGGAATTGTATAATTTTGATGTTAATAAGAACCGAAACAATATAATAAGGAAATAACTTATTGATAGTATCCTTTAATCGACGTGTTTATTCAGTATTAGAATACGTGTACTATTGGAAACAGTTATTGTTTTCAGTTTATAGTCTTGTATGTTACTTCCCGTTCTTGAACAGCAGACAACTAACTTCGGATTTGTGTGTCAGGAACAGGAAAAAGTACATAGGCGACCTTGACAGTCTTTCTAGTCTTATCCCTTGTTGCATCGACCTGACGTCAAATTATCGTTTATGTGTGTGTCTGCTTGTGTTTTTTGCTTTTTAGAGTATCGACTTTCTCTTTTTTTCATATCCACAAGTGCAAGATAACTTTCGTTGAACGTAACTAAATTATACAGATCTATGTATTTGGAACACGAATATTTCCAAAAGATAGCATGAATATGGACGATAATCATACCATATCTGTACATTATATAGTAGCGTGAAAAACTGATAATTAAATGATTTAACAAACAGGCATAAGCTTTTTTTCTAGCATGGCAACACATTAAACGTAACTCATTAAATTTTAGGAATTACAAATTCTCACCTTACGTGTCGTTTTATTCCTATTCCTTTTCAAGTTCGAGCGACGAAAGAAGAAATTGTAGTAATAGTGATAAAAATCGAATTCGAGATTTCAATGAATTCAAGTTTCACGCCCCCACATATTGAAAAAGTTATTTTGATGTCTGTCTATCTGTTCGTTTGTCGGTTCGTCACGCTTTTGCATGCATTCAAATAGAGGCCATACACTTCGATGTATCTGGACCGAATTCTAGACATGAAGTTTTATAACACTTTCTCATTTCGAATTCTATATCATCCGACACCTAAAAATAAGGGTAGTTTACTGAAGGATGAAAATTTAAAATAACTAAATTGTCTCAAAAACAGCTGTAATGATTTTGCTTATTTTTTTACAAATATAGTATGAATCATTGCTCTGAAAAAAAATACATAAGGTGTAATTTACTGTATGGGATGCGTTTCTTCGAACAATTTTCTCAATCACGTTTCATAAATAATTGTATCATTAATAACCTAACAATATGACACAACTCGTTCGTCCTGCAAACATACAGAAGGGGTAGTTCATTCTTAGTTTATTCTTCTCCGACGATTTTCCCATTAACGCCTGACGCAATTTTGTTCGTATTTCATAAATAAATGTTACATAAATAACCTAACGATACGGTATAATTCTATCATCCTAAAAAGCTAGAGGAAAAGCTAGAACGAACACAACAAACTTGGAATATATAGTTTGTGTGTGGAAAATCATACACGGGGCGCTGCACGGAGAGCCGTGTGCATACATATGGCAGTCAACTTCCTAAGAAATTTATAATAATAATACTAATAATAATAGTAACCATAACTAACTAACTAACTAACTAACTCTATGGCCTATGGAACCCGGAGGTTCAGTGCCGCGTTCACAAAAGCTCTCCAGTGACTTTTATCCTTAGCGAATTGCATCCAGTACCTACTTTGTATTCGTATCTCTGCGAGATCCATCTTAATATTATCCTCCCATCTGCGCCTAGGTTTTCCTAATGGTCGTTTACCTATGGGTCTTCCAGTCAATATTTTGAAAGCGTTTCTGCTTCTTTCCATTCTAGCTACATGACCTGCCCACCTAAGCCTCCTAGACTTGACGACCCTAACAATGTTGGGTAAACCGTATAAACTATGTAGTTCCTCGTTATGGAGTTTCCGCCATTCCCCATTCTCGTTCCACTTGGGTCCGAATATTCTTCTCAGGATCCTGTTCTCAAATAATAATAATAAAAATAGCAATAATAATAATAATAATAATAATAATAATAATAATAATAATAATAATAATAATAATAATAATAATAATAAAACGAAACAGTTATTTACATAATTTATTTATTTAAGCATGTAAGTGCAATGGACTTAAGTTATTTCTCTCTCTCTCTTTGAAGGCAACAACCCTTAGGGTGCCAAGACGTAGAAAATGACTTGTGGCACTCGCGACTATAGGGTGGTGTGTGTTTGGCACATCGGGTTCCTTTGTTGTTAGTCCCAGCTTTCTAAACCGGATGTAGTTATTCCCGGTAGAAAATACAAGAAAATATACCTTTCTATTACTATTAAAGTAAATAATTACACTCATTCCCTCAATGTGATACTTGTTTGTTTAACTGTACAGAGACAGCTGATCCGTGGAAGAATCGTTCATAATAATAAATAAAATAAACTCGACAAATATTCTTTTGAATAATAGATAAAAGTTTGTGTCACACTGTTCATTTTGCTGGGCACGCCAGTGTGCCGCGTTATCCGGTTGTGGCACACTGGAATATAAGATATGGCTTTCTAATTTTCCCCAACTATTTTAACTGCTTCAATTGAAATGAATTTATAATAATAAGAGAGTGAATTTAGTCTTCTTACCCTTCGGTTTAGAAATAAGGTCCACTAGAATTGTATTTATAAAAAATAATAATACTCAGAATTTTAGAGAGTAGTTTGTTTTATTCGAAATGACATACTAGCTGCAACTGTTTGGGTTGGAATTATTTGAAATCAAATCTTTAAGTTCTACGACCCACGGTTATACCGGCTAGGCTAAAGGACACAGTGATGATGATAAATGAATGCAATGGTAGAATGAAAAAAGTGGGAGAAAACGGAAGAACCCCGAGAAAACCCATGCACATGGTGTTTCTCCACCACAAAATTCACTTGGTGCGAGCTGGGGTCGAACCAAGGATTCCATGCACCAAAGTTGAACGCTTTATCACTGAGCCACCGCGGCCCCTCTGAAATTATTATAAGAGAGAGAGTGACTACTTTATGAAAACTTGATATCGAACACATCTGACCAAACCAGCTTTTTGTAAAATATTGCTTACTATTCAGGAAAACCTAAGTCAATAAAATAATAATAATAATAATAATAATAATAATAATAATAATAATAATTATTATTATTATTATTATTATTATTATTATTATTATCATCTTAAATTAAAAACTCTCTGGACCCAGTGCATTGGCACAATTCCACGATTTAAAAAGAATTTGTTTACTTCTCATGTAAGTGTAGAAGGACTTAATCCCTGTTGCTTTCAATATACGATGAAAATGTCCAACTGTGAAATGATATGCTACATAAAATGCCCTATGCAACATAATGTAGTATAGAGTCTTCATTTCAGGTTGTCTAAAGAACCCTTTCATTTTAGCAAGAAAGGAAGAAAATAGAAAATACTCAGTTTTAACCTAGTAGAAAGTTTGCAGATTTAAGGGAAAATGCGCAGAGTTGTTGGATATTAAATGTAGTTCGGATTAATGGAGTAAGACACCGTAAATAGTTTATTGTTTGAAATATACTGGGAGTGACGAAGCCATTACCTATGAAAATATCGAAAGAGATACGTTAATGGTGTTAGTTGCAAACTGTTGTAGAAATGAAAAATTTAAGGAAATCTCTAAACTCTGAAATCACAGATCCAAATTGACTGACTGTTAAATAAAACTGCTAAATCTGACCAAACCAATAATAATAATAATAATAATAATAATAATAATAATAATAATGACCTATGTTACAGTTTCAGACATATCATTCTCATATCAAAACTACGATAGAAGTAAATTATGAATAAAGGTGAATTTACAGTTCCGGGATACCAACAAATGATTTTGCTAGATTTAAATTTTCGGAAAACTTTTTCATAAGACTTTAGATTTATTTATTGGTTTGATTGTTTATTGGCTTTCCCATGCCGTAAACGTCGCCAACACCTAGTGGCCCACTTGCCGGTAAATGGCGATCGTCGATATAGCGACGCGTCGAAGGATTGCCGCTAGTGTGCCACTAATGGCAGGGATTCGTCGAGTCGAAGCAGATATCTAGAATCGGGGGTATTGAAGTTACTTCCACGTAAGAACGAGGATTTCATTTTGATCCGCGCTCGTTTCAATTGTCACGGAGAATCGTAAAGCGACCAACACGAACTATCGCCAGTCATATGAATGCGGTTATTATTATATATTATTTTTCCCTGAAAAATTGTTATTATAAGGACAATACTTGAGCTCCGGGGGTCAAGAGTAACTCCTGCCTTTACATCATGAAATGAAAAATCTTGAGATGGGTCCGTATAATTGTATGAATTTAGTTGGCAACTGTCGCCGATCACTAGCAAGTGAATATGGGATAACTATGAAAAAAGTAAATCGACACTTGCCATTTTGTTATAAAATTACATAACGAGTGCATTTGATCTGATTCCAAACAGTTATCTTCAAATATACACGGTTAAAAGAGCCCTCTGATTAGAAATATTAAAAAGACTTCAACGATTTATCACTCTACAAGCTGTGTCTTCATAATCGCCTCCGTGCTGAATTCGGAAGAGCACGCAACTAGTAACCCTAAGGTTGATGGTTCACGCCCATCTCACACACTTTTTTTTCTTACTTTTTTAAAAATGTTTTTAGACTCACCTTGATGCAAAGAAATTACGTATATTGGCGATTTAACGTATTTTAGGGGAATAATTTTGTGGTTCGTTGGCGTTTGGATGCAGAACCGCCAATTTTGGAATGATCCACCGACGCTTACGGCATGGGATTGTCCCCTCACAAGTGAGACAGATTGTAATCGACCAAGAGTGTTTTGGAAAAATGGGAAACATCTTCCAACTTCGACTTCTGAATAATCCGTTTAGGATCAAGTCGAATCAAGGCTGCACCACGGGAAGGTAGAACAAGTGAGGCAGTCGTTCCAAGCACTACGCTCGAGAGCTTCTGTCTCATTCAAGACTTAGACTCTTCAGCAAAAGTAACAAGTTTATTACTTGTAATTTATTCTTTGAGTCAAAGTATTTTGCAATAAACCATCGTTTTGTAAGATATTTTTACGATTGTATACTATTAATTTCGAAAATTGTACTCATAATATAATTTCCCATCATGGATTTGAAAAAATCAAAGTTGGAACAAAGAAAGATCTCCAATCCACATGCGTCTTCATGTTTGATATGGAAGTCTCATATTCATTATTGACCCTTAATTTATTTTAGTCCTAGGCAACGCGGATCGACGGGATGGCTCTAAGTGAAAACATTCATTTAGATGGTTAAGTAAACAGGAAATTCCTGCTGTTATTTCAAAAAACACAGCAGATCTTGAGAAAAAAAACAATTTTGCTTACCAGGGGGAGGGAGGAAATTATCAGCTTACGTTGGCTTAACTAGGAAGAAGGCAAGGGCGCCGATCCTGGGGGGCCGGGCCCGCCTAAAGCTCATGTAGGCCTCCTTTGTATTTATGAATATACAATATTTGGTATAATTTGAGTGTAATTTGTCTTAAAATCCTCATACATATATCTTCTGCATTTGAATGCCCCCCAAATTTATAGAAAAATCGACGTCCTTGGAAGAAGGTCTAGTGAAATGAATAAAAATGTGATAACGTAATACTTGAACAACTCTATCTAGTGGAGGAAAGTAAATTAGTATTCAACACTTCTTTAAATTTTAATCATTTCAAAGATTCTCGTAATTAGTGCTCTCAACGGGCCGGGTCCGGTTGAAGACCGAGCCGACCCGACCCGTGACCCGAATTGACTGACCCGAACCGTGATCCGACCTGATTGACCTGACCCGACAACCCGACCCGAGCTGACCGGGTTGACTCGACCCGACAACCCGACTCGAGTAGTCTGCCCCGACAACCCGACCCGACCTGACCCGACCGACCCGACCCGACAACCCGATCCGTTTGGGAGCACTATGGTCACGACACTGGGTTAACGCCAAAATGCACTCCCATTGGGAATTAACCCGGACCACGTGTACCGAAGTCTTACACAATAACCACTAGCTAGATCACGCGGGGGATTTGTATATGCATCTTAATGAATATTTGGCATTTTTGAGGTTTGGTTATTTCTTTTTATAACTGATACCAATGTCCGACGTGGAAGAAATTTATTTTTTTCTTGCTTTAGTTCTATGTGACGAAATTTTTCTTCAAGGTCAGTGTTCCCACCTGCTCGGACGGCAGGGGGTTTTCTCGGAAGGCAGTAACAAGAGTCTCTTGGTGGAGGCAAAAAGGAAATCTTTTAACTACAATGATAAGGGTTTAGGAAACAGGAGAACACCTGCGAATTTTTCCAACCCTTTAACTTTCATTCCAAAATAGGTTCTTATGATTCCGGGACCCGTGCCACTTTGATTTTTCTTTCTCGGTAATTAAAACGTATTTTACAGTATATATAGTTGCACGTAAGAAGATACATAATATGAATTTTGTAATTTAAAATTTAAAAATACAGTATGATATTTAATTATAAAGTACTAATTTTATTTCATCACTTTCAGCCCAACAAGTGAAATTCAAACAATTCGCTCCCTGGGTCTTGATCATCAATACTGGTTCTTATTCTTTGTCTTGCAGTCAACTCTTGGTCCTACATTTAATAGTCTTGGTGGTCTTTCATGCTATACAAGAGCCAAGAATGCTCGCCTCATAGGTACAAATGAAGACCAAGTGTGATTTTGATTATGGTCTTTCATACTATACGGAAAGCAACAAAATACACTCATCACTACTTGGTGATCACCAATACAAGGCCAAGAGCAAGATTACTATGCAATTGGTCTTGCATATCTAATCTCTATCTTGTTCTTGTATCGATGTCCTTTGGCTTGGTGAAATAAAATAAAATATTCAGTTTAAGGTCCCTCGATTCTGCACCGAGCCTAAGGGATAGGGTAACCATGAGAAATGAATGCAATGGTGGAATGAAGAAAGTGGGAGAAAACAGGAGAACCCCGAGAAAACCCACTACACGGCGTTTCTCCACCACAAAGCTTACTTAGCACAAGCTGGTATCGAACCATGGACACCATGCACCAGAGATTAATTCTCTACCACTGAGCCACGTCGGCCCTGCTTGGGCTTGGTCGTCCATATCCAATCTTTCTTTTGACCTTGCTTAAAAAACTTCTAGTTTTGTTCTAAATCCAGACTCCATATTGGCGTGGATATTAATATTACAGTCGATTGGTAAAATCAATCTTCCACATTTAAAAATCAAAGTACACACAAGTACAAAAATAAGCATTTACCATAAAAACACTAGCTGCAAGTGTTCAAAATAAATTTATGGTTTCTATAAAATCAATTGAAAATTGCTATTTTAATTAGGCAGCTAGTGAAAAACAGCAGCTTTGGACTCCAGCCGAGTTTAAGCTCACCCTAAACTCAGTTGACCAAAGTGAACTGACAAGACTGACCCGACCCGACAACCCGACCTGAGCTGACCCGACTGACCCGACCCGATAACCCGACCCGACAACCCGACCCGACAACCCGACCCGAGTAGCCTGACCCAACAACCCGACCCGAGCTGACCAGACTGACCCGACCCTTCAACCCAACACGAGTTGATCTGACCCGACCCGACCCGTAACTCGATCCGAGCTGACCCGGCTCGACTCGGGTCGGGTCACGGGTCCAGTCGGGTCAACCCGACCCGTTTGAGAGCACTACTCGTAATTTAAATGAAATGAAATGAAATGAAATCTTTGAGTTTTACGTCCCACAGTTATGCCGGTTAGGCTAAAGGAGACGGTGATTATGAGAAATGAATGAAATGGTGGAATGAAGAAAGTGGGAGGAAACGGGAGAACCCCGAGAAAACCCACGCACAAAGTGTTTGTCCACCACAAAGTTCACTTGGCGGTGGCAGGGTTTGAACCCGGGGCCCCATGCACCAGAGGTGAACGCTATACCACTGGGCCACCGCGGCCCCTACTAGTAATTTAGTAGCGTCCCGAATTTGCATTTTTTTCAAGTACGAGAACTTTATCTATACCTTAACGTGAGAATCGGTTTCGGACCATGCACTTAAGCCGCTTTGCCACAAGAGGCACATAGGAGTTTTTCTTTCGATTTCCTTAGGAATATTGCGAATGGTATGGCTTTTAAAACTATGTTTAAAAATAAATACACATCGACACAATAACATGATAATCTGATACCTAGGAAATATATTGAATTGTTTTTAATTTGTTCTCACGCTACCAAAACAGTACTGATGCTTTTTTTTATTCCAGCCTTTTAATATAAGCATTTCGCACTATTGTCTCTTCTAGGACGATACCATTCTAGTTCATGTATATTCTAGCTTTGGAAATACAGTAGAGTTTCGCTTATCCGACATAAACAGGCAGGCAGAACGCTGGATAATATGGATGTGTTTAGAAAAAGACCTATTAAAAGTAAATATTATGATATAATTTTACATATTACGCATCTAATAATAATGTTTTATAACAAATAAATGCACTGCATTGAATCAGGGGCGTATCCAGCGTGAGGGCCTGAGGGCTGTCCCTCTCCGAAACTCAAGCAGTTTTTAATAAACTTGCTTTTACTCTTTTGAGGTTCTTTTATATCAGTTTACTAGTAGTCAGTGTCCAAACTTTGGGCAATGTGCTGTTGTCTTGTTTTAATTCTAAGAACATACCATAATGCCATTATACCAGGTGGAATTAAAGAACATTTTTAAATAGGATTAACATTTCGTTTCCGTTCTGTTTTTAACTTTAATATATTAAAACGATACACTCAATGTCTACTTGCTATTTTTGTTATGTGATATATGTAGCAGACAGTTTTCTTTAGTTACATTCCTCTCGAAAATATGTTTCATTTAGTTTGTGCTATAATGCAGTTTGCAAAGTAAACCGGTTTGTAAATGAAAAGTAGGAAAAAGTTTAAGAGAAGTACAGAACTGTATTATTATTATTATTATTATTATTATTATTATTATTATTATTATTATTATTATTATTATTATTATTATTATTATTATTATTATTATTGATATTTTTAAACCATTAGAATTACGTGCTTGCGAGGATTCCTGTTGGGCTTCCTCCGAATAGGAAACCTGGATACGTGTCTGCACTGAATGATATTTGTGAGTCAAGGTGTAGACGGGCGCGCTAGGCGATATTCTGCAGAGTATGAAAAATAGATTAAGACCACAACTTTCAGTCCTTCCTGCCGATTGGTGCTATTTGCAATGATATGTCGGATCATACGGTATGTGGAACAAAGTATGGTCGGATAAGCGAGACCATGGTGTATTGGTGTTTCATGCACCTAAACCTGAAAAATGTTTGTATAAACAATTATCTTCTACTCCCTAGCTAAATTTGTGGGTATGATCACACACCTTGCCTCATAAAGTATAGTCTTATAAAGAAAATATATATATATATATATATATATATATATATATATATATATATATATATATATATATATATATATATATTTAGCTAAAACCTAAAGAAAAGCCAACTTCAATAATTTAGTTTTTTTCTTTTTTTTAATAATGGCAAACTAGTCCATTTCATCACGATAACTCACGTTTGGTACTAAGATGTCTTTTTCTGTCCGTATATATCCTTCACACTTTGTTGGAGACAAAATTGTTCTCTTCCCAAGAAAACAGGATGAGAAAAGCTATACAACAGCATGAACTGAAAAGAATAGTTATTACCAATAGTACTCGAATCCTGGATAAATACGTCATTACAGCAAAATATCAATAAGTTGTCCTCAGGGTCGCATCCAGGGGGAGGGCGATCGGGGCAATCGCCCCCACCCAGAAGAGTAAACTTTCGTAGTTTATATATATAAATAAAACTTGTCCCAAAGTTTGGAGCCCTTAAAAGTAGCAGTATAACAACCCATCGCCCTCCCCTGAAGTCGGTCCTGGATCCGCCCCTGGTTGTCGTTATTATATTGCTTCGGTTCTTATTAAAATGAAAATTATAATATTTTGTAAAAAAAAGAATGGGATGGGATTCGATGTGGTGTCAAAATAATAAAACAACTACGAGTCCGCCACTCTATCCACCTTACTATAGAGGCTACGTTGCGTTGGCTCGTTGTTTTAAAAAAATAATCTTCATAACCATGGTGCGTATCGCTTCGAACCTTAAGATAAGAGTGTTTCTGTTTAATTCTATATTTCCGTACGACATCTTAGTTACAGAAGCTAATTTATATTTGACAGGCAATTTACACACTAGATTTTAACCAATAAATGCAACATTTGACTCCATTATCCAGTTCCATGATCCAACTCCTCGACTCCCCTACAGAATTCCCTCCGCAATCGTGGTCTGCTACTGAAAAGATCCCTAGAAATAATCGTTGCCAGTATACACAAAACCGAGCATAATTTTGTTTTTTGTTTATATTTTTATCTTAATATATTTTTTGGAAATATCTCCTTAGATGGATTGCTTTCTATTATCTCCACATACTAATAACTGAATTTTACCCATCAACATAAAGAAAATTGGGCATGGGAGTACGTTTGTGGTGGACAAGATTGTATCCGTGGGTTTTGTCAGGGTACTCCCGCTTCCTTCCACATTTCATTCCACCAATTCTTCTATTATCATTGACTTACTTCTATGATTGGGCGCGGTGGCTCAGTGGTAGAGCGCTTCGTCTTCTGAGGCAAGTACGTTTCTGGTGGACAAGATCGTATCCGTGGGTTTTGACAGGGTACTCCCGCTTCCTCCCACATTTCGTTCCACCAATTCTTCTATTATTAGTGACTTGCTTCAAACATTGGGCGCAGTGGCTCAGTGGTAGAGCGCTTCCTCTGGTGCGTGGGATCCTTACTGTTTCGATCCCCCGGCTAGTAAGTTTGTGGTGGACAAGATCGTATCCGTGGGTTTTGTCAGGGTGCTCCCGCTTCCTCCCACATTTCATACCACCAATTCCTCTTTTACTATTGACTTACTTTTATCATTGGACGCGGTGGCTCAGTGGTAGAGCGCTTCGTCTGCTGAGGCAAGTACGTTTCTGGTCGACAAGATCGTATCCGTGGGTTTTGACAGGGTACTCCCGCTTCCTCGCACATTCCACTCCACCAACTCTACTATTATTATTGACTTACTTCAATCATTGGGTGGGGTGTCTCAGTGGTGGAACGCTTCCTCTGGTGGGCCAAGTAAGTTTGTGGTGGACAAGCTCGTATTCGTGGGTTTTGTCAGGGTACTTCCGTTTCTTCCCACATTTCATTACACCAATTCTTTTATTATCATTGATTTACCTTAATCATTGGACGCGGTGGCTCATTGGTAAAGCGTTTCCTCTGGTGGACCAAGTAAGTTTGTGGTGGACAAGATCGTATCCGTGGGTTTTGTCGGGGTACTCCCGCTTTTTCCCACTTCTCATTCTATCAATTCCTCTACCATTGACTTGATTCAATCATTGGGCACGGTGGCTCAGTGGTACAACGCTTTATGTGGTGCGTGGGGTCCTTACTGTTTCGATCCCCTGCCTGATAAATTTGTGGTGGACAAGATCGTATCCGTGGGTTTTGTTAGGGTACTCCCGCTTCCTCCCACATTTCATTCCACCAATTCTTCTATTATCATTGACTTGCTTCAATCATTGGGCGCAGTGGCTCAAGGGTAGAGCGCTTCCTTTCGTGGGCCAAGTAAGTTTGTGGTGGACAAGATCGTATCCGTGGGTTTTCCCAGGGTACTTTCGCTTCTTTCCAATTTTCATTCCACTAATTCATGTATTATCATTGAATTCCTTCAATCATTGGGCATAGTGGCTCAGTGGTAGAATACTTCCTCTTGTGCGTGGGGTACTTACGTCTCGATCCCCGGTCAAGTAAGTTTGTGGTGGAAAAGATCGTATCCGTGGGTTTTCTCAGGGTGCTCCCGCTTCTTCCCACTTTTCATCCACCAATTTCTCTATTATTATTGACGCTTTAATCATTAAGGGCGGTAGCTCAGTAGTAGAGCCCTTTCTCTGGACCATGGGGACCTTATTGTTTCGATTCCCGGTCTAGTAAGTTTGTGGTGGACAAGGTCGTATCCGTGGGAATTTTCAGGGTACTCCTACTTCTTCCCACTTTTCATTCCAGCAACTCCTTCTTTAACATTGAACTGGTTTAATCACTGGTCGCGGTGGCTCAGTGGTAGAGCGCTTCTTCTGGTGGGCCAAGTACGTTTGTGGCGGACAAGATCGTATCCGTGGGAATTTTCAGGGTACCCTTGCTTCTTCCCACTTTTCATTCCAGCAACTCCTCCTTTAACATTGAACTGGTTTAATCACTGGTGGCGGTGGCTGAGTAGTAGAGCGCTTCTTCTGGTGGCCAAGTAAGATTGTGGTGGAGAAGATCATATCCGTGGGTTTTTTCAGGGTACTCCGGCTTCCTCCCACATTGCATTCCACCAATTCTTCTATTATTATTGACTTCCTTCAATCATTGGGCGCAGTAGCTCAGTAGTAAAGCGTTTCCTCTGGTGGGCTAAGTACGTTTGTGGCGGACAAGATCGTATCCGTGGGAATTTTCAAGGTACTTCTGCTTCATCCCACTTTTCATTCCAGCAACTCCTCCTTTAACATTGAACTGGTTTAATCACTGGTCGCGGTGGCTCAGTGGTAGAGCGCTTCTTCTCGCGGCCATATAAGATTGTGGTGGAGAAGATCATATCCGTGTTTTTTCAGGGTACTCCCGCTTCCTCCCAGATTTCATTTCACCAATTCCTGTATTATCATTGACTTGCTTCAATCATTGAGCACGGTGGCTCAGTGGTAGTACGCTTCATTTGGTGCGTGGTGTCCTTACTGTTTCGATCCCCGGGCTAGTAAGCTTGTGGTGTACAAAATCGTATCCGTGGGTTTTCTCAGGGTACTCCCGCTTCTTCCCACTTTTCATCCACCAATTTCTCTATTATTATTGACGCTTTAATCATTAAGGGCGGTAGCTCAGTAGTAGAGCCCTTTCTCTGGACCATGGGGACCTTATTGTTTCGATTCCCGGTCTAGTAAGTTTGTGGTGGACAAGGTCGTATCCGTGGGAATTTTCAGGGTACTCCTACTTCTTCCCACTTTTCATTCCAGCAACTCCTTCTTTAACATTGAACTGGTTTAATCACTGGTCGCGGTGGCTCAGTAGTAAAGCGTTTCCTCTGGTGGGCCAAGTACGTTTGTGGCGGACAAGATCGTATCCGTGGGAATTTTCAGGGTACCCTTGCTTCTTCCCACTTTTCATTCCAGCAACTCCTCCTTTAACATTGAACTATTTTAATCACTGGTCGCGGTGGCTCAGTGGTAGAGCGCTTCATCTGGTGGCCCAAGTAAGTTTGTGGTAAACAAGATCGTATCTGTGGATATTCTGAGGGTACTTCCGCTTCTTCCCACTTTTGATTCCACCAATTTCTTTATTATCATTGACTTTCTTTCATCATTGGGCGCAATGGTTCACTGGTAGAGCGCTCTCTCTCTTGTGCACGAGGTCTTTATTGTTTCGATCCCCGGCCAAGTACGTTTGTGGTGGGCAAGGTCGTATCCGTAGGTTTTGTCAGAGTACTCCGGCATCCTCCCATATTTCATTCCACCAATTTTTCTATTATAATTAACTTTTTTCTACCAGTGGGCGCAGTGGTTCAGTGGTAGAGCGCTTCTTCTGGTGATCCATGTAAGTTTATGATGGACAAGATCGTATCCGTGGGTTTTCTCACGGTATTCCCGCTTCTTCTCTCTTTTCATTCCACCAATTCCTCTACCATTGACTTGATTCAATCATTGGGCGCAGTTGCTCAGTAATAGGGTGCTTTTTCTGGTTGGCCAAGTAAGTTTGTGGCGGTCAAAATCGTATCCGTGGGTTTTGTCAGAATACTCCGGCTTCCACCCACGTTTCATTCCACCAATTCTTCTATTATCATTGACATGGTTCTATCGTTGGGCACGGTAGCTCAGTGGTAGAGCGCTTCCTCTTGTGCGTGGGGTCCTTATTGTTTCGATCCCCGGCCAAGTACGTTTGTGGTGGACAAGATCGTATCCGTGGGTTCTCCGGGTACTCCCGCTTCTTCCCACTTTTTATTCCACCAATTTCTCTATTATAATTGACTCTTTAATTTTTGGGCGCTGTTGCTCAGTGGTAGAGCCCTTTCTGTGAAGCAGGGGGTCCTTATTGTTTCGATTCCCGTCCTAGTATGTTTGTGGTGGACAAGATCGTATCCGTGGGTTTGGTCAGGGTACTCCCGCTTCCTCCTACATTTCATTCAAGCAATTCTTCTATCATCATTAACTTGCTTTAATCATTGGAGAGGTCTTGGTCCCTTGAGCATTGCTGTGATTTGAGAAATCAGATTCGGTTCAAAGCATTTTGGTTGTGATTGAAACCTTTGCTGTGGTTCAATCAATGTATTTTATTACGCGAGGTAAAACCATCCATGCAGCTATAAATTTTGTTCTATCTTGCGCAACCAGGTATAGAGATTGAGCTAATTCGAGACCTGATTTCTTTCGCTTTAAGGCCAGGAACTGGTTTTAGTCCTGGATCCACAGTACATGCCCGTAAAAACTTGTGGGTGCACGGAGTTTTATTGTTGCATTGTGTTCTTCGACCTATCGTTGTCTACTCTTTCTTGAGTAGACATCTCAGTTATGGTCACTTATCTCCACTGACGCCATTTTCCAATATGGCCGCCAAATAAGCAACCAGCATGCATAACTAAGGAACTAAGTCACCTAGGAAAGTCGTCTTGGTGTCGAATCATAGATTTTCAAGGTCAAGAAACTTAAATATTACTATAAAATTGTTATATATTGAAGAATGTTACATATTACAGACAAAAATACACTATATATACAGGGTAGGTCATTTTAATTCATCCATATGAATATCTCGAAAACTACAAACCGAAGCAAGAGAAGTTTTCAATTATATCTATTTTCCACAAAGAGAGAAACATTTTGGTGTTCTCTATAATACCACGAGATTAGCAGTGTTGCCAATCCAAAACAAAGATGTATTTTTTTTTCAAATGTCGCTACGTCAGGTTATTACAAATTTCAAATCTACGTTATAAAGAAAACAAACAATACCACACTTATTGTTCAGTGTTGTAAACAAACGACGCTACAGTATCACAAATATTAAAAACAACCAAACTTTGAAGGTTTCTAAAATAATAATAATAACGCAAGTGAACGAACAGGACAATGTATATCGAATGAATCTTAGTCTCAAATACTATCATCATGATCTGACGAATTTCGGTTAGATGGGAACAAAATTATAAGAAATTAAAAATTGGACTTTTTGAAAAGCCTTTATTCCGAAAACAAGTTGATATACAAAATAGTTTAAGGTTTACAATACATGTAAAAGTAGTATATAAAATATTGTGCTATTAGTACCGTTATGAATTAATATTTGTTGATGGTCCAAAATATCATTAATATAAACAAATCGAACCATTATAAAAGGTGCTGATGTGACTAAACAATTGAGTATTCTTACAATATTTCCCACATATAAACAATATTATATATAACATTTGAGCAACCACAATCTCTACAGTATCTAATATTATTTTGTCATGTTTAATGTATGCTAATTTTTCTGTCAAAATGTAAAATATCAATACTAACACATAGAATCAAGTGGTTCCATAAAGAGCGCTGTGTTGCCGTTTTAAAATTTGTTTTTCCCGCAGGTATCTTATACCTCATATTTGAGCAACTTTCTTATTTAAACTACTAAACTCGTCTTTTTTTTTTTTTTTTTTTTGCTAATACAGGTGTGTCCAAATTTACTAGTCTAAAACAAAATGCATGTGCCTTACAACTGAGAATTTTCACAGCACTTCTGACAAAGACAGTGCTATGTACACAACACTCGAAATTACTTACATATACATTGTTTACAATTGTTTGTTTTGCAAGAACACACTCGCAATACAGCATCTGACAAAGGTCGGAAACACTTTCTGGTTTCAAGAAACCGTTTACTTCCTCCGATCCAAATTCCACAGGGCTTTCAGTAATGTGTTTCTTTTCTAATAACAACAGAGATTCTCTGATGACCAAGCTCGCGCCTCTAATATGGCCTCGAATAGCAAATGAAGTGGGTGGCAACTGATGGGTTTACGCTCAGTCGATAAAGTTCATAGCGTAAAGCATCGAAAGTTTCTACTTCAGTAGATCTGGCCCTCACTTTCGTTAAATATGTTTCTGCATTCCTTATGTCTTCAGCTGAGAGACTACTCGTTTCAGCAACATGAAGAAGATAATTTATTGGTTGCGCATTCAGTGCTACATTTTTTTTACCTACTTTACTTACAATGTCATTGCCAGTGAGAATGTGAGAGTTGAAGACGACGCTACTTATTTTGTCTCCAATTGTATCATATAAGTGGTGAATAGGAATGAAACGACGCTTTTCTCCCACCCCAAACATTACCCACGATTGCTTCAACTCTTAACTACTTAAGGTTGCAAAATATCTTAGTAACAAAACAAGCATATCAGTATCATTGGGCATCTCAACAACTCCATGCGCGCCGCTTTCAACTGTCCAGTACGTGTGAGGCACAATTCTTTGGTCGGCTTCTTCAATCTTTCATGTGACCGTTTCAATATTAGTTACTTTTCCTTTTAAGCATACTGTAGCAGGAAACACATTCGTTTATTACCATTCCGCTTGTAACAAGAATTAAGTCTGTTGAAGGTTTTTCAAGTATCACTTGTTTTTGTTCGTTTGTTAATACTTGCAGTTTTATTTTATTTTGAACGTATTCCAGAAGTTTTCAATTTGGATTGGTATGTGAGGCTGAGATTGAAGACAACCGAGATGAATAGATCAGGTAGTGCATGATCAACGTACTCTGGCACTTTCTTTGAGTAAATTGTAAAAAATAAAGTGTTTTCTTAGGCTGGGCACACTTTAGTTGTTTGTTCAATAACGGTGTCATTTACTTCTCCAAAGTTCTTAAATAATGTCATCTTCATCTAAAGTGTGCCCAGCCCATCTTGTCTGCGACATAAAATCAACAACTATAGTAGTCCGTTTCGGAAATTCTGGATGAAATGAGGTACTCTTGTCGATTTCTTTTCCAAATGTAATACTAGCCCATGCTTTGTTGGTCTCTAAGGTACATCACCTTCAAACAACTGACTTGAATTTATGAGATCATGAGAGAGTATTTCTTCCATTGTCAAGCCTCTTTCTTTTGTAATATCGATCTCCTTACGAATCTGTGAAAATTTCCTTGACTTGATGATGGTAGATGTCAGAGTTGTGTTGTTTGTGATAGGAGTTTTGAAGGTGGGGGACACAGGCTTTTTCAATTCTGTTCGTCAGTTTCATTTCCTTGATAAAGTGTTCTTTCCTAAACTTCTCATAGTTACGTCTCCCATCTCCTAATACACCTAAAATTTTTGCCCTCACATTCTCAGGAACAATTTATTTGGTCACAATGTTGTGTGTGTTTTGAATGGATTATCTTCTGCTATTATGAACTGAAGCAAACATGTGACATTAGAAGTGAAACGATTGGCTCTGCTTCCCTGTTAATTGATGATGAACTATTTCTGTGTGATTCATTATCTGTGGACTTGTAAGGTTGTTACAAACATTGACAATGGCGAGAACTTCAGTTGCCATTCAGAATAGATCAGTTGACATTCAGTGACGTACTGAGTTTTACGCTTTTGTCCAATGATTCCTCTCGTACTTTTTGGGCTCGTTGATTGTTTGTTCCAGTTTCATATCGGGGGCCACTGCGTGGAATGGTGCAGTCTTTTCAGAAACTACAAACTGACCATCCAAGAACTTTTTTTCATGCAAGCAACTATTTCAAGGCGCTTCATTAACTCCAAGTACCATGTTCCATAACATAAATACTTCAGGCAATTGAATTGCCGAAATATAGGGATTAATGATTCAACGGTCTCAACATGTAAATTCCAGTCTCTTTTGCGATCAGACGTTATAAGGTTTCCTACAATGTTGAGGAAATCGTTGGGTAACTGCAAAGTTCTTATTTCTCGGTACATTCGTTCACAAGTCTTAAATAGCAGTCTCTTAATTGTTGATTTGAGTATAGAGGAATCTAAACTTTTCTTTTTCTTTATTTTGGAAGGCCAGTCGAAACTGATTTACTTCTTTGAGCAAATTGTTGTAAGCTTCCTTTTCGTTACTACCCCAGAGAGCATCCCAAATCATTTTCTCGAGTACTTCAAAGCCAATTAAGATTTCTTGAAACGCCTGAACATAATATTTTCAATTTAGTACACTGTTAACTGAATTCACTCCGAAGATTTCTGTTTCAACCAGAGCATCATCGAAACCGCGACCAGGGAGGCACCTCCTACCACACTGTAGAGCGACTTTTGTGCAATGAAACATTCTAAGCATTGGCAATATGCCATGAAATTCCTCTCAACTTGTTTAATTGGTTCAATCTTGGATGAAATTAAAGAGAGTGTACTGCTCCACTTTGGTGATACAGGCTGAGTGTCGCCTAAAAACGCACCACATCGAGTAAGAGAAATAACAAACTCAATTTTTAGAGCACATGTGGATGCCTCATCAGATGTATGAATGCCAACATCCTTAGCTAATTTAAAGTTGTTTGGATGAGCCGATTTGATTGTACTCTTTCTTCGATTTAGTATTTTTTTGACACGGTAGCTCACACTGAAGTTTACAAGTTCTCTTCATCAGTGCAGTTTGTGAAATGTTTTTTTCTTTCTGTGGATCTCTTCTGATGTCTTATCTTGAAAAAAGAGCCATGGCAATAAGATGACTTCCAAATCTACCTGAGAGCGAGGACTTGTACTCAAAATCAAAGTTGTCAAGAGCTTCTATTATGAAGTCTCTTAAGTTGAAATGACTTGGTATCGGTGTGTCAGCGTTGGACATCCTCCAAAATAAATTTCTGCACACGCCCATGACTATATCATACACAAGACTTCAATATATCGCAAATGTAAGGTAAAATTTGAATTCTCTGACCCCGAATACCTATTATTCGATACCAAGATCACTTTCCTAAATAACTTAGTTCCTTAGTTATGTGTGCTGATTGCTTATTTGGCGGCTATATTGGAAAATGGTGTCTGTGGAGGTAAGCGACCATAATTGAGATGTCTACCCAAGAAAAAATAGAAAGCGATAGGTCGAAGAACACAATACAACAATAAAACTCCGTGCACCCACAAATTTTTACGGGCATGTATTGTGAATCCCAGACTACTTCGGACATTACGCTGTCCTCAAACGACTAGAATCTTTCCAATGTTACCATACCCGTCCAACTACCCCATGTTTAAAAGGGGACCCAGTTTATTAAGGTTCAAAGCTATTGATCGATTTCTGACATAACAATTGTGATCAACGGTCAAAACCTTTCAAATGCCGCAAACGCCGTCGAACAACTTCATGTGTAATAGGTGAATAGAAGGGACCCGAGCGCATAACGTCAGGACCACATTGTTTGAGGTTCGTGGCCTGGGCCTGATATCTGACATTACTACTGAACTCAGGGGCAGTGGTAATGACAGAAATCATTAACATAACTATGTGGGCGAGTGGGTATCCTCCCCGCTGGTCTAGGGCTAGCACATGACCCTTTGGTATCCCAGAGTTTTTCAATGAATGCATTTTTTACTAATTATACTAATTTTTCTTTTAGAAAGGTGCAATCAATATGTTTGTTTATTTACTACGTAGTCACTGTTGAACAAAGTTCTCATTTTTATATCTGGCAATAAGATCCCCTCTCTTCTGTCTCTAGACTCAGTCATATTACACTTAATAAATGCCAAATTACGATTTTTATCAACAAAGAGAAGCGGGTAATTTATAATAATAATAATAATAATAATAATAATAATAATAATAATAATAATAATAATAATAATAATAATAATAAAGCATCTGAATAATAAAGCTATTTTTTCGCCCTTCTGTAAAATTTCTGTGGGCTTCTCTGGATCTGGATATGTTGTTTTATAGTGTATAATGCAAAAAGGCTTCAAACAGCAATCTGGCAAAAAGTATTTGTGTAAAAGACACAAACGTCTTATCATTTGTTCTACAAAGAACTAAAACTGACCTTGTTTCTGTTTACCTTTAGATACAATGTTACGATTTACAAGGCACAGACAAAAGTAGAGAGCAACGTGATATTTCGCCTAAGGGCAGCTTCGTTGCTAAACTGAAGCCTAGCACTCTGTTAATATACTGCATAACTATCAATAAGTCACAATCACAGGTTCTTTCCAAACGTTTTGCATAACAGGTTAATCAAACTACGTTGTTGTAGGTAAGGGATGAGACTCTGAATGACCTATAAGTGTTGGAGCTCAGAGCCGTAGCTAGAAATTTCGTTGCCCGGGGTGAAGTAGAATTCGGCGTCCCTCAACACTCACCTTACCAAGCTTTGACTTTTCCTTTCTGTGCTTTTATTTTTAACATATAAGAGAAACTCCTTTTTGTTGTTATGCTACGCTGATTTTTTTTTTGCCAAGCCGCTTGGACAGACCATTGCAGTAGCCAAAAGCGATCGTTATGTATTCTTTAACAAATAAGAGTCGCTCTCAAGAGGCTTATTTTAGACCTGCTGCTAAACTTGACAAAGCTACCTTGTATAAAAATCCATTTGGAGAATAATTATGAAAAAAGCATGGAGTCGATTCTCCTACGTCAGGGGGATCATGTTACACATGGAGTTGGTGGACGCGAGTGGTAGCGTTGGAAAGGTCTGAGTTCCCTCAGTGCAGTAGTAATGTCAGAAATCAGGCCCAGGCCACGAAGCTCAAGGAATGGTGTCCTGACGTTACGGGTTCTAGTTCCTTCTATTCACCTATTAAACATGAAGTTGTTCGACGGCGTTGGCGGCATTTGAAAGGTTTTGATTAGTTGAGCACAATTGTGATGTCAGATATCGATCCCTAGCCTTGAACCTCAAGAAACTGGGTTCCGAAGTTTTCGAAGCGGGCCCTTTCTATTCTCCTGTTAAACATGGGGTTGTTGGACGCGGATGGTAACATTGGAAAGATCCTAGTCGTTTGAGGACAGCGTAATGTACAAAATCATTTCTTGGCCAGAAATGAGTTTCCGAATTGGCTCAATCTCAATACCTGGTTGAGCAAGATAGAACAACATTTATAGTTGTATGGATTGTTTTATCTCGCGTAATAAAATACTGAGATTGAACCACAGCAAAGGTATACATCACAACCCAAATGCTTGGAACCGAATCTGATTTCCGACACCACCGCAATGCTCAAAGAACGAAGACCTCTCCAATGATTAAGGCAAGTCAATGATGATAGAAGCCACCACGCCCAATGATTAAAGCAAGTTAATGATAATAGAGGAATTGGTGGAATGAAAAGTAAGAAGAAGTGGGAGTACCCGGAGAAAAACCCACGGATACGAACTTGTCCACCACAAACATACTTGGCTGGGGATCGAAACAAAAAAGACCCCATCTACAAGAAGAAGCCCTCTACAACTGAGCCACCGTGCCCAATGATTAGAGTAAGTCAGTGATAATAGAGGAATTGGTGGAATGAAATGTGAGATGAAGCGGGAGAACCCTAAAAGAACAAGGATAAGATCTTGTCCACCACAAACTTACTCGGCCAACCAGAAAAAGCACCCTACCACTGAGCCACTCCCCACAATGATTGAAGCAAATCAACGAAAATAGAGGTATTGGTGGAATGAAATGTAAGAGGAAGAAGGAGCAGCCTTACAAAATCCACGGATACGTTCTTGTCCACTTCAAACTTACTTTGTCCACCAGAGGAAGAATTCTACCACTGAGCCACCCCGCCCAACGATTGAAGCAAGTCAATAATAAAAGAAGAGTTGGTGAAATGAAATGTGCGAGGAAGCGGGAGTATCCTGTCAAAACCCACGGATACGATCTTGTCCACCACAAACTTTCTTGGCCTACCAGAGAAAGCGCCCTACTCATTGAGAAAATGAGCCCAATGATGGAACCAAGTCAATGATAATAGAAGAATTGGTGGAATGAAATGTGGGAGGAAGCGGGAGTACGCTGACAAAACCCACGGATACGATCTTGTCCACCACAAACTTTCTTGGCCTACCAGAGAAAGCGCCCTACTCATTGAGAAAATGAGCCCAATGATGGAACCAAGTCAATGATAATAGAAAAATTGGTGGAATGAAATGTGGGAGGAAGCGGGAGTACGCTGACAAAACCCACGGATACGATTTTGTCCACCAAAAACTTAGTTGGCCCACCAGAGGAAGCGCTCCACCACTGAGCCACCCCGCCCAACGATTGAAGCAAGTCAATAATAATAGAAGAATTCGTGTAATGAAATATGCGAGGAAGCGGGAGTACCCTGTCAAAACCCACGGGCAGATCTCCACCACAAACGTACTTGCCTCACCAAACGAAGAGCTCTAAAACTGAGCCACCGCGTCCGATGATAAAAATAGGTCAATGATAATAGAAGAATTGTTGGAATGAAATGCGCTAGGAAACGGGAGTATCCTGACAAAACCCACGAGTGCGATCTTTTCCACGACAAACTTAGTTGGCCCACCAGAGGAAGCCCTCCACCACTGAGCCACCCCGCCCAATGATTGAAGCGAGTCAATAATAATAGAAGAATTGATGGAGTGAAATGTGCGTGGAAGCGGGAGTACCTTATCAAACCCACGGATACGATGTTTTCCACCACAAAGGTACTTGCCTCACCAGACGAAGCACTCTACCACTGAGCCCCCGCGTCTAATGATTAAATTATGTCAATGATAATAGAGGAGTTGGTAGAATGAATTGTGGGAGGAAGCGTGAGTGTCCTGAAAAAAACATGGATACGATCTTGTCCACTACAAACTTAATTGGCCCATCAGAGGAAGTGCTCTACCAGTGAGCCACTGCGCCCAATGACTGAAGCAAGTCAATAATAATAGAAGAATTGTTGCAATGAAATGTTGGAGGAAGTGAGAGTACCCTGACAAAAATCCACTGATACAATGCTTACTTGGGGCACCAGACGAAGCGCTCTACCACTGAGCACCGCGTCCAATGATTACGGTAAGTCAATGATAATAAAGAAATTGGCAGGAAAAAAATGGGAACAAGCGGAGGTACCCTCAGAAAACCCATGGATACGATCTTGTACACCACAAACTTACTTGGGCTTCCAGAGGAAGCACTCTACCTTTGAGACAATGCGCCCAATGAGAGAACCAAGTCAATGATAATAGAGGAATTGGTGGAATGAAATGTGGGAGGAAGCCGGAGTGCTCTGACAAAACCCACGTATACGATATTGTCCACCACAAACTTACTAGCCCGGGGATCGAAACAGTAAGATCCCCACGCACCAGATGAATCGTACTACCACCGAGCCACCATGCTGAATGAATGGAGCAAGTAAATAGTAATAGAGGAATTGGTGGAAAGAAAACTGGGAAGAAGCGGCAGTAACGTGAGGAAACCCACTTATATGATCTTGTCCACTTCAAACGTACTTGCCTCACCAGACGAAGCGCTCTACCACTGAGCCATCGCGTCCAATGATTAAAGTAAATCAATAATAATAGAAGAATTGGTGGAATGAAATGTGCGAGGAAACGGGAAAACCCTGTCAAAACCCACAAACAGATCTTGTCCACCAAAAACGTACTTGCCTCACCAGACGAAGCCCTCTACCACTGAGCCACCGCGTCCAATGATTAAAGTAAGTCATTGATAATAGAAGAATTGGTGGCATGAAATTTGGGAGGAAGCGGGAATACCATGACAAAACCCACTTATACGATTTTGTCCACCACAAACTTAGTTGGCCCACCAGAGGAAGCGCTGCACCGCTGAGCCACCCCGCCCAAAGATTGAAGCAAGTCAATAACAATAGAAGAATTGGTGGAGTACAATGTGCGGGAAAGCGGGAGTACGCTTTCAAAACCCACGGATACGATCTTTTTTACTACAAACGTACTTGCCTCACCAGACGAAGCGCTCTACCACTGAGCCCCATCGTCCAATGATTAATTTAAATTAACGATAATAGAAGAATTGGTGGAATGAAATGTGGGAGGAAGCGTGAGTGCCCTGAAGAAAACATGGATACGATCTTGTCCACTAGAAACTTAATTGGCCCATCAGAGAAAGCGCACTGCCAGTGAGCCACTGAGCCCAATGACTGAAGCAAGTCAATAATAATAGAAGAATTGGTGGAATGAAATGTGGGAGGAAGCGAGAGTACCCTCACAAAAACCCACGGATAAAATCTTGTAAACCACAAACTTTCTTAGGCCACCAGAGGAAGCGCTCTACCGCTAAGCTACCGCACCAAATGATTAAACCAAGTCAATGATAAAGACGACTTGGTGGAATGAAAAGTGGGATGAAACGGGAGTACCCTGAGTAAACCAACGGATACGATCTGCTAAACCACAAACTTAATAAGCTCACAAGGGAAGCGCTCTACAACTGAGCCACTGCGCCCAATGATTGAAGCTAGTCAATGATTATAGTAATATTGGTGGAATGAAATGTGGGAGGAAGCGAATGTGCATTGAAAAACCATGGATACGATCTTGTCCACTACAGACTTAATTGGACCACCAGACGAAGCGCTCTACCAGTGAGCCATCGCGCCAATGATTGAAGCAAATCAATAATAATACAATAATTGGTGGAGCGAAATGTCCGACGAAATGGGAGTACTCTGTCAAAACCCAGAGTTACGATCTTGTCCACCACAAACGTATTTGGCCCACCAGATGAAGCACTGTATCACTGAGCCACCGCGCCAAATGATTAAGGTAGGTCAATAATAATAGAGGAATTCGTGGAATGAAGAGTGGGAAGAATCGTGAGTACCCTGACAACACCCACGGATACGATATTGTCCACCACAACTTTATCAGGCAGGGGATCGAAGCAGTAAGGACCCCACGCACCAGAGGAAGTGTCTACCGCTGAGCCACCTTGCCCAATGATTGAATCGAGTCAATGATAAAAAAGGAATTGGTCGAATGAAAATTGGGAAGAAGCGGGAGTACCCTGAGAAAACCCATGGATACGATCTTGTCCACTACAAACTCAATTGGCCCACAGGAAGAAACGCTCTACCTGTGACCCTCCGCGCCCAATGATTAATGTAAATGAATGATAATAGAGGAATGGTGGAATGAAAAGTGGGAAGAAGCGGGATTATGCTCAGAAAACCAACGGATACGATCTTGTCCATCACAAACTTAATTAGCCCTCCAGAGGAGTCGCATTACCACTGAGCAACTGCGCCCAATGATTGAAGCAAGTCAATGATAATAGTAGAGTTGGTGGAATGAAATGTGGGAGGAAGCGAGAGTACCCTGATAAAATATGGATACGATCTTGTCCACTACAAATTCAATTGGCCCACAGAAAGAAGCGCTCTACCTGTGAGCCACCGCGCCCAATGATTAATGTAAGTCAATGATAATAGAGGAATGGTGGAATGAAAAGTGGGAAGAAGCGGGATTATCCTCAGAAAACCCACGGATACGATCTTGTCCATCACAAACTTAATTAGCCCTCCAGAGGAGTCGCATTACCACTGACCCAGTGCGCCTAATGATTGAAGGAAGTCAATGATAATAGTAGAGTTGGTGGAATGAAATGTGGGAGGAAGCGGGAGTACCCTGATAAAACATGGATACGATCTTGTCCACTACAAATTTAATTGGCCCACCGAATGAAGCACTCTACCTGTGAGCCACCGCGCCCAAGGACTAATGTAAATCAATGATAATAGAGGAATGGTGGAATGAAAAGTGGGAAGAAGCGGGATTACCCTCAGAAAACCCACGGATACGATCTTGTCCATCACAAACTGAACTGGCCCTCCAGAGGAGTCGCTTTACCACTGACCCAGTGAGTCCAATTATTGAAGCAAGTCAATGATAATAGTGGAGTTGGTGGAATGAAATGTGGGAGGAAACGGGAGTACCCTGACAAAACCCACGGATACGATATTGTCCACCACAAATTTATCAGGCAGGGGATTGAAACAGTAAGGACCCCACGCACCAGAGGAAGCGTCTACCACTGAGCCACCTTGCCCAATGATTGAATCGAGTCAATGATAAAAAGAAATTGGTAGAGTGAAAATTCGGAAGAAGCGAAAGTACCCTGAGAAAACCCGCAGATACGATCTTGTGCACCACAAACTTACTTGGCCCATCAGAGGAAGCGCTCTACCACAAAGCCTCTGCTCCAAATGATTAATGCAACTCAATGATATTAGAATAAATGGAGGAAGGAATTTACGAGAAAGCGGGAATACCCTGAAAAGAACCAAGGACACGATCTTGTCCACTATAAACTTAATTGGCCTACAAGAGGAAGCGGTCTACCAGTGAGCCACCTCGCCCAATGATTAGTGTAAGTCAATGATAATAGAGGGATTTGTGGAATGAAAAGTGGGAAGAAGCGGGAGTACTCTCAGAAAACCCAGGGATACGATCTAGTCCATCTCAAACTTACTTGGCCTGGAATAGAAACAATAAGGACCCCACGCACCAGATTAAGCGCTCTAGCACTGAGCCACTGCGCCCAATGATTAAAGCAAATCAATGGTAATAGAGGAATTGGTGGAATGAAAACTGGGAAGAGTCGGGAGTACCGTGAGAAAACCGACCTATACCGTCTTGTCCAACTCACAACTTACTTTTCTGGGCAACGAAACAATAAGGATCCCATTCACGACAAGAAGCGCTCTACCACTGAGCCACCGCATCCAATGATTAAAGCAAGTCAATGATAATAGAGGTATTGATGGAATGAAAAGTGGGAAGAAGCGGGAGTACCCTGAGAGAACCTACGGATACGATCTTGTCCACCGCAAACTTACTTGCCAGGAATCGAAACAGTAAGAGCCACACGCACCAGAGTAAACGGTCTACCATTGAAACATTAGTAGGAAACATTTTAAAATGCAATATCTTTCAATGGTAAAGACCACTGCGGGATGATCGTCTTTTAATAACTCCATGAGCAGAAAAGACTGATACGTCCCTCTCCTATAATGTCTTTTTAAATCCATAAACGTTGTCCGGTTCATATCCTTTATTTTTCATCCGGATGTAATCAGTTATCCGAATGTTCTATTATCCAGATATTATCCGTTATCTTAATTTTATAAAGTATCCCGATAAATCCATTATCCGGATATTATCCGTTATCCGTTTTGTTATCCGTCAACCGTATATTGCAAATCCGGATAAGTTTATATTTTATATCAGAATAAAAAAATATCCAGATGTGGCCATCCCTAATCGCCATCGTCAGAAGCATACATGAACTAAATGTCTTCAAAGTCTGCTACACAAGAGCAGGGGCGGATCCAGGGGGCGATCATGGCGATTTCCCCCCAGAAAGGGAATCTTTCTTATTTTATATATAAATAAAACTCATTCCAGATTTGGAGCTCTTAAAAGTAGCTCCAAGTAGGAGTATTATAAACCACTGAGCCCCCAGAAGTCCATCGTAGATCCTACTCTGGACAAGAGAACGGGAAACACTTATTATTCACATTCTGTTTGCACATCTCAACAAAGAAATAATATTTTTATTCACTTCCATCTACTACTGCATTCTACTGAACTGTAACGACTTTTTATTTTTAAAAATAATCATTCATTTTTCAATAATTGTAAATTGTTATAAGTTCAGTACTTTATCATGAATAGTCAACTAGAAGTGTTTTTGTAACGAAGGAATAACAACATGAACTGTAAAATATCTTCTCACAAACTGTCGATAGTTGAGAGTCGACAAACGTTACTTTTTCGTTTACCGATTACCTCGAAACCGCGGTAGCCACAATTAGCCCAGAATAGGGGACTTATATTAAGAACATGAAAATCTCAGAAAAATGCAGAAGTCTTTTACTCTGAGAGAAAAAAGGAATGAAATCTTTAATTTCTAGTTCTGTTAGTCTTGTAGCTCTTAGTCCGTACCACGGTACTGATAGAAATATGGCCATTAAATTAAGACTATTTTGTAGAACATTCCACTTTAATATCACAGGAAATTCATCTTCCGGCTTGGTTGGTTGTGAAAAGTTATAGAGTGTATTGGTAATATGTAAAGTATGTGTACTGTCGCTGATTTCTGATAACAATCAGAAACAGAAGTAAAAGGTAAATTACAGTAATAGTTTTCTGTTAATTTTTGTATTCAAGGGGAGACGGAAAAACTACTTTTATCTTAACATTTGTTTTTCTTAAAATTTATATTCGGGTTCACACCCTTCCCCCTCAACATTGAGTACGGAAATGAAGAACTTTTTTAGAATTTGATTGATGATTGCAGTATATTTAAAGCATCACTTCTCAGACCTGGGCCTGTGATATGTCGATACATCGGTATCGTCGATATCTATATTATCATATATCAACATTCGATATCGCGAATATATGGACATGAATATATCATTCTAAATTTTCGATATCGATATTCGGGGGCGGCGAGGCATAAGGGACTCCTAAGACTTGCGATGGATGAAGAAATTGAACTTCCTTTTACAATATTGTTTTCTAATCATAATATCTTTATTACCACAAATTGCAATGTAAATACATTAACTTGCAAATTTGCAATATTATATAGTATAATTTCTTAGGCGCCAGAATTTTTCTGTTCCCTGAAAAAGGAAATAAAAAATCACGTGCAAAAGCAAGTGCTTCGAACTTTGAACTAGAATTTACCATAATAAAGTTTTTATTTCTCTCTCTTGGAGATTTCCACCCCTTTTGGCCTTTGGTACCGCTCATTGACAAAACGTGCACACATGATCGCTATATGCATTCATGCTGTTAGACAGAGTCAGAGATTTTGAAAAAGAAACGACTTTTTAATATTATTATTATTATTATTATTATTATTATTATAACAATGGGGTTTACAACTACGGTGCCATTTCTTTATCTTGCATGGGAGAGCCGCAAGTCTGCTACGCCACTGGTGTCCCCTATTCTGTGTTTGTCTCTTTTTCGTTTCGTTTAGCTATTTGTTTTTGTGCTATTAGGCTTTTATATGAAAACTTTATATTGTATAACTCTTTCCTTTTATGAGTTTCCTTTTTTGGGTGGGGAGGGGGGAAAGAGATAAATGCTTTCTTCTTATATCTGTTTCTTACCATTCATCTTGTTTGAACTGCTTAAGTAGGTCATTTTGTAACTTTTGTTGTCATCCAACTCCGTCACAATAATAAAATTGTCATTCCTAATAATTTGTTTCATTCTTTTATTTGCAGTTTGCTACACTGATATATTTGTGACAAAATTGAGGTTTAATCCAACGCCTTTCGAATTTGCAACCAACCCAACCACTGAGCTTTTTGCGTTACCTGCTATTGCAGGAAAAGGATAATTGCAAGTGGTAATGCACTTTTGGAGTCGTGTATACAATATTGTTGGGTCTAGGTCAAAACTCCCACAGCCAAAACTCCCACACAATCGGTCATAATTCACACACAAATGGACAAATCTCCCAAATGCACGAACGGTCGAAACTCCCACAGCCAAAACTCTCACACACAAAACAATTCAAAACGCCCACACAGTCAGTCATAACTCGCACACAAATGGACAAATCTTCCAAATGCACGAAGGGTCATAACTCCCACAGGCAAAGCCCCCACACTTAAGAAATGTTAAAACGCCCACAGAATCGGTCATAACTCCGACACAAATGGACAAAACACCCACACATAGCAACAGTCACAATCCCCACATAAATGGATAAAACTCCCACAAAGATGGACAAACCTCCCACACGCAAAAATTCTTACAACCACCACACAAATGGACACAACTTACACACTTTGAAATGATCCTGCTAGCGCGTATTGTAAGTTTCACACGCTGAAAATAATAAAAAGATCTCCAAGGGTGTTTGACCGTTCGTGCATTTGGGAGATTTGTCTATTTGTGTCTGAATTATGACTGATTATGTGGGCGTTTTGACATTTCTTGAGTGTGGGAGTTTTGTCTATTTGTGTGACGGTTGTGATAATTTCTGCGTGTGAGATTTGGGTCCATTCGTGTAGCAGATTTTGACCGTTGCTATGTTTTGGACTATTGTCCATTTGTGTGGGGGTTATGGCCGTTGAGGTTTGTGACCGCTTATCTGTGTGGGAGTTTTGGAAGAGCGAGCGTGCATTTGGAAGATTTGTCCATTTTTTGTGGGAGTTATGAACGATTGTATGGGCGTTTAGACATTTTCTAAGTGTGAAAGTTATGACCATTCGTGGATTTAGGAGATTTGTACATTTGCGCGGGAGCTATGACCGTTTTTGTGAGCGTTTGGCTGTGGGAGTTTTGAACTACTCCCGTATTGTTCATAAAATATGTTGAATAGTAATTGTAAAAGAGATGTAAAAAGGGAACAGAATGTGTTTGTTTTATTTTATTCCCTTTTGTGGTATAAAATGAAATTAAAAATTAAGGGTCTTATGCAGAGTCGTTTTGACGTAAGATTAGCGTCACATTAACGACCTGACTACTGCAGGAAACATATGTTAGTGGAACTCTTTAGTTTGACACTAATCATGCGTCAGAACGACTCTGCATAAGGCCCTCAGAATTTACTATAGCACACACACTTTTAGCCTGCCTTTTATTTTGTTTTCTGTGTAGAAAAGAAATGCATCTGCAAGTGGATTTTTATTAGAAATGTAAACTACTCTTCAATCTCTAGACGCCTTAGGAGATATTAGCATGTCTATCACCGTCGTTAACAACTTTTCATTCATATGACTTTCCAAAGATTTCACAAAAGAGATTTGTTAAAGCATCATTACCCATTCAAGTCGAGAGAAATTTCTGTTTACCAATATTAATCTATAAACTTGTTATACAACATCAAAATACCATCAACAATTGTATCAAATGTTTCAGCAAAGCGGAATTTGAACGTGTGCTATGTCAAGTTGTATGCAACTTTTGAATTGGTTACAACATTTCATACAATTGTTCGAATGAAGACATGCTCTAATCATATCCAACATTGCGTCAAAGATGACAAACGAAAATCACTGTACGGAGGCGCCAAACGTGGACATGGAAAGCAATTGAAATGATTATTGATGTGTACAAACAGTATCATGTTTCGTATAGCTGTATACTTGAAGAATATTACAATAAATACAAACACAATGAAGCCTTGGAAAAAAGTGTGGCAAGGCTACATACTGGAAGTTAGTGAGCGTTCACATTTCACATGCACGGTTCATATTTCCAATTGCTCGTTTAAGTTTTACGATTGAAAGAGCTTGTTTTTAAATAACTACCCTGTGCGAGTACTGCGTTCCACTCTGTGGCTACCTACAATTCGGATGATTGAAAGAAGAAATGTAACCAAATGAACAGCAAAATAAAGTTTTGTGTTTGATCGTTTATAGTGCGGGTAAAAGTTTTAGGCAACTTATTTGAACAAATGACTATCAAAGATAAGTTTGATACAACATTTGATGGAACTCTATAATCATGTTTATTGGGCTATAGTCTATAATAATGGATGACATATATCAAATTAGAATATTTTCTTTAGAAAACAATTTTGTATTCTTCTTGAGAAGCAACATAGCTAATATGCGATTTTGATTCTAATGTTTGCTAATATTTAAAACAAATCCAGATATAGCATTCGTATTGCACAGCTATGTACTCTTATGTTTTAAATTCACTCTAATCAACTCGTCTGAAAGACTTATTCTAGTGTCCACAGACTGGCGTTCCAAAGGATCCACAAATAAAAACCCTTGACTGTATCATGAACAATTTGAAATAATTAAATTAATAAATAAACTATTGTTTTTGTTTTGAATTTCAGAAAAGTAAATGATACTGTTACGTATTATGACATCACTGATACGAAGACAATGTATGCGCTACTTAGTCCACCAAAGAACATGAAGGTGAGTTATTTATACTAAGATATTCATTTACCCTAGTTAATAAAATTTGTTATAAAATATTACTGAAAACTTGTGCTTAAGATTAATCATATACCAACATCCGGAAAGACAATTATATTAATGTTGCTGAAAATAGACACTCTTACATGATGTACAAATGAAACCTTTAACATAATAACAACACATTTCAGCTAAGTTAAATGTGAAGTAAAATCTAGAAGATAATGCCAATTTGACGCATGGAGCTTCAAAGCCAGTAGGAAAGCCAGTTACAACAAAGAAAGTTGACGCATGGAAACGTTCAATATGTTTGGTATCCATCATCATCATACATACATGCTAAGCATAGGATTATCTTAAAGTGTTTTTTTGTACGAAGATATTAAATTTCAAATGAAAACGAAACCTAGTAGATTATTCACATGAAACATATAAGAGCAAATATTTAACTTTTTAACTGGCAATGCAGTTTGAAATATGTGAATTATAATAAACCTTTGATTTAGGATTTAAAGAATAAAAAAGTCGACGACATAATTGGATATTGTCTTGCGCATATAAATTTAACAAAAGAATATTGCCGAATTCAATTTAGTGAAGGTTTGCTTAGTATACAATTATGGACCAGTTTATCATCATTAGCAAAATAGGTGAACAATACACCTAGGTAGTAAATTATTATCACATGATTTTAAACAGCATAAAATGCTTGGAGAGACCGGTGTAATGTTATTTATATGATGAAAAAACAAAGAGGAAGATCCTATTATCCCATCTATGTTAAATATTGGTGTTTGTGGTTATACAACCATTCGTGAAAGACTTCGACTACATAATTATCTAAATCAACTAGAAAATAAAGTGTTATATTTTAATACTAACTCAGTTATATAGTCACAAAAATATGATAAAGACAAAGTTAAAGCATATTGGTAGGTAGAAAATGCATAATAAAGTGCTTTGCCAGGTGAAGCCGCACGTATATGACATGCATTGTTTCAATACAGCCTTAAAAATATCCAGAAAGAGTATTTGATCGAGAACGAAGAAACTATATAAAGTATGTAAAATACTAGAATGTTCATTAAAATACGAATTATGGAATAAAATAAACTGTAACCAAGTAAACACGGCTCCCCAAATTATAGTGATGCATGTGGAAAGTGTTCATCAAAGGAGACACGATATCATCATTAGTATGCTAGAAACAAAAATATTCAAGATAAATTATCTGATACTACTTATACTTCGAATTTGTGTTTTATTTATACTTTCCTCATATAAAAAGAAGAGCAATCTTATATTTAAAAATACTTTTGGTTTCGTTTGTTCGGAATACAAATCCACAACGCTGACTTGACATACTTAAAAGTAATTTTGTCGAAGTGACTATAATCTCGAAGAACCTTTTGCTACATACAACTTTTTGATTTGTATGCGAAACCGGAAGGAATAAGATAAAGATAGAACAAAATTTTTATTTAAAAATAGAATATGTCACGAATTTCTCATGTTACGAAGATTAAGCTCTGTATGCAAACTCATTTTTTAAACACACACACACACACACACACACATATATATATATACATATATATATATACATATACAGGGTGGGCCATTTTAATTAATCCACGGAAATATCTGAAAAATGATAAAACATAGAACAAATGTTTGAAGTACACGTTATATATTGCTAAGGGGGAAAACCATTTCCGCCAAAAGTACCCCTCCCCACCCCCCGAAAATGGGGGTAACGGGGGGTAACTTTGAAATGTCAAATGGGAACATGGGTCGAGTAATACCTCGTTCGAAAGGTCTTGGAAAACTAAGTAACGCTGTACCAAAATTTGTTTCATATGGAGCACCAGTTTCAAAATGGCCGCCATGATATAGTTCGGAAACTCCAGTAGCCGTAGTATGAAAACCATGGGAGGTAAATGAATGGAACAAAATTTCAATACGTAAATATCATAGGGCATATCGAATGGTGTGGTCCCTGTACCAGTGGCCTCCGTGAAGGGGTCTTGGGGGCCAACTTCAAGATTTCAAATAGTAACATGAGTCGAGTGGTACCTCGTTCGATAAATCTTGCAAAATCAAACATCTTGCAGGAGAAAACGATTGAGGTGAAATGGCAGTGTTCTCAAAAGGCCGCCGAAACATAGTATCAGTGTCAGAGAAAAGGTTTAGTATCCGTAGTATGAAAGCGATTGGAGATAAATCAACAGAAGAAAAACTGGAGTAGGTAACTGACGTAAGGCACATCGAGAGGTGTTGTCGTGGTGACTTCACTGAAAGGTCTCCGGGGCCAACTTGAAAATTTCAAATAGCAACTTGAAGCGAGTAACATCATGTTACATAGACAAATGAATATCAAACAGCTTCTGTAAGAATATTTTCGACATGAGACACCGTTTTCAAAATGATCGCCAAGACATGGTGAACGTGTCTAAGAAAACGTCTAGTGCCCATAGTATGAATACGGGTAGAGATAAATGAAAATAACGAAAATTAAATAGGAAAACCACGGAGGCGTTCCAAGGCTCGAGAATGATACAACAGAGATAAAAATGTTAGAGTAAAATTGCCATAATGTATAGAGAGATATCCAAGTCCTGCAAAATAATCTTTTCCTGTGCTCTGTATGTGAGTGGGGTGGAAAGTAACAGTGAAAGTTCAAATGAGAACTCTACTTTAATTCGCAAATTAAGGCTACCTTACAAATAGGTATGGTATGGTTGAAACATTTGTTTGTAAGGATGACGCTGTAGTGACTAAAAAAAGGTGAAATTTTATTTGAATGGTAACGCATATCTGTATGGCTAAGTATGATTTGATGCGAAAACAGAAGGAACGTTATACGAAAGAAGTTGTCGAATAATGCAGTTGCTGGAACTTACAAACGTGTGAATTTGCTAATCTCCGTCGCCACAGAAACTTTTATGCAATGCGTGCTGGTTATTCGAAAAGCATTTCGGGGATATACGTACACACTGTTTCGTCCCTCAAGCTCACAATATGACATGAGTGCTAACAGTTAATCAAAATGTAACTGTGGCCAAGGGCGCCCATGTTGTGGTTTCCAAGGGAGGCAAGAAAAAGCGACATTTCAAATATAGTTTCAAATTTTGCTGTAGCTATTCTAAAAATTCTATTGAGTTTTCGATATTCCGAAGCACAATTTCCTCTAGGGGGGCGAGAGCCCCCCTTGCCCCCTTATGGGCGCCCTTGACTGTGGCCATCCGCATTAACTGAGTGCACTAATTCTCTATCCCTGAAGTCTGCCTTCCAAACAGCATTGGGTAGGTCAAGCGTACGTCCGAACCGTTGTCCGGTCGGACATTGAAATTTTGAAGTTAGCTCACAAGATCCCTTCAGGGAAGCCGCTGGAATCGCAGGGGTCACATCATTCGATATGCCCTATGATATTTACGTATTGAAATTTTGTTCCATTCATTTACCTCCCATGGTTTTCATACTACGGCTACTGGAGTTTCCGAACTATATCATGGCGGCCATTTTGAAACTGGTGCTCCATATGAAACAAATTTTGGTACAGCGTTACTTAGTTTTCCAAGACCTTTCGAACGAGGTATTACTCGACCCATGTTCCCATTTGACATTTCAAAGTTACCCCCCGTTACCCCCATTTCCGGGGGGTGGGGAGGGGTACTTTTGGCGGAAATGGTTTTCCCCCTTAGCAATATATAACGTGTACTTCAAACATTTGTTCTATGTTTTATCATTTTTCAGATATTTCCGTGGATTAATTAAAATGGCCCACCCTGTATATATATGTATATATGTATATATGTATATATATATATTAACAACCTCCTTGCGTCGTGCCTATAGAATTCGCGGATGACTGCGTTGTGACGCCAAGACGTTGCTTCAACCCATTGTCTGAAATGAGTAGGTTTGAGTAAAACTAGTTGCTAGCGAGAGGATTATTTAGTATATTACAGTATATTACAGTAGTATATACACTCCATGTATTTGAATCAATGAAAGGTGTAATAGTGTAATTGTGTTGTACTAGCGGATATGACCTAATGCATTCAGATCACAGTACTCGAATGTCTGGAGCTTCGATCACAAGTAACTGAGGTACACATACCTTTAGATGTTCAGGCTTCTTGGGATGACGAATGTCCACTCCTGGGCTTCTCTCTGGACAACGTTGATTGAATAAGTAACCACGAATACTGGTATCGGCAACTCGGCCTTATCACAGCTGGCCGACTAAAAGCCAACCATCATAAGATGGTAGTTCATAATACTCGTAATCGTTGAATCTTAAAACAACCTCTGATCTCAAATTCCGACTTCTGATCCTGATCCAATCTGGATCTCCGTTTTTATTCTCTTCTTCAGACGATGGAATTCGTCATTTCATGACTTGACGTTGATTACCTCAGCTATTGGTCAAACTTTCGTTGCAGACCGCATTACATTGTGACTGAATTCCCAGACTGTGAATCACTGCGAATCTGAATATTATGCCATATCCGAATTGTGTGTGTGTTAACAAATGGTTTCGTTACAATCTTTTTGAAATTCAGGCTTACATTCATTTTCTTAATTTTTGTTTACGCCACACTGCGAGTTAGCGTCTCGACAGTATTTCATGACCATCAAAACACAACCATGGGTAATTGATTACATAGGCAAAAAAAAACAATAACAATAACACGTGCCATTTCAACAAATCACAATTTCACATCTTTGTAATTTCTTAACTTAGACTTGACTTTAAATTATAATTATTCCAATCACCTAATAAAAATCCTATAATCCTTTAATATGTATCTACATGCCTCCCCTCAAAACTGAGGGAACTTCGTGAGCGGTTAGATTTCCTTTTGAAAATCGATTATCTCAACAATTAACAAAAAATAATACATCTCTAAACAAAATTAATACATTAAATCCTAAAAACATCAAGATTACAAATAGTTACCGTTACCTATCCTATTATATATCTACTGCATATATTTTATTTTCTCTCATTATCATATCTTTATTGCTTATATATATAGAACAAACATGTTATTTCCAATTTCGAAATATGTACATTTATTTTTTTAATGTTCATAGCGTGTACTTGATTAATAAAAATACACGTTCATGCCATCTGTTAGCATGTACCTTGTGCTACATAGTGTTCAGTACACCTAGTCAAAATACATGTATGTCTCTTCTTGTTAGCTCTCATCAACTTTGTTGGAAATTTCCACTGGTATATGTTCCAAATTCCGAACCATAGTTTCCAACTCGGCTGATTTTACCAGAATTATTTCTTTCTTGTTTATTATTTATCACACAACTAAATTTTGGTTTAACCCCCAAAAGGCACATCTAAAATAAATGCACACACTTCCTTATGCATTTCTGCATTTCTTTGTATAATAATGACAAAAATTAAAATAACAGCACTTAACTTTCACTACACGCAACCACACAACTAAGTTTTATGAGGTTAGCAACTCTGAATTCTAACCTTGCCGTACAATGCTGACTTTGGAATTTTTCGAATAATCCTTGCCATGAGCTGATGCTTTTACTTGGCTTTTGTTCCGGACCATATCATCGTGTGCTCAAGCTCGTGTACCTAACTCTGCCGGTGTTTTTCCTCCAAATTCGTTATTTTCCTAAATAATTCTAATATCACAAAGAGCAAAATGTTGTTTCAGTTCCTCCGACTTTCGAGACGAAAGTTCGTGGCTATTTCTATTAGCGGCACCCACACAATTCGCGTTATTTTCGATAACACTGCGGTTTATATTAGTGTCCAGTGAAGTATGTGCCCTCACTATATTTGTGCTATCTTGTGATCTTTCCATTATCTTTGAGCTGTGATCTGATGTGGGTGGTTTGAAGTGTTTTCCAGTGTTTTGTTTATGAATTTTAGTGTATATTGGTTTGCTTAAATAGTGTAACATTGGCTGTTCATAGCCAATTTCCGTGTCTTCCATTTGAAAATTACTAGAAATTCTTCCTCTCCTTTATCTAATTTCCTTAATCTATATAATAGGTATCGCGTCATTAACATCATAAAAATTACTAACATCCCTAACGCTGCCGTAACTATAGTAAAAATAACTGCCTTCGTTTCCATAATGCCCAATTCTGTAAAATATAAAATATAACTAGGTATGAGGCTTTATTCTTGTTCTATATTTATCCATCTCATATATTTTAAACTAGTAAGTATCTAAGTTTTGTTTACTGGGGTCTATCAGTTAAAATCTCAACCTATTCTTCCCGTAGGCCTAGTTTTTCGTTCTCTATTTTTACATTGCTCTGTTTAATGCACAAATAGTGCATATTCGCATGCAATCAACTATTTTCTATTCCTACGTAACCTATTTAGTGCTAAAAACCACTAATATTACATATAATTTCATTATTCACTTCCTCAGTTTCATTTTTTTTAAAGTCGTCATACCGAGATTAATCGTCACTCATATTTACATTCATAAATACAGATTTTAACTACTCATATGTTGGCATTTATATAACAATACGTCTATAATACGTCGTTTCTTTTATCTTTCTTTATCATTAAAATCATTTATTAACTCGTAATTACTACATATTGCATCGTTACTTGCCCAAAACTGCTCTGTTCATTACGCCTAGGCGCGGCTTAGAAATCTTCCATCTTTCTCTCATAAGCTCCGCCCTCTGAGGTGTGAAGATGATTCAGTACCACAACAAAAGCTGCTTTATGGTTTATCACTATTCGAAAACTATCTCTCCTCCACAAAACATAAATATTAAAATTTTACGTCTGACTTGTAACTTAATGAACCCTCCAATTATTATTAATTATTATTTAATTATTGATATGTTATTATTCTTATTACTCTCTATTTTTATTTTTAAAAAAATAGTGTTAACAAAATTTTAACTTGGTGCAAAAATACAAAAAAATGAAATCTTTGAGTTTTACGTCCCACGGTTATGCCGGTTAGGCTAAAGGAGACGGTGATGATGAGAGATGAGTGAAATGATGGAATGAAGAAAGTGGGAGGAAACGGGAGAACCCCGAGAAAACCCACGAGCACGGTGTTTTTCCACCACAAAGTTCACTTGGCGGGGGCTGGGATCGAACCCGGAACCCCAAGCACCAGAGGTGAACGTTCTACCACTGAGCCACCACGCTGCAAAAATACAATGTTTACATAAAATTTTGAATACTTCATTGTAACTACAGTAATTATGCAATACGTAGCAATCCTATGGTGACTATTTTATGGTCTATTAGTCACTCTTTTTAATGTTGTACTATTATTTTTCCTCTCGGTGTTTCATTATTTTTCGAACTCTACCTATTTCTTGTCTAACTAATTTATTTTGTCTAGTAAGCTTACTTATTTATACTTTTACTTCTACATATTCTTATTCTTTATTTTATCTATTTTCTAGCTCTATTACTATTCTATTAAAACATAATTTATTCTTGTTGTCTGTATTAGCTTTCAGCTATTTGCCTCACAGATGTTTGTTTACTATTAACCCTAGTTATTGTTATATCTGTTTGATGTTTTCTAGCCTTGTCTATGATGGTCTAGGCTTATCTATTTTCTATCCTTATTACTTCTTTTTATTTACTGGGCTACCTGGTGGTACCGTCTTACTCTCTACTTATTTTCCTCCGTTCGGTTATTACTATTCGTTAAACCAATGGACTCAAAGACTCTAGGATCTATTCTCCTATTGTATAGGCTTACTCACCAATCTCTCACAACTACCAATCCTGATTGGTATGTATCCTTACATGTTTTCTTTTCAAAATTTAAATTGTTTGTTGTCCTAATTTATTATTTTCTTTCCAGGTTTTTTGTCTCAAAAATTATTTTCTTCTCCATACTCAAAAATGTTTATTACTATTTTTTAATCCAAGGCGCAAACAACATTGTTTACCTTCTCCATTGTTTATATTATTACTTCTACATTATTATTATTATTATTATTATTATTATTATTATTATTATTATTATTATTATTATTATTATTATTATTATTATTATTACGTTTCTTGATTCTGCATTTTATATTTGTGAACTGACTTATATAATCTACAATATAGTACTACAAGCAACGTAGTTGTTACGATTAATGCAAATATTGTTCCTCCTACCACATACATTATATAATCCGTTTTTAATCTTAATTGCGGAACCGTCGTGTCAACTTTTAATAGTTTTTCCGTCAATACATTTAATTCCTGTGTGTGTATAGAAAAATTCATTTGTCTCTCTGTCCAATTTCCCATTAACTTAATATGTTTATTTTGTACTTGTATGACCTGTTTCGTTGGGATAACGAACTCACCAATAATAATATTGTCAAATTTATTGTAATTAACGAAATATGACCTATCATTTCCTTGTTCTAATTTCGTGGATGTAATCTCTTGATGTACCCCTATTTTCGTCATATATGCTTGTTGTAAAGATAAATACATGACACCTGCGGGTGTACATATAAAGATCACTTTCCTTATTTTTTTCCGAATTTTGGTGACATCCTTCCAATGAGTTGTTAAGCACAATGTTATTTAAGCATTTTGCTTCATCATCCAACGTGACACTGTCACAAAAATACAGAAAACTTTTGAACTCATTTTGTTTTATCTAACGAATGGTATTTTCCCTCGGCTAAGTATGCTGCTTCAGACAATTCATAAAATATCCTAGTGTTATTTAACAAATATTCCATTGGTATTACGTTGTACATAACCAATATACTACTGTCATTGATTATTGGTGTTTTTAACAATAAATCTACATTATTTTCATCATAGTGATATTTCATTAAATATATATTGGACATTTGATAAAACATTCCAATGTCTGATCTATAAATAGTATGCTTTAGTACATCATGTAAATTTACCAATCGTTTTACATCCTCATTCGATAGAAAATGAAAAGAAAGTTGATTATTTAAAATGTTCTTTATTGCAAGTAATTAAAATTTCCAATTACTTACTCTATTCTAATTAATAAATTACTTTGTTTATTAATGTGTTTAAGTATTTTAATTATTTATAGCTTTAATTATTTACTTATTTATTTATTTCCTATAGTTATCCTATTTATTTATTTATTTTGTATTTGCACCTTAGATATTTCGTTATACCAACTAATAAATTATAATTCTTGAATTTAAATAGAATCTCTATAATCCTATTTTCTCTAATTACTGTAGACAAAACACGTTTACCGGTTCAGATTTTATTGATGGTAACCGATATTTCCTTCTGTTTCGGACGGACTTTGGTTGTTCTACTGCGGTCCAACTCGCAGTGCATCAATAAACTCGTTTTGCTTACATGTATCCTGCTTTACATTATTCCTAACTTATAAAACATATTTTTATTTTTTTAAAATTTTTTCCAACTACCGAAATATCGTAAAACATAAGCCTCCATTTTCTATACGCCTAGTCGTCACTATCCGAACTCTGTTCATCATCGTCGCCATTTCCTTCATTCTTTCGTAATACAAATGGCTTGATTTTCCGAATGTCAATCGTGTCAACCTTCTCCTGACCTTTCGCAGTTTCATATTTTACCTTGTACGAATTCTTTCCAAACTTACTCCTCTAATATTAAATCTTCCCCCAAAACATGCTGCGATTCCGGCTCGCGGCATCTCTTTGATCCAAACTTTTTGACCCACTTCAAATGTTGGTTGGGAATATCTTTTATCAATCTGTTTCTTCTGGGATTTGAATCTTTTCTGTAAATTTTGGTATGCTAATTTTCGTGATTCTTTTACCGCTTGTATTCGCGCATCGTTCTCTATATACTCGAAAGGTATGTCAAGATTTTGTTCAAGGAACGTTCTTGGTTTACGCTCTGTCAGTAAATAATATGGCGAATATTTTGTTTCATCGTGTACTTGCGTGTTTATCGTAAACACGATACATGGTAGAATTTCACCCCAGTTGGTAAACTCCTTCTCTACATAATGCTTCGTCACCTGCTGAATCGAACCAATGGCCCGTTCTGCAGCCCCAATACCGTAATGTGCATCCGTATTAGCGAAATGTAACCTCATTCCAAACCTTTCTGCCAATTCTTCCATTATTCTACTGCGATGGCTAATCAATCTATCAAGGTTCAAAATTTCTGGCGCGTCGTTTTCTGTAATCGATTCTTCAAATATCACCTCTGCCATTATCTCTGCTGTAAGAGCTGGTACAAGGCGAGCGGTCACGTATCTTGTGGCATTATCTACAAAAAACAAGATGTACTTCTTCCAATGATTTTAGACCGTTTAAAAGGTTCGATTTCGTCCATAGTTACACACTTGAATGGCATATAGCTTAGATACGTTTGCACATGAAGTGGCGTTCGTCCTGTTTTCCGTTTCTGGAACTGGAAGTTAAGGCACTGGCTGACCTTCTCCTGGAAAAACTTATTCATATTTAGAAAATATACTGATTTCAACGCTCAGTTGTAACATTTCGTGTAGGATAATGTCCTCCACCGTAGATAGAACAGTGTAGATTTCGGAACACTTGTTCCGTTAATGAAAAAGGAATGAATAAGAGGAATTTCGTTCCACTTGCCATCTTTTGAGTCCTGTACAACCTTCCTTCCTTAACCACATACCATCGCGCCTGTTTTTCGGCCTTTATTTCCGCAATCTCCGGATATTCGATTGCATTCATTATGGGACCATATAACATATCCTTTCTTTGAAGTTCTCTAACATCTACGTCGTCATCGAATGTTAAATTCACTTCCAGGTCCTCCTTGTTTAACGTAATAACTTGGGAGATAACTTAGGTGTTGTTTGAAGGTACTTAATGCATCGGCAGTCTGTAAACAACTCAAATTCCTTGCTATACAAGTAATATTTAAATGCCTTAAAAGCACTAATCACAGCAAGAATTTCAAGTTCAACTATGTGCCTCTTTGTCTCCTGCGGCCATAACACCCTACTATAATATGCAATGGGTGTCCACTCGTTGTTCTCTTGCTTCTGCATCAAGACAGCTCCTATGGATTTCATCGACGAATCTGTGTAAACTCTTGTTTCCAAATTTTCCCTGAATGGTGCCAACAGTGGTGCACTTAGTAACGCTTCTTTTAACTTCTCAAATCCTTTTTGATGTTCTTATGCCTAAACAAATTTATGTCCTTTTCGAAACAACGGTTGGAACACTGCCGAAATTTCCACATAATCCTTGCAAAATTTTCTCACATAATTAGTCAGTCCTAAAAATGATTTAATTCTTTTGGCGACATCGGTGGCTTACAGGCTTTAATAGCTTGAATAACTTTTGGACATATTTCGTATCCTGCGTCACTCACGACGTGTCCCAATACTAACACTTTTTGTTCTATAAACTGGCACTTTTCTACTGATAATTTCAATCCATATTTTCTTAACCTTTGAAAAATAGACTTCAATACTGTCACCATTTTCTCTTGCTCATTCACGTACGCAAATGCACCGTCCATGTAATATGACACTGCCTCCGGACTAATGTTTGCGAGCGCCATAGCCATGATTTTGGATATACAGCTGGAGATTGGACATAACCCATCGGTAATACTTTATATGAGTATGCTCCTATCCCTGGTATATTGAACGCAGTGTACTGTCGTGATTCTTTTGTTATGAAAACTTGATGGGCTGCACATTTTATATCGAGGACGCTATAATATTTATAACCCCCCATACACGTCAAAATTTGATGTATAGGCGGTAAAGACACAGAATGAAACTTGACTTTGGATTGAGATACCAACAATCCAAGACAACTCTAATAGCTCCTGATGGTTTCTTAACGAACAGCATCGACGAATAATTACGAGCTATTACTCTCTTCTGTAATGTTTTGTTCCAATAAAATATTTATTAGGCTTTAACTTTCTCTCGAAGCAATAGGTATTGGATATTGTAGTTTTCTAAATGAAACTTCGACTCTAATTCAATCTTATGCTCTACTCCTTTAACTCTGCCTAATTCGTTTTCTTTCCACGCAAACACGTCTGCGTAATCGTAACATAGTTTCTCTATCTTATTTTTAATTTCAGGTTTTATTTCTTCTCCAAATTTCAACCTCGATTTCTCAAAATTTTCTCTCGCCTCAAGTACCTTATCAATCTCTTCTTCAGTCAATCCTTCCTGTCTCAACTCTTTCACACTCATATATTCCTCTCCTTCGCCAACTTTCACATTCCGTATTAACATTATTACTTTACTTGATTGATTTATAACTTCTAATTTATTATTTTCTTTTGATAGCAACGTCCTCGGTATCAACACATTATATTGTTGCTCCAATTTCCTATCTGGTTCCAACAAAAACTCATTCCCAATCCAGGAATTAACCAGGTTCGCCTCTACATTGTTCTACTTTTTGGCAACAATCTAACCTTGTGGTTTAGTACCCATTTAGGTCTCAAACTCATCTTAACTCCAATAGCTGTATTTTCCGATACTAATCTTGGTTCTTGATCGTCATCACATCTCATTCTAGGTTTCCCAAATCTCTGTACTATTATCTTATTATTCCCGTAATCAATTTGACAATTTTGCGTTTTTAGAAAGTCATTTCCTATCAACACCTGATATGGAAAATCCTTAATCACTCTAAAAGCCAGATGAAACGTCTGATTAGCGATTTTGAACTTTACAATTGCTAACTTGTTAATTACCAAGCCATTTTGTGTAATACTGCATATTTTCGTTTGCCGGGGAATTACCCTAGCACTAGGTGGTACAAGTTTCCCATTTATAATCGAAATCTGGGATCCGCTATCTAGTAACGCTTTCAGCTGTCTATTTTCAATATCGATCGGTAAATATAACATATTGTTCTCTTGGAGTACTGAGGCTATCACTTCTCGTATTCTACTATTATTTTCCCTTGTGAATGTGCCTCGACCATTTACAGTACTTTCTAGTTTAAATTCTGAGCACCTATGGGTTGATAATAAGTAGTATCATTTACTTGAGCCGGTACTACTTGCACATATCTCTGCTGACCTTGGTCTTGTTGACCTTGCTCATGACAACACGTATGTTGACATCCATTTCCTCCTTGCCAATGCCCTCGCTGTGATCTACCTGTATCGTTCCGCCAATAACCACTTCTGTTTCCTCGGCTATTCGAAAATCCATTATTATTGCCTCTATTGTTCCAGCCATTTCTTCTAAAATTATTCTGACTTCTACCACCGTTATTATTGTTCCACGTTCTATTGTTATTTTTCCGATACTGATTTCTTCCATTATTTCTAGACTGTCTAAATCCTCTATTATTTACGAAGTTCTGATTTTTCCCAGACTTATCTTCCTTACTTTCCCGTTTACCACTATCTTGCACCTTTGCTGATAACGCTAACTGGAGCTGGTCTATCTTCTTATCTAATTGTGCCATTTGCGTTAAACTTTGGGGTTCGTGCTTAATCTTCGCTTCTTCTTCGTTTTACTATCTATCCGAAAGGGGACGCGGATGAAGTCCTAAATGGCAGAAGTCCTAAAAGGCAGAAGTCCTAAACGGCATTAGACCTAAAATGCACAAGTCCTAAAAATTATTTCGCGGCACAAGTCCTAAATGGCAGAAGTCCTAAAAGGCACAAGTCCTAAAAATCATATCGCGGCAGAAGTCCTAAACGGCAGAAGTCTTAAAGGCAGAAGTCCTAAAAACCATACCGAGGCAGAAGTCCTAAATGGCAGAAGTCCTAAAGTGCGGAAGTCCTAAACTGCAGAAGTCCTAAAGTGCAGAAGTCCTAAAAATCTCTTGTGGCGCTACCATCGCGTCCGTAAGAAGAATACTGTCAATCTGTTAGTCAAAGTTTTAGATATACTTTTTCATATTACAGAGCCTTAGTTCTTACAAGTTATTTGTATAATTACATATTCTATCGTTCTGAAATAATAAATAAATAAATAAATGAAGCCTATTGTCCTTTCTTACTCTTTCCATGATATATTTCTATGTTGACAAAATTTTAACTTTCTACCAAATGTGATTCCCAGATCTTTCATAATGTCTGTTTTTTTCTATTTCCAAACCATTGACTTCATATTAGTAACATAATATTGTGTTTTAGTTATGTACGTCATAAATTTTGCTTTCCTTGTGTTGTTTTGAAGTAAATTATTTTTACACATATATTTCTTGTACAGAAGTCTTTTTGTAGCAAATAATTGTCATACTCGTAATTAACTACTCCTGGGATGCGGCTGTTTCGGTGTAGGACGTTTTGGTGCAGGGCGTTTCGGTGTACGGATTGCTCGGTGTAAGGACGTTTAGGTGTGAGGCTGGTTCGGTGTAAAAGTTCTAATGTTTACACCGAAACGTCCACTCTTCAAAATGAAAATTATTCGTTAGGGAGAAATAAATTCACGAAGTAGAATATATAAATTAATAAATAAAATAAAAATTAAATGTTTCTGTAATTGGCAAGGGTTACTTATTTATAGTGAGTCCCCTCGCTTCACTCTATGTCAGAACTTCTTATATCCTCAAATGTTATAATTATTAATTGATTAGGAAAACGTTTTACGGTAATGATACATAGTAAAAAAGTGTGTGATGCATAAACATTGTGTACACAACACACCTTATTACGGCAATAACTGTGCACAAATCGCAAAATGCTGCACAATCTTTGAAAGAAAATTTTCAAACACAGGTGGTTTTTCTTCCAATAACCGCTTTTATATAATGCATACCCAATAAGATTAGCAAATCTAGGAAAAGAAAACTGATTATGAATCAGTGATGAGATCTTAATTATATTATTACGGAGATGTAAATTCATGTTATAGTTGTAGAGAAGGACAGTGTCAGAAAAGTGTCTCAAGAAAATTTTTAACGGCCTAAAGAACACAACAAGAGGCTGAATCCTACCAGTTATTCCTGAAGAAATTATTTCTATTATGAGTTACTCTTTTGTTCTTAAAATAGGTCAAAGTTGAATTGTGACCACTCCACGAAACTAATAACAAAATGGACTTTGCATTAGACGCTTGAAGAAAAATCTCTTGGAACCATGATCTCACAAGACTTGATGTTAATTTTTCCGGATTTGATGCTTTTACAAGGACATCTTCAAATTTAAAGAGGTTGTGTTGGACTATAAGACCAAATGTTGCATCGTTTTCCTACAAAACAATTAAAAGTGGTGATAACAAAACACTATTTGCAGAAATTAAAGGCTGTATTATGTAGCTACGAGTCATAGAATTTACTGACTCTACCACCCTTTCTACTGTTTGTGTCCCTGCAAACACTAGAGTACGTCCCGTCTGCATTTAAAAATTAAACCTATTGATCAGAGTATTTAATTTTCCAACATGTGTTGCTTCACATTCGCGACAAATGCATTGGCATTGGCTTCTAACTTTTTGGCTACAGATTTAATCAAACGTCCTGTTAAAATAAGTACAAAAAGGGGTTTCAAATCAGTCTGCACCTTCTCTCAGTAGCCCCTGTCAATTATAATTGTTCTTGGCTAACTGCAGAACATTTCAAACCAGAAGACTATTTGTAATTGTAATCATCATATTGGATCCGCCAATTTGAATTTTGTAATTTCAACGTCAGGTTCTGAATTACCTGTCCTAAAACCTCCTTGACAGTAAGCTGGTCGTATCATTTAATCTTCTATTTTAATGATTGATTTCTGTTTATGCTTGGAGGCCACCTCTAACGTTCAAAGTGTGGTTTCTACCCTTACACCCGTACCAATGCCAGAAAAAAATTTAAAAAAGTGACGATTATTTTTTGATATTCTACAAGTATGCAAAGTTTCATTCAAATCATTAAATTACACTTCCGTAACTCTCCTTGTTAGTGCTGTTCAAATGGAAAAAATAAGTTAATTGGCGGATATGAAGTCAGAACAAAGAAAAAATACGCCGATGTTACGAAGAGACTGAACAACGTTTGTGAAAATTACAAATCTGACTATGTGATTACAGTCTTAAAATAAATTGTGTACAATTTTAGATTCTTAGTTGAGTGATTCTATGTAATTATATTTTTTCAACAAAATTCCTTTGAGTTGAGATGAGTTGATTCTGAGTTTAATGTCCCGTTCAGCAGTGAGGCTATATGAGACGTCCACATACTGATTAACGTGGAATCCGAACCACATGAGCTCTCACCGGAAATCGAATCCGGGTCTCCCACGCCAAAAATTTCTTTCAGGTATTATTCAGTTTGTATATATTATTACTGTGTCTCAGGAACTTTGTACAATATATTTATTTCAATTTAGAAATAATGCTGAATATTTTTCAGTAAATTTGATTATTATTCTATAAAACTCGCCTATGGACATCTCTGAATAGAAATTATTGTTGCGAATGGATTGGTGTTGTATTATCATCCTGTCTCAATAACAATGAGACTCAATAACAATGTTAATCAGTTTACACTATTCCAGAGTGGCTACACTATGACACTTCATGCCTGTTCATTACAAGCATATGATTAATGCAATCAAATATTAGGCTACACACCGAAACGTCCTTTACAGCAAGTGTCCTTACACCGAATCGTCCTTACACCGTAGCGTCTGTACACCGAAACATCCGTACACGGAAACGTCCTACAGCGAAACATCCTACACCGAAACATCCTAAACCCTTACTCGTTATCATTATTAATAATAATTTTAGTGTTACTAACATAGTTGTTACCGTTGGAATTAAATACGTTCATATTGGTATTGTGGCAACTACTTAGTACTGAAATGCTTTATCGAATATTTAAGTCTGTAGTTTGTAGCAGGGTGGCCATAGAAGTTAATGGCTTATAGCCCATAGTGCGTCACTGAAATTTTAGAGGATCTTTGGAAAGCAACTTAATTGAAATTAATGAGAAATATATATTTAAAATACATTTATTTAATACAAGAACATTACGTTTAATCAATTCCGCAACCATGGTTGAGGAAGGGATGTCTAAAAGTACGAACCATTGAAATAGTGCAGAAGCAATAGCTGAGTTTTTTATAAACATATATATAAATGAAAGTATACTAGAATGTAACTAACTAGACTAGAAATAAAAGAATGTAACGATATATTTGGTCTAGGAATTAATTCGTGCGGGTGGACAAGAGATGGCGCAACGAACGGAGCCTCCCACAGTTCCGTGTATCCACACATGTGTTGCAAACCCCTGTCATCGCGTATCGTTCGTAGTATAGGGCAGTGGATTAAAGCGTCAACAACACCAGTTTGTAGTTAAGTGAACATGGCGCAATTTGTGCCTGATAAAGTGTTTTTGCGGGGTGTCCTGCTGCATTACTTTAACATGCAGAAAAGTGCGACTGAAAGTCATCGTATTTTGGTGGAAGTGTATGGTGACCATGCTCTAGCTGAGCGAACGTGTCAGAAGTGGTTTGCACGGTTTAGAAGTGGTGATTTCGGCTTGGCAGACCAAGAGCGAGCTGGACAGCCAAAAAAATTTCAAGACGAAGAATTGACAGCATTGCTCGAGCAGGATTCGTGCCAAACGCAGGAACAACTTGCAGCAGCATTAGGCGTTGATCAAACAACAGTCTCCAAACGCTTGAAAGCCATGGGAATGATTCAAAAGATGTCACGTTGGGTTCCACATGAATTGAAAGACAGAGACGTTGAAAGACGAAAAACCATTTGCGAATTGCTGCTTCAACGACAGAGCAGAAGGGGGTTTCTGCATCGAATTATTACGGGTGATGAGAAGTGGATCCATTACGAGAACCCTAAACGAAAAAAGGCCTGGGTGAAACCAGGTGAACCAGGTCCATCACAACCAAAACGAGATATTCACTGTGCAAAGGTTATGCTGTGCATATGCTGGGATATGAAAGGTGTGGTGTACTATGAGCTGCTGCAACCGGGTGAAACTATGAATGGAGAACGTTATCGACGACAATTAATGCGTTTGAAGCAAGCTCTGGCCAGAACACGACCAGAATGGGAGAACAGACATGATAAACTTATTGTTCAACATAACGCTCGCCCACATGTCGCAAAAACCGGTCAAAACCTATTTAGAAAATGTCGGATGGGAAGTTTTACCCCACCCGCCGTATTCACCAGACGTTGCTCCTTGGGACTACTACTTGTTCGATTGCATGAACAACGATTTGATTGGACAGCGGTTTACTTCTTCAGAAGATATCGAAACATGGGTCTCTGACTGGATCGCTTCCAAGGATGAGGACTTCTTTCGCCACAGAATCCGTACATTGCCTGACAGATGGGCGAAAGTGGTGGCTAGCGATGGACAATATTTTTCTTAAGGTATTTATGTATTTTGTGTTTGTACTACAGCTTCAATGTGTGCGTACCAACAGCACGAATTAATTCCTAGACCAAATATATATATATATATATATATATATATATATATATATATATATATATATATATATAATGAAAGTAACTATATTTGTTTCTTAACAACACTTGAACCACCAGACTCATCTCGACAAAAACTTTCAACATAGATGAGGTTCGGGCCTGAGATGGTTTTATCATTTCACTTTGAAGGTGCAACTTGGAGGAAGGAAGTGCGGATATATATTAAAAATTATCGATCTTAGTGTCGAACCCACAGTTTTCGGTGTTGCTGAGATGAACACTGACATCTCCGATGAAGCTTAAATTCTAATTCAGCACTGCAATTTGGGGGAAGGAGAGGAAGATGTATCAAATGATCGAAAATGACCGCTATAAGTGTCGAATCCATAATTTTTGCGGTCGCTGAGATGAACAGTTACACTTTCGATGCCGTTTAAATTCAAATTTACTCCCGCAAATTGAGGGAGGTACATAAAATGATGCAAAATAATTGATATTAGTGTGAATCCATAGTTTTTGGGGTCGCTGAGGTGAACAGTTACACTTTCGATGCCGTTTAAATTCAAATTTACTCCCGCAAATTGAGGGAGGTATATAAAAATGATGAAAAATAATCCATATTAGTGTGAATCCATAGTTTTCGAGGTCGCTGAGGTGAACAGTGACACTTTCGATGCTGTTTAAAAAAAATAATTTGTCCCCGCAAATTGAGGGAGGGGGAGGTATATTAAAATGTTGGAAAATAATCGATACTAGTGTGAATCCATAGTTTTCAGGGCCACTGAGATGAACAGTAACATTTCCGATGCAGTTTAAATCCAAATTCAACGCCGAAACTTTAGGGAGGGGGAAGGGGGTGATATATAAAAAAAAATGATCGAAAATGACTGATATTAGTGTTGAATCTATAGTTTTTGGGGTTGCTGAGATGGGCAGTGACACTTCTAATGCCGTTTAAACCCAAATTAAGCGCCGTGAGCTGGGGACAGAGGAGAGGGGTATATATATATGTATGTATATATATGAAATAGTATATATATATATATATATATATATATATATATATATATATATATATGTGTGTGTGTGTGTGTGTGTGTGTGTGTGTGTGTGACCGATATTATAGTCGAATACATCGTTTTTGGGGTTGCTTTGATGAACAGTAACACTTCCGATGTCGTTTACATCGAAATTCATCTCCGCAACTTGGAGGCGGAGAGATATATAAAAATGATCGAAAATGACCGATATTAGTGTCGAATCCATAGTTTTTAGAGTCGGTGAAATGAACAGTAACACTTCCGATGCACTTTAAATCCAAATGCATCCCCGCAACTTGGAGGCGGATATATATATGATCCAAAATGATCGATACTAGTGTTGAATTCATGGTTTTTGGGGTCCTGAGATGAACAATGACACTTTCGATGACATTTAAATCCAAATTCAGCATCGCAACTTGTGGCGGGAGAAGATGTAGGTATATAAAAATGGTCGAAAATTGTCGATATCAGTGTCGAATCCATACTTTTCTGGGTGGCTGAGATGAACAGTGACACTTCCGATGCCGTTTAAATCCAAATTCAGCCCCCGTTATTACTCCTAAAGGGAGAGGATGACATGTAATAGTAAGTGAAAATGACTGATACTAGTGTCAAACTCATAGTTTTGGGGTCCCTAAGTTCACTGGTGACAGTGTTGATGCTCCTTATACCGAAAATGAAACTATTCTCCCCTATGAAGAACGGGTATTCTGCTGGTCTTTAAGAATAACGAACGGAAGTTTCACATGTTAAATTCTTTAGTATATTTGTCGCTGCTCAAATTTACGCACTTATGCGGTGTATGTGTGTATATGTAAAGAAAATCCTTTCTCTTTTTGAGTTCTTCGAAAAGTTTACAAATAATAAAGAGGTATTTTTTATCAGAAAACTAAAAAGTAAAATTAAAAGATGTTGCTTTAACTATTTTTCCTGCTAGCGAAATACGGTGTATGTATAGATGCTGCAGACACGTTACAGCAAATAAGATTAGCATCAGGCGAATAAATAGTTTTTAAATTACATTATCCGGGTTTTGCCAATATTTCCGAACAAAAGATTTCTTTCTAATGGGTTCAAAATTTACAAAAATTTACACAGCACAAGGAAGATACGTGTATCCATAAAATAGATATTTGATTTTAACATACTGATATTAACTAAAATGATTCTGGCCTTGTTATTTTAACACTTCCCTGCCATGAAACGGTAACTTTATACGATTACTTAAGATAATTTAAATGCGTCTATATTATTTAATCTAACTTCGATTATATTTCAGAATTTTTTGTAGCCATAACTCCATTCTATCACAGTGCTAACTTTAAAGGAATGGTGTAAATATATTTATTGCCATTAAATTTCCCTATTCTAATACAAGAAACATAACTACTCAATGATCTTAACTGTAAAGCATTAAATATAAAATAATGTAGTTTTCATTTTAAAAGCATAATGTGTGAAACATTCGAATATTTCAATTTTTCCCAAATTTTTCGTTTTTTTCAGGTTCGGGAAAAACGGTAAAAAACTGTTTTTTTACCCAAAATTTCCTTTTTGTTTTTTCTAGACCATTGCAACACTATTCGCACATATTCTGAACATTCATCAGACACGAAGATATGATTCATCACTGAAACTTTTATTCTCCAATCATCAGCAGTCCAATGTTCTTTGCCACGTGCCCATTCGAGGCGCTTCTTTGTAATGATTGGAGTATTTTTGCTTTCTTTCTTGGCCTGAGTGCTTTTATTCCCTTAACACAAAGAACCCTTCGAACATTTTCAGGCTAAATGTCTACACCATACTCAGCCATTTTAATGTTTAAGTCTCTAGAAGTTGCGTTTCTGTTTCCCAGAGCCAATCTTTTTTTAGTTTTTAATAACTCTTAGCAATAGCTTTGGATCTCACCCACTGTTCTAAAGCCTATTTTGCTGACACATTTGCTTCTTGCTCATCGCAACGGAGATTTTACTCACAAATGTTTGCCCTACCCCAACTCTAATAGCAATTTGTCGTGTATATCTTCCTTTCACCAGAAGTGTTTTGACAACTTCCACTTTACGGGAAGAAAGGTCTCTGGCTTTTCTAATTATGCCGCGATTACAGGACTTCATAGAATAAAAGATTAATACACAAAACACGTCAAGATCACTTCTAACTGACCCATACGAACTGTTGAACGTTTTGAATGTCGTAACCGCTTACGACACAATACTTCAGATTGTAACTTGTTGTTCGAAATCACAACAGCTATCTAAGCTGAATACCACTTTCAGAACTCTCTCCCCTCTACTAATGCCATCTGCTGTTCAACCGTGATATCACCACTTCAAATCTACAGCAAACAAACGAAGAATCCTATATTGGTGGTTTAAACAATTACATTACACGTTCAAGAACTCCGAAATTAGGACTGCAACATCAATTTCGCATTTTTCGAGGGTAAGTCTAATAATTTGAACACTTCTGTACAACTGTCTTACGTGTTTTATTGAGTTTTCAGTATTTTAAACAGGTTACTTCAATAAAGTGAAGAATTACATATAACATTTTAGGCGCATGACATCATCATCATCATAGGTATTCTCCCATTATTGGCTGGTCAGTTGCTACAACGAGAAGCTTCCATGCTCCACGGTCTTCTACTAACTTCTTTCTCTTCACGTATGATTTTTCTGTTTTTATATCATCCATCAATTGTAGTCTTCTTCGCCCCTCCCTCTGTCAAAGATGTGTGACAGTTGCAGAAAAGAATAATCATCCTTCTATTAAGCTGCGCCTATGATTCTGTCCCTTGATTTTAGTTCATTTTGTCAGAATTTTCAAGGTCTTATCCTCTTGGATTTTGTCCTGCATTCATAATCATCTGTTTAGTAATTCTAACAAAGTCTGTAAGAAGAATAACCATATTCTCAAGTTTCATCATAAATTTTAGATGTTATTCTACTTGTTCTTTTCCGAAAAAATGACTAGGATACAGTTCTGTCATTAGCAGTGTTATTCACATCACTTTAGTACAAATGAATGTAATTTTATAACACCTGCAGGGAAATGGAAAATCGATTGATTCAGTTGCAGGAAAGTCGTCTGACATTGTGACTTAAACGAACATAAAACATACCTAATGCGGCCTAATATCAAGTCATTTCATATCAAAATTTTATTCAATTTTCCAGAAGTTCATTTCCAACATGCTAAGGCTCTCAAAACGCAAAATGGGTCACAGTTTACATCCTCAAGAGATGTTTGGCCACATATTAAGTAAGCAATGCAAGAGAACGCATAAGGAGTACCTTAAGAAAGAGTCTTACTCCTGTACATCACAACTTCTTTTTCGGTATCACCTTATCAGCTTATTTGTCTTCTATACATAAATCTATACTATATGCGATAACATACTTCTATTCTCATATTTATATTGTCAATGTACAAGCTTGTAAATAGCACCAATTCAGGTATCAATATAACACCTTCAATTACTTGTATGTTTTTTATAGAGTTTCAACCAAATCAAAAGGTCAGATAATCGGGGATAAGAGCCGTCTTGTGCACCCTCTTGGATTATTTGTTTAATGTATGGCCAAACATATCTTGGGGATGTGAAATGTTATACCTTTTACTTACTGCTAACCTTAGCATGTTGGGCATGAATTACTGGAAAACTGAGAAAAAATTTTGTTTTGAAATGACTTTATATTAGACCGAATTAAGTTTGATTTATGTTTGTTTCAGTTACAATGTCAAACGACTTTCTTGCAACTGAGTCAATCAATTTTTCATTTCTCTGCAGATATTTAAAGAAATCACATTCAGTTTTACTAAAATATATGTGAATAATACTGCTAATAGCAAAACTGTATCTACTCATTTTCCCGAGAACAAGTAGAATAACATTTAAAATTTATGATGAAACCTGAAAAAATAGTTATTCTTCTTACAGAATCTCTTACAATTAAGAAGAAAAACATTCGTAGGAGAAATCTCTCCCTCTACAGAATTCGCACCTTCAAAGATTAAGCAGAACGAGAATTCCCGTTCTGCCTAAAGATAAGAGTATTTATTTGGTCTAGGAATTAATTCGTGCGGTTTTTAATAAAAATTGAAGCTTTATTTAAAAAACAAAGTAAATGAATACGTTAACAAAAATATTGTCCATCGCTAGCCACTACTTTCTCCCATCTTTCAAGCAATTTACGGATTCCGTGTCGAAAGAATTCCTCATCTTTTGACGCAATCTAATCAAAGATCCATTTTTCGATATTTTCTGAAGAAGTGAACCGCTGTCCAATCAAATCGTTATTCATGCAATCGATCAAGTAGTAGTCAGACGGAGCAGTGTCTGGTGAATATCGCGGGTGGAGTATCACTTTCCATCCGACATTTTCCAAATAGGTTTTGACCGGTTTTGCGACATGTGGTCGAGCGTTATCATCTTGATAAATAAGTTTATTATGCCTGTTATTCCATTCTGGTCGTTTTCAGGCCAGAGCTTGCTTCAAACGCATTAATTGTTGTCGATAGCGGTGTCCATTAATAGTTTCACCAAGTTTCAGAAGTTCATAGTACACCACACGTTTCAAATCCCACCATATATACAGCATAACCTTTGCACAATGAATATCTCGTTTCGGTTGTGAAGGACCTGGTTCACCTTGCTTCACCCAGGCCTTTTTTCATTTAGGATTCTCGTAATGAATCCACTTCTCATCACCAGTTACAATTCGATGCAAAAATCCCTTCCTTTCCTGTCTTTGAAGCAGCAATTCGCAAACGGTTTTTCTTCTTTCAACGTCTTTCTTTTCAATTCATGTGAAACCCAATAAGACATCTTTTGAATCATTCCTATGGCTTTGAGACGTTTGGAAACTGTTGTTTGCTCAACTCCAAATGCTTCTGCAAGTTCGTCCTGCGTTTGACACGAATCCTGATCAAGCAATGCTCTCAATTCTTCATCTTCAAATTCTTTTGGCTGTCCAAATTGCTTTTGGTCTTCCAAGCTGAAATCACCACCTTTAAACCGTGCAAACCACTTCTGACACGTTCGCTCAGCTAGAGCATGGTCACCAAACACTTCCACTAAAATATGATGACTTGCGGTAGCACTTTTCTTCATGTTAAAGCAATGAAGAATAACTCCCCGCAAAAACACTTTATCAGGCACAAAATGCGCCATTTTCAGTTGAAGAAAAAATGTTGTTGATTCCGCTTCAAGCAACTGACATATACTAAACAAGATGCTCAATGACAGTAGTTTTCAACGCATGTTTGGATCAACGAAACTATGGGACAATAAGCTAGTTACGCCATCTTTTGTAAAACCGCACGAATTAATTCCTAGACCAAATATAATATTTTTTACAAAGTGCTAGAGGGTCCTTAGGCAGAAAAGAAAGACACCGAGTTTATAACGAAAAGACCTCTCGCTTTCCTCTTCGAAGAAATTGACAGAAGAATAACGCAAGAATATACTGCATATTATGAGGGGATTCCAAATAGTAAATAGCTTTCCAAAGTGAATAGCTTTTATGTAGAATACGGTTCACTAGATGCTCTGCTTCTGTGATGATGTACATTCGATGTTCTTTGGAAAAGAAAGGAAAAAATAGAAAACATAGAAACATCAATTTAAACACAGAGCATTATTTACTTGTTAGGAAACTATTCATACTGTACGAATAAATTTCACATTGAATTGAAGTATTGATAGCAACGAGAGGTGATTAAATGATTTCTCATGACAAGGTAAAAGGACAGTCTAATATATCACGGCTTTTGTGGACAATTACTAGGTTAACAAAGTAGCGAAGGGGTTTAAGGCATAATGCTTGCAATTTTACGGACGTAGATTCGAGTCCCTATTACGGTAGAAACTCTCGTTTTCTTTATATAATGGAGCATTTTTCTACAACTTACGAATTATTCATTGATAAAACGCAAAATCAGCAAAAGTATCGGAAGTGATAGAATACGAAGGTAAAACGAAACACATAGTTATTTCATGACGGCAGTCTTCCACCAAACGAGCTTCGAAAACAACACTTTCCATTGCTTGATGTGAAGTTCAGTAATACATTCGACTCAAGCAGAGTGTGGGCAATTACTGTAATTGTTTAAAAAATAATTTCTTTTCTTTGCGTTCTTAGGAACATCGTTTTGTAGATTAAAAACACTTTTTTTTATTTCTTCATATAAACTATACAATAAATGTCATATTTTTCGCTACAGGCGCTCATGGAATTAAAAGAAAAAAAAATACTCCCGTTTCCATCTTAATGGCAACATTTATGTAATTGTTGGTGATGAATAACTACATTCAGTGCTCGAAATGCGATAGGTGTCAGGAATTCACTACTTGTTCATTTATTTAAACGTTTTCGACTGTTACTGACATTTAAAGTCTTCCTAAGATACAGTTACTTAATTTAATAATGTTGCCACGAAATTAGGCGAGAGGAGATTGTAGGCTGTCTCCTGTGGTATGACGCAAATGACATCTCGTCTCGAAACATATCTTTGTCTCATATGAAAGTCTCCACTCTTACACTGAGAAAAATCCGTTCTCCGGACAGCGGTACATTGTACAGCGGGGGACACTTCTAAATGGTACAGCCATATGGAGATTTACGGCTAAGGTGTACCATTTAGAAGTGTCCCCCGCTGTACAAATATACGGTATCCTCTTGCTTACTACAGAAATAAGTACGGAGCATACGTTATCCGTATGCTACATAGGCACTGTCTTTAGATGTTACATCATGCTATTGCAGGATGTCTGATATCTAACTGTTTTCCGTATATGGCATACATATACTTATGTTAGATTCCTCAGCTGTATGTTATAAACATCCATATTTATGTGAGATCCTGGCCACCTATATTGTTTCCTACGGGAAGTACGTATAGAGGGAACGCTTCTACGGAAAGTATTATAAAACATGCGTTTTCAGTTATATGTCTGTTGTACGTTAAGTCCAAAAACTACAGGAATTACGCATGTAACCTACCTTTTTAAGTACGCCAGATACATATTTTTCTCAGTGTAAGACTCTTGATGATAATCTTTGATAGGCGGCCAGCAAGATGGAGAAAATTCCACTTTAATGGTCACCTGGCAATACATTCGGTCGCAGACAAAACCCACCCAAAAGCTTTCATGTCTAGAACAAAAGTCAACTAGATATATATTTTATGATTAAACATTAAATACACACTCTATGTACGAAAACGATGTATACATTAAAAGCTCAATAAATTTAAAATTGAAAGGACAATTAAGTTATTCAGTATAATTACTAGTTGATATGTAAAAGCGTAAAAATTAAATGAAATCTTTGAGTTTGACGTCCCAAGGTTATGCTGGATAGGCTAAAGAGACGGTGATGATGAGAAATGAAGAAAATGAAGTAAGTGGGGGAAAACAGAAGAACCCCGAGGAAACCCACGCACACGGTGTTTGTCCACCACAAAGTTCACATGGCAGGAGTCGAGATCGAACTCGGGCCCAATGCACCAGAGGTGAACTCTGTATCACTGAGCCGCCGATGCCCGATGTATAAGCCGAAAAAATAAACATATGTAACGATCACCTACGACCAGGACAGTATACAATGTGAGAATGAAAAAAAAAATCCAATATTAAACAAAATAAAGCTGTGTTTTCCTACAAGTTAACAAGAAACCGTTGGAAAAGTTTCCGTGGCTGCATTAAGACACGGAACACAAGCTAAAAATTAACTTCCCAAGTAAAATTTAGTTACAGAAAGTAGTTCGTGACCTGAAAAACCAAGAACAGTAAGGAGTATTTAAACTTCGGGTTTTGAGGTCACGGAGGTCCTTCTCGGAGGGTCCTACTGCACGTTTGCCGAGGAGTTTTTGATTAACAGGCTGCCTCGATTTCGGAAGAGAGGGGCCCAGAGTTCAATTCAGTTTTATTCAGCTCCATAAGCCACGCAAATAGTTTGTTGTGGGCTGTGACTGTTGCCTACCTCAGAGGTCCTGAGATCCATACCGTTCTATATAGCCACGCAAAGAGGTTTGCTGTGGACTTCCACTGATGGTCTCTTTAGAGGTCAAAAGTTCGATCCCGACTACGTAGCCACACAAAGAGGTTTGTAGTGGGCTCAAACCTGATCGCTACTCTAGGCTTGGAAGAGAAAGACGTGATGCATCTAGTGAATTGTAGTGCCTATAATTAGTGTGCAATTAAAACAGTTATCGTGGGATATAAAAAGAACACGAGAAGCTGACTTCCAATACGAGGCCGAAACGTGTAAGTAGCCAGTAATGAAATTTAATGCATAAATGACAGATTCACTCTTAAAACAGTTCTAAGCGATATAGCCCAAGGCTTATCTTTTGCCTGGCGTGTTATTTCAAATCATTTTGCTAATATGATAATCTTTGTAAGTCAAACAAAATATATATTATTTTAAACTCTATTCAACTAACTTTTGTGACACACAGAGTTTGACCCTGGTTTAGCAGATACGCAGTAGTGACCAACAGATTCCCTTTTGTTGTATGTATATCTTATGTAAATAAACAATAATCATCATTATATATTTTCTCCCTTATTCCATTTTGCAATTGTTAAATAAGATTAACAAAATTTTGTAAGAACTAACAGCGTTATATTAACAAAGGTTCACCAAGTAGTTTATAAAATAATTTCATCCTTATTTGTAATGGACTTGCAGGGGCTTATCGCCCATCCTTGTTAGGAAGAAGAAGCATATACAGTTTATTGCATTGCAGATAGCATACCCTACAGGGAAATTAAATTATAGGTCACACTCTATCACTGTACTACCACACCAAACTAGTAATATTCCAAGACAAGAACCATTTTCTTGTTCTACAAATAACACTAGACTAGCAAGTGATAACACAATACGTGTACAGAAACCAATACATAGTCATTCAGGGAGTAGCCAGCAAGTTATTCTAGAGGGCCTTGATTTTTACAAACTAAAAACAAATCCAAAGTTTCTTTCAAGATTATGAAAGAATTAATAACGCATAGATGCATACATATTTCAGAAGTGCATATTATTATTATTATTATTATTATTATTATTATTATTATTATTATTATTAGTAGTAGTAGTAGTAGTAGTAGTAGTAGTAGTAGTAGTAGTATTAGTATAGTAGTAGTAGTAATGGTATAGTAGTAGTAGAAGTAGTAGTAGCATATTTCATATATGCTACATTTCTGAAACTTGAGTCTTGAGAGTACGTGAAGTTAAAATCAAAGGTTATGTTACGGACGGCAAATGATGGCTTAACACCAAAAACACATTCCTGGCCGGGATCGGGGGTTAGTCTGTTTTATGTTTACTAAACGTGTTTAATAATTACAGCAAATGAAGGATGTTTATAATAGAATGTGAAAGAATACAGTTTTAAAAGAATTAAAGTACGTCTACATGTTAAAATAATTAAAAGAACCTAATTAATTAGCCACTTTGTACTCTCATTTGCTTAACTGGATGAACCGAGGCCTAAAGGAAAAGAGTTTTCTGCCCAAATCTTATAAGCAGTAGGATATTTTAATATTATAGAAATTGACCCTCCTTCCCCTTAGAAGTGTAATTTTCAAGATGCTGAAACATATAGTATTTTATTACTTTTAGTTAAAAGTTCAAATACCGAGTTTTATGCATCTAGCTTAAATAAATCCTTCCGTAATTTATTTACATATTTTCTGAGTAAGTAATGGGGAATTCGAACATAAAAAAGTGCTCCCTTTGCTCTTTCCTTTTTATGTTTTCAATTTTCAGTTTTTTTTTAAACAGGAAAGATTATATGCCAAGTTTCATTTTACTAGCTTCAGAAACGTGCGAGATACACTACCCTTTTAAAAAATCTTGCCCCACCCTTTTCACGATACTTATTTCCAAAAATTCTTTCTTATGTCCTGCTTTCATAAAAAAAATTTATTTTATAATTAAAATTTAACGACTCTACTTGTAGTAGTATGCCCAAAAAATCACTCATCTTTACTCTTTTATATAAGAGTACAGAAGATAAATACAGTCAAACAAATGGATTTCCATGAACAGTTTCCGGTTTCTTATAACTACCTGATTCGTACATTTCCCACAAGCTATGATTTTAAATTTACGCTCTGTCAAGGTCCAGGTTTCAAAAAGGAACTAACTGGAAATATAATAATATTATGTATTTGTGTACATGTGTAATATGTATAAATTTATTGTCTTATTGAAGCTTTCGTAATCTGGAAATAAACTTTTGATTTGCTTTTAATATATAAAAATCATGCTCCTCTAGAAAAATTTGCAGGCTACATCCCTAAATGACTATGTAGTAATTTCTGCAAAAATGGCACAGGACCTAAAATTTAGGTCTAGTGCCTATATTTTTAAGACTTGTGCCGTTTAAGACTTATGAATGTCACCCACTGTATTGCATAATAAATGTTCTTTGCTCAATTTTAAATTTACTGCGTTCTTTATGTATACAGTTGGTATTTAATGTTCACTCGTGAAATGTCTAGTGAGCTTTTGTCCTAATTAAGTAAACTTTGGTGGATTTTTGTCCTACTCTTAATAAAATACGCTCTGTACAGTATATATTGCAATTTTAAATGTTTGCTTGGTTTCAGAATTCTGGTAAAATATGCTTTTTAAACATTTTTTATTATTTATTTATTTATTTTTGTTTTAGGAATTTGTCTTGGGATTCTCGTATCTCCATTCGAAAGAAACGCATTTCTTAACTAATTATGTAATTAATTATTAGAATGAAATAGGTTGTATTATGTAATTCGTGTATAAGTGCAAAACAGATAGTGATAATAATAATCTTAATAGTACAAATATAGCTGTTACTGTTGGAATTAGATACGTTCGTAACATTATTACCAACTAGTTGCTGCATCGTCCCAATTTCGTGTGGTGGTGGCGAATTTCAGAACTAAAGCAAATGAATGAAAAAGGCACAAGTCCTAAATGGCAGAAGTCCTAAAAGGCAGAAGTCCTAAAAGGCACAAGTCCTAAAAATCATATCGCGGCAGAAGTCCTAAACGGCAGAAGTCCTAAAAGGCAGAAGTCCTAAACGGCAGATTTATCTCCGTATCACTATCGTCTTCTTCTACTTGCTCTTTTATCTTTTTCACGAAATCTTTGTTACCTTCCCGGTTTCTCGTTTTACCCTTTTGTCTACTTTGCACTTATTTCGCTCTATCTTTTGTAAATCTTCTACGAACTTATCCAAAGTCGAGTAGGCTACAGTCCGTACTTTCTCCATGTAGTAAGGCTGCAATCCACTAACTATAATCCCAATTTTCTTTTTATCTGTCATATTCGAGTCCAATCTCTCCCACATCACGAGCATATCATATACATAATTTATAATCGGTTCATCTTTCTGATATAACCGCTCACGGATTCTTTCCTATATATATCTAAGCTTACGTTCGTCCTCGTAAACTCGTCAACTATTTCCGCCTGTAATTCCTTATAAGTCATTTAATCCAATTTTTTTCGCTTTAACAACAACTTGATCCACTGTCTACCAACACCTTTAAACACGCTTGGCAATAACTCGTTTCTCTTATTTTCCGCGACACCTGCCATTTGACATGCATCATCGAACTCATCAAAGAATGATATTATGCCTCCATCGTTCTTCAAATCAAATTTGGGAAGTTTATTTACATCCGCATAAAAAGTCACGTTCGATGTCATATTTGTTTTACTATTGTTATCTAAATTTTCTGAATTCCTATCTTTACTATTATGTAACAAATTTTCGTCAAACCGGTCCATTTTCTACTTCAATCTTTGGACTTGTGGGTTCCACTTCTGTACTTCGACAATTTATGTTTTCTTGTTTTCGTCTTTCAGGCGTTCCCAAACTAAATAAATTATTAAACTCTACTCGTATGCCTTTATTTGCTTTTGGCGCTCTAGTTAGTACTGTATTTTCACTCATTTATTTATAAACTTTAACTTCAAAAATAATTTTTACTTAACTGACAGTGAGGGTTGGTGGTGAGGGTTAACCTATGTTTCTTATTATGAATACTACTTTTCATTTCTTCTAGCGTGTCTAATCAACATTGATTTATTTTAAATCAAACAACCTCAACTATTGTAATATTCTAGGATAACGAAGCAAACACATTTTCTACCATACCAATGGTGGGTTACTATGCCTAAAATTGTGAGCGAGCCGGGACTCGAACCAAAAGTATCTCCACCATAACAATGGTGGGGTAATATGCTTAAAAAATTATAAACGCACCGGGAATCAAACCAAATGCATCTCCACTATAACAACCTCCTTGCGTCGTGCCTATAGAATTCGGGAATGACTGCGTTGTGACGCCAAGAAGTTGCTTCTACCCATTGTCTGAAATGAGTAGGATGAGTAAAACTAGTTGCTTGCTAGAGGAAAAAATCTTTAAGTTTTACGTCCCACGGTTATGCCGGTTAGGCTAAAGGAGACGGTGATGATGAGAGATGAGTGAAATGGTGGAAAGAAAAAAGTGGGAGGAAACGGGAGAACCCCGAGAAAACCCACGAGCACGATGTTTGTCCACCACAAAGTCCACAAGGCGCGACCTGGGATCGAACCAGGGACCCCAAGCAACGGAGGTGAACGCTCTACCACTGAGCCACCGCGCCCCCACTTGCTAGCTAGAGGATTATTTAGTATATTACAGTATATTACAGTAGTATATACACTCCATGTATTTGAATCAATGAAAGTTGTAATAGTGTAATTGTGTTGTACTAGCGGATATGACCTAATGCATTCAGATCACAGTACTCGAATGTCTGGAGCTTCGATCACAAGTAACACTTATAACTGAGGTACACATACCTTTAGATGTTCAGGCTTCTTGGGATGACGAATGTCCACTCCTGGGCTTCTCTCTGGACAACGTTGATTGAATAAGTAACCACGAATACTGGTATCGGCAACTCGGCTTTATCACAGATGGCCGACTAAAAGCCAACCATCATAAGATGGTAGTTCATAATACTCGTAATCGTTGAATCTTAAAACAACCTCTGATCTCAAACTCCGACTTCTGATCCTGATCTAATCTGGATCTGGGTTTTTTATTCTCTTCTCCAGACGATGGAATTCGTCTTTTAATGACTTGACGTTGGTTACCTCAGCTATTGGTCAAACTTTCGTTGCAGACCGCGTTACATTGTGACTGAATTCCCAGACTGCGAATCTGAATCTGAATATTATGCCATATCCGAATTGTGTCTGTGTGAACAAATGGTTTCGTTACATTTTTCTGAAATTCAGGCTTACATTCATTTTCTTAATTTTTGTTTACACCATACTGCGAGTTAGCGTCTCGACAGTATTTCATGACCATCAAAACACAACCATGCGTAACTCATTACATAAGCAAGAAAAAACAATAACAAACAATAACAATAACACGTGCCATTCCAACATATCACAATTTCACATCTTTGTAATTTCCTTACTTAGACTTGACTTTAAATCATAATTATTCCAATCACCTAATGAAAATCCTATAGCCCTTTAATATGTATCTACAATATATATATATAATTTACATTTGGGAAACATCTTTAGTCTTTCGATACCCTAGGGAGGAAAGGTGTGCATTTAAAATTCATGGAAGCTGGCTGACCACTATTACTGTCGAATACATAGCTTTTGGGCTTATTCGGGTGAATTGGGGCACTCTTCATGCTAAGTCAGGTTCAATGTCCATGAAGTGGAATGAGAAATGGTTAATAATAAAATTTCCACTACGGCCAATATTAATGTCGAACCTATAGTTTTTGGGGTTGTTAATTTGGTTGGTGACAGACAAAAGCGTGAATTTCAGCTGGCCCGGAAACTGATGTTGGTAATTGATAATAAAATTATATTCTCTTTATATTACTGGTCTTGTTACTTCAATTCAAATGGAGCCTCCGTCTTCTTGGAATTTCCTCTGCTAAATACACCATATATTTGAAAAGTCCTCAATTAGTTTTTCACCATTTAGTTATCCACTATCTCGTCATATGAACACGCTCTCTTCGGTCTGACTCTTAATGATTGTGCATACGTTGAAATTTAGTATTTTTTAAAACATACATTTATGATAGTAAAACAAACAAAAACATTTCAGTGAAAAGTAGAAGAAAATTAACATGCTTTGAAATTACCTTTCTATGGAATCATGGCTATGTAGTGGTATCGGTCTGTATTCACAAGGCGACAAGAGTAGAGTAACAGTCGTCCTGTGCACCGAAAGACAAAGGCATGGAAGGAGCATTATTTCTGTTTCGGGTTAAGCGAATTGCTAAACAACTTTTATGAAGCTGAATATACTGAAGAAAACTTTCAAGTCATTATTAAAATAGTACAAAAATAATTCTATTGCTAGCGGAACACTAATAGCGCTAAAGATAAAGTAAAATATTCCTACTCTTTTTTAAAAGATATTTTCGCGTCTTAAATCGTGTTTGAAAACTTCGCCGCACCGAATTGAAAATGGCTTACCGATAATCATCAGTGGGCCATATTCTAGCTTTAACAGTATAAATTCAAATGTAATTCTTTTAGTGAATATATATATATATATATATATATATATATATATATATAATGATCTCTAAAAGTTATTCTTTTTCATATATATCAATTTCATATTTTTTGGGTAAAAGAGTGAATATTTATAAATGCTAGTTAGAATGCACGAACGTAAATGATATTGGCGTAAATAAGTGCCGAAGAATTGTTATGGCGTTATTTCTTTAGTTTTGTGCAATAACCACTACTGCTTTTACATTAGGCTAGTATGCAATTTTATTTCAGTTCTATAATGTAACTCTCGTTTTGTAAATTTCCTGAAGTTATGTGTATTCGTAAAAGAGAATCGAACCCCGTAACTGACGGTATAGGTCAGTTACGGAGTTCGGTTCTCTTTCATGTGACCACATAACTTAGTAGTTTTTGCTGTTTTCTGTTGCTTTTTTTTTTGTAGTTTATTCGTAATTTTGTAATTCAGGCCTACCACTAATTAGCAAAAGATAAGTCCCTGGATCTGATATGTGTATCGAATCCTGGATGAATGAATAACTTAAACCTCTACATTTGTTCGAATCTCGGGATGTATTGTAAGCAATTTAATACTATCACAAATTGGATTTCTCTCCAGGGACTATTGATTCATGGGAAAACGACTGATTAACGTTTCCCAGCCATTCACTTAATACATTATTTTTATTTTGTTTGTACTTTCTGTTTTTGATATTTTGTTTTCAGAATGGCTTCAACTACACAAGTCGAGACGTTGCTAATGCAGTAAATAAATTAGCAAACAATTATTTTAAAAAATGCTGAACAAATATAAGATAATCATGCGGGATTGCAATCGATAACTGATGCGATGAAAAAACGAAATAAGGGAGTGGAGAATTAATTAAGCACAAAGTTTGGAAAGTATCGAATTGCAACAAATAACAAATATCGAATTGCAACAAATAATTGCAGTGTGTTTTGATTCTTCAGCAAAAAGACATGAAATCCAATCAGAAACTTCATAAAATATAAAATATGTAGCCCAGTCTCGGCTTTGCACTAATAATAATATTAAAAATAATACATTAATAAAATAATTACAGTACCAATTTCGTAAAAAAATCTCCCAATAAAGAAAACAAAATAATAGCCACGATGAGATTCGAACCTAATATTACACAGATGACACCGCTTGTGAAAAAAATGTTATGGATTGTACTTTGAGTGCACAGTCGGGACAAAAAATGGGCTCCACGGGTGATTTGTAAATCTTGTGCAATGAATCTTCGGGGGTGATTGTATGGAACACACAAAGCATTGTCACTTGTTGTACCAATGATGTTACGTGAATCTAAAGACCATACATCACATTGTTCCTTTTGTTTAAGAAACGTAAGTGTAATAACCTCAAAAAACCATAATTCAATTATATACCCAAATTTAGCTTCCGTTCTTCGACCTCCTCCACACAGCCAAGAGTTACCTGTGCCTGTTCCACTGAGAAAATGGTCGTTGAATGATTCTGATGAATGCGCTACTTCAATAGACCATGATTCTGATATTAGAGAAGAGGAAGATGCTGTGTATATCGAAAAATAGTCGGAGAAGCAATTAATATCTTCAAGTAAATTAAATAGTCGTCTTATGAATTTACACTTGTCCTAGTCATAAGCTGAAATACTAGCTTCGAGACTGCAAAAGTAGAACCTTTTAAGAAGAACAGAAAAGTAACTAAGTATCAATTCGTGGATGTGATCTGTAAATTTTCCATTATCATGTAAATTTGGTGTTCTCTACAGATGTATACGGACTCATGTCTGCATTGAACGTTGATTACATGAATGATTGGTGGTTATACATTGACTCTTCCAAACTCAGTCTGAAAGCCGTGCAGTTACATAATGGAAATTATTTCGATTGCTTATGCTGTAGGTATGAAAGAAGCATACGGAAATATGAAGCGTTTACTTGATAATCTTCAGTACGCGGAACGTTCATGGCATATTTGCAGTTTTTCAGTTATTGGCCTGCTTTTGAGGATGCAATGGGGTACACAATATATATATATATATATATATATATATATATATATATATATATATATATATATATATATATATATATATATATATATTCTGTGCGAATACGACAGGGCAAAAGATCAACACTACAACTTAACACGATGGCCAGCAAGAAATTTTTGACTCCCGGAGAGAAAAGTGTTAGTTACGAACCTCGTGTCCAACTGCACAATGTTTACTTATCGCCATTCCACATAAAGTTAGGATTAATGAATATTTTTGTCAAGGCTCTTGATATTGATTGTGATGGCTTCCGGAATCTGAAGACAATATTTCTCCGCATCACAGATACAAAACTTAAGGGATATTCGTTGGATCAACAATAATGAAAGTGATGAAAGATCTACAATTCGACGAAACCCTGAGAGAAAAGGAGCGAAGACCATGGGGTGCGCAGAAGAATGTGTTATATTTATTTCTGGGAAATAAAAAAAATATCGTTCAAATTGTCGAAGAGCTGATACTGAATTTTCAAAAATGGGTTGCAAAATGTATGTGAACCTTCATTTCCTCCACAGCCACTTATACTTCGTTCCCGAAAAATTAGGTGCAGTATCAAATGAAAACGGTGAAAGATTTCATCAAACAATCCGTGTGCTGGAAGAAAGATACTCGGGAAATGTGAGGGGGTATCTATGCTACCTGACTATTGTTCCACAAGAAATTGACTGGTAAAACAAACAAAAAGAAACACCGATAAGAACTTTTATCAGTTTGTGAAGCAAGACAATTTTTATTGTTTTTTAGTAACAGAGAACAGGAAAATGCGTGCAAAGGGTAACGATGAAAAGAACATTTTGTGAAGCAATATAGTATTTTATTTCATTTCTGTATGTTGTGTTTCAATAATTTCGTAATTTCTCATTGTAATGCAACTAAGAGGTGCGTGGATGAATCAATTTCCCCAATTGTAAACAATTTTTTTAAAATACATTTTCTGGCGCATGAGCGCCCATAGATTCTTTCCCCCCCAAAAAACCTGAAAAGTATGCAATTTTGTCTCAAAACCATTCCAACGGTAGATACACTTGCGCAAGACCAGTATTTCTATGTGAGAATCCAGAAGGCAAATGCCAACTTGAGGTACTCACGGTCAAGAGTTGGTAGAATTTTGTATCTAAAATGTGTCCTCTAAATTTGATACGGCTCATCTAAAATTTAGACGGTCTTTACGAGCTTGGTAATCTTTAGCCTATGATATTAATCATCTTATGTATTACAACTTTAATCGGCTAATTCACAGAATTGGAGACTGATAAAGAAATTCTAGTTTATTCAACGTAAGAAGTTCTACAGGAATCAGTTATGCCTTTGCAGGAAGGAGTAAAAGGTTGCGAATTTGTCACAGAGTCAGTGGTTCATTTTCTAGTTTTAACAGAGTTAAGTGAATGTAAATTGAATTGTAACATTTTTTAGTGATAGCGAAAGAAAAAAAATGTCTATGTGTTACCTCAAAAAATATTCCTTCTTGATATATATAATTTTAATATATTTGGTGGTAAAAAGTGAATGTTTAATAGTATTAGTAAGAATGCACCGATCATAAATCAGAGAGACATAAGTAACCGTTAAAGTATTGTGTAACGTGCTCTCGTTATAAATATGAAGGTCGTTCGTGGAGGCTCTAGCTATTTTTATATAGTCTAGGACACGTTTCACGTAAAAATTAAATGTGTCTATATACGTATCTTTTGTAACAATCATCAATGGTAAGACGACTCCAGAGTATAGAAAGTTGTTCAACAAACACAGGGCAACCATGAATTTAGGCGAAAGTATATTTTTTAAAATAATAAGATATTTAAGTCCTCTTTACTAATAACTTTATAAACCTCCTCAAAATATATTCCAAAAATAAGATCCGAAAAGCCTCTCATTACACACATTTAACAATAACTATATACTGTTCCATTTAAACAAGCACTTGGCATAATTCATAATGAAACATTTAAGTCTTCAATGCTACAATATTCCGAAATAATTCACTTATTATTTTTAATATAACCCTTTTTTTCAGTAAAACTGATTTCTTCGAAACATACGTGTAATTCAAAAAACAAACTCACCGTGATCGTGTTACACCAAGGAGATTGTAATATGTGCATTCAGATACGCTTTAATTTGAAGACCACTTGCTAATATTGAAAAATATAACTTCTCGCGGTAATAGCACTATGAAGTATAATAGTTTTAATGAATAACGAACTGCAATTCACTTCAAATCCAAGAATAACTTCTTTTCTATATATTCCAAATGCAATACTATTTCGCTTTTCAATTTGCCCATCTAACTTTTGCACCGATTTAAACACTTTCCCAACTTCTGAAATCAAACACTCCACTTTGTTCATTTCAGTCTGAATTACCTTAACGTCACCCAGAGGGATAGAGCCACAACAAGTCGTTCCAAATATTGTCAGATATGGCGCTTTAAAATCGCCTATCTGGTTGCATAACCCTCTCAATAGAAATGAGGAAAAACAATTCGTAACGTCAATACGGTACACATATCACTCACCCCACATAAAAAGTTGACAAACTTTTTAAATACCCGATCATTTTATAAATACCGTATTGAAAGTTATGAATGGAGAATTTATTGTCCGTTATAAACGACATGTTTAATTAGTATCTATAACTACCATTCTACTCCAAATTCTACTAACTCTACCACCACATACCTACATACTCTCATTCATCCAAAAGAAAAATAACAAAACTAAAGAAAAGAATTATCCCCCAAAGTCATTCTCACACTGACGCATCCTTCTACTTACACTATCCAAGTTAGTAAATTTGAGTCCAAGGTCGAACTATTCATAACCTTTACAAAATTTTATAATTTTCAATTTATTATATATATATTATATTATATTATATTATATTATATTATATTATATTATATTATATTATATTTATTATATTATAAACTATTCTTATTCCTAATATCAATTTGGTGAGTTTCTTATCAAACCATTTCAAATTCCAAAAATATAAATTTACAGACACATACTTGTGTGTCTTCAATATATATAATTACATATGTACACCGCTGATATATCTCTGATTTTCCAAATTTTCTCCAAGGCGATGCTCCTTCAAAAATCCAATTGCCGTTTACAACCCAGTCAAATAAGTTTGCGTTCGGTGGCACTCATTTAATTACAATCCTCTAAATCCGCGTACATTAAAATGTATACATTTTCTTTATATTAATCCCAGGCCTCAAATTATTAAAAATTTATATTAACATTCACAAAAAATTATCACACACACACACACACACACATATATATATATATATATATATATATATATATATATATATATAGAGAGAGAGAGAGAGAGAGAGAGATAGATAGATAGTTTTTTTCAGAATTTTAAGCATATAATTATAGCTTGATGATACTAATTAATAGTACTTAATTTAGTTGAATCATACATTCAATGACTAGAGTTTAATATATATATTCAATTTCCTACAATTCTTCTACCCTCTCTGAACAGTTTAATCATGTCAATATGAACCTTACCTACATCATTGTTGTTATCTACCACTCGAATCTGGACAGTATTCCCTCCTAACCAGCGCTCAATGAAAAATGACCCCATCCATTTTGGACATATTGATTTAGTTCTTTTATCTTTCAAAGATGATTGAAATTGAGCTTTAATCAATATCTTATTTCCCACTTCATATGTATTGCGAAGTCTTCTTTGATCATACAATTTTTCTTTCTTTGCCATGCCTTCTTCATATTTTCTAAGGCTGTCTTCCATATTTGAGGATCTTTAGTATAAATTTCCTCCAAGCTTACATTCCACCGTATATCTAAAGGGTCACAAAGATTGTACGCAAAAAACATTTCTATGGGACTACACTTAGTATCTTCGTGTATAGCTGAATTAATAGAAAATTCTATTTCCCATAATGCTCTATCCCATTTACTCTGTTTATCACTGAAATAAATTCTTAACGAATTTATAATGGTCGAGATATATCTTTCACTCGGATTCGAAGCAGCGTGATAGGGAGCAATTCTAATGCCCCGTATCCCATTTCCATAGAGAAAATCCTTAAATTTTGCCGAATTAAACACTGAATGATTATCATGCGCTACTGAATAACAAAATCCGTTCCTACACATTAACTTATACATTTTATTAATAATAGACTGACTCGATAAAACTTTAATGGGTTCTACAAAAATTGTTATGGAAAAACGAATCAACTATTATGAAACAATAACGTCCCGAACGACTCTCTACCATTGGTACAAAAAGTCCATTTGCCAACAACCATTAACCATTTTTTTTTCATATTGAGATACTAACTGTCCCTGCGGTTTCACGTTAGAACTTTTATTTAATTGACACTCTCTGCATGTAGATACACAATCCCTTATTTGTTGGACCATCCCCGGCCATGTAAAGCGGGCAAATATTTTTCCAATTGTTTTTTATACTACAGTGCGATCCGAGCAAAATATTAGAATGATAGAATTGTATGATGCTTTTTTGCTAAAGTCTTCGGAATACATACTTTATAAGGGTTTCTAACTGCCCTAGTTTTCTTGCATAATATCCCCTGTACCAACTTATATCCTTCAACAGTCTTTTTGGCTTTTAGTCGTTTTATAATTTCTTTCAGATCCGGATCATTTTCTTGATGTTCGTTGATGGCTATATTTGCATAAGGCATATTCCATAAATTTATCAAAAAATAATTAGTTACCTGTTTCTCATCTGATGGGTTAACATGCATCTCCTCAAAGTTATTACTATCGGACAACCTTGATAGAAAATCGGCTGAAATATTTAAATTTGTTGAAATTGATTTCACAACAAAATTAAACGAAAAAAAGACGATAAAATAATGAACCATAACGCTTGACTCTTTTCATATTCTTTATGGCATATACTAGTCCAGCGTGATCGATACGCAATTCAAACTGTGAATGCAAATAAGTACTATACCGTTCCATCAACTCCACCGCCGCCATCATTTCAAGTAAATAAATAGGTTTATTTAAATCATATTTCTTGAGGCGCAGACTAAAATATCCAACCGGTAACAAATCATCATATTGTTGTACTACGCCTCCCAGACTCTTCAGAGATGCATCTGCATTCAAAATGAACTTCTTATTTAAGTCAGGAAGTTTCAACATTATGTGTGATTCAAACATAAGTTAAATATTGTCTAAGGCTTTCTGTTTTTCGGGCCCCCAAACAAAGTTTACAGAAACACTCCTTAATCGATTAATAGGTTCCATTATTTCATGGAATTGGGGAACAAATTTGCCATAATACTGCAGAAAAGAGCTAAGCGAAATTAAATTTTCCTATTTCTAGGAGCTGGTAATTTACGAATTACTTCAACCCGTGCTGGGTCCATATACATTTTTCCATTTTCTATTATAAATCCTAAATAGGAAATCTTAGTTGAAAAAAAGGAACATTTCTTTTTAAATAAAGTTAAACCTTTCTCTTCCAATTTTTTCAAGACCTTTTCTAGAATAATTTTATGACTCTCTAAATCTTTTGACTTTATTATTACATCATCCATATACCATTCAACGCCTTCTTTCTTAAGTGGATATAACAATTCTGTTAAAATTTTTGATAAAACGTGACTACCTGCTGCTAAACCAAATGGTAAAAATTTAAATTTGAACAATCCCCTATGGGTCAAAAAGGCTGTATATATACGGCTTTCTTTAGTTAGCGGTATGGTTAAGTACGCCTTACGTATATCAAGATGTGAAAAGAATTTACCATCTGCTAGTTCGGCTAATACATCCTCCATACGCGGCGTATATTGAGTATTTAAACATAAACGAAAATTTAAAGACGAATAGTTTACAACCTTGCGTTTTGATCCACAATTATTATTAACCACAAAACATGGAAAAGCAAAATCACTATCACTCGCTTGTATTATCCCTTCACTCAATAATTAATCCAAAATCTTATCAATATCCTTTTTAGTAGCCCGTGATAAAGGATACGCTTCTTTGCGAATAGGAGAATAATCATCTAATATTATATTATAAGAATAGTCTGTAATAAATCCAATATTATCAGAAAATACATGAGGAAATTTTGTAACTAAATTATTAACACACCCTTGTATATGTGGATGCTAGTCAACCACTTCCGGATCCACCATCTAGGATGCCCGCTCGATCTCTGGACTCAGATCCGCAGTTGTTTCATGGATATTCTTCATACATCTTCCAACCCTGCCTCTGTCGGCGCCTCCCAAACATCTCTGACCACTCGCCTGTCCTGGATTCGCCACCATCCCTGGATGTACTGGAGTATTTCCCATTGGATCCACTCCATTCTCCCACATCGATGATACATCTCTAACACTATTTGCTTTAATGAATAAATTTGTAAAAATTTCGTACTGATTTAGAGAAGATAATTCACTATTGAGCTGTTCCCTAATTGCACTTGTGGCAGGGGGACAAGTTTTTGAAGAAAATTGTAGGCTAATTTTTCCATTTTCCAAAGGCAACACTAATTCATTTTGAACTAAATCAATTTGCGCTTGTATAGATTTAAGTTCATTAATACCCAAGATGAAAGGTGGATTTAAACTATTAATGAGAAAAAAAAATTCATTTTGTAAACCCGCTTTTGAAATGTAATATGTAGCATAACACACTGGTTGCGTGTCACTTTGCTCTGATTCACACCCACCCGTAAATTTCTCATTGTAAACTACTATAGACCTAGCTAAAGTTTTATTCCACTCATCAAATAATTGTTTACTGACCAACGAGGCTGAAGAACAAGTGTCCACCCAACCTAAATATCGTTTACCCATTATATAAGCTGGGATAAAAGCCGCCACTAAATTTCTTTTATCACGACATGAATAAGGTTTACTAGTCTTTGTCCAACTATAAGGATCACAATTCACTTTAGCTGTACATCCACCCGCATCGAATGTTTCAGCTCGAACCCCGCTCTCTCATACAAGTCGATGAATTCAACTGTTCACTGGACTCATTCAATTCACCTGTACCATTTCTAATCTTCTCATGGAATGAATTTTGAAATCCTTTTCTATCCCCAACACTGGATCTCTTATAATCCTTTCGACAATTCAGATAATTCCCCCCATTCCCTGCAAAGCGTTCATTAATTTGGGAGAAATTTTTGTCCATCTGATTCACACCACTTCTCGCATATCTAGAGTCCAACAACTGAGATTCATCACCAACTGTGATTTCTTGCTTAAATAAGGATGAGTGACGCTTAATGTTATAATTCTTTTCCAGCACTCGATCCTTTTTACCACACCCCCTTTTACAAATATCTACCGGCTCCCTAGTCGGAGAAAAAAGTCGTGTTCAAGGACAAAAAGTTTTTTGTTACACTTAAACTTTCCTTCCGAGAATTTATAAATTGTTTATTTTTCTTCACGAAAGCATCATCCTGCGGGTATCGAACCCCTTTGATCACTTATATGAGTAGAAGACCCCAATCCCTCTGCAAAGCGTCCTACTGGAGTCCTACTCATATTCACCTTTACCATTTGTTTATTTAATAAAGATTGTTTATACGCTCTACAAGTCGCCATTCGATGGTTCGCACCACAAAAATAACAATTAATTTGTTTCTTCATTGCACTATCCGCTCTAGTAAAGTTTATCATTGAATGTTAAAGACTTACCTGGGACAAACGAGCATTTATCACAAAACGGATAGATCTTGTTGTCACTCACAATCAGATACGTGAAGCGAATACTGACATAGCAGACTGATTTAAAAATGTTCTCATAATATAAAACTTAGTAATTAGAAACTTAATACATTAGTAAAAAGATAGTAGTTATGAGATACGAAGTTGTTCTTATATTAATCTATATGAAAGAAATGATAACATTGTAAAATTTATTTATTTATATACTCGCGAACAAAAGTGCATTTACACTTCCAATTGTTAATATTTTTCAACTTTAGACAACCAGAATTACACTCAAGATTGGTTGGTTAAGAACTAAGTAAGGAGTTCTACAAGTACTCTAGTTTGTTCAAGATATGTCAGTGTAGCAACATCCAAAGACGTAGAAAAACATCCAAGTCTCTGCAACGAATAAAATGCGGAATAAGGCTTCGTTTAGTACCTATAGGGCTATTGATATGAGATAGTTAAAAAGTGATTTTATTTATCTTCAGACATATCAAGGAAAAATCGATGTTGACCAAACTTTCATTTAGTATCATATGGTACAGTATTTTGAAAATTGCCTGAATGTTTTACATTATTTCTTTCAACGTCACCTTCGCGTTTGCTACTTTGTAAATGTTATTGTCCTAAGGGTGATTTTACTTCCATCTTTGTTTCTCAAAAATTTATTTTATCCGCAAAACCATCTTATTTTAATTTTTTAAACGATAATTATTGTTATGTGTCACTTACACACTTAATTTAACAAAATTACTTCTCATGTTATATTACTAGTTTGTGTGTTCGAAATCCGAAATCAAAAAAAAAAAAAAAAAAAATGGACAATGTAGAAACATTGTCGGATGTGACAGTTTAGTAAGAAAAAAACATTGTATAAAAAACAAGTCATGTTTCACAAGAAATTAAAAAAATGTATATCCTTCGGTATCTTATGTGCACATGAATTTGTGTAATTTAATGTCCAATTAATAATACAAGTATGCCTCGATTACAAACACTTACGACAAGAAAGGAACACAAGTTCTTTTTTGTAGAACGCTGTAACATATTAGTCACTATCCCTTTCTTTCTTCTAAGTAAGCAAAAACTGTAAATCAGTAAAAAAATAATACACAAAAATAAACAAAACATTAATGAAATATGAGTATGGTTAACTGTTCTTGATATTTCAATAAGATACGTATTTCTGCACCTTCTGTGGTAAATATGTGCATGATTATCCCATCTCAGCTTTACATGAAGAACTTTCAGCAAGGATAATTTATAATTCACCTTGTAAGAAGACATTACACTTAAACATGTCATTTAGAAGTAGAGTGGATTTGAACTGAAGATTTTGGGATTACTAAACCATCGCCAGCAACACCTCGACTATTCTTCCACTATTGGCATTGTCTTGTAATTGAGTAGTTACGTTAGTAAAATGAAGTTCAGTGACAGAGAACGAAAAATGTTTGAATGGAGGAAACAAATAATACAAAAATGTTTTTTGTTTTGCTGGATCAAGGTTAAAATGGCCAAGTCTTGGTTACGACAACCCTTTTGAAGAAATCTTGTACGATATTTGTAACAGAGCTGTAGTCGTTTAAATCATGCTTTGCTCTTTTAACCTATTTTTGGGATACTTGTTACCAAGAAAATTGACAAAAAATGTTATCACTAACTTACACTTGATGACTTTAGACAAGATTAATGATTCGTCAAGCTTTCAGTTCACGTTAATTGCCGGTTAAAAGGTATTTTGCCAGGTGTTCGCTTAAATTATCGAAGTAAATTTTGTCAAGTAGAGCTATGCAAATTTTTTAATGGATTATATTAAATTGAATCACTATAACTATTATGATATTATCAACTTATTTGCAATTAAACAGGGAAGTAGTTAGTTAGCGTTCGACGAGTGCAAGAAAGTTCGATTGTACAATAGAAGCGAACCTGCACAGCTCCTTCCACACCTTAGGTTGTCAAGGAATATATCAATGACGTTACAAGTGCAAATTACAAACATTATAAATTTAATTTGTGAAATGTTAAGCCAATTTCCAAACTAAGATCTTATAAACGTACATACCCTTCGTGTATGGGTTTTGTCCTGACATATTACACTTTTCTCAAAGCTTTGGGCTGACGTTTTGAAACACTGGTAAAGTTCAAACAGCTATTGCTGCTGAACGAGATATTAGAGTGCGCCTGGTGGACCTGTTAAACCCTAAAACCGTCGAACATAGAAAATGTGAAGATATGCGCAAAATTATTAATTTGTCCTTCAATATGACTTTGTTTGCTACAAGTACAGACACATTTCGCAATTACAAACACGTGTTTTGTATGCAAACACAGTTACAAGCAGATGATAGTAGGATGGAAGCAGAAAATCACGAAATTTGTTCGGATGGGGTTTAGAAATGGGGATTGATTCTAAGACGGACGACTCTCCCCTCACTAGCGCTCTTGCGGAGGACACCCATAAGAGAGGACCACAACAGAGCAGAGGTATAAGTTCATTAACTTGCCAACCTTCTCTGGAGCTGCACTGGCTAAGGAGATTATCTTGTAAACTTTATCTCTGGAGCATGTTGTGTGCGAAACAGATATACCAACATCAACTTCCCTCCCAGGCTGCAATGAACAACGGTGGACACCACAATATAATCATCATGGTTGACTAGAGAGGTGAATGACTAGATGAGTTCTGCAAAAGCCATAACCTGACTGTAACAAACACTATCTTCGAAGCATCACTTAGAAGAAGATACACATGGACAACACCAGTAAACATAAGAAGATACCAAACAGACTATATACTGGTAGGTCAAACATTAAGAAATCAAGTAAAGAACAGTAAGAGTTACCCAGGTGCAGACTTTGGCTTAGACTACTACTTCCCTCCAATTAATAATACACGAGTATAAATTGGGGTATAATTTAGTTTTGAAGAAAAGCGAACTCCGTCTAAAAAGAAAAGAGTAGTAGCATCTAAAAAAAGTGGAACACAAGAGAAGAGATGAAAACTCATAAAGGGAATTTGCAACTGCGACAAACGACGAGACGTCTAAAGTAGCTTTAGCAGGTGATGACATCAACTTAAATGGGAATCCGTGAAAGCAGGGATTATAAAAGCAGCCAACGAGCACTCAGGGAGATAATTGAGAACCCAATATAAACCCTGGATAATAGTAGCAATATTGGAAATGATGGAGAACAGAAGACAGTTCAAGATAACAAACAAAGATGAGGAATACAGAAGGTGCAGAAATCACACGAACAGAGAAGTAAAGAAGGACAGATAAAGCTGCATAAACAACTTGTGCAAATAAATTGAGAAAAATATAGTCAAAGACAATACTGAAACCTGATTTATAAACGTTAGAAAACAGTTCAGTTAGAGAGAGAAAGGTAAGGCTAGTAGAAGAGAAAATTAGGAAGAAGGAATACATTGAAGAATACTACAAAGGGGACAAGGTGAACGAACAAGACATGGAGACGGAAGAAGACATCGATGAAATGAATTAGGATCATCAATTTTAGAAAAAGTACTTGACAATGAGAAAATGAAATATTGTAAAGCCCTAGGAATAGAACAAATATCAACGGAAGTGGTTAAGTATAATAGAATTGCAAAAAATAAAAAAAAAACTATCTAACCTTACTAACCAAATGTACATCTTACGAAAAATATTAAACGACTTCGAGAAAAGCATGTTTGTCCCTATCCTGAAGAGAAAAGGCGCACTTAAATGCGAAGATCACACAAAGCTATAAGTTTACTCTCCCAATTATCCAAAATACTGTGCAAAATTATAGGAAACAAGTGGAATTTAAAATCAAAGAAAGGCCATCAGAGGACCACTTTGGATTCAGGAGGGAAAGCAGAAGGGAAGCAATAATAATTCTACTGTTGATCATGGAACAGTACATCAGAATAAACAAGGCAAATGTGACAGCATTTGTAGATATAGAGAAAGCTTTTGACAACGTAGATTGAAATATCATGCTCAGGGTGTTGAAGAATCTAAAGGTGAGTTACAGAGACATAAGAATATTATACCAACTTTAGAGGAACTTTACAGCTGTTGTATTAAGATATCTGAAGGAAGCAAGGATATGCAAAGTGTAAAGGCAAGGATCTAGACTTCCATCTCTCCTGTTCAACGTATATTTTCTATATAAAAGAGGCTATGAATGAATTCTGTGATAAAAACGAGAAAGACGTAAAAGTAAATGACCTGGTATCCAGTACAACAACTTTTTGTTGATTACAAAGCATTTAAAATGAAGAACGGAAAGGACTTGTAGGCAGAACAGGACAGGAAGGGAGAAAACAATGGCTAGAGGAATGGGAATTGAAGACGCTCAGACGTTTCCTTGATTAGTAATTCTAATATCCTTGGACGTAAGATGTGAAAAGGAGGTAAGTTCCAGAATAGCGCTGGCTAAACAAATATTCATTAGGAAAAGAGAACTGCTAACATCAAGAAATGTGGCGCTGAACGTTGAAAACGATTTTTTAAGACTGTGGTAGCGAGTGTGGCGCTTTACCAATCAGAGACGTGGACATAAATAAAAGCTTAAATATGCATGCTGGAAGAATTTCAAATGTGGTTTGGCGCAGAATGCTGCGCATATTATGGACCGAAACGAAAGGAAATGAAGACATACTACAATAAGTTAATGAATGTATACATATCATGTACATAATAAGAAAAAAAGAAAGCAAATGCTTGATTATTTTATTCGCCACTGAGGTTGGATCTCCGTGTTGATAGAGGGAAAGACAGAAGGAAAATCAGGAAGAAGACCAAGGATATAACATCTAGATGCAGTTACGAAGAAGGGACTTTGTCAAAGTATAAAACAGTTCTCCCAAGGTGAGAACAATTTTTAATGTGTCCTTGCTGTCCACAAACCTATGGTTTTCGTGAGAAAGAATAATAATTCGAGACAAGACGGTCATATAATTTTCGAGATGGGATATTATCTTGAAAATACGAGACGAGACCTGTTTCGTCTCGTCTCTTGACAACACTAGTGATATCACGAAACAAGATATTTCTCGTGTATCCTGTCGATAGTGAACGGCTATTTTTAGTATATATATATATATATATATATATATATATATATATATAATTTTCGAGTAGAGATGTCGTTTGTAGGAGACTAAGCAATAGAGCCAACAATCCTGTCTTGAATCGTCTCGCTCCAACACAGTTATAGTAGGTAACTTTGTCTTAGGAAACTTTTAAAAATCAGTAACATTCGAAAACGTTTAATTAAATAAACAAGTAGAGTATTCCTGACACATATTGCATTTCGAACTCTTGGAATGCAATTACTGACTGACAATTACAGACGTGTTGCCACTAATGTGGAAACGGGAATATGATTTCTTTTTAATTCCATGAGCACCACAAGCATGAGATTTGAAATTTAATGTCCAGTTTTTATGAAGAAAGTAACAAAAATTGTTTCTAATCTATAAAGTGATGTTTCTAAAAGCGAAAAGAAATTACGTTCTTTAAAAGAAATTACATACACTCTGCTTGGGTCGAATGTAGTACAAATGTTCACATCAATCAATGGAAAATATTGTATTCAAAGCTTCGTTTGGTTCAACATTGGTTTCATGAAACAATCATGTGTTACACTTTATTATCTATTCTATCCTCTCCGATACATTAACTGATTTTGCGTTTATCGAGGAATATTACCTAAGTCGTAGGAAACTGCTTCATAATATAAATATTTTTTTTTTACTTTAATGAGGACTCGAACCTAGGTTTGTCTGCTTACAAGGATGATGCCTTAAACTACCCGCTATCGTGTTCACCTATCAGCAGTTCACATAAACCGTGAAGTATTCAACAGTTCTTTCACCTTGTGGGAAATCATTTGATAATACGAATAATCTACTCTCGTTGTTGTCAACACTGATTGAATGTGACATGTATTAATACTAAGGAGTTTCCTTACTTGTAAGTGTTGCTTTCGTCTTTTTTATGTTTCTTTTCTTTTTTAAATTTATTTCTCTTCATTTTCTGTTTATTGTTTGAATCTACCGTATGCCCTAAGATCATTGAATGTCCATCATCACATAAAAGTAAACATTTAATAGGTAAGTCTGTTTTGATACATGTAGATAGAGGACAGAAATCTATAATGCATTTTTAAAGTAGTGATGCCAGGAGTCGGTACAATCGCATCATTTTCGATACGATACTTAATGTCAAGATTTATTACAAATTTCATGAATTAATACTTTAGGAAGTATAATTTAATAGGGAGCATTCTTTATTCGCCAATGAGAATACCGATAATAATTACAAAACCTTTCCAAAGAAGAATGAAGATTAGTAACACCGGTGCAAGAAAGGCGTTTTTCTTCCTTTGATATTGTGATAAATTTTAAACGTGTGTAGTAGTTTTTTTTTCTCATACAAAAATAACAAAATCAACAAATGTAAGACAACACACATTTTGCATCCTCCGTTCAATAAAATGTATTGATTGATCTTACTCTCTCTTACTAACCAACTGTGCTACCGACTGTGACGCTACAAGTCTGTTTCAATACAAGGCACGATTCTCATTATGATCGTGTTCCAAGTCAGCCTTTTCATGGAAAATTTCCACTGTTATTTTATTTATACGGAGTCTGCAGGCACAACAAATGTTAGAAATATTAGAATAAATGTTTTATTTGTGGATATAAATCCACATTGTTCAAACTGTCAGTGACGTAGAGGGTTGAGTTCTACCTGGAATTTCAAAATTATCTCCTCTACAACAAAGTTGATAATTTTTGTAATTTGGGCGCAATTATATTTGACTCTAGTTTCTTTATTGAAAAAATATTCAATAGAAATATTACAAGCATTTTTGTGATTAACCTTTCCTATTGCGGAAATCTTCCAAAATTTCGAATATACAAAGGAAACGGTTATAGTTTCCAAGAACATCATTTTATTCCTACCTGTATATAGTCTCTTTCCGACGGTACTAACGTTGAGCAAACGGGTCTTGAGTTAACTCTAAAATCTCGTTTACCAGAACCTGTTGGGTAATAAACTTTCAAATTTACCAGTGTTTCAAAACATCAGCGCGAGACATTGAAAAAAAAATGTAATACGTCAGGACAAAACCCTTACAGGAAAGATCTCTCTATTCATAAGATCTTAGTTTACAAATTTTCTTTCCACTTCAGAAATTAAATTTATAACGTTTCTAATACCATTTGTAATGCTAATGTTAAGTTTCTTGACAAGCCGAGATGTGGAAGGAGCTGTGCAGTTTGACTCTTGGGATGCACTCTCATTTACTTGCACACCACCAACCACGACCCTGTGTATATAATTTGAGTACAAATACATTTACAATATCATATTAGTTATCGTGATTCAATATAGCAGAATCAATGCAGAAAATATTAGTATAAACTATTTGGCAAAATTTCTTTGATAATTTAACCGAATGGATGACAAATTACCTTTAAGAAGGAATTAAAACAAACTGAACGCTGAACGAATCATTCCTCTTGACTAAAGTAACCAAGTAGTTTGGTGCAAACATTTTATTGCCAATTTTCTCGGTAACTAGCGTCCCAAAAAATAGGGTAAAAGAGCAAAGAACGATTGAACCGAGTACTACCCGGTTACTAGTATCTCACAAAATTTATTAAAAAGGGTTGTCCTAATCAAGACTTTCCTTTAACTTTCATTTGGAAAGCGAAACGTGTCTGTGTTCGTTTCTCTTCTTTTTGTGCAAACATTTTTCGTTTTTTCTCTCTCCGATTTTCATTTTATGAAGTGAACTAACAAGTTAGGAGACGTTGGCGCTAATGTTGAAATACTCGAGATGGTATGGGCGCTGGTCTACTAATCCCAAGCTCTTCAATTCAAATCCACGATACTTCTAAATTATACTTTTAAATTGATATGTTCTTACAAGGTGAATTATAAATTGTCTTTGCTGAAAGTTTGCCATGTACAGATTAGATTAAATAATCAAACACATTTTAACCAAGAGTGAGAGAGAGGGATAAAACTTATTATCACCAGCAGTCATCCATGTTCATATTTGATTATGTTTTAGTTTAGTTTTGTACATTTTCCTTACAAAATTTGCAGTTCTGGATTGCTTAGAATATAGCAAGGTATAATTTGTGATATGTTACGGCGTTCTACAAGAGATAACTCGTGTTCACTTCATATCATAAATGCTCCTAATCGAGACATGTTTGCGTTATTAATTAGATATTAAGTTGCACAAACCTGTGTTATATGCTTACATAATTCTCAAAGGTATTCATTTTTACAGTTTGTCACGCTTGCAACATATGAATTGTTTTCTGTTGTTACAAAGGTTTTCACAAATTAAACTACAACACATACAACACAGTTTGTTTTATCTTTTTAGGTTGTCCTTTTGTTGTTTTTGATTAGATTTCTCGAACAGAGAGGAAACAATTAGTATGACATCAGAATGTTGTTAGTTTTAATGTGTAAAGACACATTATATATATATATATATTAAAATGGCATATATGATGAATTTGCAGTTATGACATCGCAAAACAGAGATGGAAGTCAAATCACCCCACACGACGTGATATGTATTTTTTTTTATGTTCAAGTAGAGATATTAAAAGTGATAAGTAACAAAAGTAAAGCTAACATTGAAACGAGTAATATAAAATATCCGGAGTATTTATAACATATTGTATGCTGTGGAACAAACTAAAGGTTTGAACAACATTGAATTTTCTTGGTATGTCTTAAGATAAATACAATCAATTTGTAACTTTATTATGATATCAATAGCTCTCCTTCCAGGTTTCACTTCGTTACAGTGGCTTGGATATCATTCTACGATTTTTTCAGTTGGCACACTGACATATTTTGAACAACATAGACTACTTAAGGTATGAGTTAATTAGTTCTCAACCAACCAGTCCAAAGTGCAATGTCGTTTGTCTAACAATGAATGAACATTAAAGAAATGGAAATGTGAATGCACTTTTGCTCGAGTGTATAGATTTTCCAGGAAATTACCGGAACGTACAGCCTTGAGGTGCTAAGGTATGAGAGTGATTTCCATGGCGAGTCATACTAACCATTGAAGTGGGAATTAAGAGGAAAAGAGGAAGAAAGGAAGTCTGTTTTTTAGACATTATCCCTGCATTTCCCTAGTGTAAGGAAAACTCAGAAGAGCTGACCTGTATATAAACTGTTTCAAATTTTCGGTCAAGTGTCTCGGTATTGGATCGCACTCGCTACCATTAAACTCCCAAAATAATCACAAGTATTTTTTAAACGAATCTCGAAATTCGTCACATTTTAAGACAGTAATATATATGTAATAAAATGGCATAATTGATACACGTTTATTCTTTTGAACCAATATACAACAAATTAAGTTTATCACTCATAGAAATATTTTCCAGTTGTTTCTCATTATTATGTTTATGTTCTATTATAGCAAAAATAAAATAACAAAAAAGAAAACGACAAACGAAATATTTGAATATATTTTGGATTACATTATTATTTGTTAAGTGTATCAGTATGTCTATGAGAAAACGACGATCTCCTTCGTACGTTTAGCAAATCTAAAAATACGTATATCATCAATGGAAAATACAGACTCTTCAGTAATATGTAGTGTTGGTGTGTGTTGTAATGATAACTCGAACAAAAACTATCTTTCTCATAGACTATAACGTTACAAATATGCATTCCAACACCTTGTGAATAGGAGCAATTTTATATATAACAAGGAACATTTGTTAGTATTGTATAGTATTTCTACCTGGATTATTATCCACTATTTTAAGAAATTTGTTGTGAAGTCTCCTTTTCCGACAATAACATAAAAACTTTCTTATTTATGATTTCGTTTCAGGGTAGGGCTTTCCCAACTTTATTCCTGGAAATGTGAAAATTCTGCAAGATGTTTAATTTACTTTAATATAGTAAATAAAATTTCGGGTGGGGGGCTTAAGCCAAGAAGATTCGATTAAAAAAGGCCACTGCATAGAACTATGGATAAAGATCGCTTTTCTTGTACAGTCCGCGGCATAAAATTTGTTACAAAAATTTTAAGTCCAAATGAATAACAAACTCTTGCCCAGTTTTCTTATGCATTCCCGCAATACATGTATCAATCGATTAGTTGCTTCTAGTATTTATTCCAACTCCTCCCCGTCCTCCACCTCTCCTTGTCTAAAGCAGTGTGTGTGACGTAGTACACTCTTTCCATTCAGCTGAAAAAGAAACAGGAATCAAGTTTACAACGTTATAGCTTTAAAACAGTCTTTTCCATTCGTTTGTTCTTAAATATTTTTAAGAGCCTAAATTAAAGGAAAATCACACAATCTTCCCAGAGCTTCATAAATATCTTTAGTTTCATTCTTTTCTTTCTTTAAAGAGTGCAAGCTATTAAGATGCTCCCTAAGAAATCTATGGAAATTGCCAAGAGCTCTAAAATATCTACGGACAGAAACGAGTTTTATTCAATGATTCATTGAATTTCTTTTCAGTAAGTGCAAGCAAATGTTTCAGGGGCGTCATTTGGGCAGGACAAGAGGGTGTAATTCCCCCTCACTTGAGCTTCATAAATACGTATTTTTTGATCAAATGTATAGTAATACACTAATAAAAAATAAAAATCTTATGTAGCGGGAGAATCTCTTCCTCCCCCCCCCCCCGAATAAAGTCTAAAAGACACTGGTTTTAACAACAAACCTATAGAGCTATGATAGCACATTGCTAAAGAGCTTACATTTGGTTTCAAGAGTCGAAGGTTTGATCTCAAGCCATATGACTTCCTTGGTGACATTGAGAGAGAGAGAGAGAGAGAGAGAGAGAGAGAGAGAGAGAGAGATTCAAGTATGGAGACAGAGAGGAATGATTTGTATACACAGATTTAGAATTTGGGAAAAATGATCGAACAGCATTCGTATTATGACGAAAATTCTGATTTTGTGAAAGATAAGAAGGGAAGTTTTCGAACTGCGAGGATCACATTAGGCAGTTGTCGAAATAATGAGGAGAACTCTTTTTAGAGCATCAGATGATTACGAAAGGAGAGAAAGATCTTCAGAACTGAGGAATTAAGATTTTAAAGAATCTGATTTCGGCGACGGGTTTCGAACCACGAACCTTGTGGTTATCGAACCATGACTTTATCCATTCTGCTACGGAGAATTCTATTACTGGTTTACATACGTTTCCTTAGCTTCGTTGAAAGCTACCTTAACGGGATATTCCAAAAGTTGACTCGGTGGATGCGCCGTTCAGATAGGACGTAAACCTCTTGTAACTTAGTTACAATGTGCAAAATGAACTTCTTCTTCTTCAGGACACTTTTTAAAGCTTTAAAATTTGTTACTATTGTTTTAATTAAGTTACATTTGATAGAACCATCTGATAAAGTAGTGCCAAGCCCTGTGCATCATTGTCTGTTAGGTGAATGGTTAATGTAAGTTACTCCTACGTGGATGGTCCGAGCTTCCAATCAAGACCATTCTTATTGATTATTTTATTTGAGCTACGCTCATACTGTATATTCCACAAGTTCAATTTTGAAGTAATGTAGTCACAGCTAGTTTAATTCGAAATAATTTTCCAATATTATATTTGTTACTAAATTTACATGGCACTCCTCACTGTTTGTAGCCCTGCATAAATGCAAAATTGTTTTAAAAGTATATTTTACTTTCAAGTTTTATTGTTTTTTTAATTGTCCTTCAACTTTATTTTATACTTATTTTCTATTTCTTAATTATAACATATTTTCTATTTATATTGTATTCTATGTTACACGTTTATTATTTATATTTTATGTCTTACCTTTGAAGAGAAGCTTTAGACAATTCAGAGCAGCAGGGACATACACAGGATGCAGGCCTTTGCAATCAAGAGCTTTTGCCCCCACGAAATCACTACTTTTTTTTTTTTGTAAATTATATCTAATTTTAGAGATGATGACAGCAGGGGCGGATTCAGGGGAATGCGTTCGGGCGATCACATCCCCCAGAATAGGGAACTTTTTATACTTTTTATTTTAAAAATAAAACATATCCTAAGTATTTTTCATCTTTGTATTATAAACTTAAATTAAAACCTAAAGTAGATAGGCCTTACTTTCTTAAGAAAGTTAATTCTGCAGAAGAGCTACTTCTCCTTTTCTAAATTTGTTTTTTTTCTTTTCTTTTCTTTCCATTTTTTTGCAATCCGCTCTTACCTTGATTCGACTTCGAATGACCGCCCCTTCCAAACAATCATCCTGGATCCGCCCCTGGATGATAGACATTTTAGTAAAATATGCCCTCAATCGCTGAAAAAAATTCCTGTCAAGCTTTCGATCGCTGAAATAAATTTCTGTCTACGGCCCTGCAAAACAGTGACGATTTTAGGGAGTGATCAGTTAGTAATGCCTCCCAGGAGCAACGACACCTCCCCAGAAGTAATATCTCCGATAATTTAGAATGTGATTTGTGCATTATCACTTTTCACTCTCAGTCTTGAAAAGCACCAAAAAGGAACTGTTCTGAAGTATTTACTGGTTCTTTGAAGTATGACCCCATTTCAATTTGGCCAACCTTTGACATATACACATTTGAAATATCACCTTTTATGTCAGTGATCCCGAAAACTATCCCTTCGACACAAATATAGGATATTTTCGATTCTTTATTCCTGTCACCCTCCCATTGTCAACTCGAAGCCAACCAAGGCTTATTTTGGACTTACGCAGCATCTACAGTGTCACTTTTCATCTTTGCATATGAATTCGACACTAATTTCGTTCGTATTTGACTACTTTTACATGTCACCTTCACCCCTTGGTAGGGATTTTTTCAGTATCTCGCCCCCACAACTATGGAGAAATTTCAACCAACTAAGTATAATTATAAATTATCATCTGAAACACAACAGTACGTGTGATCTTTTTTCGCAGAGGAATTCGTTAACTACTGTTTCAATATCAATGTATTGGTTTTTTTGCTCTGCATGCTGGAGATTGCCAAAGAGCTAAACTTCATTCTGTACTATTGTGCTATGAATATAGTGGTTTAATTCACTGAATACTCGCTTAGATGATGCTCTCGTCACAGGAAAAGTGAGATACAGTTATAAAAGAAAAACGAAACGAAATATTTAAGTTTTACAACCCGCGTTATGCCGACTACGCTAATGGAGACAGTGATGGTGAGAAACGAATGAAATCGTTTAATGAAGAAAGTGGGAGGAAACTGGAGAAACCCGAGAAAACTCATGCACACGGTGTTTGTCCATAAAAAAGTTCATTCAGCGCGAGCTGGGATCTAACCAACAACTCCATGCACCATAGGTAAAGTTATAAAAGAATAGGCGTCTAAACAAATACGGAACACTACTATCAATGAGAGTTGTATAAGATTAGATTTTTAGTTATTTCATTCTAAGTTGAAATTTCAATCAATCTTGATCTTCATTACTGTTCGAAATCCGGACCAACCAGTATTCCCTACTAGGGTAAAGATTAATTGATCGCCAACAGAAATCCAAAATCCTCTGTATAACCCCACGTTCTATTATTCCATATACACAATTAAGAGTCCAGCGTAACCTACCAGTTAATAAGTTTTCTTCTTCTTATTATTATTTTTAACACCTCAAAAATATAGGCTCATAATTGAGCCACTGATTGGAAAAAGGGAATAAGTAGATAAAATATTTTTTCCACTTTTAAGCTTTTCTCACCAATTGCAGTGCAACAATACAAGATTCTTCTTCTTGTCTTAGAGTTTGTCAGTTCTTTTGCTACAATTAATCAGTTATACACGTGTTTAAACAAATACAAATAAACCTGGGGAAGGTTTTTTAGCGTTTCTGAAAACTTAGGTCTGATGTACTTATTCCCTTTTGCTGGAAATAGTTGTTGCAAATAGTTGCTGCAAGGACGTGATAAATCTTTTCGGTAGACTTCACAGTCTATAGCTCCTTCAGAACTTCCCTTTCATCTAAGGCTAAGTAGTTAAATTTTAGACATTGAGGAAAATGTGTGAAATTAATTAAAACCCTTCAAAGTAGAGTTACGAATCTTCAATGGACCCCATTTTGCTGTTGGCCTCGCTCAACGCACTCCCGTCACTGTTCAGGGTGCACGATGAAGTTCTCCCTTTTAGGAATATTTTCTAAGACAGTACTAGTTTTTTTTTTACAGCTGTTTCAATTGAGTTGTATTTGCTAGAACTGTCGGTTAAAGGAAACAAAAGATCCTATGCTCAAACACAAATCATCTCTCTAGAAGCTCTAATGGAAAACGAAAAGAATCGTCGTAAACATGTTACGTTCTTGAAGAGGAAAACAGCAAAACATTGATTGCACAAACGTATAATGGTATCATTTGCTTGCAAATTTAAAACTTATAGAAGTTGATGGCTTGTTAGGTGAGGGGTTAGTGAACAGGATTTTTGTACTGGTGTTCCAGGGTTCGAATCTTGTCCGTTCTTCTTACGTTTTGTTTCTTTAAGCTACACTGAGTTTGTTCATTCCAACTCTTTAAGCTTGAATTAAATCTAATACCAGTTAGTGAATTAAAAGTAGCTAACATTATTTTCAAATACGAGACGTTATTACATGCTGCACCAGATAATTGCTTTACCAGCTTTACCAGATAATGGTGACTGCTTTGAAACCAAATGACAAGTATGAGAATTAAACGTATCATATCTGTAGTTTGGTGTGGAGAAGAAACAAAATGGCGAACTAATGGTTTAAGAACAACCACGTTAATAATATAAACTATGCCAAAGATTATTGACTTATATGATTAAAAAAATCGAAAAAATTTTTGAAAGAACGAAAAATACTAACTTAGAATTTTGTAACTGGAGGCAAGGAAATCTAATTTAAACATACTAAAACATACCATTTAGCGCATATAGAGCGTGGATCTGTGCTCAAAACGTTAGCTAATAATCTGGAGGTTCTCAAGTCGGAACCATGTGTGAATATTTTGTTTAAATTTAGAATTTTTGGTGATCATTAGTCGGCGATGACACACGTTTAATTGTCTTAAGGTATTTGAATATTTTGATCTTTCAATATTTGAATGATCAAATCTTCAATAATAATAATAATAATAATAATAATAATAATAATAATAATAATAATAATAATAATAATAATAATAATAATAATAATAATAATATTAGCAAAGTAATTCAATAACACGTTAATATCTTTAATTAATTCTCGATAACTACTCGAACTTAAGACGTCTTCGAATCTAAGTCGCACCCCGATTTCGCTGGGCTAAATTAAAGAAAAATAGTAATATGTTATGGTTTTACTATTACTAAAGCACTCTTTGATATTGGTCATTTTCGATGATTTTATGTATCCCTCTCCCCTCTCCATGTTGGGGGCACGGTATGACAAAAATTATCCCAGGCCCGAATGTGATGTACGTTGAAAATTTGATCGAAATCTGTTGGATGGTTCAAGAGTTGTTCTATTTATTTTTATATATTAATCTCCCCTTCTCTTATCCTCTCCTATGTTCTACCGTCAAAGAGAAAATATTAAAACAAAAGTTTCTAGGCCCGAACGTCGTCTATGTTGAAAATTAGATCGAGATCGGTCAGGTGGTTCAAGAGTTGTTAAGTTTTATTCATTTTTATAGATATCTCCCCTCCCCTCCTCCTACCCTACGTTCTACCATCAAAGGGATATGATAAAAACCACCCCAGGTCCGAACCTCATCTATGTTGATAATTTGACTAAAATCAGTTCGGTGGTTTAAGCGTGATGAAGTCACCAAGACAGCATTTTTATTTTTATTTTTTACATAGTCCCCCTTCCCCTCCCCTACATTGTGCCGTCAAGGCAAAAAATGAAAACATCCCAGGTCCGAACCTTATCTATATTGAATGTTTGATTGATTGGGATCAGTCGGATTGTTCAAGAGTTATTAAGTTTTATTCATTTTCATATATTTTTCCCTCCCCTCCTCTTCCGCAAGTTCTAATATCAAAATGAAATAACAAAAAGCTTCCCAGGTTCGAATTTCATCTATGTTCAAAATGTGATTGAGAACGATCGGGTAGTTCAAGAGTTATTCACCACCGAACATTGTCACTTTTATTTTTATATTTATAGCTGTTATGTATCTTCCCCCTCCTCTCCATCCTCTACGTTATTCCGTCAAAGTGAAATGGTAAAATCCATCCCTCGGTTAATCGAGACGGGGACATATAGCCTCATTGCTGACGTCCCCATTAATCCCCCAACTCATACCCTTTAGTGTGTTTAAGTTAGTTTTTTTTGTCTTCAGTTGAAAATTTCTAAGTTGTTTTTCTTTGTTTCAAAATTCTCGCATTTCTTGTATGATAATACAAGTTAATAAGCTTTGACTCGTTTTATATTAATAATCTGGGTTGTTCTTAAACTTTTGGTTTCCAATTTTGTTTTGTCTCTACACCAAACTACAGATATGACAAATTTAATTCTCATACTTTACATTTGCTTTCAAAGCGGTCGCCATGAAGTGCTTAAAAGCACTTTTTCCGTCACGAAACACCCAGCAGAGGGCGTACGATATCGTCTACAGCAATGAGAGGAAACTCCGCCTTGTTACGTGACGTCACATGAAGCACGTTCCGTTCAAACACCTAAGCAAAGCTATCATTTTGCTTCTGGTATGAAAATGGCTCACTACGAAGCTTCTGTTAAAAGCAGCGTGATTGCTTTAATTGAGCATGCGGGCATGAACTATAGCAAGGCAGGCGCTAGATATAGCGTTAACCGTGCTACAGCACGGAGGTGGTGGAGGAGATATGAGGAAACAGGAGATGTAAGACGTAAAAGAGGAAGTGGGCGACAAAGAGTTTCCTCTGCCGAAGAAGACCAGAGTGTAATTGCCTAATGCCGTGAGCACCCTTTCATGTCTGCCCGACAGTTACGAGAGGAAACCAATTTCCCAGGCGATGTTACGACTGTTCTTCGTAGACTCAAATCCTTTGGTTTTGAGATCATACAGGGCAGCTGTTAAGGAGCGACTAATAGAAGACCACATGGTTGACCGTCTGGCGTTTGCACAATTAAATATTGCACGTGTGTGGGACGAGGTCGTTTTCACAGACGAAAAAATATTTTCCAGTGCAAACTTCGGGCCGAAGCGTGTTTACCGCCCCCCTGGAAAAAGGTATGCCTCGGAATACGTTTCCCGTTCTGGTCGAATGGGACATGTAACTGTCCACTGTTGGGCATGGATATGCAAGGCTGCAAATTTCGGAGGAATCTACAGGATCACTGGTCGCCTAAACGCCCACAAGTATGTGGAACATCTGGATGAAACGCTTCCGGAAATAAAAGCTCATGTAGGTGACGGCATATTATATTTGCAACAGGACAATAGCTCGATACATAATTCAAATGTGGTTCAGACATGGTTGCAGAGGCAACCTGATGTCGAAATAGTTGACTGGGTTCCTCATGGAGCAGATCTGAACCCTATTGAAAATATGTGGGCCTCTGTTGCAAGAACATTGCGGGAAATCTGGTCGAACAATCCTCCACGAACATCTAATTATCTTTGGGAGTGTGTTGAAGATGCGTGGTCGATTTGTTGCACACAACGCCCTATCTCTCGCCTGGTGGATTCAATGCCACGGCGTATGGCAGCTGTAATCGAATCCCAAGGGGACTATACACACTATTAATAAATGCTCGCCCACAACACCACCAGCCCTCTCGAGGGCTACCTAATTCGACCCACTTATTAACAAAATTTGATGAAATACATTACGCGACACCAGTGAATGTAAGTGTCTCAGTATGTTCTGCATTAATAAAGAGGCTAACGTGCGAGACTTGGTGGCGGAGTGGTATTATGCTTGCTATGTAAACCAAAACCGCCTGTAACAGTGGTTCGAATCTAGTGAAGAAGACCCCTACTTTTTATCACCAGGGATATTTGCAATACCCCTTCTGCTATGTCCGCCTTCGTACGGTCTATTATATGACACATAATGTGGACCGCCATAAGTTTTTACTTAGTAAACAATTTATAAATATATGAACAAATACCTAGGTATATTAGAGTAACAATGGAATATAGTACTTTCGTCCGACTGACGTCGCTCTGCAAATGTTCATTGTATTACACCGGAAGATGAATTAAATAAAAACTGGAAAATTTTATATAAAAATTGATACGTAATAAGTTAAAGACAAAATATGTAATTATAATCTCATATTTGAAACTAATTTCGACTACAATTAATTCTCTACATGCTTTCATAAATAATCCAAACCAAACTTCGAGGTTTGGAATGCAAACACTAAGTGTAGCTAAGAGAAAAAAGTAACAAGAAGACCAGAGATTCCAACCCACGACCACCAGCGTAAGAATTCCTTTTACTAACCCTTCATCTATCAAACCATGACGTGAACATGACTTTTGTAAGTTATAAATTTGTATCCAAGAAACACCATTAAGTGTATGTGCAAATACTGCTTTGCTCTTTTTCTCTTCAAAAGCGTAACATGTTTAGGACGATTCGTTTCGTTTTCCATTAGAGTTTCGAAATAGATTATTTGTGTTTGAGTGTAGGATCTTTAGTTTCCTTTAACCGACACTTCTAGCAAATACAACTTAATTCACACAGCAGTTAAAAAAAACGTACTGCCTTAGAAAGTATTCCTAAAAGCATAAGCTGCATCACGCATCCTGAACAGTGACGTAACTAACGGCAGTGCGTTGAGGGAGCCAGGAGTAAAACGGGGCCCATTGAAAATTCGTAATTCCACTATTTTTCCTCGATGTCTAAAATGAGACTACTTTAGCCTTACATGAAAAAGAAGCTGTGGAGGGGACTGCAAAGTCTACTCAAAAGATTTATCACGTCCTTGCAACAACTCCTTTAAGTTTTCGAACAGTAATGAAGAACAAGATTGATTGAAATTTTAACTTAGAATGAAATAACTAAAAATCTAATCTTATATAACTCTCATTGATAGTAGTGTTCCGTATTTGTTTAGACGCCTATTCTTTTATAACTTTACCTATGGCGCATGGGGTCCTTGGTTCGATCCCAGCTCACGCCGAATAAACTTTATTATGGACAAACACCGTGTGCATGAATGTCCTCGGATTTCTCCCGTTTCCTCCCACTTTTTTCATTAAACAATTTCATTTATTTCTTACCATTACTCTCTCCATTAGCATAGTCGGCATATTCGTGGGACGTAAAAATTAGATATTTCATTTCATTTTTCTTTTATAACTTTATCTCACTTTTCCTGTGACGAGAGCATCATCTAAGCGAGTATTCAGTGAATTAAACCACTATATTTATAGCACAATAGTACAGAATGAAGTTTAGCTCTTTGGCAATCTCCAGCATGCAGAGCAAAAAAACCAATACATTGATATTGAAACAGTAGTTAACGAATTCCTCTGCGAAAAAGATCACACGTACTGTTGTGTTTCAGATGATAATTTATAATTATACTTAGTTGGTTGAAATTTCTCCATAGTTGTGGGGGCGAGATACTGAAAAAATCCCTACCAAGAGGTGAAGGTGACATGTAAAAGTAGTCAAATACGAACGAAATTAGTGTCGAATTCATATGCAAAGATGAAAAGTGACACTGTGGATGCTGCGTAAGTCCAAAATAAGCCTTGGTTGGCTTCGAGTTGACAATGGGAGGGTGACAGGAATAAAGAATCGAAAATATCCTATATTTGTGTCGAATGGATAGTTTTCGGGATCACTGACATAAAAGGTGATATTTCAAATGTGTATATGTCCAAGGTTGGCCATATTGAAATCGGGTCATAGAGAGAACCCGTAAATACTTCAGAACAGTTCCTTTTTGGTGCGTTTCAAGACACTGAGAGTGAAAAGTGATAATGCACAAATCACATTCTGAATTATCGGAGATATGACTTCTGGGGAAGTGTCGTTGCTCCAGGGAGGCATTACTAACTGATCACTCTCTAAAATCGTCACTGTTTTGCAGGGCCGTAGACAGAAATTTATTTCAGCGATTGAGGGCATATTTTACTAAAATGTCTATCATCCAGGGGCAGATCCAGGATGATTGTTTGGGAGGGGCGGTCATTCGAAGTCGAATCAAGGTAAGAGCGGATTGCAAAAAAAAGAAAGAAAAGAAAAGAAAAAAAAACAAATTTAGAAAAGGAGAAGTAGCTCTTCTGCAGAATTAACTTTCTTAAGAAAGTAAGGCCTATCTACTTTAGGTTTTAATTTAAGTTTATAATACAAAGATGAAAAATACTTAGGATATGTTTTATTTTTAAAATAAAAAGTATAAAAAGTTCCCTATTCTGGGGGATGTGATCGCCCGAACGCACTCCCCTGAATCCGCCCCTGCTATCATTATCTCTAAAATTAGATATAATTTACAAAAAAAAAGTAGTGATTTCGTAGGGGCAAAAGCTCTTGATTGGAAAGGCCTGCATCCTGTGTATGTCCCTGCTGCTCTGAATTGTCAAAAGCTCCTCTTCAAAGGTAAGACATAAAATATAAATAATAAACGTGTAACATAGAATACAATATAAATAGAAAATATGTTATAATTAAGAAATAGAAAATAAGTATAAAATAAAGTTGAAGGATAATTAAAAAAAACAATAAAACTTGAAAGTAAAATATACTTTTAAAACAATTTTGCATTTATGCAAGGCTACAAACAGTGAGGAGTGCCATGTAAATTTAGTAACAAATATAATATTGGAAAATTATTTCGAATGAAACTAGCTGTGACTACATTACTTCAAAATTGAACTTGTGGAATATACAGTATGAGCGTAGCTCAAATAAAATAATCAATAAGAATGGTCTTGATTGGAAGCTCGGACCATCCACGTAGGAGTAACTTACATTAACCATTCACCTAACAGACAATGATGCACAGGGCTTGGCACTACTTTATCAGATAGTTCTATCAAATGTAACTTAATTAAAACAATAGTAACAAATTTTAAAGCTTTAAAAAGTGTCCTGAAGAAGAGGAAGTTCATTTTGCGCATTGTAACTAAATTACAAGAGGTTTACGTCCTATCTGAACGGCGCATCCACCGAGTCAACTTTTGGAATATCCCGTTAAGGTAGCTTTCAACGAAGCTAAGGGAAACGTATGTGAACCAGTAATAGAATTCTTCGTAGCAGAATGGATAAAGTCATGGTTCGATAACCACAAGGTTCGTGGTTCGAAACCCGTCGCCGAAATCAGATTTTTTAAAATCTTAATTCCTCAGTTCTGAAGATCTTTCTCTCCTTTCGTAATCATCTGATGCTCTAAAAAGAGTTCTCCTCATTAATTCGACAACTGCCTAATGTGATCCTCGCAGCTCGAAAACTTCCCTTCTTATCTTTCACAAAATCAGAATTTTCGTCATAATACGAATGCTGTCCGATCATTTTTCCCCAATTGTAAATCTGTGTATACAAATCATCCCTCTCTGTCTCGATACTTGAATCTCTCTCTCTCTCTCTCTCTCTCTCTCTCTCTCTCTCAATGTCACCCAGGAAGTCATATGGCTTGAGATCAAACCTTCGACTCTTGAAACCAAATGTAAGCTCTTTAGCAATGTGCTAACGTAGCTCTATAGGTTTGTTGTTAAAACCAGTGTCTTTTAGACTTTATTCGGGGGGGGGGGGGGGGAAGAGATTCTCCCGCTACATAAGATTTTCATTTTTTATTAGTGTATTACTATACATTTGATCAAAAAATACGTATTTATCAAGCTCAAGAGAGGGGGAATTACACCCTCCTGTCCTGCCCAAATGACGCCCCTGAAACATTTGCTTGCACTTACTGAAAAGAAATTCAATGAATCATTGAATAAAACTCGTTTCTGTCCGTAGATATTTTAGAGCTCTTGGCAATTTCCATAGATTTCTTAGGGAACATCTTACTAGCTTGCATTCTTTAAAGAAAGAAAAGAATGAAACTAAAGATATTTATGAAGCTCTGGGAAGATTGTGTGATTTTCCTTTAATTTAGGCTCTTAAAAATATTTCAGAACAAACGAATGGAAAAGACTGTTTTAAAGCTATAACGTTGTAAACTTGATTCCTGTTTCTTTTTCAGCTGAATGGAAAGAGTGTACTACGTCACACACACTGCTTTAGACAAGGAGAGGTGGAGGATGGGGAGGAGTTGGAATAAATACTAGAAGCAACTAATCGATTGATACATGTATTGCGGGAATGCATAAGAAAACTGGGCAAGAGTTTGTTATTCATTTGGACTTAGAATTTTTGTAACAAATTTTATGCCGCGGACTGTACCAGAAGTCTATCATCGTATACATTCGTCATATTTGCTAATAACAAGCAGGAAAACAAATAAATCTATTTCAAATTATGGGTCATGATAAGGGCCGTTTTCTGCCTAGCAATTTATTGTTATGAAGCATGATACCTGTAATCTACACGATATTCTGCTTGGAAGGTCGTTTAGATCATGTTGAGATCATTTCCGGTTGTCCTTGTAAAGCGTCCGGAAGTTACCTCTGATTCCAACCTTCCGAAAGTCTAGGTGGTTCCATGTTAAACAAATTAGCGTGGAAAGCGGCAACATGACGGTAAAATTCGTAATAACGTTTTGTTCCGCTGATAAAAACGCATAAAATAATCAAATAGCAAGACCATAGCTTTATTTGTTACATTAGAAGAGCAATTTGTTTAGGAAAGAGCATGTTCGGTGAACCTGTATTTCGTTATCAATGTCCGTTTTCGGAGTTGTATTTACAATAGAGCGGACACTCAGAGCAACAGCAAAACCATGTCAGACTATAGTTTGTTGAACATACTACAAACTCAGTTTGTTCTGGAATTCGCTATATATTAAAACGAACTTTGCACTTTAAGTCGCATGTATGATATTTATCCACAGTGAAGCAATAAAAAATTATTTGTGCAAACAATAAACTATCAAATGAAAATATGTGAAGACATCGGAGTTTATCGATGTTTAATCGTCTTCTGCATCGTCAGTCCAGTCATCACCCACCTTACTCTGGGCATCTCCGACGTAACGCCATCCATCTACAACGCCGCTTTGATATTCTCTTCTGCTCGTGCTGTTTGAAAGGAGGGAGACATTGTTTCTTATATGCTCACAATGTAGTATTATATCGCAAATAGTGTCAGATCGAGAAATGGACAGTTGTTAAGAATATTGTTTTGTGAAAATCTTATATCACGTGTTCCCGTGAGGTAGATAACAGAGTGTGTTGAACAAGTTAGTTGCCGTTGTGGTCGGTTAGTCTTAGTCCAAACCAGGAGTCGAAAGGAAGATGGAAATAATGGCAAATAATGTAAGTGTGCTGTATAAGTATATAGCCTAGTGTGTGCTAGAGTTAACTATATAATGTTGATAGCGTAAATAGCAATTACGTTGTTCATTTTAGTTTTGTGTAGACTATTAGTCAATAAAAGACCACATTTGAACACAATGTGTGTTGGAATGTAAAAGTGTGGATAGTGGAACTAGCACTTAACATTGTCATACAAAATGTGTGCATGTAATATTGCTAGGCAAAATGCCCCCAAATTCGAAGGCAGTCAAATGTGCACAGTGCAGTAAGCTTTTGAAGAACGCGATACTAAGGAGACATGTTCCCAGAACATATACAGCGGGATGTGGAACAAAAGAATTGGTGTGTCGTCGCTGTTACAAGAATAAACCAAAGAAACCCAAAACGACCAAAACTGCTATGCAGGATACAACGTCCGACTAGCTTGCAACCTCTGCCGAAAAGAAACCATCAGTCTGAACCGCAACGCCAAAGAGAAATATCAACCCTCAACGTCAACCCATGATCAAGCAGCAGGTCCACCCTCAACACCGAAAGGCGAACCAGCGGAAGGTCACGGAAAACTGTTTACCAAACGGCGTTTCATAAAAGGCACGGATCAAGATTCCGAGTTTGTTCCAGGAATAGAAAAGAAGTATGTAAAAAGCCCAATTGAAGAAGACCTCTTCTGCTCACAATAAATGCATTATCTGCCCAAAGAGTTCACAGTTGATTGTACTTCTCGCTCAGGCAAAACCGACTTACGATGGTTGTCGGCACTGACGGGTGTGTACTATCTGTGTTGGGTCCTTACTGGGATAAAGATTCTGATGCGGTGATTACGGACAAAATGCTCCGTGCTGATGTAGAAGACATGTGTGGCTGGTTAAAACAAGACGATGTATTCGTCGTATACCGGGGTTTCAGAAACTCACTGCGCCTGCTGGAAGACCTAGTCAAATGTGGTGCTTCCTTCCAAAGACGCAGAAGCAACATACAACAATGGTCGCCAACCAGTCTAGTATGGTAACAAAAATAAGATGGGTTGTCGAATACGCCAATTCCAGAATTAAGAGATCAAAGGCCCTGAAACACATTATACCTAATACCCAGATTCCATTTATTGGGGACTATGTGCGAATTCTTTTTTGCTTTGCAATACATTTCGGCCTCCACTCATACTTGACACCTCCCACGACGAGTATATTGCATGAAAGATGCGGGCTCTTCTTCACAAAGCAAACGAACTCCAAGACAACGATATCATTCGTTTTAAAATCCAGTCTCGCCACACGGGTTCCAGCACCTACACTTGGTGGATAAAGTACGATGTTGCTGATATCCTGGGATGGCATTGCCAGTGCAAGGCTGGTGCTAAGGTGATAGGTTGATGTGCTCATGTAGGTTCGGTTTTGTGGTATCTTGCTTTTCGCAGCCATGATCCAACCTCATTCCATGACTCTGCATCGTTTGAGAATTACGTCGAAAATGCCAAGAGTAAAATGCATGATGTCTGGACTGACGATGCAGAAGAAAATTAAGCATTCTACTGGATTATATTAACTTCGATGTCTTCACATATTTCCCTTTCATAGTTTATTTTTTGTACAGTTGACAATTTTGCTTCACTGTCGATTGATATCATACATTCCACTTAAAGTGCAAAGTTTGTTTTAATATATAGCAGATTTCTAGAACAATCTGAGTTTAGTATGTTTAAGTAGATATATCAAACTACAGTTTTGCATAGCTTTGGTGCTGTTCTGAGTGTACGCTCTATTGTTAGTACAACTCCGAAAACGAATATTGATGGGGAAATACTGGTTCACTGAACACACTTTCTCTGAAACAAATTGATTTCATAATGTAACAAATTTTAATCTGTGGTCTAGTTATTTGGATATTTTGTATGTTTTTGTCAGCGAAACAAAACATTATCGACTTTTTCCTTTCAGGTTTCCGTTTTCCATGCTAGTTCGTTTGTCACGCACCTACCTCGACTTTTCGAAGGTTGGAATCAGGTGTAATTTCCGGACGTTCTAAAGGAACAATGTCATAATAATATAAACGATCTTTTACGCAGAATATTGTGTAGATTACAGATATTAACTCTCATAACAATCAGTTTGCTATGTCAAAAATGGTCCTTATCATGACCCATGCTTTATAAAAATGAATTCAGCATTTCAAGCTAGAATATTTTTAATTAATTCTGAATTTGTCTTTAGGAAAACAACATAGTATTACATAATACACCTGATCACGTGTAATGGGCGTAAGAGCAACAGTGCGAATAGAATACTGTGAAACTTTTTCACTTACAAAACACTGATCCATCATACTTAAATGTAAGAAGTAACATCTCGAATCAAATATCTATTCGGGTCTGTAATGCCCTAATAATGCGTGTTATTAAGAGGAAGGACACATATGACTCGTTATAACTTTTTATTCTCCTTAATATCTTCCGAAATTAATATGTATCACTTCTACCTTAGATAACCAAGGAAAAGGTGAACTAAAAATTTCAGGTTAAACCAGATTTAAATTTTATGTAAGAGCGAATGCTGGTTAACTAATTATAACGAATTATAATTTTAATTGCAGTGAAAACACAATATGAAGATTGACTAAATATTTGCATATTGAACTATGCACTGCTTTCGAATACTACTACACCGGTAGAATAACATTTCATTGTAGTGGCATATGTTGTTGCGGCTGGCTAACAAAATAGCATTTTCAAAGAAAACTAATTTATAACAACATTATTTCGTTTTATTCTAACTCTTTGCGATAACATGCTGATGTAGAAATAACACAAATTTATATGATTTTAAAGTATGTCTTCTAAAACCCTAATTTTTCAAGTGCGTTTAGTTTTTCCTAACATCTAAATTTCCCTTATTATTGTTTCTTGATACATTTTTATGTATTGTGACCCCCTGAACACGAATCCGGCACTTATGTTTATGTAGTGTCAATATTTTCAGTGATATAAGCATGCTTTATTTTTTTACCTATATTTTTTTGCAGAGCAATTTGCGTGCATTTATTTCGATACTCGCTAGGTGGTAGCGCATTTGTTCTTCGAGATAATTGTTTGGAGTAGCAAACAAAGAACATAGATTCTAAAGATTCATAGCAGAATTGTAAACTGAGTAAATAGAATCCAAGCAATAATTAAGTTGTAGCCAATTCTGGTAGAAATGAAATGGTCGCAAAGTACTGCTTCCACATTTTTCACAGTTATTTTATATTATCGTATAAGTCTATCTGAGAATACGTGCGCGTAGTTAAATGTCAAACCAGAAGACTTTCTTCTGCCCTTGGGCAAGAAGAAGCAAACAGCCATTCCAGGGGAGCTCAAATCAAAACAAAGTACACTTAAGCAATCAAGTGCCTCACAACCGGCTACTTCAAACAAGCCTAAAGATATGGACTTTACAGTAGTGGGAACACTAAAGCGACGTAGGTCTTCATTGGAAAACCTCAAGAAAGCAGACTATCCGCCTCTCCCAGTCAGCAATAGGTTTGATGTTTTGTCTTCCACCCAAGCAGATAATGCTAATGCCAGCAATAATACTGCTCCGCCAAAACAGCCGCCCAGTCATAAGCCTCCTCCCATTTTCATATACGGCATTACAAATACATATACTTTCATAAAGACCTTGTCACTAGCATTGAACAAGCCTCCATTAGCACAACCAAATAAAGAGCGCATTCGAATTCAAGCGTCCAACAAAGATGATTATACCACCATCAAAACTTACTGTGAGCAAACGAAGACTGAGTATGCCACAGGTGTAGCAAAAAATGAACGACCTATTAAGGTAGTTGTCCGAAAACTACCTATTGACACAGATTTAGACGACCTAAAGGAAGAATTCTCCCGACTGGGGTACAAACCAACCAGCGTCCACCAAATGTCTCGTAAAAGCAAGACGGATGACAAGAAAATAATGATGCCACTGTTCTTGGTTGCTTTAGAACGAACTGCAGCAGTCAAAGAAATATACGCTATAAACAACTTGCTTCACTACCGGGTTCAAATTGAACCTTACAAGCCTCCCTCAGTCTTGCAATGTTACAGATGTCAACGCTTGGGGCATTCGCAAGACACCTGCCAAGCCCACCCGAGGTGTCTCAAATGTGGGCAATCACATTTTACACAGTCCTGTACTAAACCAGACACATCCACACCCGCCACCTGCGCAAACTGTCAGGGAGATCACCCAGCAAATTACCGAGGCTGTCCGGTATTTAAATCCTACTCAGAAGCTCTCAAATTGCCGGTGCAACAACCGAACAAACACCCAGGTATACCTAAGAAAAAATTACACACACCATCCTCAGAGAAAATTTCCATTCCCACTGCTGATAATATACAACCCGTGACTAAGGATGACAATGATGTTGAAGCTCCCACTTCTTCTCACAACCAACCAGTTACTGCCGTCCAACAAGAGAACTCTAACGAAGATGTTGACTTAAAATCAGTTCTTTCATTTCTCAAGGGCTTACATTTCCGTAAAATACTTACACACATTAAACGTGGTATCACACGTTTTCGACAAGCTGCAGACTCAGCTTCCAAGGCTGCAGCAGTAATCGAAACAATAGCGGAAATGGTTGACGATGGCTGTTTCTAAATCCGGCGTCTTACACCACACACTTATACTTGCCACGTGGAATGCAGATGGTCTTGAGGGGCAGAAACAAACGCTTCTTCGCTTTCTAATAAAGCATAGAGTTGATGTCATGTTCATCCAAGAAACACATTTTACTGCTCGCATCACTTCTTGGCGCCTATCTAATTACATTGTATACAGACAGGACAGAGTGGGTAGACAGAAAGGAGGATTGCTGCTCATAATCAAAAAGTCATTACCAGTAAGGTCCCTTACAATACCACCACTACTTACTTTAGAGGCACTTGCTGTTGAGCTAATAACTCCAGGAGTTCCATTAGTACTGGTCACTGGTTATAGGTCTCCGGCCACACATTTAGAACCGACTGACTTCGACATCATCGCAAATTTAGGGCCCAAAGTTATCTTAGCTGGTGACCTTAACGCAAAGCATGGAGAATGGAACTCCATTACTCCAAACACTGCTGGAGACGCTTTACATGAATATATCCTCACGTCCAACTTTATCATCAGTGCTCCACCAGATCCAACTCATTATCCCAAATTTGGCGGCCAACCTGACGTGCTTGACGTTGCTCTTTGCAAAAACGTATCCTTTAGTACTCATCCATATGTTCTCTCTGACCTAGACTCAGATCATGATCCAGTCATTTTTCATGTCTCCCACCGCCGCATCGCCCACACTGCTCCTATTCTTAAACACATAGAAACTGATTGGAATTTGTTTAAACAAGAATTAAACACACTGATCGACCTAAGATATCGGCCCGCCACCATTCAGGACATCGATCAGGCAGTTTCTCATATCACTGTAGCACTTCGTACAGCAGAGGCAGCAAGCTCCACTACTACCATCTCTCCAACGCAAACAGGTCAATACGACAGTCTACATCTGCAACTCTATATTCATTTAAAACGTTGGGCTAGACGTCGCTGGCAGCACACACTTCATCCAGCCTACAAGGCACTGTGGAATAAACTGCGTGCAAAGATCAAGATGCTCACTCAGCGACAAAACCAGCAGTACTGGGAAGATACTTTTCGCAACCTCACAGTCAATGATCGTAAAATTTGGACATACTCTAAATCCTTCCAACGGGCTACTAATGCTTCCAGAGCTAGAGTCCTCCAAGGACCACAAGGACTGACTCAAGACCCGCAGTTGCAAGCAGCTACTTTCGCTGACTCTCTGCAAGCACAGTTCCAGCCCAATAGAGGCCAACTCGATCCTTATTTCCACCAGCACATTAGAACTACCTTATATAGTATACGAACTCAAAACCCTACACATGGCATCAACCCAGTTACACCTCGGGAAATAGAAAAACACATCAAATGTCTACCGACAAAGACAGCATCTGGGCCTGATGGGATTCGACCTGAGATACTGAAACATCCAACTCGAAAATTACTGGTGTTTTTGGCATATTTATTTAATGCCATCTTTCAAATATGCTACTTCCCAAAGACCTGGAAGGAAGCTCGTATCATCACCATCCCTAAACCCGGAAAGAATCCGCTGCTCCCGGAAAACTATAGGCCGATAAGTCTTCTGTCACACTTAAGTAAATTATTTGAACGTGTGTTCCTCTGGAGGTTGAAACACCATGTCGCCAACAGTGATCTTCTACCCTTCCATCAGTTTGGGTTTCGTGCTCAACATAGCACTACAACCCAACTCGTACGAGTAGTTGATCACTTAACAGTGGCTTTCAATAGAAAACACCACACCCTTGGAGTATACCTGGATGTGTCAAAAGCATTTGATAAAGTATGGTTAGCTGGATTATTATATAAGCTATATACTCAAGGTTTTCCGGATCGTTTTCTGCATTTACTTCGCTCTTATCTCATTGGCAGATCATTTCATGTGTCGGTTGATGGTGTCAAATCCTCGTCTAGGCCAATTAAAGCAGGTGTCCCACAAGGCGCTGTACTTTCACCGCTTCTATATAATCTCTATACAGCAGATCTTCCGACTTTACCAAACTGCTTTTTTCGCAACGTATGCTGATGATACCGCCTTTTTCACAACAAGTAGTTCACTTGCACAGTGCTACATCTATATGCAACTTCAACTAGACAGTTTTCAGAAATGGGCCAGGCGCTGGAGAATTAAAGTAAATGCCGACAAAAGTTGCGCTGTTATCCACAGTAGAAGACGCATCCGTGCCCCTCGAAATCTAATATATGAGAACGCACACATTCCTCACGCCACGCATGCGAAATATTTGGGTGTGACATTAGATCATGGGCTCACGTTCGCCCCACACATCAAAGATATAAAGCAACGAGCATTACGGAAAATCTCGGCATTGTACCCCATCTTTCGCTGCAGTTCAATCTCTCATGAGGTTCGCGTGCACATATTTAAGATGATAGTCCTGTCCACACTTTCTTATGCATGTCCTGCCTGGCAACATGCTTCTAATAGCCATCTTGAAACACTCGAAATTGTGCAAACGAGAGCCGGTCGCATCATCACTGGTCACGACAGATATACACGCAACAGACAAATTCTGGAAGATTTAGAGCTGCCTCCTGTTAGAGAAGTTCTACGGCATCACCATCATAAGTTCTGGCATACTTTACCAAGACATGTTAATCCAGCTATAGCCACCATCGGCACCGAATGCGCTCTACGGAATGTTCATCGCACGCCACGCATTTAATATCTTTCCATAGCTCGTAATAACATTCTCAGCTACTCTGCGACAGTTGCAGATGTAGACTTCCAGACATAACAAAGCAATAGTAATACCCAACTAGCCACCTGCACAACTATATATATTCTTTATGCCATCTTACTCATGGAGTCAGGTGCTTCGGCCCGATACTCTTCACAAAACTTCAACATTACCGTGACCGTGACCGTGCGTAGTTAAATGTCAGTGTGTAGTTAATGTATTTGTGCATAACCAAAATAAAGCGTTTGGTCACCAAATTAAGACACTCATTGATCAATATCGAGCATTGGGATGTAGAATGACTTAAAATTCCATATGCTTTATTCACACTTGGATTCCTTTAGGGAGAATTTAGGAGATGTTAGCGAAGAGCACGGGAAACGTTTCCATAAGGACATTCAGGTAGTGGAAAGCAGATACCAAGAAGGTGGGACTGTGCAATGATGGGTGATTATATTTGGGTTACGAAGTGAACGTTTCCCACAGAAGAAAAAGAACCACTAACCTTCACTTTTGATTACGGAATTCCAGTACTTGATGAACATTTTCCTCCAATCTCAAGTACTTTTGTATATAAGAAATGTAATATTCATATATTTTGGTATTTCTTTATTGTTATGTAGATTTTTGTTACCCAGAAAGTTGATGCCCAAAATGTGTGTGTTATGTTTGTAGTTCAATGTTCTTATAAGATACAATTGTATAATATGTTACTGTTTCAGTAAAATCCAATATGCTTATATCATTACAAATTTTGACATTATGGGAAAACAACTACCACATTCGTGTTCAGCGGGTGCAAATCATTAAGAAACCAATAGAAAATCAACAAAAGCACGACTAGAATGTCTGTGTTATGCTTGCAGTCCGAAGATTGTATCTTTATGCTCTCTCACAAGTATCGTACAATTTGAGAGAAAATGTTTAAATGTCTTAGAATATATTTCAGAGATCTACCTTTAAACTTTTAACCAAATGATCTTTACATTTATGAGTATATACCATTAAACTTTGTCTCTAGCATTATTATTTCCAAGCTAGCACTCAGTGTATTTTTAAGGGATCTTCAATGGTAACACTAGTTGTAATTATTGAACGAAGATTACCAAAGACAAGTTTTTAAGATGAAATGTAATCCATTCCATGTACCAGCTAAACACACCAATCAAAACTCACACCTAAATAATTAAGTTTGTCATAAAATGTGATATTCTTGAAAGTAGAGGTAAAGTATTTTCTTCACGAAATGACGTGTACGTTAAAATTTTGAAATGTGGAGTTAAGAAAATAATTCAGACAATTTACTTCAAACATATTTTTCATTAACTGATTAGAGGAAGTCAAGTCAATTATAATGTGAATTTGTAAGTTATAAACTAGGATCGTTATTTTAGCTTGTACTATTACAGTCAATGCAACATTGCAAAAATGACGTTACACATATTTTACAACGTAAGCGACCTATTGTAAATGTTGTGTCATAAATTTATGGAATTACTGGACAAAATTTATATACAACTTTACTTTAGCAGTTCTTCTTTTCCTTCATAATTTTGGAAACACCATATTGCAAAGTAAAAAGGAAATAATTATTTTGCAATTTTGATATGGTTAATGGAATCTATGTTTATTTGCATTGCCTGGAGCTTTTTTATGTATTTGTCAAATCATCCAGTCAACCCTGAAAACAAAATTGTTAAATTTACAAATGTGAATTATGTTATTTGTGTCCATTTTCACATATATTTCATGTTTTTTTTGTAATAGTGGACGAGCAATGAATCGATCTAAGTGACATGAATATGTCTGTGAAAAGGTTAGGTACATAGCATACCGATGTATTAAGGAAAAAGTACCCTGAAAGTTACTAGGAGGCATGTTCATCAACGCATATAATTTTCTTTTCGAAAATTTATTTTGCTGTTATTGCCTTTATTTAAAGAAGCAAAGTGAACAAGACCTCAATATTTGTAAGGTCGAAATACATCTGAAAATAAACACTGGCCACTAAAAGGAAGGTGTTGCACGCCATCCACAGTTTGCATCTGCAAAATACGAGCGTTGTTTGATAACTAAGAAAACCGTGAATAGTGGCCTGTTGACGCACTATAGCTGTAATTGGTATTCGTACTATTTTGTTCGAGGATTTCCTATCCAAATGCCGGAAGATAATTCCATGCATTACTCTGCTTTTGTACTTCTCAAACAGCTTTCCGTCACATCGAGATTGCACGATAAATTGAATCTGGTTAGCCAGTAAGCTGAAGTAAGACAAACTATTCTTGGAGCAAAACCAGTGCAAACTAGAACTCAATACTGGTTCTATCAGATCAAGCTTGGTGGATGTTTCAACCGTCATGCCCCTTTGAAAGCCTGATACATTCCCACTAAACGACCCTTCGTAATTTTACAGTTGTAATGAAACTGTTATTCACCTCCTTCCTGGCTAAATGGTAACAAAACATGACTTTGGCATCGGAGACTGGGTTTGATTTCCAGTAGAATCTAATGAGATTCAGATCCTGCAAAGTTCTATGTGCACGTATCATGTTATCTCCTTCTGAAGGAAAGCTAATCCTAAAATCACTAAATCATGTATAATTTTTTTGTAATTTAGCAGTTAATGTGAGTACATTTTCTCTTATATTTTGTGAACTGTAATTATATAAAGTGTAAAACTGTAATATATTGTTTTTTCTTTATTTTACAGGTGTTTCTTAATTCTCCTTACGAATTTCCGCAACTCCGTAAAAATTACTTTTTAGTGAAGTTTGGTAGAGGATATGTCTGTTCACAGAATATTGATGTATTTCCGACCTTCAGTACACCAGCAGTCAAACAGTTGACGGTCAAGCAAAGAAAATGCTTCTTTCCAGAAGAGAAGAGGTTGGACATCGGCCCTTTCTACACACCAGTGACTTGCAAACTTCAATGCAAGTTTAAATCCTCCATAGAGCTATGCGGTTGCATTCCACATTTATTTTATAATTATGGTAAGAATATAACTTTTGACATTGTATGTGTTAACGTATTATCATTAGTCGAAAATAATTTAGTTATTATGCATTGCATCTTTTAAGTTTATAATATCGATGTGCACAGAAACAACATATTTCACACTAAAGCACTTTATGTGCGCATACTGAGAACACGATTTTACGAAATTATTATGTTTGCATGTTTCTTTGTATGTTTTATGTGACGTTGGTAAATATATCGCTGAATGACAGACAATAGGAATAATCACTTTTGAAATGCGCAAATACTTGGTTTGTAAGCTTCTGGTCGTTTCCAATTCTTTGCTATATTCGTTTGCGATAAGAAGCCTCCCATGATAGAGAAAACTTGAACAATTTGAGATTTAAACCGAAAAACAACTATTGTAAAATGACAAGAAATTTAAATTTTCCTTTTTTTCTATCGTATATCTAAGCACGTAAGAAGTAAAGCATAACGAAAATAAACACTAATCAAATATCGAACTGGGGAAATCAACGTTGAAAGACTACTGTTTTGCGTTCAAACTGAAGTTTATTTTCAGCACTTAATGCCACTTCATCAGTTTCTTTCTTATAGGTGTACATTAAAACACAAACACAAGTTAGGAAATGAGATAAGATCGTTCATCTAATAATGTGGAGAATGCATATCTTCAAAGTTATGTTAGTTGACAACCTGACCACATGGTCGGAAGATGAAATGGTAACGGGAGGCAAAACTAGCTGCTGTCAGAAATGAGACAACCTTATCTACCTTCACATCATTTACTTGTACTTTATAATAAACCATGTCAAACAGAATGCACTTTCCCTATTTTCATGTTTCAACCATTTTCGATCCTAAATCTTGATAGTTGCACGGCGAAAAAGGGAGGCACGTCAGAGGAAACGCAAAGCTTTCTCATCAATATTTTGCTTTCTAAAATGCGGAAGTAACTTTAAAACATAAAACATTAAAAGAAATATCTGGGAAGATGAAAGAACAAATCATGGCATTTCATGCGTGTGCGTAACACTAATATACAACAGAATGAAAGAAATATTACAATATTTGTGAGGTTCTAGATCACTTGAAGCCGATATTGGTATTTCAAGGATAAACAAGTTAAATGTTTTTTACTTGATTTTGACTGATTTACAGAAAATTTATATATATATATATATATATATATATATATATATATATATATATATATATATAGAGAGAGAGAGAGAGAGAGAGAGAGAGAGAGAGAGAAAGAGAGAAAGAGATGTGTGTGTGTGTGTGTCTGTGTAATATGTGTGGGTGTATTGTATAGTATTTTGAGTCAGTTTCCTGACCAACATTACGTTACATCTTAGGAATCTACAAATACGTCACTTTTGAACAAATACGTTTATCCTTGTTTCCCCTACGTAGTTCATAACACTTCATAATTTTAGGGAAACATACATGGCAACGTGTATTACTTCTATTCTCCTGATTCATTTAAAGAACCAATTATAAGTTGGTTGCAAACTGGAATTATTATTTTCGACTGAGGGATCGTATCAAACTCTCAATCAAATTTGGCCGAGACATGAACTTGTCGCAAATTGGAATAATCACAAATCACACGGAATCAATTAGGGATGCACGCGAGACGCGAGAAGTCTCGTCTCGTCTCGCGTCTCGTCTGGCAACGAGACGAGAACCAAAATTTTATGCGAGACGCGAGCCCAGACTAAACCCTGCGAGACGAGACGCGAGACGAGACTCGGTTAAGTCTCGCACGAGAAGTCTCGCGAGACTTCTCGCAGTCTCGCAACATTTATGAATTACATTTAATTGTATATTTAGTGATTTTACATCTATTGAGTTTTCAAAGTTGAGCGTTAGGCCTCCAGGAACAAAAAGTGATTGGGGCAATAGACATTTTATGAGATTTATTATTATTCAAGGTTGATTTTCAGAATTAAAGCCTTCTTTAGTTTCTAAAAAAGAAAAGTTTTGTAAATTGAAAATTTATTACAGCATCGATTTAGGACTTTATTTTGCAACACAAACACACACACGTGGGCGCGCACGAATACATAAATTTCTGTTTTTGGTCTGAAAAGCGAAACAGACTCCATATTGCTGCGAAATGTGATATTTCTGTTGTTTCTGTCTTTTTCACATTACTACTAGCGATTAATGTTGGGGGATGGCGGCGAAATCCCCTCTCGTCAAAGTTTATCCCCGGCCCGGCTCGCAGAAATAACATGTTAATTTTACATGGAATAAGTATTTTCTTTCTATATATTTATCAAAAACATCCCCCTCTAGTTCGTAAGTTTAATTCAAATACTGGTTTGGTAGGATGGCCCTATAGGTTTGGTGGGGGTAGGAATGGCCCTATATCTGTCAGTAATTTTATTATTTTAGATCTGACAACACTATATAAGTTTACAACGATCACTGGTTCTTTATCCTTAATATTGAGCCATTAAAACATTATTTATCTGTTTTCACACTTAACTGAGAAGTGTATATTTTACGTTTACACGCGTTTTCTTCAATATGTCTACCTCGTTAAACTGATTTAACTCTAACTCTTATGGCCTATGGAACCCGGAGGTTCAATGCCGCGTTCACAAAAGCTCTCCACTGACTTCTATCCTTAGGTAACTGCATCCAGTTTCTACTTTGTATTCCAATCTCTGCGAGATCCGTCTTAATATTGTCCCTCTATCTGCGCCTAGGTCTTCCTAATGGTCATTTTCCGATTGGTCTTCCTGTCAAGACTTTGAAAGCGTTTCTACTTTCTTCCATTCTAGCTACATGACCCGCCCACCTAAGCCTCCTAGACTTGACGACCCTAACAATGTTGGGTAGACCCCATATAAATTATGTAGTTCCTCGTTATGAAGTTTCCGTCATTCCCCATTCCCGTTCCTCTCGGGTCCGAATATTCGTCTCAGGATCTTGTTCTCAAATACTTTCAGTCTATGTTCTTCCCTCAGAGTAAGTGACCATGTTTCGCAACCATACAGAACAACAGGCATGATTATCGTTTTGTATATTTTAAGCTTCAAATTCCTCGACAGAATTCGCGACGACAAGAGATTTTGAATCGAATAATAACACGAATTCCCTGCTTTTAGTCGACATTTAATTTCTCCGTGAATATGAGTTTCCTCTGTTAATATTGATCCTAGATATTTGAAACTATCCACTTTATCAAAAGTATTATTTAATATTTTAACGCATCCATAATTTGCTGTATTCCGGTCCCGACGCACTTCCATGTATTTAGTTTTCTCTGCATTTACTTCTAAGCCCATGTCCCTGCAAGCATTTAATAAGATCTCTGCATTTCTTTCTATTGTTCTCCTATCATCCCCTACTAAATTTACATCATCAGCCTATGCCATAACCTGGTGAATAATCTAGGCCCTGGTTGCTATCTTTGATTTTCCTTCTAGCGTATTCCAGAACAAAGTTAAATAATAATGGCGACAACGCATCTCCTTGTTTCAGGCCATTTTCGACGTGAAAGCTCGCGGACAAAAATTTTCCTACCGGGACTTTACTTTGGGATTCATTTAAACATATCTTAATTAATCTAATTAGCTTTCTCGGTATTCCAAGTTCTGTAAGAACGTTGTATAATGTTTCTCTCCTAACCGAGTCGTACGCCTTTCTAAAATCTATAAATAGTTGATGTACCGGGGTATTGTATTCCCACTTTTTTTCGAGTATTTGGCGAATGGTAAATATTTGGGCGATAGTTGATCGATGTCGTCTAAATCCGCACTGATAATCTCCAATAATTTCATCTGCGTATGGGGTCAGTTTTGCTAATAGAATATTTGAAAGGATTTTATATGATGTTGACAGAAGAGAAATGCCTCGATAATTATTACAGTCAGTTTTGTCACCTTTCTTGTGAATTGGAACAATGATTGATTCTTTCCACTCTTGTGTAGCTCTATTTATTTTCGGTTGTCCTGACAACGACGTCTAAAATCATATTATTTAAAACATTTGAATATCTTTTTATATTGACATTATAACTAACTTATTTCTTTTTCTTTCTCTTTTTCTAATAGTAGAATCAGCCTAGTACATATTTAAAATACCTTACGGCCCAAAATTACAAGGAAATAATGATTTACAAGTAAAAAAATACAACATACTGTTGTATATTATGGCGCTCGACGGACTTTCCTTTTTATTTATTTATTCAATAAAAAAAGGAAAAGAACTCTGGACCTTTAAACTTAGGTACTTCTTATGTGCCCCTCGTACATACAAAATATACCATATCATAATACACATGCATTTTCTTATTTTTACATTAAAAACACTACTATTAATTATATTTCATTATAATCGTTGATTACAAGGCACACAAAAAATTACGGTCACTTAATTTAAGTCTGTTATGGGCCATAAAAAGGTTAATTGTTAACAAATTTAAATCATTGACTTTCGGCCAATAACTAAAGATGTTGATATACATATATTCTAGGCAAATTAAAACTGAATCCGTAATAACATTTAATTTCGAAGTTCTTTGAAAAACGTATAAATTTTGATTTTCATTATTCGTACTTCTTTCCATAAAATACATGACATCAATTTTACATAATGGTCATTACTTTCATACATTTACATTAAAAATATCATCTTTTATTCTTTAACATTTATATTATTAGCATATAATTCGAATGTAACAAGAACACAAAAGTAAAAATTGTTTAAATATAAATTCCTTATAGAAAACATAAATTATTAACTTCAATATATATCCTCGCATTACAAAGATGCTTTCGAACATACTTTATTACATGAAACATGAATAATGCGATTAATATTGCGTTTAGCAATCATATGAAAACACCTGAATAGTATGAAATACAAATATCAAATAAAATACATTACATTAAGACATATGTTAACCAAGGTGACCAGAACTTTTATTTCCAAAAACGGGACGCATACGAATCGGCGACGGGGGGGGGGGGGGAGAGTGACTTCCACATTGCATTTTGGGACTCAGCAGTGTTTTCAATTTACAAAATACACAAGTGAGAATGATAACACAATGTTTCTAACTTAAGTATTACCCAACAATACTTTTAACTACTTGAACACTGAGAATTCTCATTCAATTCCCACTTGAACCACAGAACACTCTATTTTCATTTGAATATTCAGAAGTTCTAGGCACTGCTGAACCTTCCCAATGAGTGTCGGTACGGAAGAGCGTAGAATTTGCATTGACCATTTATATTTTGAATAATAATTACGGGATATCTGGGTCATTTTTGCTTAAAAAAGGGACATTTAGGCGTCCCGTTTGAGAATCAGAGAAAAACGGGACAAGGGTTGACAATAAGGGACTGTCCCGGCTAAAACGGGACATCTGGTCACCTTGATGTTAACATAAAACTGAGCAATTACTATTATGGATATAAAATCAAAGATTAAATAGCATATTAAGTTCCTTCTGTTAAACGTTCTTTACATTAGCTTTCGTTATAACTTCAGGAAGAACTAAAGTTTTGACTAAGTTAAATTACATTGTATCCCATAATCTTGAGTACTTCCATGGCGATTATGTAGTTTACAGCATTCGGATTCCCATCAATGTAATTTCTGCCATCTGTAAATCGACTTTGTGTAAACAGGCGATGATTATCGTTCCTATTAAAATTCCGATTACTATTTCTAAAATTCCTATTTCCATTTCTGCGATCACGTTGCGTCTGATTGCCGGTAATATAGTGACCATTTATTCTACTATTAAAACAATACGAATTAGACTTATTCTCAGTTTGTACATTTAAGTTGCAAACCGGAGCATATTGTACATGGTTACGACCAGAATTACCTTACTTCTATCCAACCCTCTATTACCATTTTGCATTACAGATTGACTTTCATAATTTTGGACAAGCATAAACGAATGGTTAAAATTGAGACACTATGCGGACATTAATAATTGTTGTAATCTAAAAGGTAGTAAGATTCGAATAGAAGCAATGATCCGGAATTCTGGATGACTAGGATTTAATGATCTTAATTCGTTATATATAGAAACCACAAATTCAGTCACACTTTTATGAACTTTAGGACTGAATGGTTTCGTTCTCAGTATGGCATCCCTATTTGCTATCATAAAATCGTTCTCGTAATTAGATAGCAGAGCGTTCTTAAAGTCAGAATATGTACGGAGGCTATTCCTAATTGCCTTAAACCATGTTAGACAAGGCGGCAATAATATATGTGGTAGTAACTTTAAAAATTGAGACTCGTCTACACCCATCAATTCGCATTCATCCTCAAATTTTTCTAGGAACCCCCTCGCAGGTATATCTTCTGGTACACCACTAAATTTAGTAAGTGATTTTACTTCACTGAATCGCAAAGGTTTACCTGTATTAACCCTCAAATACCTGTGGTTACGTTTCTGCCTGGATGATTGTCTCGTTCTCCTTTCTCCTTCGGTACTATCTTCAGTACAGCTTGAAGATTCATTACATTCAAGAGTTGCTCTGGGATGACGATGACGTGTAGATTCCAAACAGATGGAAGTAGGGTGTACAGTATCCATGTGCCCACCATTATGCACTGCACTTTCATGTATACACTTCTCTTTGATGAAATTCACTTCATCCTGCAACTGCTTAATTTAGTTGGCGTGTTCATTTACCACAGTCTCTATAATACCCACAGAGTCTTGAACCTCGGTGCACCTCTGTACTATCTTTTCCATTTCTTCATCATAGCGTTCAAATTTGGCTACAATTTGCTGATTCATCTGTTGTAATTGCTGTTGTATGCCATCATTACGTTGCTGCAATTGCTCTAATCTTTCGTCAAAATGTTGAGCTTGTTGATTCACCTTTTGGTCCAGCTTTTCAAATTGTTGATTCACCTTTTGGTCCAGTTTTTCAAATTGTTGATTCATTTTTTCAAACTGTTCATCACTACGTCGAGCTTGGTTCTGAGCTTTGTCCTTAATTAGTCGTGATATTTCTCTTAAGACTTCTAACATGTCTGGAGAATTCATTACAATAGGGATAGTTTGATTGTCAATCGTTCCACTATCTGTATCACTCATGATATTTCTATATATAATCTTGCCACTTCTCAAAATAGTACGATTAATATCAGGCTTAATGTTGATCGCTTTTACTGTACTTCCAAACGATACAACCCACTCTCAGTGTTTCGGCACCAATTTCACAACGATCACTGCTTCTTTATCCTTAATATTAGGCCATTAAAACATCTTTGTTTATCTGTTTTCACACTTTGTTTATTAATCATAACTGAGAAGTGTACATTATACGTTTACACACTTTTTCTTCAATATGTCTACCTCGTTAAAACTGATTAGCTCTATTTATTTTCGGTTGTCCTGACAACGACGTCCAAAATCATATTATTTAAAACATTTGAATATCTTTCTATATTGACATTATAACTAACTTATTTCTTTTCTTTCTATTTTTCTAATAGTAGAATCAGCCTAGTACATATTTAAAATACCTTACGGCCCAAAATTACAAGAAAATAATGATTTACAAGTATATATATATATATATATATATATATATATATATATATATATATATATATAACGTACTGTTGTAAGTTGAAAGCGAAAGTTGATAAAATGCGATAATGCAACATTGCTACAAGCGCGAACGAACCGAAAGAATTGAGTCGTATTGTGTTGCGCAGTTCTTTTGTTGTCTACAAGCGCTTTTAGTGGTATAAAAACATCTTTATAATGGAAAATCACCCTTCAAGAAAACGACCAAAACGTGTAAATGTTGATAGTGGCGACGATATTTTAGAAGAGCCAAATATTGCTGGAGACCTCTAAGCTGGAAAACAATGTTGGATCCAGCAACAATTTATGCTGGTTTTGCTGTAAATTATGCTATTAATTTGACGAAAGTTAATGGTCCAGCAATCAAATTCCAGCACAACTTTTCTTTCAATTTGGAGCGGAGGGGACACAAGTTCGGATACCATGTTGAACTCTAGGTTCCGTCTCCTTAGGATGTTATGAACATTCATCGCATGGAAAGCAATGGCAAACCACCATGGATTCACCTTGCCAAGGGACTTTTAGGTCAAATACCTGCCTTCGGACAGAACATCACATCATCATTCATTAACAGCCATAGAATAACACATTGTAAAATTTTGACCCAGAATATATGCGAGACTGCGAGACCATGCGAGAAAGTCTCGCGCGAGACGCGAGACGAGACTCAAAATTTTATGCGAGACGCGAGACGAGACTTCACATTTGCGAGACGAGACGAGACGCGAGACGAGACCAACATTTGAGGCTGCGAGACGAGACGAGACTTTTTCATTTCTCTCGCGTGCATCCCTAGAATCAATAAAAATATATGCAGAGAAAGCTATATTAGTCCATATATCCACATTCGTGTGTACTTCTATTTTGTAGTAGACCATCCATCACAACAGAGTTAAAACTTGATCTGTTGAAGATTTGCGGGTGAACTATCTTAACCAAATTCCGCGGTCCACAATCTCGCCTTGCGAAAACCTCGCGGACCAAAATCTCGCATAGCCGAAATCTTGCCGTACGAAATCTAGCTTGGCCAAAACCTCGCGAGATAAAACTTAGACATTTAAATATCGTGGTATCAAATCTTCCATTAGCGATTTCTTCTGTGTAGAATGTTTAAAATATATATTTTAAATATCCACAGTACAATTGGAAAATAATAATTATTATAAATAAATGACAAGGCAGAACACAGTAAGTGATTTTATTAATTTTTAAAAGATGAAAAGAAATATAGGTAAATAGTTAGTTCGCAGCATATTAATATAACACTTGCGTTGAAAACGATCTTTGCAGTTCATACTCTCCTTATAATATAATTAGATAGAGGTGCAGAACAAGAATGAGGCGCCTCTTTGTTTTGGAAAATTTACGGGTAAAATCTTTTAACTCAGAGACTAAGAACGTATTTATGTAGCTGGATAACGTGTAGCTCATGTAATACACGTTTCAGAGATACAGCATTGAAAAGTTTGCTCCATCACCATGATATTGCTCTATGTGAACAATGCAATGAACCTAAGTATTTAGTAGTAATATTATGAAGAACAATTTACCTTTATGCATTAATAATTATAACAAATATGTTTTGATCAATAACGCATTTAGGAGGCTATTGGATTAAAGCCCCCCCGAATAATTTCATTATTATTTTTTCTCGTTATACGTACAACACAAATGCTTCTTACTGGTTCTCAAGCCTCCCCCTCCGAAACAGGATCCTAAATACGCTACTGGTTTTGATAACATTTGAATCAATATTATAAGTAAAAATACTTTATAGGAAGTTCAAACTTGAATTATTACAGAAATAAAAACACGTAAGATGTTAGTAACTGTAGTCGTACTGTTCAACGAACTCTTAAAGGATTGACCTCTTGAAAGTGTCAAATATACGAGTACAAGTAATTTGCATTAGAAACTAACATCTCTACATGTGCTTTGGCAGTTTATACTGGAAAATATTTTACTATGGCGTAAGAAAAACAGAAATTGAATATTTATCGATATTCGAGATGTATTTAAATTTTATAAATTCGAAATGTATATTTTATTTCTAGTTCATATAGTAGTTGGATAAACTTCTAGTTTACGCGCAGACCCACCGTTGCTAACTCACCTGCTCCCTACAGACGCACCCCGCGCAGGTCCACCAGTTCACCTTATTCTGAACGTAGTGGTGTCCACGAGACCAGAAATTTCTCCTATCGTCTTGATTATAATCTCGAAAACCACACGAGAAGCATTTTTCTAAATTTGAGACGAGGCAAGAAACACAACAATTATCGTCTCGCTTTCGAGACGAGCAATTTCTCGAGTCCTGTGGGCAACACAACTTCACCCAAGTCTTGGACCTCAAACACTGTTTCAGTATTACGTGATTCATATGTTTAAAAAAAAAAAAAACTACAAAGTGGTAAAATGATGGGACGAAAGCATTGAAGAGCATTTATTTACGTAAAAAATATGCAAGTCATTACACAATTTACTCCAATAATAAGTATGCTTTAAATGCTGCTATATCACACTATTTGTAGACCAATCGTGACTCGAAATGTCTGTGATAACTTCGAGATGAAATTAAGGAAAAAATTAGGGCGTCTATTTTTTTACATAAACGGAACAACGAAATTTCGAGACAAGAGTGTTACAAGAGTCTTAAGTTACACTGTCAAAGTAATATGTCAGAAACCATCACAGGTTCGAACTTCATCTAAGTTGAAAATTTGAGCGAGATTGGTTTGGTGGTTCAAGAGTCATTATTTTTTTGTAGTTTTATATATCTCCCTCACCCATTCCCCTCCTTGTGAAAAGATAGAAATCATCTCAGGCCCGAATCTTACCTGTGTTAAAAATTTGATCGTGATTGACCTTTTGTTTCACGAGTTATCTAGTATAATTTATTCTTTTTAACACCATTCACCCCTCATCCCTAAGTTATATCGTCAAAGTAAATAGATAAATACCAGTTTAGGCCCGAACTTCATTCATGTTGAAAAGTTAATCGAGATCGGTCGGGTGGTTCAAGAGTGATGAAGTCAGAAAGACAGTCACTTTCATTTTCTTTTTTTCCATTTTCATTTTTTCATTTTCATTTTCATTCTCTCCGGCCCTTACGTTGCACCTTCAAACTGAAATGATAAAAGCCGTCCAGATCCAAACCTTATCTATGTTGAAAGTCTGATTGAGATCGGTCAGATGGTTCAAGAGTTTTTAAGTTTTATTCATTTTAATATATCAACCCTTCTCTCCTCCTCCTGCCAATAAATTTTACCGTTAAAATGAAATAATAAAAAGCTTGCATGGCCCGAACCTTATCAATGTTGAAAATTTGATCGAGATCGGTAGGGTGGTTCAAGAGATTAGGAGTCACAAACATAGTTGCTTTCAATATTATAATATAGGTTATTATTATTATTATTATTATTATTATTATTATTATTATTATTATTATTATTTGCGTACTTTTGAATTTGCATGGCGAATTTACTGCAAAATATGTTTTATTTCCCTGTTTTCACCTTTATCAGTGGACACTAGTTTCTCTCTAGACTGTCAGATAAATGAGTTTCGTTGTGCGCTTTGGTGCAAATAACGTTAGAGAAAGAAGTCGGTTCGTTCCAAAGATCAGGGCTAAGATAAGTAAAATTTGGCTTGCAATTTCAGATGGCATGATAGTGTAGGAGTAACGGTCTTATGAATAATACAGCTATCGAATATAGGTTCAAATCCTGTTCACGCCAAAGTTATTTTTTACAAAGTGATTGTGAAGGATCATACTGGACAAGCAATACGTAAGAATGTGGAAGCAAACACCTGTATCATGATAGAGACGATCTACGAATGCTTGCTGGGAAAGGGCAAGGGAAATACCAGGACATTCCAAAGACAATTGATCTGCAGTATACACTGTTTGTGTTATCGTTCTCAGAAAGAAACACTACACCATTTGATAAACAGAGTTTGGCTAAAGTAATCGGTGGTGTAGTGGTAACGTGCCAGACTTCCAAATAGTAAATCTTCGTTCGATTCCCCATCAGGTAGTACGACTTTTTCGCATAAAATAATGGCTGCAGACATTTGTCTTCTGATGGAGAACTTACAAGGCATTACTGACGATAGTTCGTATAAACAGTGTGCGCATTCTATATCATACACTGTAATGATAAGTATGTTTCATATTCATATTCGCCCCTTTTCTCTCTTTCTTTACGTTTCCCTATCCTGTCTCTGCATCTTTCACTTTTTCCTTTCTCCCGCTCTCACACACACACGCACTTCATGTTCCAAAGTTAAAACGCAGCAAGAGCCCGATATACCTGTTCTGGAGAATGCAAGTTTTTCTCTTTTCTTTTCTTTTTTCTTTTTTTTTCGCTTTTTGGTTCTGTTTGCATTAGTAGTCTGAAATGGAGGATATGAACAACGCTATCTACTGGGTTTATTAGAATGTATTTTCTAACAGTGCGTCCAGTAAACACTACCGAATTTGCAATCGAACCACGCGAAAACAAAGCATGTGTGATAAACTTTTGACATTATCCTAGATGTGTCTCGGAGGTCTATAGTTCTACTTGAAATTGAGTATGCCATCCATTATGAAAGGGACATAATGAATGTTTAAAGCATTTTTTATATATTTGAATAGTTCTGACAAAATATGTATAAACAAACGTTATTTCTATATTACTGTTGAATTTCTGGAAATAGACCTTTATAATGTTAGGTTCTTTTCTTACTACGTATGAATTCCACAGCTTTATCTGTTATCCCTTTTTCTTTTTCTTCTTTTCTCCTCTTCTCTCTCTCTTCCTTCATTTCTGAATTTCTGTGTAATAGACATCAATTGGTTTCAATTTTTCATTGTGTGTGTTTCAGTTTCTCCCTACATCATCTTATGAATCTTGTTTCGTCTCGGTTTTGTTATTTCATTTTATCGAAAATCATATATATGTAGTTTGAAATAAGAATTGCACTCATGTGGTTAGCTAATTTTAGTATAGGAGAGAAGAAAGGTGGAGAGATAGGGGATCTATTTACCTGACACGATTATGGGATAAGAAGGTGTATATTGAGTGGCCTAACTGCACGGCTGTAGCTCTCGCATTTTTTTGGATGCGGAGTGTACCTTGAATGACCACATGTTAAGATTATGAGACTTAGTGTTCGTGTTCTTTTCTTGCTTAGTGATGCAAGTGGTTGATGGAACCTCGTGGGCGACGAATGAATTGGGATTACCGACTTTGTCTGTGCGCGCGTAATTCTTTGTTCCAGTATAATGATGCGTCGCATGGTAAGGTTGGCGCCTTGCACTTCAATTTTCTGCTGAGAAAAGGTGTTGCCCATTTTATGGATCGTGAAGCTTGTATCGTCATATCATTTTCTTTGAATACAGAAATATTAGTATGCACGCGGCAATAGAGTTTTCTTTTGCATTCAGTAGCCACCACTAGAGGTTTCCTATGAGAATTACTCTATTATTCGCGGTAAAATTAAATCAAGTCTGCGCTCACGATTACATATTCTGTTGTTTTCAGGCATGTCATTTTATATGTGTTGTACATATTTTTGCTTCCTTTTATTTGTGTGTAGGCATTTCATAGTAAAGTATTATTCATAAACTCGTCTAAGCATTAATTAAATTGTTTCCTCTGTTCTTTATATGCATTGTAATTCAATTGTTTATTTTCTTTGTGCAATGCAGGATATGCGACAATATATACGTGTTTTCGGATAATTACATTACTATTTGTGTATTTAGAATACTCTTTAGTTAACCTGTGCTCACTTATGTTAGATATATTTGGTTATGTTTGTTTACATGGTTATTGTAATTTATGTGCCTTTTGATTAGTTTCTTTTTTAATAGTGCCTATATGTCGTTTAGAGACTATCCATATTCATTATTTGTTGTTTATAGAAACTAGATTTGCTATCATCTAACCGTGTAGGCTTTTTGCGAGTCTTGTGCGCCATTGTATATATTTCGTCACTTTTCTATACGTACTAGTTTATGCGTTTACGTAGAGGTAGGCAGACAAGTAAATTTGATTCTGCTGCTCTAACCAGTGTCTTAGACGCTTTCAAAGAAGAAATTCTAGCTGCTCAGCCTGCAGAGCAAGCAAAATTGCCACAAAAGTTTGAAGTACAATTCACGGGTGCTTCCGAGCAAATATCATCACTTCGAGAAACGCTAGTAATGCACAGGCCTTAAGTAGTGCACAAAAAAAAAAAAAAAACAAGTAAGAAAGAGATCAGCGTCATTCGTAGAATTGTGCAAGAGCAGGTTGCTGCCCATGATAGTTTAAAGAGTCTAGTGCGGGAATTAAACAGTAGGGTAGAGAGTGAGACCGAAGCACGAAAAAATGAGACACAGAAATTCCGAGAATCTTTGTGCGAAATTCGGAATCGTGCAAAGCAATTTTCAACGAAAGCTATGCATTATTCAAGAACAACGGCGAATTAGGCTGGGCAGTACGTAGATGTGGCTTTGTGTAATGTAAAGACTCAGGTTGAGAGTATTCAACTGAGCCACGATGATTTGCACTCTAATCTGGTAGAGACAAACCGTCGGATGCGTGCCTTGCAGGAAATTGTCTCCCAGGTTGTGGCTAACACCATTAATCCTAATGGAGGGAATCGACCGTCAGAACAGTCGGGACAATTACACTCGCACTCTACCGCTAGCATTTCCGGAAGTATTGCCTTGCCAACGTCTGAACAAGCACAACCCGATTCACGGCCTAGCCGTTCGTATTCACCTCCGCAGCTGATAAAGGCCCAGCATTCTGTGAAAGTCGAGATACATAATAGTGTGATTTCAGTACATGACAATGAGGAAAGCGTTCGTTTTCAGCGTCCCCTCGCCTGAGTTTGTCAGATTTAAAATCTCTCTCAAAATTTTCAGGCTCCTCCACGGACGTTTTGCCGTCTATATTTTTGCAGAAATTTGAGCGGGAAATGCAGTTTTTAGACATCCATTCGTCTCAATACTTAGAAATGGTCGAATTTGTGTCAGAATCGGATGCGCTGAGATGGTTTATACTAAACCAAGATAAATTTGTGACATTTGCACAATTTCGTACGGAATTTGTAAGTCATTATCAGAATACATTTGTTGTCATTATCAGAAGAAGTTAACCAACCTGCGAACTGAAAAATTTCCTTCTGGAAAACATCAATCCGTCGAATCATTAATTATGAGTAGCTTTCAAAAAATGAAAGCTTTATCACCATCCATCTCTGAGGTAGAAATCATTTCATCGTTGAATTCACTTTTGCCAGTGAGATTTCAAAATTACTTTGTTGCGTCTCATCACGAAAAATTCTCTGACTTTGCAGCATGCATTCAGTGACTAGAGTCATTGTCTGTGAATTCCATGGATAATCGACAATCACAGGTCCAGAATCAGCCTTACAGGTCGTGTTAGCAAGGTGAACGTCAGGTGGAACGGCGTACCGCCAATATTCGTACAGATATTTCCCAAGCAGAATCGCTCAATCGAACTCGTCGGAAGAACCGGAACAATAATCGCAACCAATCACGACGGAGTTCCGATTCTTTGGGGTCTGATCGTACCAACTCACCTGATCTTGACACGCAACACTCTCGTACGAGCGAAACATCCAATAACACAAATCAACGAACTAAAAGTTCTTCTCGTCTTGATAATTTAAACTAGTAAATGGCTCGGGTAAGAGGGTTACAGCGGGTCCAGCATTTTTAGGTCAGAACAATCCCTCATCTTCAGAAATACAAGAAAGTGTGAATTATATTACTTATAAGGTAAGGGCTACACTATTGTGTCAGCGTGCAGATCTCTCTTACAATGAAGATGACGTGAGTGATGAGTGGCAGAGTAGAAATGGTGAACAGATTTTGGAGTTTTTACGGCGTCTTGCTTCAGCTCGTATTAAAATGCGTGCTTTGCACAAAGAGTATATCGCATTATTAGACACGGGGTACGATGGGTCACTCATAAAGGAAAGGGTTTGGAAAAGTGTTAGTTCATTTGTTTCCTCGGCATGGCTCACACGAGCACGTAATGTCACTCTTGTCGATTTTCAGTACTAAACAAAAGTGTAGTCAAGGGACGAGTTCTTTTACCTATTCATTTTGGTGAGAATATTCGCTATTCGCACATTTTCTTGTAGTGACGGGCTTGTGAGAAGATATTATTATAAGGTAAGACATAATGTCTCAGTTACGCTCAATACTTGATTTTCGTGATCAGACTGTACAATTTTCCACTGCTGAATTTGAAGCTATTTGTAGGCTTCTACCTGTGGCTGACCCTCAGAGACGAGTGATTAACGCATGAATAAAAAGGGTTCAAACATCCCCTCCTGTGGAAATTGTCAATGCTAATATCAACTCTTTGAACAAGGAAGCATTAAGCGACGAAATGATCCTTCCTACCATGAAGAAGTTTTGAGTGTAGATCGCGAAATTATTTGCAATATTTCTGTGTCGCGTTCTGTTAATGAAAATACTGCGGAAGAAAATCAGAGTGGAAAATTTTCAATGGTAAAGGCGTGGATTTTCTTGCGTGCCCTGAATTATTTGCATCTGATGAGGAGATTTTTGAAACGGTAGCCCGGTCTCAACTGGCTACCGAAAATGAAAAGAAGAGTCTTTTTGGTATTTTGATGACGCACAATGAAGTGTTTGCTAAATTCCCGGGACAGTGTGTTAATTTCGAGTATGATCTTGGTATTCAAGCCACAGGGCCTATCGTTCGACGCCCGTACCCCATACCTCATAAATATAGGCAGGCGGTAAGAGAGGAAATATCCAGATTAAAATCATTGGATATTTTGGAACCTAGTAAGTCTTGTCATTTGAATCCTTTACATGTTGTTCTAAAAAAGCCTCCCCCTGGCTCTGTTAGTATATCTTGTAGTGGATTTAAGGGCACCAGTTGAAGTAACAACGTTACAACATGTTAGGTCAGAGCTTATGCAAGATCTGTTATCCCGTTTCCATGCTAATGTAGTCTTTTCTTCGTTTGATTTTTGCAATTCCTACTTACAACTGCGTCTTACTGAAAACTCCCGCCCTTTCACCACGTTTTTTTTTAGGGAAAACTGCTACAATACACTTCGTTGCCTTTTGGTCAGAAAAATGGTTATAACGCCTTAAACATGTGTTTGCAGCAGGTTCTAGGACAAAGTTTAATATGTAGTATAATTCGTTATATTGATGATGTCTGTTTGGTGAGTCAGTCGACAGACGATCACCTGAGTGCATTGGACACTCTCCTTGAAAAGATAAAAGTATCTGACATGTCTCTGAACATTGTAAAGTGTTCTTTTTTGTGTCTGAACTTAAGTTCCTTAGTTTTATTTTTTCCCCTAGTGTAGTGCAGTGCAATCTATCAACGCTCTTCCCAAACCCACTAATCTTAAGGAGCTTAGCCAAGTATTAGGCATATTCTCGAGGCATTCTCGCTTTATAGAAGGATTCACAATAATTGCTTCTCCTTTGTATGATCTTCTCAAAGCAAAGAAGAAATGGCAGCGGACTAGTGCTCACGATGAATCTTTTCCACAGCTTAAAGACGCCGTTATTAAAGATGTAATGTTATCATATCCAGATTTCAAGAAACGCTTCTACTTACAAGTTGATGCCAATTTATGGGCGGTTGCTGCAGTGCTGTATCACTATAAAGGAGAAGACAAACGAGTGATTGTTTACGTTAGTATTCTATTAATTGAATGTGAATCCCATTATTCGATCTCTGAACTCGAATGCCTTAGTATCATATACGCAGTAAAAAAAGTGGGAGTCGAATTTGGACAGACACCCGTTTACAATCCGCAGTGACCACAAAAGCTTACTGTATCTGCAGAAAATAAAAACTTGGAATAATCGTTTGTTGCGTTGGTCTCTCCAATTACAGAAATTCCATTTTGACATCGAATTCATCCCAGGTACGCTGAATGATAACCCAGACGCTCTTACGCGCGTGTTGCCAACCCCCGAATAGAAAATAGTTCGCGCACACGCCCTTTAAGTTTTAAGAGAGGAAGTCATGAACGTACCAACGCAACAAGTAATTGAAATGCAGCGCGAAGACCCAGCGTACGCGGATAAAGTTTCTTTCTTTACGCCGAGTGAGAACAGTGAAGAAAGTTGTATCCACACTGCTGCTAGCAGGCGAAAATTGGAAGACCAATATAAGTTGGAACGTGGTGTAATACTCATAAGAGTTTTCCATTTCCAAGAAACACTGGAGAATTTGTCTTCCTCGTGCTCTTGTCAGCAAAGTAATCGAATGTTACCATAAGAATGGCCATTTTTTACGAGATAGATGTTTCAGCCTGATTTCAAAAGCGTTTCACTGGCCCTTCATGAGTCGAAATATTCGTAATTATGTGCGGAACTGTGTGATCTGCATGCGCACCAAATCTGATAAAATTCCAGTTACTCTGCCTATACAATTCATTACACTTTCTCGCAAAGGTGAATTGATCTCGTGTGATTTGTATGACCCTCTCCCTTGTGGACCCAGAGGCGAAAAATATCTGCTGACTGTGTTAGATGTTTATACAAGATATTTGCAAGCATAATGTCTCAAGTCTGCCACTAGTGTTTCAATTGTCATTCATTTGGAGTCGTTTTATTTCACTCATCTCGGAACCCTTGCAATTATTTTGACAGATAATGGAGCACAGTTTACATCGAAATGTTTTCTTGAGGTCATGAAGAAACATGGTGTCAAAATAAAACACTGTTCCCCATACCATCCTCAAAGTAGTCTGATGGAGAGGGAACACTGGAACATTTCCCCTTTATTCCGTTTGTTTTGTTCAGACAGACACGAAAAATGGCCTGAATATGTTGCACAAATCGTAATGTTGCTTAACAACTCAGTATCAGCATCCTTGGGAATTTCTCCCACCGAACTGCATCTTAATCAGGATCCCGTGCAGGATGTTGAGAAATATTTTAAAGACCCACTGAATAACCACAGTCCAAAGGATGAGACAGAAACATGGGATCGCAAGCTAATTCTTGCAGGCTTTAGAAGAAGAGATCGCAACCTCAGGCAAAATGAACGGATCAATGCAGCAGAAGACATTAAACGGAAAGTTGAAATATTCGATCTAGTCTTCCTCCGTCAGCACCCGACGAGCAGTTTTCTTGACAGAAAATTTTCGAAGTTTTTCGATCTGTTTTGGGGACCGTATCTTTGTTTCAGAGAAGTAGACACCAAAGTATTCGAGCTTTGCAACGCGCTTACAGGGAAAACAATAGGAACTCATAGTGTGCACAACATGAAGTTGTGGCTCCCAAAACCTTCAACCAAGTTGGCTCGGTTGAAACTCGCTGCAAAATGCGTGAAAGGGGACACACTTCGACAACTTGAGAAGAAGATGGCGAATATACAGAATGTACCTTGAAACTTTCTCTACTTCTCTCTCCGTGAACTATTTCCCATCATCTTTCCGCTTCCCAAAGTTATTGTCAGCTACCATAAGGAAGTTTGTTAGTGCAACATAGAGTATTTTCAAAATTGTATGGAGTTTCTAACAGTATGAAGCGCCTAGACTTGAATTGGACACCCCAAAAGTGTAAAGTTTTCTGTTAACTTGTTATCGAAAAAATAATATGGGTTACATAGGCTTCCTAACTTTAAGAACAATTTGTGTCAGTGACAGTAAAAAAAAAATATGGGTTCAAGTTGCAGGTCCGTCAGATTAAATTATCAGGGCTTATTTACAGTTAAGTGTAGTACATATTAGTTTTGTGGCCCTCTCTTTATTTTTGTACTACTTTAATAAATATTTCACGTAAAATTCCGTCTGCATTACACTTGATAAGATGGTGTGCAATAACAAACTAAGAATAGCCATGATCCAAGCTTGTTTAACTAACGAAAGAAAGTTACAAATCAAATATAATGACCCTATTTAATTAAATAATGATGACTATAGTTTGTAAGATTGAATGGCAAGATAACGTGTACACCTTTCGTTTTCAGCACCCAGAAACTATGAATTTTCAACTTACAAATTTCGGTATAAAACAAGTACAGCTGTCAATGCTAGTACACAGCATACCTATGTTCGCAATTTGAATCTTTCAATGGAAATCTGTAACGAGGAACTCAATAACTTGCTTCGCCCATACATTCAAGTGGTAAATATCGCAAGGAAATGTAGGACAGTACGCAACCATTTCCAGTTTGGATATGGAAACATATTCCTTCGAAAATTATGCCTCTTGCGTGTCACACTAGTGTATCCAATTCAATCTTTTACATGATGTATTAGCTTGGCGATTACAAACAATGCAAGTGGCCAAGGAAAGTTAAACCCCAGATGATCTCTACTTCAATCACCACTGAAATTAAGGTGACTAAACTGTCCAGGCGTAAGTTACTGACTATCCTTACTCACCACCATTCATCATACGACCTCCAACTGTTTCTATTGCCCGACCAATGATTTTAGAGTTCCTCACGTCAAATCCAGTTATTATTTCACTGTATGAAAATATTTTTCCCAAGGTAGTTCCTCTAGTGAAACCTCCAGGAAGCTCCCAGATATTGCTCCGATCCAGACACCTAATCTATTGCACGACCTCCTGAAACCTGAAACATCTCAGCCCAGAAGAAATTTCTAAACCAATTTTGTTGTGCTCGAGTTTCAGTTACAGCCAGCGGAAAGATGAAACGTATTCAATAAGTGAAAAACAAAAGTATGTAAGGAACATAACATGTTACAGTTGCTCTACCCCTGTGTTCCTACAGCACAGTGTCTTCTCCTACACCAGAAAATGTTAATAACAACGTAAGCTAGTTCAATTTGCAAGAAACTATGTTCCATATTTTTTTTAGATCTTCCTATGATATTACACATTTCGAACACAAGAACACACGCTTGCGTTACTACCTTTTCTTTCAAGATTAAGGTTGTTTCAAGGGATGAGGCTAATTATTAATCTGATGTAAGTTTTTCATTGAAGAGACTGTAAACGAAGGCCTTTATCATATTGTCTTTCCTTTATATGAGATAGTATTTGTTACGTACAAATGTGCCGTGTGTTACGAAACTTAACAGGAAAGTATCTTTTACCTTTTATTATTCTTGTTACTATGCGTTGAATCCGTGATCATGCAAGAACTTCATAAGTCTAATGCTAGATCTTATGCTTCAATAGGATAAGATCTCAATAATATTTTAAGTGATAATAATCACAATCTATTACTGAGGTTTATAAACCAAATCTTCAAGTAGTGGCTCATACAGAATTTGGCTATTCTCTCCAATATTTTGCATATGTACTTATATTCCCAGCAAAAGAGGTACTTCCATACTATGCAAAAGACGTGTTGACGTATCAATTATTGTTTATCTGCAGTCTAGGAGAGACATTACTTTCACTTGCTACACTATTGTCATCCTTAATATTGTAAGGATCCCCACATCATGACAAAAGCACATGTCAACACAAAACGTCTAATTGCTTGTAAACAAGCATAGCAGACGAGAATCCGACACGGAAGACACCGAAGAACACCGAATGAAGACGGACCAGAAAGGAGCCGAAGAGGACAGATAAAAGCTCAACCATCGAGGGACCTGGTATCAGTTGATCAACTGATCGCTCAACCATTACCTTCCTATGTCACTGTGGACTAGGAGCACCTCTTCCTTTACCCTGTGTCGCACTAGACTAGGGATCCCATCTTAAATTTATAATCCTTAAATATATTATTATTATTATTATTATTATTATTATTATTATTATTATTATTATTATTATTATTATTATTATTATTATACCTTTTCGCAGATTCTGAGATTCATCGAATGTATTTGAATACGAATAGCTATTTACGTGCAAAATTGTGATACAACGTTATATATATATATATATATATATATATATATATATATATATATATATATATATATAGATAGATAGATAGATAGATAGATAGATAGATAGATAGATAGATAGATAGATAGATAGATAGATATAGATAGATAGAAAGATAGATATATTCCATTACTGACTTATATGTTAGTAAAATAAAAATTTCATTATTGGCTTGTTTCTATGAGCAAGACACAAAGTTACTTTTGTGTAGAGATTGACAATTGTATGCTACCACTTAACCGTGGGAGCCTGAATCAAATAGCAGTCAGAACTTAATATATATTGCGACCTGTCTTGCTAATAATTTTAAAAAAAATGACGTCTGTGACCGAACCACCCATAGCGGTTTTCGTGTTGCAGTTCTTCCTTCCGCTACAATATTATCGCTATAACAGACCTTTCTGTATATTCACTACTGTATGAAAGGTTTGTTGTATGCATCTTCATATGATGCTATCATCTATACACCATCTATACTACCGTCTATACCACCTACTACTCCCGTACACACTTACTCTCCACATATTTCCATGCCCTTATTTGCAACAGTATATTTCGCATATTCAACTAAAATTCTCAACGAAGAATTGTCAAGAATGTGGTGCAATACAATATTCATAATGTCACTTTGACATCAGCGGTCGCAAGTGTCTGCTGTACGATTATAAATGAGCTCGTAGTAAACAAGCATAAGTTACAACGTATTGCTGTACTTCCTACGGATATACGTCAACTATAAATCAGATATATACGCTTGAAGAGAGACTGGTTTTATGTGTCTACTTTTCTAATTTGCCTAATCAGTAATTTGCAGAATACGTAGAGGTAAGTTTGTCCCCACTTACGCTAACTACAAGAAACATATTCTCTAATCAGAGCAAACAAGAGCGTCACTTGTTTACTTGGTGAAACTATTTCTTTTTATCACATGCACACATATTACTGTGGAAACAAAAATGCCTATGTAATATTTCTTAGAACTGCTAGTACAAATTTTCTGTAAATGTAGCTCCCACATATTTTGACAATTGTTTACGTGTGCTGTGTACGGAATAACTGTCCTAAGATGTAGGTTACTGTAACTCTTCTACAAATGACAATAAAAAAAGCTCAGTGGTAGATTGTGGGATTCGCAGTCAAATGGTGGCGGGTTTAAATCCAAGACTGAAGGACAGTGTTTCATTCTGATTTCAATCTTGAAAGTGAAATCATATATGCAAATTTTACCTCGAACATTACTCAAAGTCCTTAGGATGTTCAAACAGGTTTATTTATAGGTAAATTGCATTATCACATGGCAATTATATCCATATACAAGGGTCACTAATTATATTTTGAGCATTGGCAACACTGATTGTAGTTAGGCGCCAGTTTCGGTTTCCGTAGAAACGTTTGACATAGTTGACCATAACCGTTGGATCCTTCAATGTTTTGTCAATAGCTTTATTTGTGTTGTTTACGTATATTAATTTTACCCGTGGCCGCCATTCGCTCACTGACGAAATTCGCGAAGGTCGTCCAAAATCAATTCTTATTCAAGGAAACATTGATGTTGTGCAAACCCTAATACTGCAAGATCGTCATGTGAGGTACTGTGAGATTGTGGCAATTTTTGTCATTAGTTCCACCAGCATATATATAAAAATACATGATCATTTAGCTGTCAGAAAGGTTTGTTCTCATTGGATCCTACATAATTAGACAAAAACTCAAAAAGAAGCCTGCGTCGATTGGTGCACACAAATACTCAATAAATACAATGGCGGTGTTTGGAAAGTCTTATATAAGATTGTAACAGGTGATGAATCATGGATATATGCATATGAGCCGGAACGTAAAGAGCAGTTGACAGTATGAGCATTTCAAGATGAACCAAATCCAAGAAAAGTGTTTAACGCTTGAAGCACATCGCAACAAATTATCTGTTGTTTTTTTTTTTCGTGAAAACTGGCAATTGACAATTGTCCCTTTAGAGGAACGGTCAACACTGAATAGTACATAACAATTTGTTTGCCGATGGTCTTCGGTCAAATACGGAAAACAAACAAGCGCCGTCGGATCATTCTTCATCAAGACAATGCGAGCTGCTACACATCTCGTCGAACAACCGACTATTTAAACTCTCAAAAAATCGAATTGATGGGACACCCGTCATATAGTCCTGATTTGGCACCCAATTACTTCTTCTTCTTGTTCCCGAATGTGAAGAATAAATTGCATGGACAATGATTTCTGTCGGCGGAAGAAGCCGTTGATACGTTCAAAACCCATATTATGGAGGTGTCTCAAGAATATTTAAAAAATGTTTTGACAAACGGTTGGAACGAATGCAAAAGTGTGTTGATCATAAAGAGGAATATTTAGAAAATCAACAATTCAATTTTCAACGAAAATTACTGTTTTTTTATTGTTAGGCTCAAGATATAAGCCCTCGTATGTGCTTCTCTGGGACAGTTTTAAAGGCTCAGATTTTAGATTCCCATTTTCCCTTTTTGCTTCTCTTTAAATCTGGTATTCTAGTTTCAATAATTAATTTGTTTATACATTTATACATATTTATGTTCATTATCGCCATTTATGGTTGTAAGTTCCTCAAGCAGAAAGGATGGCATCTCTCTGCTTGCACATTATACAGGATAGCCGTAAGGAAGAAAGACATGGAAAGAAATGAAGTAAATAATTTCGTACATGTGTGCAAGTTACCATCCCGACATTTTCCTATTGTGAATGAGAAAAGCCTAAACAAAACTTCAATTAATGAGGGAGGTCTTTCGACCAATGTCCCAATGGGAATAGAACCCATGACCGACCGTAGTTAAACTTGTTTAGTTAATCAAATATACCTTTGATATATTATACTTTTTTTCTCTTCTCGCTACCTATGATGATTGCTCTGATAAATATGATCCAAAGGCCATTTTCAATTATAAGATAATCTACAATGTCACTGATGCTTATTGTGATGCTTAGCTCGATGAATCAGATAACAAATGAAGGAATTGAGAATCCGAATCTTCTCAGACACATTACAATGATGGCGCAAATCTGAACCCTAACTACACAGATATACTCCTAAATTCTGTAATAAAAACAAACTATTTTTCCACATTGTTGTGCAACCTACTCTACATATGAGTCATGGTCATTTTCTACTCATGGTCATTTCCTCTCTAAGTCGCAATACAAGACACTATTAACGTTTAGATTACAAACAAAAATGAATAAATCTTACTTCAATCACATATTACAAATCATATTTTCTACCTAGTACAATAAACTACTGTCTAGCATAAAATATCTTTTCTTTCTACTAGACAGTAAATCGAGTAAACTTTAATATCTGTGTGAAGTTTCAGCGATGGTAAACAACATGTATACGACTCTGTGTTCAATTGTATTCAGCGGTGAAGCTCGTTGTGTGTGTGTGTGTGTTGTTGTTGTTGAAATGAATTAACACCTACAATTAATACATTATAATAATTATTATTGTTTTGCAGGAAATTATAAGGAGTGCGACACTGCGGGTCTACTTTGCCATGCAGAAGTCATGTCGAGTAAGTTAACTGCTAGTTTTTGTTTTAAATATTCTGAAATTGAATCATTCGCATTAATTTCTATATTTGCAGATTAAAAACAAGTATGGCCAATATACTTCTTCAGGTGGAAATCTAGCACCAGGAACGACTAAAATGTTAGACTATTGGATAAAGCTATAGTTACTCCTAACGACTATCATGTAGTAGAATAGAAATGATTTGTGATTATGATTGTTGACGAAATGATTTAAAGTGGAGTTGGGAAGGAATTCAGATTTCCATTTCGGCAAATATCAATTTGGTTTTGTTACTTTGAAAGGAAAATGGATCAATATTTTTTATATGAGAAATCGATTTAACTGTTTACTAATTCCTTGACGTTGGTACCTCAACTTTGTGAAAATTAAGTATAGTGTGGCGGTATTAGTCGTGTCAGTTTGATTGTTCGGATGGCAAATTTAGCTAATATTTTTCCTTCGTACGCTTTAGGGAAATATATCTTATATTTATTACGGATTGAATATATAAATTGAATTGAATATATAAATTCAATTTATTCATTTGTGACAACTGGCAGAAAGAAGATGTGTATTGTGGACTTCAATGCCTCTTTCAACGTGATAATATAAAAAACATCAAACATTTGCGATATTAATATACACTATATATATATATGTGCATACATAAAGGAAATAATAGGTACTTAGGAGTCTATTCGTGACATATGTTCATCGCATCGTTCAAAATCTCGATTTATGCTGAAGACCACAACAGAAACGACTACAGACATTTAAAGTATTTTGTTTTATTTTCCCACTTTTTCAATGCTTCAGAAGTATTGGTAATATTTGCCATAAAAAGTACGTCTTCTCAGGTTTAGCATTTACCTTTTCTAATAGTGAAGGGTACGGGAAAACCACTGCACACAACGAAAGCTCAGTTCATGACTTATGCAACCGTACTGAAATTTTATAGATCTGTAAATCAATGTAAATACCAACATATATTACCTATACCTCTTATATTTTTAAGGTAAATTTTAGGCTTTCAGTCAAGGAGCTACATCATCATCTCTCTATCGTGGGACCAAGGTTTGTACCTTGTTCTCTTCAGAATAGAACTGCTTTTAAAATAATACCACTTACATTTCCATATCGTGTCCCGGAAGTGAAAATGTTGAGGGAAATTGAGATATTTTTGTTTTTAATTTAGGCAATCTGGATCCCCTGTATTAACGCACATATATCAAAATCATGTGACAAATACTAAAGAATGTACCAAATGTGTACAAAATTTCAAGCTTCTATCTTGAACAGTAAAGGGGGAAAATTTACTAATGAGTCCCACAATGCCCCAGATTACCCCCAAAACACGGATGTAATATAAAATATTCCCGAGATCTTCCTGTTTACCATAGGGTCATGTTTTGTACCTCATTCTCTTCAGAATGCAATGGCCCTTCAAATGGTATCACTTTCACTTCCCTACCGCCTCCCTGAGGAGAAAGTGTTAACGGAAATTGAGTTTCTTTTAAATTCTTTTTCATTTAGAGCACCTCTGGATTCCTCCTGCGAAACGCCCATACCTCAGGATCAACGGAAAAATACTAAGTGTGTGCACAAAATTTCAGGCTTATATTTTGAAAAGTAAGGTAAAAATATTTACCAATGTACTAAGAATATGCCCACAATACCCAGATCTACGCATAAAACAGGATCACAGGTAAAAATTTCCTGAGAAATCCATATTTATCCTAAAATTATGGTTTATACCTCATTCTTTTCACTGTAGAACAGCCTTTAAAATGGTACTATTTACATGTCTCCGCCATATACACAATGCGGGAAAATCGCTAAAAAAATAGTTTGTTGTAAAAAAAAAGTTTTTTTTTTTACCTTTTTGTCCCTTTGGATCCCCTGTGTTAACGCAGAGATCTGAAACAAAGTTGAAAAAAAAGCTAATAGCTACACTGAATGTGTGACCAAACTTTCAATCTTTTAAATGCAAAAGTAAGCCCGCCAAAAGTAGGCATACATTTTTTTTAAGTTATGGCGTAATCGTCCCCTGTGTTTCGACGCAGAAAGGCGTGAAACAATTCGTAATGCGTTTCACAATGCCTCCACACTTGAGAAAAAAAATGAAATAAAAAGCTTTATTTGTACTTTTTAATCGAATAATGAAGACACTAGTATTTCACCTAAAAATGTGCAATGCATATTACTTGAGACATAAGTAAAGGAAAGGAAAACAGCAAAACTCTTGCTTCCTAACAGTTGCACACAACAAAAATATAAAAATTGCTACAATGTTAAAATATTGACAGGAGCATATTAGGTTCATACATAGGGGAGTGATTATCTTTCTTACTTTTCAATCCGTGGTTACGTGTTTGGATCTTCACTAACAGGGTGAACTCACAGATTTGAATGATTCTTGGCATACTTGTAGCACATCGAAAAACAATCAAGACTTATTTTTTTATTTCAGCAATGGCGCGGCTTTAAGGGTAGAAACAACGCTTTGAACGTTAAAAGTGGTCTCCAACCAATTATTTAATATAGAAGAACGCATACTACTACAGGAGTTTTAAGAAAACTGATTCAAAATCTGACGTCAAAATTACAGAATTCAAAATGGCAGATCCAATATGGTGATTACAATTACAATAGGCCTTCCGATTTGAAATGCTCTGCAGTTAGCCAAGAAGAGTCACAGTTGGCAGATGTTACTGCGAAAAGGTTACAGACTGATTTGAAAACCCTTTCCATATTTATTTTAACAGGATACTTGACTAATGTGCGTCTGTGCACCTCTCACTATTCGGGATGCTTCTTTATAGTTAGTACCCTCGCTCCTCACTATTCGGTGTTATTATTGAAAGTGACTCCCCTCACATCTCACTGGTAGCGGTGCTTATTTATAGTGAATTATGTTATATTTGGGTTACGTGTTAAACCTCAAGGGTGTACCTCAAAATAGAAAACATTCCTGCTGGAATAAATAGTAGGATTCAGCCTCTTGATGTGTTTTTATTTAGGCTGTGGGAAGAAACTTCTCGAGAGTTTTTCTGAAATTGTCCTTCACTACAACTATAACATAAATTTCCAACTCAGTAATAATATAGTAAAGACCCAATCATTCATTCATAGTCCGTTTTCTTCTCCCATATTTGCAAATCTTCTTGGAAGAAAAAAACACTTGCGTTTGATACTCCCGAAACATTTTGTTTAAAATATTATCCAGCATTTTGCGATTTATGCACAGTTATTGCCCCAATAGTGAGAAACAAGGAGACTCATTTTAAACAGGTACCTTGAATAGTGAGATACGAGGGGACTCACTATAAAGAAACACTACAGGTAGTGAGACACACACTTAAATCAAATGTCCCGTTAAAATAAGTGCACAAAGGGGTTTCAAATCAACCTGCAACCCTGTCGCAGTAGTCCCTGCCAAATATTACTTCTTTTGGCTAACTACGGAGCATTTCAAAACACAAGGCTTTTTTTAATTGTAACCACCATATTGGTTCCACCATTTTAAATTTTATAATTTTGAAGTCAGAATCTGAATCAGAACTGTCCTAGAACTCCGCTCATAGTATGTTTTCTTTTGCATTAAATGATCGTTTGCTGCCTATGCTTGGAGACCACCCCTAACGTCCAAATTGTGATTTCGGCCCTTAAACAAGCAACATTCCCGAAATAAAATAATACGTTTTATTTATATTTCGATGTTCAGCAAGTATGCCATGTTCAATCAAATCTGTGAGTTACATCTCCGTAAGTCTCCATGTAAGGCATTTTACTTTCTATTTCAACAAAGGGATAACCGTGAAGTGTAGTATTGTGTTATTACATTTTTGGATGGGAAACAAAATTCACTCCATATGGCAATTTTGAGATATACTCTACGTACATTTATTCGACTTCCACGCAATGCATTATTTAGGACCTAACCGCTTTGCACTTTAGATTAAATGAAGATGAATGATCAATGAAACTGAAATGTTATGAAAGTATTGTTTGCTTCTCCCGAGTCCACATTCACAAAGGCAAAATCACTTTCACTAGGCTTGTATGAAAAACTGGTTTCCATAAGTAATAAGTAGCAATATATTCTTTAGAATATCACAATATTTCTCATTGGTTGTGGTTGGAATCGATGGAGGATACAGTGGTAAACCAGGAAAAGTTCAGCTACATTTCGAAGTTTCCTCAACTTAAAAGAAAAATAACTTTCTTATCAATTTTCGATATATATATATATATATATATATATATATATATATATATATAGTGTTAATAAAGTAGATCGACAAACTGTAATTGGTTATTGCTCACATCAAAATAAGGAAAAGAGTTCATATAGACCTATGGTCAGAAGTGCATAGTTTCAGAGCTACGACTGTACAAATCCATGGCAAAATGGGCCGTTTCACGTTTAGAGTCGAAATTGAAGGAGCAAAGTTTGAAAAAATATTTCTATTTTGAATGAGTTTCTCCGTAAATATGTCTCATATAAAGTAAGAAATATACCTTATGGAGGACAGCGCATGAACGTTTATATTTTCTAAATACGTGACAAATTTTCCAAACTTATTACTTTCATTTGTCATTACAGTAACGCTTTCAAGAATTTCAGTTTTCTATAGTTTTTCGTGTATAAAAGCCATTATTGTGTTACAAATTAACAAACCTACATGTAAAAATATTTTGCTATAAAAATATGAAAGTATTAGTAATTGTTGGTAGTTTATTAAAACAACAAAAAAATACATTATTGTAACGGTAATGACGCAAATATGACGGTAATGACTAATGACACATAGGATGATAATACAAATATATTTGACAGAATCCAGTGATACATATATAATGATATATTACTCTTATATCAGAGGGTTGGAGAAGAAATGGTGTAACCCTAAAATAAGATTAGGAGTTATTTTGCTATTTCTTCACTTCGTTATAGTATTAGAAACCCGAATATTTTTGTACTCTTCTCATGCACCAGAAAGGAGTTCAAAAATGTTTGGGTAAAAAATGCTATAATGAAATAACAAAACCGGTCATTTTTTTTTGCATTACAAAATTTCTGCATTAAACAATAAACAATAGAGTTAGTGAATAATAATACACAATGATACAAAACAAATAATACAGTTAGTGAATAATAATACATTAGCGAATAATAGGGATGTGCACGAGTCGAGACACACTTTCTAAAATTCGAGACGAGTTGAGACAAACGTGTTTCACGACTCGAAGTTTCGAGTCGAGTCGAGACTGCTGGTAAAAATCTCGACTCTATTCGAATGTCTCGAAAATTTTTCTATAATTTTTAGTATTATTTTGAAGAAATTATTCAGTTAGGAACAGCCTTGAAACCAATTCCAGCATTTATTGGTTTCGGAAGGTAAAGAACGCATAAACCTAATAGTTAATCTTTCGAGGTCAAGATTTTATTTTCGGCTCAATTCAGTTAATTAAAACTAATAATAATTATTTTCGTGATATTTGATTGTACTTCAAATATAATAATAATAATAATAATAATAATAATAATAATAATAATAATAATTGATTATCTAGTTTGAATAAAACCATTGCGATAAAGTAAACATAATAAATTCTCTGAATGAGCTATTGGCAGTGTATAGTAATTTAGCATAGATATGACTATTATGTTTCCATTTTAATGAACGCAATAGGGCTACACAACTTCTGGATTATTCGCTTCCCCAACTATTTTGAGGGTTTAATGTGTTGCAGCATATCACGTGTTACGGGTAATAAATAATGTAACATTTGTTGTACATCACATATTATGATACGAGACTATTTTACATAATGTATTACTATAAATGGACTGCTTGGATGCTAAGAACTGGTACAGGTACATTTCACTTCTATAGATAGGTATTTCTTTTAAAAGTAGTTTTGTAAACACTAAATAGAAATATAAACTATATACAATAGTTATGGTTTTGGTTCCCAACATAAAAGAAATATGGATTGTTCATGAGATATTGAACTTCAACTTTCACTCCCGGAAAATTTAAATTTTTAGTTAGACCACTTGGCATTAAAGCAGTTCACTGTGGGATAAATACACTCCTCATTTTATTCTTCTAATTGCAACGCTATTTACTTTTTTCTTTCTTTTCATGATAATTTCAGATAGTTTTGTTTTGTGCTGGGAGTATATTTCATATTCCCCTAATATAATTACGGATTCATTTTGTAATCAGTTTTAAATTTACATAATTTATTAATATAAGTTCACATTAAATCGAGCTAATTATTTAATGCATTTCGAAGGCTTGATAATCGTAACATTTATGTACTACGAAACTATGAACGTAAAGTAGACTCGACCTAGCCCCGGGGCCGCTGTGACTCAGTGGCACAGCTTTCACCCTTGGTGTGTGAGGACTCTGATTCGATCCCAGTTGGTGTCAAGGGGTCTTTATGGCACAGAATCACCGAGTATGTGGACTTTCTCGTGGTTCTCTAGTTTTCTCCCATTTACTTCATTCCACCGTTTCATTCATTTTCACAACGTCACTGTTTTCTTTAACTTACAGGGCAAAATAGTGCGACGTGAAGTAATACTGAAAGATTTAATTTCGAATTAGCCGCCCAAAATTATCTTGGCCTCCCCTGTTTTAAGTTATGGTTGGAGTTGTGAAATCCAGAATGCAAACATTTCGCTCATGAAGTAAGAAACAGTGATTCATATACTGCTCTAACCTTCAGATTTTATAAGCACATAATGTTGAATGTGAGGATTCACTTAAGTCAGAGTCGTGAATTATTGATTATAAGCTCCTCAATAAGAATGAGCAAACACGTATTCCAGCTTTTCCGTTTTTAAAGGAGGAAAGAAGTTTTTTCATATAACACTGAAATTTCTGGGATTTTATTCATTAAACTTTATTCTTCCTCACGTAACTCGGACACTTCTGCTAGTATATGTACCTAGGTATACACTGTTGTGCAACTCTTAGGATAAAAATAAATTCCGTGTGCTATGTCATTTGCGAAAGTAAGTTTCGTATGCCCGAAGTGGCATAAATTGGTGGAACTTGAACCATACATAGAGAGTATGATACAGGAAGCAAAACAAAGAAACACATGATTAGAAAAAATACACTTTTATTTAAAGTCAACGTTGAAACCACTGCGATTCATAATGTCTCCACATACATTACAGAAGGTATTATGTGGTCTTTACAAAGTTCTGTGATTACCACAGACAGTGATGCATGCTCTGTACTGTACTTCCATGCTACTTACAGGGTTGGTAATGAGTAGACATCGGATTTTTATGCAAATGCATATTTTATTTGCTTATATGCATCTCTGTTAGATTTGGTAGGTGTTTCTAACAACAATAATACAGCTCGAATTTGAAGTTTAATAGTGCATATAAATGCATATTTCAAAGGTTAATGCATATATTAGTGGTTAAGAGCATATTCAGCATATTCTGTGTTTTTATTTAAGATAGATGCTTATAGCATGCAAAATGCCTATGTAACAGAATGGCTTTTTGCATGGGAGCATGATGAATGACTAATTTATGGAGAAACAATATTGTTAGCAACCAAGACAAACAAGAGATAAACTTGTTATGAAATTCTACAGTTTTTTTCTCACATCCCCCAGCCCTCCCTTGCTTTCTAGAAGGACTAGGCAGAAAATGGAAACTTAAAACAAAATGCACGGTCATTCTCTTGTAGAAGACGAAGGTAAGTTTAGAGGAAGGAATAATTGGTACATTCCCTCCTCCCTCCTCTCTCTCTGCCTAGTATATTTTCTTTATTCTATTGTCTCCGAAACACTATTGCAGACAAATGCTTTTCGGTAGAAAAGTTAGAAACAAACCATCCCACTCTTGGACAAAGTGGGCAAGATACGGCACTTAGGGCAATGAACCTGCTTTGGAAATTTTCGTGCAATTTAGGTTACTGACAGGGTATAGTTTCCTCAACTATTCCGCCTTCTGCTATGGCAGTAGAGGGAAAATGGCAGTACTACGCCACTAAGCTCGTATCCATTTCATCAGTCCCGCCTGAAGCAGAGAACGACTTTTCCAGTGCCGGCTGATACGCGATGTCAGACGACTCAGGTACGAGTCGAGAAATTGTGTCCTCCGTTATAGGGGTATATTCGTTCCCTTTTACGACCCCTTTTTACAACCCCTATGTAAGATGTCTCACGTATCGCCCAGCTATGGAGAATCGAACATCCCCCGTAGCACTCGTTCTCTTTTACGACCCATTTTCTCCACCCCTATTTTTACATAACACTTCGTTCCCACTTTAGATGTGTAGTCGTTCTCTTTTAAGAGCACTTTTCTCAACCCCTATTTTAACATAGCAAAAATTACATAAGACTATGTAACATAGCAGAGCTGATAAAAGAGTATGGCACCTTTTAACATAACACTTAGTTCCATTTTAGGGGTGTATTTGTTCTCTTTTATGAGCACTTTTTTCAACCTCTATTTGAACATGGCAAAAATCACACAAAGACTACAAACATAGCATATCGATAACATATTTTCCAACCGCCTATTTAACATAGCACCTATTACATAAGACTATGTAACATAGCAGAGCTAACAAAAGAGTATGGCTTATTTTTCAACTCCTATCTTAACATAGCAGAAATTACATAAGACTATGTAACATAGCAGAGCTAACAAAAGAGTATAACATATTTTTGCACCACTATTTTAACATAGCAAAATTTACATAAGACTATGAACGATCACTCGCATGGCCAATTATTCAACCCCTATTTTAACATAGCAGAAATTACACAGAGACTACGAACACCTATTTTAACAGCACTCCTATGTAATAAGGGGGTGTAGTTGTTCCCTTTTTTCAACTCCTGTGTAACATAGCATTCGTCAATTACTGCATGGCCCAAAAGTACTGACCATCATGGTCAAAGTTCAAATACTTAAACCAGAATAACTCGTAAACGGAGCGACATATTGAAGTAGGGTTTCCAGATTTAGTAATAGGTCATCAACTACTACAAGTCCCAAAAGTACTGACCAACGAGATAAAAGGTCAAATATTTACAACCGCATAACTCGTAAACGAAGCAGCATATTGAGGCGCTGCTTCCACATTTAGTAATAGGGCACCCACTACTACATGTCCCAAAAGTGCTGACCATCGAGGTCAATGGTCAAAAATTTAAAACCAGAAAACTCGTAAAGAAATCAACGTATTGAGGTGTTGTTTCCACATTTAGTAATAGGTCATCAACTACTACCTGTCCTAAAAGTACAGACCATCGAGGTCAAAGGTAAACTATTTAAAACCGGAAAACTCGTAAACAAGGCAACGTATTGAGGCCTTGTTTACACATTTAGTAATAGTTCATCAACTACTACATGTCCCAAAAGTACATACCATCGAGGTCAAAGGTCAAATATTTAAAACCAGAATAACTCGTAAACCAAACCACACATTGTGGTAGGGTTTCCACATTTACTAATAGGTCATCAACTGTTACATGTCCCAGAACTGCTGACCATCAATGTCAAAGGTCAAGTATTTAAAACCAAAATAACTAGTAAACGAAGCAACGTATTGAGGTGCTGTTTCCAGATTTAGTAATAGGTCATCAACTACTACATGTCCCGAAAGTACTGACCATCGAGGTCAAAGGCCAAATCTTTTTATCCAAATAACTTGTAAACGGAGGAACTTATTGAGCTGCTGTTTCCACATTTAGCAATAGGTCATCAACTACCACATGAACAAAAAGTAGAGACCATCAAGGTCAAAAGTCAAATATTTAAAACCGAATAACTTGTAAACGGAGCAACGAATAAATTTGTGTGTCCTATTTAATTTTGTAACAAGCAGAAAAAATAATTTTGTACCAAGAACAAAAAAAATTGTGGGCTTATTTACTTTTGTATTAACGAGAAAAAATCAAAGAAACGCCATTTTAACTAGCTCAGAATTTTTGTAACTTTTTTGGTTATTTAAATGAACGAGAAAATGAATTGTATGCTGCATTTAAACTAACCAGAAAAAGCGAAAAATATGACCATTTTCTACTATTTAAAAAAACGAAGCAACAACTTTTGAGTGAGCTTTTCAATTTTGTAGAAAGAAGAAAAAAGCGAACAAGAACCATTTTTTTAACTAACTCAGAATTTCATATCATTTTGTAATACTCAAATAAACGAAGAAATATATTTCGATGGATTTAGCAATACTTTTAAATGACAAACTACTTGATTCCCCTTGCCATTTTCAAATTTTGAGCTGCACCTCTCCTGAGACCCTCCTGGGAACCCTGGGACAAATCTTTTTCCTCGACACGGGGTACCTTTGAAATTATAAAATAGGTGTTTTCCGGTTTTGACGTCTGTTTAAATGTTTCAGACTTTTATTAGTGCCAACGGCCTTCATGGGCACCATGCTTCTTTATTCTCTTAGTTTTCAGATACAAGCCCCCATGCCGTAAGCGGACCACCGATGCGCAACTGGCGACCTTTCCGTTGGAGATCCCACAGCGACGATCCCTGGTGGCCCCACTTCCGTTTTGGAAATTATACTACCAGCGGCAGAGACTCGACAAAACGAAAAACAAACCAAATAATCCCTCCCCCAAAATATGTTAAATCGACTGATTTGTCTATATGCCTATATGCCTGATTTGTTTATATTCAGGTGAGTGTAAAAAACACTAGGAAAAAAGCAAGTATCTCGAGATCGGTGCGAACCTTCAACCTTAAGTTAACTTGCCGCATATTCTTCGGACTTCGCCACGGATACGATGAAGAAAATCTCGCTTGTAGAAGGATAAATTATTGAGGTCTTAATTTAGCCAATCAAAAAATTCCCTCTATCTCGAGTTCTGTGAGTTGGTACTGTGAACCGTTTCGAGATTTATTGCTTTATGGTGGGGTACTATCTACGTGCAAAATTTGAGAAAATCTCCGACGCGCACCCTCGGAGCCTCTCCTCTTCAGTGCAATGTTGACCAGCGATGGTGTGGGTCAATGAAACCTTGATCCACATCATACTCACCCACCACACATCGTGACCCACTACCCACCGTGACTCAGAATGACTAAACACCCAACGTGACCCATTCACCCACCATTACCCACTCTGATGCACCACCAACTATAAACAACTCTGAATCATTGTGACCAACTTCGACCCACTAAAATACATCGTCATTAACTTTGATCCATGATCCACGCCATCCTCTTTACTGACTAAGGAGGTTATATTTGTAATAAACCATTCTTTCAGTAGTTAGCTCCTCTAAAAACTCACAGCCTGCATCTCAAAAGCCAAGTAGTAAGTAATATTGCCACTGTTACAATCGGAAATATCAAAATCCAACAGAGCCTGAACTTCTTTCTTCATTACAACCAAATGAAAAAAGAATAATATGGATTTGACACTAATCTAAGTCAATTTATTTTTCATCCTTTATCGCCCGCCATGATGATGAGTTTTGAATCGATTGAGTTGATTTTGAGTTTAACGTCCCGTTCAGCGGTGAGGCTATATGAGACGTAGACCTACTAATTAACGTAGAATCCGAACTATATCAGCTCTCGCTCGGGGCCCAATCTGGCTCTCCCACGCCGAAAGCGTGTACGCTACACGCTTAACCACAAAGGAGCTTTACGATGAGAGTTAAATTTGGATTTTAGCGCTATCGGAGTTGTAATTATTAATATCTGCAATAACGAGAATTATGGATTCGATACTAATAGCGATCTATGTAACCAAGATTGGAGTTTGTATAATAATTTCTGTTTATACCCGCAAGTCTCTTTACCTTTCAGAAAGCGTATATCACTTGCTGTAATGAGAAAATTGATCAGTAACTTTCGTATGACAAATAACTGCAAAAAAATACACTACATAATTTATTATTTTCTTAATTTGTATTTAACATTCACATATAGAACACCAACGTACTGTGAACATTTGTTATATTTTAAACATAATAATCACTATGTTCTGCAATGATTATATGTTATATATATATATACAACTGGTGTATTTTAATGTAATTATTTTATATAATTTTTATGCATTGCGGATAATAGAATTTCATAAAAGTAGCACTGACCCAGATGGGAATCGAACTCACGACCTTACAATGTGAAATCCAACGGCTTACCCCTGGGCTAACACAAGCGATATTCGGAAAATACTTCTAGCAGTATTTAAGATAATTATGACTTTCATATCCACTGCAAACGCTGTTTTTGTTCTACTTTGACTTTTATTTTAGTACTCAGGCGAGAATTATGTTCTATGTCTTAACTTTCACCATTATTTTACATATGGAAAGATTCGTTTACGTATCTAAATCTTCCATTAAGTATGGAGAGCAAAATCACAGACATGCATGTGCTGACATTAATACAAAGTTTGGAAATTTTGTATCATTAAATATTTCAATCAATATTGCTTTTTTATACACTTGGTAACAAGTCTTATTACATTTAGAAGAAAAAAATACATCTGCAAACTTTTTTCCCGATTGCGAAGGTTGGCTTCGAGGTTCGAACCTGGTTTACATTTTTCCGAAGACACCCGAAGTTGGAGTTAGAAAATTTTTGACTCGAAACAGCGATAAAGAATGCGCTCAACCTCTTTGAGACAAGGTGTACTGTACATACTATGGTCCTGTACTATGATACCAAATGCTTAAATTGGTGAATTTCCAAAACGGAAGAGGTGGGTCAATGCACAACTCCCAAAATTTTAAAGGGGTGCATCAATGTGCCCATGTCTTATGTAAGGGAATTGACCCCTATACATGACCATATAACCATACAAGGTAATATTGCCTCCTAAAAGGGAATAAATTGGGCCAAAAAAGAAACACGTGATACAACGTATTGCTTACGTTTATATTTTGGCAATTTTTTACCCATGAAAGGGAACGAGGTGAACCACCCAAATTTATCGTGATGTATATTAGGGTCGTGGACTATGATACCAAGTGTTAAAATTGGGCAATTTCCAAAATTGAAGGGGTAGTCCAAGGTACCCTTTCAAATTTTTAAAGGTGTTCATCAATGTATCCATGTCTTATAAAAGGGAATGGACCACTGTATACGTCTGAATCACCATATAGGGTAATAGCACCTGATTAAAGGGGATAAATTAGGTCAAAAACCTCCGAAATTTGAATTTTTGGCACGTTTTTACCAATAAAATGGAACGAGATGGCCCCCAATACTGATAGAATTACATACCCTGATCCTAGGCTATCAAACCAAATTTTTAGATTCGGTAATTTCCAAAATTTAAGGGTCGGGGTCCTATGTACCCCTGCCAAAATTTAGGGCGCGGGCCAAGGTACCCCTGCAAAAATCCAGAGGTGGTGATCCTAAGTACCCCTATGTCATTGAACCGTGCCAAGGTCATTGATCTTTGACCTATGACGTCACTAAAATTTGCTGGCTAGGCGCAATATACGCCGGCCCCTAGTATTATATGGAACGACGTCCCATCAAGAAACAAAAAGTTAACACACTATCGATATTTTGAATAGAATAAAGATGGCGAAGGATTTGTCAGTGCTGTTCATTGTTGCATAACAGCAGAGGGGACTGAATTTAGTGGATAAAATTCTAATTGCATCTCAGATTCATGACCCACTGTCATGATCTGTGTCTTAAATGAGACAGACAATACTGCATAATTATTTTTGATGAATTGGTGCAATGAGAATGATTTATATCCCCTCTTCAATTAATATAATATTAGAAAACAAGCACTATCGTAAATAACAAAATAGCATTCTTATTGAGCATGTATGACTATGTATTTGAAATATATAAACAATACAAATGCTTATCACTAAACCACTGTTATACTATTATGTCAATGCAACCTAATTTTTGTTGTTAACTATTGCATTTCTTATTTGCATAGAAGAATATTTCACTTAAATCATAAATTTTAAGCCTGGCGTCCAATGGACCTCAGTGGTATTTATCATATTATTTTCCGGGATTCTAAGGTATATAATGGTTCCCTATATATATATATATATATATATATATATATATATATATATATATATATATATATATATATATATATTAGGGCGGAGCGAAAAATCACTTTTTTACATCGAGAACGCAATGATGCGGCAAAGTTGCCAATTGATATATATAATATACTGTAAAAATTTCGTAGCTCAAATCGAATATCTTCCGGTGTCGAATCGCCAAAAAATATGTTGTATTTTTATAAGGTATGCAAACCCGCTACCTACACCGAACCCGCAAACCCGGTATAAGGTATACACACCAGTCTTTTGTATTTCTACGATAAATGAACAAAAGTGTTACGTATATTTCTTAACTTGAGCAGTCTATAAAATTCTAGAAATATTTCTAGATGATTTAGGCAGAATTGGAAGCATTAAATAGGCCATTTTAGCAAAACAGAGCATTGTGCGTCACATACTGTACTTGGGTTTTCATATAAGGTTCTAGCATTGAATTAACACGCCGATAAAAGTGTTCATTGTTCATTACAAGCTTTCCTTGAACACGTTTTTCCATTTAAAATATCGTACTGCGTTATACACTTTAATTTCCTTCCTTGCGTAAGAATTAAGTTTGGACTAGTCCAATCGATAGTAGCAATATTAAAAAAACAACGTTAGTAATCAAAGCTTTGTTCGAGTGTGGAAGACGATTTTTAGAGGTATTTTGCGGTGTTAACATTCCTTTGCAGTGTTTGCTTCGTTGTACGTAGTTAATAAGTTCATAAGCAGCTTGTTTGTGTACTGTAAATTACACTTTACGTAGTTGGTAACTGTATAAAGAGATTGTTTGTGTATTGTAAATTAAATTTTTTGCATTGTGTGTGAGATATCTAATTTATATCAATATGTAAATTCTAACCATGCCGAAGATAGAAACAAGATCAAGGACGACTTACCCCGTGTTTGATCATTCAACTGAGCTTTCAGGTGTACAGTTGCTCGCAAAATCAGATGTAATGAAACAATATTTTTATTTGGTAGAGCTTGAAAAGTGTGAAAAAAGGGTATGATCTATCCCTAAAGAAGTTGGCGCTGGCGAGATTCTTGCTCTGTGTGTGAAATGTGTTTGGGACAACACTTCAATTATTACTGTGTCGTTTGAAAGTATAGTTCAGCTTCTACTTGCCTTGCAGAGAAAGCACAATAAGTTTGTTGAATCTGAGAAGAAAATGAAAGCTTCTGCTAGTTTCCAGAAAAAAATGGATATATTTAATCAAGATTGGGGGAAGTTCTTTGATATATGTTCCTGTAAATATTATGAAGTTTAAATGTGCTCATGCGAATTAAGAAAGGAAGTACCTAGGAAGAAGTGAGCATTTCAGCAAGATCAGAGAGCAATACTAGTAGGCAGAATAGAGGGAGTTGACTACGACAAGACTTTAAAACTAATATCAGCAATAAAAGGAAATTACGTGAGACCACCGTCCAACAGTCTTCTTACATATCAGAAACGAGTACTTCTAATGAACTCCAGACATCATCATCTGATTTCGATTAGTCAAGTGTTGATGATTGCTTTCCGAAAGAACAGAATATTAGAGAGAAAAGAAGCAAGCACCAACGACATAACCTTAGATCTCTCACTATGATGGCAGATGGATTTGGAACATCTGGTCGTGCAACTACTTCGATAGCAAGAGCTACATTGCAATCTTTTGGAATTATTGGTCAAGAGAATAATGGCCAGGTAGCAGACCGCTCAAATTTCGGCGATAAAGGGGAAGAGTACGACAAAAGAGTGCTAACGGCCAAAGGAAAGGTTCTTACAGGCTTTTACTTTGATGGTGGTAAAGGTCAAACTCTATGCAGGAAAGAGGTTGGAGTTTGCTGACACACCTAAACCATTGTGGAGGAGCACATAGTTATATAAAAGCTGCATGAGGGAAATTATATTGCCCACGTCACTCTTCTTTCTGGCAAGGCAGAGCATATAGCCCAAAGTTTACTCTCGGAGCTTGAACTACAAAACATTTACTGATGACCTCTGTGTTGTAGGCTGTGATGGAACCAACACTAATACCGGTGTTGATAATGGGATACTTCGTCGGCTGGAAACCGCTCTCAATAGGCTGCTAAGTGGTGCGTGTATATCTTACATGCTAACGGGCTATTTTGCGTCATCTAATAAAGCATTTAGATGGCACAACTATAGGGCCGAATTCGTACAAGGTATTGTTGGTAAATTACTTTAAACATACGAAAACCTGTTGTTAATTTTAGTCCTATAGATAGTGATGTTCCTGAAGTGTGAGTGGAAGAGCTTAGTACTGATCAGAAATATAAGTAGTGATAAAGGGTGACTGTTCTCCAGAAGTGACTACTTTATACCCTGGTGCTATGTCTCATGCGATGGTTAACCACAGCAAATAGTATACTGCGACTTTATGTAGCTACATTGAATCCTTCGGAAGTCCTACAGCCCCTTGCCGATGTGAAAGTATAGGTTAAATGTTGGTTTTCAGTAAAAAGATATTCTACTTGTAAAGATGGAGCTAAACCACGACCTTCGAAATAACAGAAAGCCTTCGTCGTAGCGAGTGACGTCATACGAAGTAGGGATAGGCTGGCGCAGTGTGCAGGGCAGAGCTGGGCACCTCTACACGAGAGCCAAAAGCAAGTCGTTTTACAAATATGATTTTGTTTATTTATATATAAGGAAAGAGGCGTACAAATGTGATCAATCAAATTAAGATTGTTATTATCGGGAGGATAATGGTAATAAGAAACATATTATTCTTAAATATTATATTTCTGACATAGAAATTTCAACAGAGTAATAGGTTAGAGACATTTGAAACTACAGGAGAAACAAACTCGAAGCATGAAAATCTTTCGAGAGCATATTTGGCAATTAGAAATACATTTAAATGTATTACTAGCGTGCACGCAGAAGTTGCTTTTTTTTTTACTTTTTAGGTGTGGTTTGCGTGCTTGGGATTAGTTTCATTTTTTTTAACTAGCAATAGTGATCCTATTCTAATGGAGGCGGTGATGATGATAATGAACGAAATTGGTGGAGTAAAGAAAGTTGGAGAACTCCAAGTAACCCATGAGATATTTGTCCACTACAAAGCTCACTTCGAGAGACTGAGGCTCTACGAACCTTTTGCAAATTAATGTTATTATACCAAGGAAATGAGATCATATAGTTAATCACTAGTTCTCCGACTAATTCTTATTCCTTTATTATTATTATTATTATTATTATTATTATTATTATTATTATTATTATTATTATTATTATTATTATTAGTATTACCCAATTTCCACATCACCCAGGTGGTACGGTGAGCAAACGCGTTTACCACCTCTTCTTTTTTTATTAGCTACGTATTTGCATTTAAGAAAATGTTTTCGGCGTATTGCAAGATATAGTCTTTGCTTTTGCGAGACGAAAAAAAAAAATGATTAAAAAGAAATTATACTTTAAAAAATAAGGTAAATTTAACAAGTGACATTCAGTACTTGGAGAAACTCAAAAGTAATGCTATTCACGATACAGAAGTTTCTTAGAAACGAGACGAAAAGTGTATGTTCAAATTAGAGACGAGCAAACAAGACAATTCTCGTCTCATCTTCGAGACAAAATATTTGGTCAAGTCTCGTTGGCAACACTGGTTCACTCAAGTCGTAAATCTCAGTGTTTTTGTATTACACGGTTCAGAGTAAACATTTATAAATTATTGAAGTGATTACGAACACAATGAAGAGGATTCATCAACATTTGAAGATATGCAAATGATTACATAATATAGTTCAAAAATCAATATGGTTTAAATGTTGTTATATTAAATCTTCGTGCACCACGAAAGTAGAAAATCTTCCTATATTTTTTGTAGGACTCTTGTCTTTATCTCTTTCATTTCTCGTCTCGTCTAAATTTTGTTTAATGGTAATTGTTGAGAGATCTTCAAATCTGTTTTGAGATCAGCCCTCTGTAATTGGTTATGTAACTGAGAGAGACACGATACCAAATCAAACAAAACCGTACTTTTTCAGCACCGAGTCTATATGAGACGAAGACAGTAGATCTACAGTTGAAGGTGGAATTTGAACCCGACACCAGATGCACTGAACCAACAGATAGGGCAAAGATAACTGAAATCGTAGAAGTCAATAAAACTAAATTCTATAACCAACACTTAAGAATTAGCACGGACAGTGTCAAATCACCACAATTGAATTTGGTATGTAGGATTGAAAAACAAAAACATAAAAAACTTATTCCCATTGGAATGCTGTGTCAAAGCTCACATATATGAATATTTGTAATTATTAAATAATGTAGAATTATGTATACAAAGTTGTCAGATCATGGTAATAACACTAGTTGTTTGTCTTTCCAAGCTATAGTATGCAAGGGGGTTTTTGAAGTTTAACTCCTGTGAGTCAGATACGGAAAAAAAAATAAATATTTAGTAGATTATTATATATATGCAAAAATCACACTTGTCATGAAATGTTATGAGATTAAATGTTTAAATCATTTCCTTCTTGAAATTTTGCGAACGTCACTGACTTCCCATATTACTAGTTCACCCGTTAATTACATATGAATTACTGTATTTAATTTGCGTACTACTGAGAATTGTGTCATTTTATTTATCCTCCCCCAATAACTTGCTATTGGCTGTGGAATTAAAAACCAAAACTATTAAGTGGAGGTAAATTTCTTTCGTCCTCTCAGAATTTCGCATCTTGAATTCGTTCTACAAATGAAGCATCTAAATAATCACATTTCAACTGACTGACCCTCTTAACCATATAAATTACTGAAGCTTGTTCGTAAGAAAATACAGGCTTCTTATTCATAGTTGATACTGTTGCTTCATTTTATAATTGATGTATGATAAAGAAATATTGCTGCTGTCTGTCAATTGTGAATGCCCAAACATTAATATAAAATGAATTGCCATACTTTTTCAAAATACTTTTTTTCCACAACCGTTGGCACTGTTGACGTTAATTAAACTATAAATACATATGATACTCATTCAGAGTACTGAATTATTCATCTGGTACTTAAATATATTTATCTTAATTGAATTTGAGGAATATGTCAATAGATCGTACTGTTGCCTACTTCCAGAGAAGACTATACGATTTTACTATACATAGGCTAGTTCCTGAATTATTTAATTTGAAACGACAATTTGTTCAAATCCTGCCTATTTTAAGCACACAAAGAATCTGAAAGTTCTTATTTTATGCAAATAATGCTGCAAAGAAGTAAGTTAATATTGTACTTAAAACCAACTAAACAAATAAATAAAAATGAACAGTTCCTTTAGATTATGTCTTAAGAATCATTGTTATGAACTATCGCGAGAAAAAATACAGCCTTACCCAACTGGATTGGGTGACTATGAAGTTGTTTTTTTTAATATTTTATGAAACCATTTTTGTTGTAGATTGTTTTCAACTGGAAACAGAAACTTTCAGACAGTTTCCCTGATTCCTTTACAACTCCGACAATGTAAAATGCACTTTTGCCTTCTAATTATAAACACTTAAAACACTTATAATAAACACAAGTAAACACTTAAAATAAGAATTCACATAACATCACCACATACACTTTCAAAAGACGCGCCCACTGTTTAACTATGCACACAAGTGTCGTTCACCCTCGCAGAAATCTGTCGTCTTTATTTGTACCTACTCGTTGTGACGTCACGGCTGAACCTGAATGTAGCCCGATGGCCTTGTGATTGAGAAGGCCATGGCTAAACACGTGCGGTTAATGATAATTTCTTCAATATACCTATCACAAAAGGAGCGGTATTTTTTTCAAGAAGTAATCTGAAATAACTGTTATTTCGCTCACCCGCAGAATATATTTGTTGACAATGAAATATATTACTCCAGAAAAGAAACATGGAGAAAAATAGTCAAAGCAAAAGATGACAGGCTAAGAACGAGAAGAGTAGAGATAATGACAGTAGCGACAGTAGGAAGACGAAACGAGGAAGACTAGCTTAAGTAGACAATGAGTCACATGTAAGAAAATTTACAATTTCAACTCAAACTCAATTTAATTGCAAGAGATTACACATACTTTATTAACTAGAAATCAATTGAAGTGAAGTCTCCTCCAGCGCTGTGATTGTTCTCCAATAAAGAACTTGAAATCTATTGTAATAATCGTGAACATCCCGGCATAAAAATAGCTTTGAAATATTCCTGTTACATCCAGAGTACAGAACACCGTGTGATACTTTTAACAGAAGCATCTACAGCAGTTTGTGGCAGAGATGTCAGAGATGGTTTTATCAGACTTAAACTAAAATCACGATCTTTAAACTCCAAAGTAGAAACAAAGAGAAACTGTGTTCTGCAATGAACCAAAGATCTAATTTGAACACACGTGTATGGATGGTAGGATGGGCATGGGCTGGTTGTAGTTTGCTTCGCCGAAACAAGCATAGATATGCAGAAAGAAAATGTATTTTGTATTAAGTAGATTATTATTTTGGTCAAATTGGTTACTGTGTTATTCCGAATGTGCCTAAATCATGCAGAAAATATTTCTTAAATTTTATAGACTGCTTAAGTGAAGAAATATACGTAATACGTTTGTTCATTTACCGTAGAAACATAAGCGAGTGGTGTGTCCAGTGGGTTTACATACTCTACAAAGACATGAAATATTTCTTGCCTACTCTGCACCGGAAAATATTCGATTTCAAACATGAATTTTATCCAGTATTTTAGTATTCCTGTATTTTCAATATCACTTGGCAACTTTAACGCTTTATTGCGTTTTCGATATATAAAAAAGTTATTTTTCGCTCCGCCCTAATATATAAGTGAGATGAACGAGGCAATGCATATTTAAAGTACTTTAACATCCAATATCACATTCATTATAGGGCGCATTTCGAACAAGCAGAAACCAAGTTCCTAGATTTTCAAAATTTTAATTCCTTAGAATAACTTTATTTCGAAAAGATATCTAGATAAGAATCGCATCCAATTAAGCAGATGATTTTCAATGAACAATATTATGTTATTGCAGTTTACTGGAATTTGATATCTCAAACCTTTCCAGATATAAAAATAAATATTAAATTGGATATTTTGTTTAAAATAGCATATTTGTGTAATAAAAAAAACTTTTGATTTAATTTGCTTTCATGACTTTACAACAATATTTTTGGTAAATGTAATTACAACCAGTTTTTGGGATTAGACTATATTGAGTAATATTACGATCTTTAAATATATTTGTCATATCTGCAGTACACTTTAAGATATCAAATTGCTGTAGAATACACTGTGATATTTACGTCAAGTGAAAACTGTCCGCTGTTACACAAACGTCGAGAAAGAAAATAATGTTTCTGGGTGGCGCTGGATTCACATTAGTCCAATCCATTCAACAAGTTCAGATTAAACTTATACATAAAATTAGTGTTAAATTAGTGCTATCAATACTGCATACAAAGAAAATTAGTGCTACTAACAGGAATCCAACTGATACACGAAAATCTTTAGTAGCAGCATCATCAAAGAACACAATTGATCCCTTATTTTTATGATGAGATAAACAACACTAATTTTCTTTTCATATGGTCTCGTCAACATTACTTTAATAGAACCACTTAGTGTGTTGGCTTCATCTCAACGTGTTGAATGGATGGGGCTAATTTCACGCTACCGTACCCAGAATTTCTTCTTCTTCTTCTTTTTGACGTCTGCGTAACAGCAGACTTTCTTAACGTTATAGGTTGTCAGCCCTAATTTGGAAATAATTTCTGTCATATGCGTCAAAATTAATGCGGGTGTGGATGGGGCCAGGTTCACTGACATCTATAATACTTACACCTGGAAATTGACCACACCAAAGGAAGATTGTTCTTATGTTAAACAATACTTGAACAGGTATGGTTGAATGCTTTCCTGCACTGCGAACTTGGAAGGTTGAATTGAGTTGGTGAAGTAATTATATGTACCACAGCGTGTGTCAGATGACCTAAAACGTTCAAATAATTACTGATTGTGTTTAAATTTCGAAAATAATACTACCAGAAAAGGAATTCGAGGAAGAAATACTTAGACACTTGTAGCAATTTAGAGGTTGAAATGCACCGAAAGAAAAAAAATATATGCTCACACAAATTAAGTGGTGGCGGAACGAGGTATGCATGGAAATAGTTTTGATTAACACTATCTAGGTTTAGTCCTCATTTTATTGTAACTAGTAACGAAAAAAATATATATAACAACAAGAAGTTAAATAAGTAATAGTCATGAAAAAAAATGTTCTTTGGCTGTGATTCAGTTTTCGCTTTGATTTTGACAAATTTCAATTTTAAATTTCCAAACCACTAAATATAGAATATTTTTCGTAGGTAAGTTCAATTTGGTAATTAATTTCACTTCCAAAAGTTTCTTTAAATAAGTTCAATTGACAGCCAATAAAGCTTACTGAAGCTAACCGATTAGCACATGTTCGCACAAGTTTCACACGAATATTCATAAATAGCAAAATTACTTTAGTTGAGTCACTAGCACAAAGAAACATATGTAAATACACAAGACATATATAATAAGCATATTAAACATAATAGATACTAGTTATAAACATGAGGACTAAGAAATAGAATTTAAATATATATAACATGGCACAAAATGAAGTTAGAAATTACGTGAATTCTTTTCTCTCCTTTTTCTCTAATTAGCCAAACGCATCGCCTGAAAAGTTATTTTCTAGACACTACCAAACCTGCTTTACAAAAGTAGTATGCTTTTACGTAATTTCATTGCCGAAAATAATGTGAATTCATGGTTATTGAGGAGAGCCCTTTTTCCCACCACTATCTTCTACATATTCAGAAACCGCAATGGCGGTCATTCCTTCCACATCAAGGAGAAAGTTTTTATAATTCAGAAAATCGCCACTAGAGGCGCTCGTATTACAGGTGAGCGTAAATGTCCTCATTCTATAACCAACCAAACATAATTATCTTATTATATTATTACAACATTTCCATTTATGTGTCGATTACGTTACATAAAAATTGCCTGTCCCCGTTTAAAATATATATGTATAAATACATATATATTTTTGACTACAGTAAGTTAATCGGCACATAAAGGACAATAAACTAAGACCATTGCCAAAAAGAACAAAAATATAATACATACAGTAAATCCAGCGACGACCACTTACAACTTACGGACTTACAACACTTAAATGAATGAAATACCGCGGTATTATGATAGGATGATACGCTCTTTCACTTCTCACTACACTAAGACACTGAACACTTTACTCCCAGATATCTCAAAGATACAAAAATGAAAAACACACAAAATAACTGTACAAAATTTTACTGTTACATTTTAAAAATAATTTTCAACAATTACATTTTACGTTTTTTGGCTTACTGAATTATAGGGTTTAACGTGATTTACATTTCTTTTAATGATTCGCTTAGGATTAGCAATATCTTGTAACCACAATGTATTTAGATTAGGTTTGCTCAAAACTTTAAAGGGACCTTCGAATAAAGGACTTAACTTAGGCGTAAAATGTTTGATAATTGAGGCCTTTTGGAACTTCTTTACCAAAACTAACTGGTCTCTATGATAATTTGGCAAGTCTCTGGTTTTAGAGTAACATTTCTGTTTCCTCTTCCAAGACCGATCAATATTCTCGACAAGTTTAGCCATTTTCTCTTCTTTATCAGGAGTACCATCTAGTTCTTCTAAGTTTAATTCCCATAGAACATCCAAGGGTGAAGACAACTTACGACCAAGATAGATTTTCGCCGGCTCAAATCCAGTCGATTCTGAGACACACATGTTGAGCGTATACTGTATGTTCTTGATGTATTGGGTCCAATCTGATTCATGCTCATTAATATACGTTCTCAAAATGTTCTTAATTGATCGAATCTGTCTGTCCTCCTGGTTGCTGCTAGGTGAGTAGGGAGCTGTAGTAATGTCCTGAATACCAAGGCTAAAAAGATGTTGCTTCATGTAGAAACTTGTGAAGATCTGCGCACGATCGTGGACGACTTTATTAGGAATTCCCAGAAAAAAATAAAGGTTTTCCAACTTACTGCAAATAACCTTGGAGCTTAAAGATCTTAGCGGTTCTATCATAACAAACCTGGATGCAGCGTCACAAACAATAAATAGATGCTGAAACGGCCCTGAGTTTGGGAACGGCCCAGCGGTGTCAAAATACCAGCAGTGGTTAAGTCTAGTTGTTTTCCGGGAGTAATAAACAACCTGTTTCTTCCTATTACCATCTTTACATGTTTGACATCGCAAACATCCTTGGACATACTTCCGAACGTCGAGGAATAAATTCTTCCAAGTGCATCTTTGAGCAATCTTGGCTGCTGTCCGTGAAAAGCCGGTGTGACATCCGCCCACTTCATCTTCATGAAAGAATTTCATGATGCTGTACTTCATGGCTTCAGGCACTAAAATCCTCCATTCCTGATTCTTCCGTCCTTTAGTTTTGACAAAAAGAATGCCGTCATTTATTTTGTATTTGTCAGCAAGTTGACCCTGCTTAACTTGCTGCATAATTCGCTTTATCTCTTGGTGTTACTTTGTAATTCCTTGAGAGGACGACTAAACACAGATGCGTTCCAAAAATTACCCAAGGATAAATTTACGGTTTGTTTTTTAAAATCTTGAATTTCGTTAAATTGATCCTCAAAAATATGAAACTCCACTCCATTGTTGACTCTAGACCAGAAATCTGCCAAAAACTTCTGAGACGTCCTAAAATGAATAATTTTGAATTGAAATCGTGATATTTTCTCTATCAAAGTTCCATATTTCCTCATTCTTTTTGATTACGCAATAACCATGTTAAGGAAGAGTTATCAGTAAAAATAGTACAACGTTTAATTAAATACATTTCAAATTTCTGGAGTGCGAAACAAAGAGATTTAAGTTCCAACTAGAAAATGTTTTTAGACCAGTCTGACTCAGGAACAGCCTTAGAAAACAAAGCTACAGGTCTTATAAGTTTTTTTTCTCATCATATTGCGAGAGAATGGCAGAAAATCTTTTAAATGAGCTGTCACAGTGAATAACAAAAGGTTTATCCATATCAGGCACACGCAAAATTACATGATCTACAAAAACCTGTCTTACTCGTTGCAAGGCTTCCTGCTCTTGTGGTCCCCAATGAAATTTATTTTTCACTGAGCGTAATTTATGCAAAGGTGCCATAATTTCGGCGTAATCTGGTATGTATTTCTTATAATAATTAAAGTAACCACAAATGCGATTAACGCCCCTCCTATTTTTAGGCTGAGGTAGATTTTGCACTGTTTCTACACGCTCAGGATCTATTCTAGAAAAGCCACCTTCAAATTCATATCCTAAAAATTTTATCTTCGTTTGAAATAATGATAATTTCTTTTTTGACACAGTTATACCCCATTTACGCAGTCTTTCTAAAACTTCTTCTAATATTTGCTTGTGAGTTTCTACATCTTTGGTGTGTATAAGAAAATCGTCACAAAACACTTGTAAATTATTACCTATCATATCACCAAAGATTTTGTGCATAAAGCTAGTAAAAACAAATGTACTACTTCTGAACCACATAGGGAGTTTACGATGAACAAGCAAACGAGTGGGAGTTCAAATGGTAGTATATTTCTTGCTTTTTTCTGAGATATTCATCTCAAAGAAACTTTTCCGTATGTCCAGCCGAGAAAACAGGGTATCTTGGCCTAAGTTGGCTATAGTAGCCTCTACATGGGGACTAGGAAAGCTGGTTACCCTAACCTTCTTATTAATTTCCGAGAAGGCAACAACTAAACGTCTAGATTTATCATTATTCGTCACCAAAAACATGGAGACGAATAAGGAGAATAGGGGATGTCTTCTAAAACACCCTCTTTTATTAACTCATCAATATGGGCTTCAAGTTCTTTCAATTTACTTTCAGTAACTTGGTAGGGTTGTAATCTAACGGGGGTGGGATCTTCCATTTCAATCGCATAAGTAAAATCCTTAATTTCGCCCAAAGAATTTGAGATAACATCTGGATAAGAATTACATAAATTTTGGACATATTCTACCAATTCAGGATATTTATCTTTTAAACTAGGTGAAATTTCAATATTGTCTACCTCATTATTTTCATTCTCGACTAAATTATAATTTTTATTGGTGTCCTTATATAATTCCCTGGAATTAAAGACATTAATAAGACAACATAACTTATTATGAATGGTGCTACCTGCGGTTTGTCCTTGGACCTGTTCCTCCTCCCTCCTTCCTTCCTTCCTAGGATCCTCATTCAAACTCCCTATGGTATGACCAGGATAGTTCCTTTTCCCTTGGACAGGCGCCTTGGTTTTGGAATAGGTGGATCTTGACTGATTAAGCACAGGTTTAGACTTACTGGAAGAAATATCTGAATGCACAATTTTAGAAGGCACTAAATCTTCCCTCCAGTGTAAAGGCACTGTAAGGTTTAACGTGGTGATAACAAGTTTCTTTTGGGATATGTCTATAATTACTTTGTTGTCCAAGATGAACTGATTTCCCAATAGAAGATCGAAATGAGTTGAGTTTGTCACGTAAAACCAAAAGTGAAAGTCTGCATTAATAATTTTGATGGTAATTTTAACCTTTTGATGAAGCGTTACAACTGTCTCACCTATTCCCACTGTGGTGAAGTTGGTGGGTATGATGTTTACCTGTACCCTATTACGTATAAGGTTCAGAAATTTTTTACTTATCAGATTGACACAAGACGCTGAGTCCAATATACAGGAATTTGAAACACCATCCACTGTTACTGGAATAAATAACACTTGTTTATCCCTTTCTAGATGATTTAACAAAGTTCGAGGTAAGCATTTTCCTTGAGATGTAAATTTGGATAAGGAAGGACAGGAGTTCTGAAAATGTCCAACTTGATTGCACCGAAAGCACTTAACATTCCTTTCCAAACTTGATTTTTGAGATGAAAAGTTTTTATCCGAGAAATCCATTGGTTTAGAATAGTTCAAAATACCCTGAGCGAACTTTACATTACCCATTAATTTACAATAATCATTATTATACCTGATAAAGTGGTCACAAGATTGTGCAATGTTCATTAGTTCGGGTACAGTAGTAGGAATCTGATTTGTGAAATATTTAGCATAAATATGCGGAGGAACTAAATTAGTTACTGTATCACAAAATACGTGATCGTCATAATGAAGGCCCAAGACATTGACAATACTTAGTTTCTCTTGCAAGAAACTATACATGTTTTCGTGCTCTAACATTATTCTATAAAAATAACGACTCACAAATTGAGTTCTACTAATTGTAGATACGAACCTTGCAAGCAAACTTGAACAAATATGTCCCCAATTATTGGATATACTTAAGAAGGAATATAAAGTGCGATTAAACTCACCACGAGTTTGTTCTAAACTCGCAACCAAAATCACATCTACAGTCATTTCCTGCCGCCTAATTATTTCGTCAAGACGGACAAGAAATATGAAAGAAGAATGACTTTGAGTTCCGTCTACTACGGGTAAGGAATGTATTTGTTTCTGCAATGCTATATAGGCACTCTGGGATACATGCTTTCGGAAGTCACATGCTAAAGCAGGTCTAGCCATAGTGAAACCAAAGCTATCATTACCCAAAATAGGCCTACCAGTTTCAAGATTATTACTTCCGTACAAATGATTTTGTAATATAGTACTACTCCTAATATCCGCATAGGGTTGTTTTATGTGAGTTTCAGCAGTGTCACCCCTAAATACATCTGTGCCACGAGGTATATTAACATTTACGTTTGAATCTAAATTCTGACTTCTTTCAAAGTTAGACCTTGGAAAATGCGCGTTAGATTCAGACAGCACAAAACCATGAAACTGAGTTTCAGGATAATGAAGATTTCTTACTTGTGATTCCTCGATTGAACCCACTTTTCTTATGCTAATTCTCTGCCCTTGCAAAATATTAGATGTTTGAGCATGAGCACCCATTTGCATTCGAGAAAATGTAGACATTATTTTATGAGGTTTGAATTGATTAGCTCGTAATAAATACGGCGCAGAATCGCACCCAGTAATTTGCCTTTCAATACAAAATGAACAACTCCCTTCTGAATAATTACTTTCACACTGATTAAAGGAATTTAATGGTTCACATGCACCCCTTACCGGCACATGTTCCGAACATGGCAATGCAGTTTGAATACCTAAATTACAAGTACCTTCCATTGTTTCATTTTTATGGCGGCCTTCATCCTTACCTGTACTCAATTCAGATCCTTCTACCGTACTTTCAAATTCAGACGTGTTCTCACTATCGTCAGAAAAATCTATAAGTAAGTTGTCTCGTCGTGCCATGTTACCTTACTCTCCAATAAATTTACCTTTTTTACAAATAATTACCCAATTCTTTTTTATTTCCATGCACGCATAATGTGTAGCTCTTTTGCACGAAAGCTATCACAAGGCGATTGCGGTTTCTGAACTTAAAATATAATTTGTATGTTGCAATTTACAGGTTGAAATGCACCGAAAGAAAAAAAATATATGTTCATACAAATTTAGTGGTGGCGGAATGAGGTATGCATGGAAATAGTTTTGATTAACACTATCTAGGTTTAGTCCTCATTTTATTGTAACTAGTAACGAAAAAATATATATATATAACAACAACAAGTTAAATAAGTAATAGTCATGTAAAAACTGTTCTTTGGCTGTGATTCAGTTTTTGCTTTGATTTTGACAAATTTCCATTTTAAATTTCCAAAACACTAAATATAGAATGTTTTTCGTAGGTAAGTTCAATTTGGTAATTAATTTCACTTCTAAAAGTTCCTTTAAATAAGTTCAATTGACAGCCAATAAAGCTTACTGAAGCTAACCGATTAGCACATGTTCGCACAAGTTTCACACGAAAATTCATAAATAGCAAAATTACTTTAGTTGAGTTACTAGCACAAAAAACATATGTAAATGCACAAGACATATATAATAAGCATATTAAACATAATAGATACTAGTTATAGACATGAGGACTAAGAAATAGAATTTAAATATATATAACATGGCACAAAATGAAGTTAGAAATTACGTGAATTCTTTTATCTCCTTTTTCTCTAATTAGCCAAACGCATCGCCTGAGAAGTTATTTTCTAGACACTACCAAACCTGCTTTACAAAAGTAGTATGCTTTTACGTAATTTCATTGCCGAAAATAATGTGAATTCATGGTTATTGAGGAGAGCCTTTTTTCCCCACCACTATCTTCTACATATTCAGAAACCGCAATGGCGGTCATTCCTTCCACATCAAGGAGAAAGTTTTTATAATTCAGAGAATCGCCACTAGAGGCGCTCGTATTACAGGTGAGCGTAAATGTCCTCATTCTATAACCAACCAAACATAATTATCTTACAACATTTCCATTCATGTGTCGATTACGTTACACACTGCTGAGCTTTGCGGCAGCTACTAAGTAGTCCCAACCTTGTTTTGGCTTCAGCTGTAATTGGAAACATTAATAAAGCTGACTATTAGATCACATTTCACCCTTATGGCGATCGTCTTCCGTGCATTCTATTCCTGGCAATATGTTCTAGGGGTGGAAGAGTGATCATATCCCTTCGGTCAAATACTTACTTACATATATAATTTGTTCGCCGAAGAAGTTTGTATCACTTCAATGTCTATGCAATACCTCTGAACGAGCTTGAACGACCTCATGTAGACGGGAACATGTTTCAGATTACTTCTAAAATCCTTCGAGAGTTTCCTGGGTTTGGTTAAACTGGGCTGAATTGTAGCCATATTGTCGGATACGCAACTGGTATTTGTACAATCCGCTGCAAAAAACCTGCAACGTGAGGATGTAAGTTTATTGTGAAACTACGCCTAACAGCACGTGGAATGAACATAACGTCTAAGTGGAACGAATCACGCCAGGATAAATTTCGGCCTCCTCCCGTGCACACTTATTTTGGAGCAAAAGACTTCGTCATTTCACAATAAACTTATATGCTCATGTTGCAGGTTTTTTTGCCGCGGATTGTACATGCGGTACTTGAACTTAGATACAGAGCCCGAAACGACGCAAAATGACCTAAAAATGAATGTCTTCAAATTTGGACATACTTTAATGTGTACAAATGAATTGGCTTCAATGCTGGACATAAGGAAATATGTCGAGTTTTTGAAATTACGGATATGTCCGCCATGAAAATAGAAAATGTGAGCAACTATAGTATGTCAAAATGATCTACTGCCTTGTTTTCATTAGTTTTGACGGATTAGTATGTTTTAATCATTGGAGCAATTATATCATCGTTTGAGATGATACAATTGTACGTCAAAAATTTATACACATACGCGGAAACGTTAGGCGGTTGTCGTTTGTCTCTTGTTATCAGTGTTACCAATATAGCACTTTGTCGCTTCATCTAAAAATTCTTAAGGATATTTTTATCAAAAACAATTGGTTCATTTATCATTGTTAGAATAGAACTTTAGCACCTTTTAAATGTTGTCTAGTGACTAAACTAGCATTATTTTCACTAAAATTAACATTTCTAGCGTCTTCTTGCAGTGTGTTTAGTGTCAATATTATTCATATTGTTGGCAGTGTATTTAGTATCGTTACAACATGTGTGTGTTCCCTATTACGGACAGGTTTGACATATATTTTTAGGCCATATCAATGTCTTCGGGCTCTGTGTGTATAAATCGTTGAAGTACCAACATTGCTGATGCTTTCTTTTCCCTGCAAGCCATGAGCTCCCTTGCCTTTGCGTGGAAGACCTGGGTTCGATTCCCTGCTGCAGCTCATGTGGTTCGGATTGCACGTTAATCAGTAAGTCAACGTCTAATATAGCCTCCTTGTCGAAAGGGACGCTAAAGCGAAATCAAATTCAATCCCATACACACTATTAGAGTTCCCTTCATTAGTAAATGTAACTGGTGGGCACTCATAACTGCTTTCTGCTCGCGTCATATATGCATTTCATTAGCGGACAGATACAATTAATGCACAAAATGTAGAATCATGGGCTTGGTAAACTAGTGAATACTGGCCATAGATGAAGAGCGACAGCCCAGACTTTATTCCTTGAACGAAACAATGGTGGGAGTAGGCACTTGGTGTCAAATTCTTGACAACATTTATGGAGAACTAAAGTGATCCGAGGTTTCAGAATTGCAATCTGAGTGTTGCTAGAGTGTGGCAGAATTAAAATAATCAAGAGAATTAAAATCATTATGTAAATTAAACAATCGAATTAACTTACAGTTTACTGTAATTTCTTGTTATTGTTCAATTTTATAAAAGCAATAGTAGTCTGACATGGATATTAAGTTTCTTTTGGAATTAGAAACTTTGATAACAGATAAAATACATTTTCAGGTTCATATAGTCGATTTGTAAAGTAATAGTAAAATTACATTTAAGGTCATACTGGTCTACGTTTCAAACAAGGTGTTAAAATATTCTGTAAATAATCAGTTTTTTTTGTAAACTATAAAATAGTAGACGTAAATTACAAATTTCAAACAGCAACTGATATAAGTAGGTATTTAACCAAAGTACTTCAATTATTTAAAACTGTAGAAAACTGAACTTAATTATATGTTTTTCAGAGGTTTCCAAGGCAGTCAGCGATAGTAGCTGTGACTGTTATCCTTCATGTGATGAAGAGAACTATCAAACAGCGTTGGCTTTCATGCAAAAGTTAGTATCTTAAAAATAAATCCTGTCCAGAAATTATGTAATATACTTATTTAAAGAACTCCAAAACACCAAGAAACAATTTATGATTTTATATTTGCCATACATAAAACAAACGGTACAATCGTAACTATATGCCCCAACATACACATAGGGACAACGTACGACTGTGATTGATCATAAGCGGACCATACGTGCATGAGAAGTTTCATGAAGATATTTCACTTATGGGTAGTTTAATGATTAGATACTTACTGAATGCATACGAATCATAAAGATTGACATACAGAGAAGAATATCTGCATAACATTAAGCATGCCTGGTTTATCAGAAGAATAAAAAAAAGTGGATTACAATTAGGTGAAATAGATAAATGAGGTATATGTGCATAGGATGATTTATTCAGTTAAAATGTGTGTTAGTTTATAGTAAATTTTATCACAGTTTGTGATTGTGCACAACGATTGAGTAACTCCCAAATTTTTTTATTCTTTGGCGATGAATTACTTGTCCCTATATGGTTTGCAGATATTCATTGACAAATTTAGATTTCCTCATTAAGTAAATTAAAAATATTTTGAGATATGAATAATCATTAGGTGGATGATTAGTTAATATTTAGCGGACTAAATTCAAAGAGAATGAATGTAATTTACCTCTCCTACGAGTTGTGCTGAATAGTTATATTACTAATATATGATGTGCAACAGATAAGTATACCAAACAATCAATAAATAAATCCTGATACCATAGTAGTACTAGCACCAGTTGAGGACACATTGGCACCGAAGCCCTACAAAAATTTTGCGCCCCTGAGGCCCACTTTAGCTTCCTCCTTTGCATCAACTGGTATGACGTCATAGAGCCAAGTGGTATTAGAACGCAACCCTCTGGGTGACGTTTTTTTGCTCCAACTTTATGGGGTCGATTTTATTCCCTTTTACGGCATAAATTTTGGAGATTGTTACTTTTGATGGAGTACAGGTGTATGTATAGCCCACTTGCAATACCTGATTTCAACTTTTTCGTCCCTAGAGTATGGTGACCGCCGAAATTTCGCATTCCCGCACCATCTAGCTTACATGGTTTTACGCTTCGCTTTTATGGGGTAGTCCCACCGAGAGGTTTGTTTTGTTTCCTTTTACGGCATAAAATTTGGATATTTTTATCCCCTTTCTTATTTTATAGGGTGTATGTATCGTTACGTTAATTTCTTCTTGTTCTCTTTGATGAGTATCAGTGATTAATTTTCGAGGTTATTGACCTCTCCTATGATGGGATCTTATTACGTTATATGATTGTTTGGAGGCGTACTTAAGATCATTTCCTTAAGTAGTATGGAGTTTTGTCCAGTAGTATGGAGGAAACTAATGTCGATAGTGTAGGGGAAGTTGAAGATAACGTAAAATTTGCAATACAAGAATATTGTGGTTCGTTAGTGATAAATCATGAGCGTGAGACGTAAAACTCAGATTTCATTTCATTTCTTTATTGATAAATGGTTCCAATAATGACATATTGAATTTCAATAATAGTATAGATAACCTTATAAAAGGGTTGAATATTAGCGACACAGATATTAATGAATGGTATAATAAATTTTTAGCTGAATTGGGAGTTCGAGGAAAAGAAAAAAATCTCATGAGTTAGAAAAAAAGGATGTATTTTTATCTAAAAGAACAAGATATGCTAATGTGCAGGAAATGTATCGAAATAGCCCAGATAAAATAGCTAAACTAATTTCTGAAGTTAGATTGAATAATAAGGAGGTAGAAGGAACACTGGACACTGAAGACGTACATATGTACTATAACAGGTTATATGGTGTTACTGGAGAGTGTAAATTTGAAATTCATGAGCAGAAGTTAGAAGATTCAAAATTAGAAATGTTATTGAAACCTATATCGATTCAAGAGGTGACTAATAGAGTGAAACATTTAGCCAATAGTTCTGGAGCTGGACCCGATGGATTAAAAAAGCGGATATTAATAAACGCAGTATACTTTATTTATTTTGCAAATTTTATAATTTGCTTATTTTTACGGAGATGGTTCCGATTATGTGAAGGCAAAAAAGAACTACGGTTATTCCTAAACCCGGAAAAGATCTACATGATGTCTCTAATTGGAGGCCTATTACTATCTCTTCCGTAACCTGTAGAGTGTTTTCAGGAATTATTGAACAAAGATTGAGTAAAGTTATAAATATACATTGTTCACAAAAAGGTTTTGTTCAGGGAAATAGCACCCTTTTTAATTGTTTTGCTTTAGATACTATGATTAAAGTGGGTAGAAAGAAAAATACTTGCTATGGAGTATTTGTTGATGTACAGAAAACCTTCGATGGTATTTTTCATAAGGCTATATTAAAGGCTTTGGAGATAAGAGGTATTCCTAAAACTTATAAATTATTAGTGGAAAATATGTATAAAGAAAATATTACGAATGAATGTTACGCTGAAATTTAAAAGAGGAGTTAGACAGGGGGATCCCCTAAGTCCTCTTCTTTTTAACTTAACGATAGATTCCGTTGTTAGATCTCACTTTTCACTTAATATGGGATATCGGTTGGTAGAGTATTGCGTGCCTCTCATGGCTTATGCTGATGATGTACTATTGGTTGCTAACACTGAAAAAGAACTTCAACTATTGTTATCTAATTTCAATACCTACCTTATAAGCATTGGTATGGAAATTTCCATTAATAAATGTGTTAGTTTTGGATTACAACCTAAGGGTAGATCTTGGGAAAGTCCTCCATTTTATATAACTTTAAATGGAGTTGAAATTAGATGAGTTGAAATTGATGAAGGTTGCAATTATTTGGGGTGCAATTATGCATTGGAATCTGGAATTGAAAATAAGTATCATATTAAAGGTCTGGAATTATTGTTAGAGACTTACTCATATGTTGTTCAAGCCAAGACAAAAAATCCAACTTTTGCAAACATTTTTAATATCTAAATTTTCTATATATGGATTTCGCGTTGTATAACCCCAACATATTTGAGGCAATTAGATTTAACTATTATGAATTATTTGGAAAGGTGGTTCAATCTGCAATCTTCAACTATAGATAGCTTTTTTATGCAAAGAAAAGGGATGGAGGACTTGGATTCCCTAATGTGTTAAATATCATATCATTGGCCTAATTGAAGTTTATTCAATCACTGCGCAAGCAAGAAACAGATAATGCTTTGAAGGTATTAATAAATTATAGTAATTTAAATACACTTGAAGATAAGTTAATAAAATATTCTAGGAATTGAGAGACCTTATAATACGAATGTGTTGAGCAGTAAGAAAAAAAATGTTAAAGGACGAATGGCACGTCCTATTACAAACAAAAGAAAGTCTAGGTAAGGGCGTAGGATATTTCAAAAATAATCCGATCTCTAATGTATTTTTTATTTGACGAGACACTTCTTGATAACAGGTTTATCGATGTTATTAAAATGAGAACTAATACTTATGGCGTTCATGCAGCACTTGCCAGAGCTGATCCTAATAATAATAGAACATGTCGCACTTGTCATCATCTAATAGAAGCGATGACCTATGTTATCGGAAGATGTTTCGTACATTCGTCACGAAGAATATGTAGTCACGATAAAATTGTCGATATTTTAGGTAAACTTTTTGAGATTAATAGATTTAATTTGGCAAAAGAACCTGAATTTGTAATAGAAGGAGTTAAATTGAAACCAGATTTAATTATTGGGAAAGCGAACAGAAGATATATAATAGATGTTACTCTTAGGTTTGAAGAGAGAGATATGGAGGAGGAAGTATTAAAATATAAAATAGAGAAGTATGGTATTGTGAAGGATTATTTTAAAGATGATGTTGTATCGGAAGTTTTACCAGTTGTAATTGGCTCTAGAGGGGCAATAACAAAATCGTTTCAACGTGTATGAAGAAAATTTGGAATACTTCAGTTTATGCAAAAAGGAATTGTGAATTTGGTGATAAAATTATTGTTGAAAATTTTGAATATGCACCTAGCTTATTATAAATGACTGAATTTTAGTATTAAATTTATGATAAAGTATTTTAGGATGTTTTAGTTAAATGTCTTGACATATAGTTTTACATAATTTTGGTTGTTTGTTATGTTTTCTATTATTCTTGTTATTAATATTCTTAATATTTTGTAAATAGTTATCTATATATTTAGAGCATGTCTGCTATGTTATGAATTGCATTAGATTGGTGCGTTGCGTTAATAATTAATGTAGTATCTGCAAATTTAAGAAAAGTAAAAATTAGAAAGAAAACTACATAGGAAAAGGAAAAAGAAAAAAGTGAAAAAAGAAAAAGTTGATAATAATAGAGTAAGTTTAATAAAGTAAATAGAAAAAATGAAAAGGAAAGAAAACCGTTTAAATACGAAAGAAAAATAAAGAAATGAAAATTAGAAAGAAAAATAGATAGTAAAAATACTTTAAAGAAATTTTAAATAACAAATAGGCAGATAGCTGTATAATAATGCTATAAATAGTTGACATGTTCTTATTGTTATTTTTAAGGTTTTGTTGTATAGCTATATTTTAGAATCAATTTTTTAGGTTTATACAGTATTGAACTATTAAATATTTTTTTTTTTTTTGATTTTCTGGAATTTTGAATTTTGAATAATTTACCCATTTGTAGGGGAATGCCGCTTGGCGTTTATAATTCAAAATGTTAAATTTGATATGGTAGTATATGTACTTTATGATCCATTTTGTTCCTTATAATATACCTCAGGGATGAACGTGGATACCTTAAATGTGGTAATTACCTCATGATTACTACGTTATAAACATTGCAATTTCCGAACAGGGTCCCGAGTTCGATTCTTGGTGCTAGTTTAAGCAAATTTTGAATTTAACGTCCCATGACAGGCTAAGGGGGACGATGATGATAAGAAATGGCAGAATGAGAACGTGGGAGAAAACATCATAAACTTACTTGTCTTGGGATTGGACTAGGGATCTCTCTCGCATCAGAGGTAAACGCTCTACCACTGAGCCGCCGTATCGATTGAGAAGTTAAGTTTTTCGGTGCGAGCAGTTTTCGCAATAGGTTTATGTTTCATATAGGTCTGTTTTAACTTTTTCTTACTTCATGTACGTCTTTGGCCTTGAAGGAAACCTCGCTGACTCATAATGCAGTGCTAAACGTTGACATTGAAACGTATAAACATAACTTGTTGTGCAGTTGGCTGTATTTAGAGATTAATCAGACCTTTAGGATTATTGGTTCGAGTCTAATTGTGTTTGCTGTAATTTACCGTGTTAGCGATAGTACAACAATGGTCGCGAGATTTTTCAGTGTTGCCAACTCTAAATTGTATTTTATCACAATGAATCGATTCATTTAGTTGGAGCGGTTTCCTGAAGAAAACTACATTTTCTTTGTTACATATTTTTTTTCTGAAACAGAATTTTATGTACACAAAACTTTTATTTTTTTCTGAAACAGAATTTCCTTTGTACACAAAATTTTTGTTACCTTTTTCTGAAACATAATTTTGTTTTGTACACAAAACTTTTTTTAAAAATTTTTCGCACACAAGACTTATTTTTTAAACAAATTTGTTTGGTACACAAAAATTTTCTGAAACAGAATTTGGTTTTTTGCACAAAACTTTAAAAAAATCTGAAAGAGAATTTTGTTTCTTACAGAAAAACTTGAAATTTCTGAAACGAAAATTTAGTAACGAAAAACTCGTTTTCTTTCGCACAACAACAATTTCATAAATTTCATTTTACCAGTAAACTGATTCAGAAAAAAATAAATTGCGGTACAGAAAATAATTTGATTTTAGGATGCGAAACAAAATACAGGATTTGTTTCTTTTTCTCCATGTTCCTGTACATTTATTTATAGGATGTGAAATAAAATACAGATATTTTTCTCCGTGTTTGTGTGCGTTTGCTTTTCTTCAAGGAAAGGCGTGTCTCTGTGATTTCACTTCTGATGGTGTACAAATTCTATAAAGAGAATATAAAATATACGTGGTAATTTTTATTTTGTTTCCTGAAAAAAGAAGAAATAAGTTATTGACATCTATCAAGAACATAAACTAACTTGAACAAGAGAGAGTTGGGTTGGAAAAGAAAACCAAATGTGCATTAAACATTAGACGATATTTTCGTACCTGAATTCGTTTTCTCCACTGGTTTCTGCAAGATGTAAGGGCGATGCCATTTTCTGCACCTGAGTTTGTGTACTCTGTAGCATCACCAGGAAGAAGGAACTTGTGCATTGTTGAAGCATCAACAGGAGATGGTCTCGTGTTACTGTTGACTCTTTGCCCGTTTTTGGTAGGTGGTGTTGGTGGAATTGGAGGAAGTATGGTTATTGTTCTAGTTTGGCTTTCTTATAGCCATAGGGCAATGTCTCGTATGTATATGGTATTAAGCGGCATTTTTTATAATTGAAACTGTAGTTCTTTTCTTCAGGTTTTGTGGCAAGATTATGATCCTGGGTTCTGTTAAGTTTGTGTGGCGTGCTAACGGAGATTTTTTCACGCGGCTGATTGACGATCATTTGCTCCAAACTATTGAATTTTAACTTTTGGCTTGTTGTATAATTAAGTGTGAATCCACGAATTCTCCATGCATAGTTGGTTGACTTCGTCTCGGGGTCGTAGATTTCTAAAGCATACTGTTTTAGGCCACCAGACACCAATTTTTTTAATGTATGCTTTTGGGTCTATCGATTCCAGTTCCTTTGACATTGACCCAAGAAATACTTCTGGTTCTATTGTGGTCTCTAGTGGTCACTGCGTAAATATCACAGAATCTGTATCAAAATATAGTACTCTTTCTTGCAGCAGTTCTAAATATTTGTAAAGTTCCAGACGAACTTAACACGTTGTAAATGCCCCGAGGACAACATTAGCACTGTGATTTTGTACTTCTACATCATCTTCATACTGCCAATAAAGGTATAAGAACAAATCATTGACAGGTAAAATTTGGTTGGCTTGTATGTCTGGAGCAGTCAATTTCGGATACAATTCTTTGGGATCGTTAATGATGGTCGTTTGAGTAAAATGGTCCCTTATGGTGAGTCGTCCCCAAAACGTATTCAAGCAGAGTTTTGCATGATTTTGACGTGCTGAATTCGTAGCTATATTTGCTGCATCCAAAGTTATGTCGTCACGTTGTTATACCATTTGAAGGTACTGTTGCTTTTCTTCTTCGGTGATGCAATTGATCGGCCATCCAGAAGCTTCCAGCTTAGATTTCAAAATGTGTTGATGCATTTGCTGAATAATCCGGCAGTATTGGTTTCTGGATCATGTACGGTGATGTCGTAGTCCAAAATTTCGTAGATATCAACTACTTGATACCCAAGTTTGATAGTTTTTTTGAATTTCATAGGACACCCATGTTCCTGTTAGACTTAGTTCACTGTAGGAATGTGTATATTCAGAATCTTGAGTTAATACTGTGGTACAAGCAGTACAAAGTGGGAACAACAATTTCTTATTCGAGCGAAATGGGAGCACTGGATGGAAGACATTTCTGCTAGGCAAGATGTTTAAATGGGCTAAAGCGTTCACATCTTGAATGGCAGGCATTTTTGGATCTCCCTGCAGATAAATTCGTGGGTGCCCTATTGAATACCGTGCACCTTTGTTGGTATACGAGTTCAAAGAAACAATATCCAAATATCGAATTTCTTCGCCTTCATTTTCATCTGCGACGTGATACAATTTAATGGCATTAACACAACACCATAAAAGCTGTCTCTTGGATTTAATGGTGTTTTATTAGTGTAAAGATGTGAGTTTAAAGAAGGGGACAAGGCTGAATAGGATTTTAACACCTGACGAAATACACATTTCCGCATTTCGTGTACTTTATATCTTATGGATCGTAATAATTTCATTTCACGCTTGTTCTCTTGTAGCGGTAGTTCGTAGTCTCTTCGGAATTTTCATAAATGGGCTGATCACGGCCTGTAGGGACACACAGAGGGCAAGCATGGATTCTACAACCTTGGAACTTATACACGTGTTCTTCTTCAGTGTCTAGATGTTTATAGTAGCCGTCCAGATGAAAACCAGCAACAAAAAGTTAAATTCCTCTTTCTTCATGAAGAACTGGATGTCCCTCTTTTTCTTCCATGTAGGCAAACCATTGCAAAGCAATCCGTGACTGATTATTTCTGTGGCGGTATCCTCGTGCAGGAGGAATGCTAATAGTATTGGGTTTTAAGAAATTTCATCGAAATACTAAATTACACACACTCGCCAAAGTGATAGTCTCCAGGAACGGATTAACGTGGATTTCTTGTTCAAAAGTAGTCATGAAACATACACAAGCCGTTCCAAGTACGTTGACGTCCTGGACAAACTATTTCACCAATTCTTCTGGGGAAATAAATGTATCATTCTGGTCTTCGTTGTACCACGTCATAAGTTTCTCTCGTTCAGCGACATTCATTTTATCTGTACCATAATAATGGATGTCTGGCAATTTTCCCACATACCCTTCATTTGCAGCAGTATTTAAAAAATGTAGAAAATATTTGGTCCCCGGTAAATGAAATGCCTTGGATAGTTTACTTAAAGCCATTGGCATGAAATTTAAGGAATGAATAAACGATAACTGATTCACTTTCGTATTTAAAATGTTTGCTCCGTTCAAGATCAAATTAGGTTTCAATTCATATTCTCCTACTAAGGATTTAAGAATAGAATTTCCATAATATCCCTTTGAATTTATGTCCCAAGATAAAATAAGCTTGATGTTGGGTCTTGGATGACGTAGGTACGCAAGAAAGGCATTGATCAGATCATGTTGAAAAATATGTTCCAGCTGTCCACAAACTTCACACGGATATGCATATCTTCATCTTGAATACAGTTGTAACATACTTGTTGGGCCACCAGTAAATTGGGTTTATGAATGAAAGTGTCTTTATGAAAGAAAGTATCCTGAGTGGCTTCGATATAATAAGAAACATCATAGCCTTCTTGGCATGTAACATTGATGGAACTCAAGGTTTCAATTGAGTCGTATCAAGCATCAGGTAGCATTGATGTTTATGACACACATTAATCTGTACAATGATGTTCTCTTTTCCCTCTATAAACAAACGAATAAATGCGTAGACATTTGGAGCACTGTTTCACCATCTTGTATATTGCTGTTCCTTTATGATATGGTACTGCCAGATGATATTGTAGCAAGCTTCACCATAAAACTCACGATTACATTCTGGGCATTGTTTCTCTATATTGGTTTTACTGCATGGCGATTTCTGCAAACATTTCTCACACATGGTCGAACAGTTTTTGACGTGTCTGTCAAGATGATCATATTTTTGTGGCATGCTACACAATAGTAATGAGTAGAAAAAATATGTTAATGACGTGATGATGTCAATGAGAATTCGTGCACATCAAATTGATTGGAATTTTGTCTTTGTCTTCATACAGAATATCTTCTCCGAAAAAGCTGGTGTATACGGTGTGTTTGAAGTAGCGTTTAAATTGTGATAACTTTTCCACAGATACCCCATGATCTAAATTCACTGAGGATGTGGACAAAAGTTCACCTACGTCTGGGATAACAACACACTTGCGCTGTTTGCGATATTGATCGTTAACTTTCTTACTTGTATATTTATATTTTCTTAGGCCAATAGCAATCATAAATCGCATAAGCTAAGTATTTGTTGTCTGTTTTTACAAACAAAGTGCCTTTCTTGCACTTTAGTAACTCTTCGTTTGACAAAAAGACCTAGTCGAACTCGTGGTCCGTACCCACGGAGCACATTCACATGATGAAAATATACAACGAACGGTTCGTCATCCAAAAGCTATCATTACTTTGAAGGACGCGATCAGGAGAAGCCCATAAAGTATCCAACGTCAAATTACTTGCACACCTAAAAGATAAATAGAATGGTTTGTTTTTCTCATCATGAGATAAAATAGATAATCCAACCATCGCTGATTCGTCGACATTTTCCAATAAATAAACAACATATGTTGAAAGGAGGTCCGACCCCCTCAACAATACCGGTGTCACTGGTCGGAGTATTTCTTGGATTTCCAGCACTCATCCTTCGAGATTAAAACGCCGATAATGTCTATTGATTTCTCACAAGACAGTAAACACAGAGGTAGACATATTCAAACAGGAAAAGGTAAGGTAAAAAAAGGAATAAAAATATGTAGGAAAAGAAAACAAATATCTAAAACTAGAAAAAAAACGAATTAAAATTGAACTTCCAAATCAGAGTTCGCTTACGCGTTTATCAAAGAGAGAAAAGAAGAGAAACGTTTAACGGTATCAAAATGACTAACCTGTCAATCCTAAAATAACTATCATGCAAAGTTTTTTTAATCTCAAAATATTAAATCATATCTCAAATAGTCCTACTGCTAAAATATTTTATTGTTCTCATACTGGAAATCAAACCAGGGACCCATTATTGAAAGTACATCAACATGTAACTGATCTACGATTCTATAGTGATAAAAATGCACGAATGAAAGAAATTGTTTCTATCTGTGCAAAAAGAATCATTGTAGTAAGCATTTTTCACCTCACACTGAATTTAAACGTATGACGAATATGAAACGGAAACAAAATCTCATGCGTCTGCTTTCATACACTTTTTTCGAGTTAAGTGGTTGGCGTACGTGCCTCTGATGAAAAAAAACTTGGTTCAATTCACGTTAAACTGTAGGTCCACGTCTCGCTAAAAAGAACGCTGTCATTTTTTGGTTAACAAACCCATGCGTAGTTTTTGAAAAGTAAAATTTTGTAATTTTAAAATCACGTTAATGGTAACTTTCAAAAACTGAGATTTCTCATAGCTAAGTGGTTAGCGTAGGCGCTTCTGGCCAGAGTTCAATCAACAGTATGCGCTCAGATTCAATATTAAGCTGAAGGCTCTTGTCTCACTGCTGAAGGGACGCAAAACCATAATCAACAAATCATATCATTTCTAGTGCTTAGTTTTAGAGAACACGATACTTCTAATGTGTGGGGTTATGGATTCGATCCCGGCCAACTAACTGAATTTATTCGAGGTACTCCACATTATCATTAGACTAATCCCTTCATTTGCTCTCCCATAATACGTTTCAAAAGCATTCCACGGATATTGTGTAACACGTTTAATAAGCTTGTCTGAGAATAAAATCTTAGTAAACTTACCTCAAATTCAATGAACGAAAACACGCTGAAATAAAGTCACGCTGTCACTTGAGTTACACCTGCTTAAATTAATGATCTTCCTGGAAGTAGGATTTTGAAAAATGAAAAAATGGATCATTATTTAGGTCAGAAACGTGTTCAAGTATAGTGGCATCCCTATCATCCAATCAGAAACAAGAAAATTAATAAATGACATCACGAAGAACCAATCAGAACACAGCAATCAATATTGAGAAAGTCATGTATCACGAGCCTAAATGAAAAACAATCTGATTGGCTGATGATTGTTATGGCGTCATTAATTGCAAACTCACGTTTGTCCTGTCACATCAATAGATACATGATTTTTTTTATTAGTCAATATATTACACCATCTAGTATCAACATTCTGAACATGATATCATACAGTTCACAAAAAGTATGCTTTCGTTGATTTATTACGACATTCAAATTAAGCCTAAAAGTGATTCATTTTCCATAAACTTGATCGAAAAAGTGTAACACTCACCAATATGTTAGGAAACTGTGTTCGACATAAATGTAAAGCTGAGTTTAGAAAGCCCGTCGTTGCACTAACAGCTGAGAGAAAAATGCTGATGTAGTGAGACATTGTACTCTTTGTAAAAGCAAATTCTGCAATTTCACACAACAAACTTGTATCCATAAGAAGTAGCAGAAATCTGTATTGTGACACAACCTGTCCGAAATCTGTTCATGTTCCTTTCCATAGGTGAAACTAATCACATTGAAAACTAAAAAGTTCTCAATGGGCACGGTGCTTTAGTGATAAAGTACTTGTCTCTGATGTGTGAGGTCCGTGGTTCAATCCGCAAGCAAGTAAGTTTATGATTCTTATTCTACCATTTCTAATCATCATCCTTTCGCTTAGCCTCGAGGGTACGTTAAACTCAAAATTTCCTTAAACTAGTACCAAGAATCAGAACTCTGGACTGTGTTCGGACCATTGCAATGTCTATAACATAGTAATAAATCATTATTCAAGGAGAACGATATAAATCGCGAGGTCCTATATTAACTTGAAACTTAAAATTAGTAAGATTGAACAATACACATTTAAGGTATCCATGTTCATCACTCAGGTATATAACAAGGAAGGAGATGGATCACGAAGTATATATACTACCATATCAAATTTAAGGGATTGATCTTATGTACGCCTCCAAATAATCATATAACGCAATAAGGTCCCATCATAGGAGAGGTCAATAACCTCCTAAACTAATAACTGATAATCATAAAAGGGAACGAGAAGAAATTAACGTGGACTATAACTACACCTTATAAGGTAGGAAAGGGATTAACAATCTCCAATTTTATGCCATAAAAGGAAACAAAATAAACCCCTTGATGGGACTACACCATAAAGATGAAGCACGAAACCATGTAAGCCAGTTGGTACGGGAAAGCAAAATTTCGGCGGTCGCCATACTCTAGGGGCGCAAAAGTTGAAATCAGGCACCGCAAGTGGGCTGTATATACACCTGTGTTCTATCAAAAAGTGGCAATATCCAAAATGTTATGCCGTAAAAGGAACAAAATCGACACTTTCGGCGAAATTACCCGACTAAGGTGGAGCACAAAAACTACGTGACCCAGAGGGTCGTGTTCTAACACCACATGACCCTATGACGTCATACAACGTGATCCCGAGGACGAAGCTAAGGTGGGCGCCAATACTACTCCCATCTCCCAATGAAACTGTCGTTAAGTGAAATGGCGTTACATTCTGCAGCCCACTCATCCTCTGCCGAGAATAAAATTGTACTGAAAACACCATTTAGTTTTAAAATATTATGCTTACATGAATTGGACGTATCGTCAATTGTTTATATCGAACTTCGCGAACTTGTAATCCCATCAGATAAAGAAAATCAGTTCTTTCATATCCAACATGTGTTGTAATTTCTAACAGTGTTTTATTATTATTATTATTATTATTATTATTATTGGTAGTATTAGTAGCATTACTATTATTTTTAATAGTAGTATTTTTTATACCTGATCGCTTCGGAAATTATGTTTGTACGTTATGGTTGTACATTTTGCTTCACCAAAACCTGGAAACTCTTTAACCCCCAAAAGTGAGCCAGGATCCATCCCAATTATCATACACCTCTACAGCGGGAACTGCATTATCCCACCGTTCGTTATATAGACACTAGAGTCAAGAATGACTTGTACCGACGGTAGCTGAGCGTGGTGGGTCACTGTCTTCGTAAGAGAACCTGTTAATTTTTAGATCCAGCATTCGAAACTGTCTCAGATGTTTTTAATTATCAATATAATACGAAGACAAAGTACTGCCGACTGTACTTTGACAAAATATAAATATAGCATATGTGCTCGTCGACAATAGGCAATACACATGTTAACAGATTACTGTTTGCCTAACGGGCAGGCAGAAACTGGTATGTATAAAACTATGTCCATTAATATTACACATAGAATTATTTACGGAATACTAGCAATCATGGAAAAATGAATGCTTATAACGAATTTACATTTATAGTTACTGATCAATATCAATTCTGATGATTTACTTATGAGAAACGAAAGATAGCATTCGATAACATATTTTATATGGCAAACTGATAGTGTATATACAATCAAACATCTAACGAAATGCTATACAGAATTTTCATATCTCTGCAGATATCAATTAGCAAGAATGTTTTTTAACACAATTGACTTGACGAATAAAATACATTTAATAAACGCAAATATGCCCACTTACAAAATACTCCAAACTGGAATATAACTGTAAAACGATAATAGATGTGCCTCAAAATCGGAAATAATAACTCTTTCTTTATAAACTATTAAATGTATAACCTTCTTGTAAGATTTCGTTTTTTTTCCGGAGAAAGAGAGTCCCATTCACTACTTCACGGAGCTCAAAAATACAGACCCCTAGTAATTTCCCAAAAATCGGTGCTATCTCACTCAAATCGGACATTGGTATGAATTCCTGTGTAAACTAATTTTGGGTACAAAAACAGGTGTTTCTGTTTTATGTTTAAAAACACGAAACCGTTTCCTAAAAAATGTGAACATTTTTCGCAGAAACCGGTTTCGGTTTTCTCCAAAACCAGTTTCACTTTTACCAAAACTGGTTATTTTTCTGACCATTGTTCTCTGGAAACCGATTCCGATAGCACAGAAATAGTTTTATGTGTTTTCCTAAAGAGTTTTCACTACAGCCAGTTTCGGTGAAAACCGAACCGGTTTTAGAAAAAACGAAAGCGGTTTCGGCAAAAAAGCAAAACCGGTGTTTGGGCGAAACCGAAATGTTCGCTGCAAAACCGATCCTGATTTGGCGAGACATTTATCCGGGTTCGGTGAAAAACCGAACCGAGTTTGCAGAAAACCGAAATGTCGGTTTCTCGGGTTTCGGTTTTCCTATAAACTGGTTTCCAGTTTTTATAAATTTCGATTTTGTCCATCATTAGAATAAACACTAGCTACCTCAGCACCCCGTAGTTCTTCTTCTCTTAACACGGCGGCGTTGCATAACCACACTGTAATCAGATATCGCAGGACTATTCGTATTATATGAATCTCTATCTTTTATCTCTACCTATATAAATAATTTTTAAATCGTTACAAGCCACAGAAGGTCATGCTAACTTTGGTGCAGTTAGGTAAACAAAATAGTCGTTAAAATGATAAGATGCGGTAATTTTATGTAAAGAATCCATACATGACTAAGAACTAGGATCAAGACGAAGAGATAAGGATTCGTTCTACGTCAATTAGTGTAATAGAATTCTGCTATCAAAAATATTAAACCGTATTTTAAATTACACCTTCACAAAATATATTCTACTGAAGCACTATACATTTCAACCTGTTAGAGGTGAATTTTCAGTTAACGAATACCATGTTATGATTAATATTCCTAAACTTATCCTGTCATTTTGAACCAAATTCGTTCGTTTTCGCACACTTCCTCCTTTAACCACTCTAAAAAATCATAAACTGTACCGTATTTAATAAATTTAAAATACTCTGTACTATCTTACTTTGAATTGTTGAACTCAACAATCTTGTATTATTTACTTTATTTTACACAATTCAATGCTATTACGAAAATTAAGTTCTAACAACTGAGGACAATGTGACATGCACCATATTATCTAAACGTTCCACTGCATCGTTTCAGTAAAGATATACGAACCTAATACAGCCCATGATGTAACTCTAATGTAGAAAATGCCTTTCCCGAATGTGAAAACTCTATCGTTCGTTGACAAATATTGGTAAATAAACATGGCTAGCAATCTTATTTGTCATAAATATTCTGTTGAATGGATCTTGTTAGAATCTTTAACGAATAGTTCCTGTCAATATGTATTCTATGTCTTAATATAATAGTTTCATTTTAAATGGTTCAAATCGTTTCAAATTTAGAACCAGTTACACAGAAACATCCAAGTGCTGCGTACCATGAACTCCTTGTGTACATTTCATTAACGAAAGAAACTTTCGTGTTCATGCATTGACAACACTGTGCTGAGGCGCTTTCTTATGACATCAATTTTAAATGTGTGTGACATCCGTCATCACAATTAATTACTGTTGGTCCTACACCTTCTGTGTTGTGGTAATTGAAGCTCCCGAAGTCTATACTGACGAGGAGAATAACCTGATAAAAAAAATAATAGCAATATGTAACATTCGCCAAAATAACCTTCAAAAGTTAAAAATAAACATACTAATTTATCAATAGAAAGTGAATTATTAAGTTTTGTAATTCTGTATTATGTAATTGCCACAAACAAATAGTTTATCGTAAAACCATGAAAACGATTAATCTTTGGAATATTTATTCATAGGTCGAATGATGGATTTTCAGTTTTAGCGTATTTCAATACTGTGTTTCCATACTTCGGTTATAGAAGAGAGGTTATGTTTGGAATCCTAGAACTAGTAGGTATGTTGTGTCTAGTTTAATACCTTTATAGTTTAACCAATAAATTAAATATTTTCGTTTACTTGTTTTATATGCATTCATTGTATAGTACTATGATATTATATTGTAAAGACTGCACTTTATTTCCTTAGCCTATTACTTGACTTCTAGTATATATATTTTAGGCGTGAATTAACCATAAATATGCTGATCCTTTTTCTATAAATTCTTTCACATCCACTTGTTTCGTAACATTTTATTATACAGTGTGAACATAAAAACTGAATTATGAGAGACATTTCTTAGTGAAAATTTAGAATGATTTCTAACTAATTAATAATACTCTTTATCTAGCAATTTGTTTTCATAAGAATATTTCACAGATATTGTTGAATGTGCATAATGATGTGGTTTGCTGAAACATACATGAGTAATTCTTTTCTAATTAACTACTTTTTTTCTTGCAAGTAGTATATCTCAGTGGTAGCAAATACCATACGTAGCATACAGAGCTCACAAAATGTTTATGAAACTTGGCATGATGATTGACTTTTTAGAAAAAAAGTGGAACATGTAGGTTAAATTAATTGAGGGAATAAGGAAGAAAATGATGAGATGATCCCAAAAATTATATCCTTTATGCTGACTCACAACAATGTCAAGAGACGTATACCTTCTAAAATATTAATTTTGATTTTAGTTTCGTCGCAAAACACGAGGAACACATTTAAAACCAAAATGTACATATCATTGCTAATGCAAAAAAGGAATGATAAAATAAATTAAGAACGGCTGATTTTCAAAAAGGAACATATTACTTAAAGTTTAATATGAATATCCAGTAAAGTATAATATGAATTGCATAATATCGCTTTCAATTTACAAAATTCATAAATTCATGGATTCACATGCTTGCTTCATTGTACGAAATGTATACCTAAATTATGTGCTTTTGCAAAGGTTCAGTACCGTGTTCACTTGAATGAGGTAACAAAATAAGCACGGTAGTAGTTAATTGTTCATACGGAGAAATAAATTGCATTTTGTCATTTGAGGTCGTTTCTCAGTCAAAATGGTAAAACATTATGTATATAAAAATGTATGAAATTACTCGCCAGTAATCCTATGATATTTCTGAACAGAGAGAGAGAATACCACTCCCTAGAAATCCCAGAAGAAAGCGGAAATCACCTTCTTATCGAATGCCACCTGACAAATTTCTTGGGCGATTGGTGAAGCTGTATATTCAGAGCATCGACTGCTTTCTACTTTTCTATTTGAAAAATGGTTTCTGCAATTCATCCATTGTGTCAATATTTTCCAAGAGATCACGTCTTTTCCTTCCGTAGTGCGTCAAATGTCCAACATTTGATCAAATACTTGTCTCTTTTGATCGTCATTAATCATTCACGGGACCCAAAGGGAGAAATAGTCCTTAGCCCATTTTGTTTATACTTACTCAATCTACTATTACCAATGTTAGTGCCAGTGTATTACAAGTATCTTACATGGTGACACGCTTATTATAAAATTATGTTAACAAGGACATGTTACAGTCAGATGAAAGTGTTTTTGAACGTCTAGGCCTCTGCTCATTTTTCACACTCGATCACCCTGCAGTCAACTCACGTATTCGCTTCCTAATAGTATTTTCACCAATAGTGCTATTACCACACGCATGCCCTCCAATTGGTGATCAGCATCAGCTTCACAACGTCCAGCTGCAGTGATGATTTTCACAATTACCTGTTGCTCTTTAACCGAAAATTCCATGTCTCTAGTTAGTGCCACAAGCATGTCTCATTATAAGTTCACTTCTGTCGTCTATTAACAAAGCAAGCATCCTTAGATACGAAGGGTGGAGCCTTCACGCAATTGTTTTCTTGAATAGACAAAAAATTGACTTTAGAGCAATGCGGCACGTTTTTTGGGTGTGTATCTCGTAAATAGTAGTATTGTAAAGCAAATGTCGCAAATTCTTAAATACCTGCTGATCATCACTTAAAAACACGCTGTTGAAATATGTCTCAAAAACGCAAAATATTATTCTCTAAGTGGAACATCTAAAGCAAGAGATATGTTAAAAAATGCCGACATATAGGCAAACTTATACATAGGACATATAGGCCGACTTATATACCCACCGTAAAAAAATATTCGAAATCTTTAAATAGAAAAACAGTTAATTGCTGTACAGATTCTCTTAAACATGTGCTCAACAAGTTCCAACAACATTTATGGCGATATCCTAGTAAATCAAGTATGTTCTTAACACTGCATTGGTCGCGCCCTCATGGTTTACGTGAGTGGTCGCGCGTTCTACTATTGTAGAACATCAGTATTTTTATATAGTGATATGATTTTTAGCGATATTCTGTCTTGGGTATGTTAGTTATAGTATTGTACACGTTTTAAAATATTTTAAAATTATTTTATTTGATTAATACAAGAACATTGACAGAAATAAACATTTGGTATATCGTATTTAATATATAACTATATTGAACTGAAATCGAACTAGTGTTTCGGTATAGTGTTCATGTAACAGCACAAATCTTTTTCTATTATACATCGTACAGGTAAAATAATTTGATGTACTCTTTTTGAATGATTGTCTACTCCAAGTAATCGTCACACACGCTTTTCTGCTGGTCTGGGCACACCTATCTCTGGCATTTTCCAAAAGTTTTTACTTCTTGACTTGTTGCGAGAATGGCCACAAAGGAAACATTTTTCAAACCCAGAGTCTTCGTCTTGTAGTAATCGAACACCTTCATTGAAGCCAAACAGAATTCCTCCTTTGCGTCGAAGCTTGTTTGGCAGGGATTCCACGGCTAAACGTTGGCTTATTGCTGGTTTCATCAACCTAGGTCGAAACCTATATCATAGAGGAAATTGTTTCGTCTGACTTTCTCATTATTCTTATTTGCTCTAAATATATTAAGAGGATTAACACCAGCTACTTTTTTTTTCATCAATTCATCATCAATTAGGCATAAAAAAGATGCCTTGTGGGCCAAGCCTATGAAAAGCTGGTATTATATTCAAATTGCGAGTTCGTGAGTTTCTTGGCATTATGGGATCTACATACCAGTGAGAAGGTTTTACTTTCTTCTCTCTACCGATATAAAACGCACGAGTATCGAGAGAAGGTGGTACAGCAAGATCCATGACTTCAACACTGGCTTGTACTGGTATGTTTTCTACTTCTTCCGGTATATTGCCTCGTACATCTTCGGTATCACTGCACTCAACTTTTTCTTAATCAAAATCTTCCTCGAGCTCCTACATGTCTTCAATCCCAAATGCACTTTTATAGTCATTTTATGCCTCTTCTAACTAAAGACGCACTTATTTTCTGTCATGCACTGACATATCATATATTACAAACACGTATTCCAAAAAAATAACGTGAAAATATAAAACGAAATAAGTCACTAATACGAAACAATCTTGTACGCCAATAGTCGCGCGATCTACAATAGTAGAACACTTATGAAATCATGGAACAAATCTGAGCAGGTGTAAGAAAGAAGCGATGAAAATTGACTCGAATGTACAGAAGGTTTTCGGAGAAAGCTACACAACCGCTTAAGGTCGAGCATGTTGCCAATTACTGAGGATTCTAAAAATAAAACACCTGTTCTACAATAGTAGAACGCGCGACCACTGCAGTGTTAAAAAGATCTGTCATCCGAACCTACGCGGGAATTCTATGTCCAGTGAAGAGTAACTAAAGGTTGAAATATTTTTCAAACCACCTCCTCCGCACCACAAAACAGGTTAAATTTCCACGCTTTCAACATTCACCACTCAGCACAAGAATTACCAACGTTTTCACATATGAGCACACCTTTACTTACGCAGTTTCTTAAGATTTCAAGAAGATTAAAAAAACATGTACCCAAACACTGCAATAAATAAATATTTAAATCATTGAAGTGCTGTGGCCATGTCTTCAAATATTAACACACTTTTGAAAAAGAACGCATAACTACATTTCCAAGATAACCTTTCTATAAAATTTTGTTACCAAGTAGATTTTCCTTACACTATTTATTGCATTTACAAACGTAGACACACCAGAAGTCCATATTTCAAGGATTTTGCTCTGGCAGAGTAATCAACTGTGTTATCACATGCCATTACAAGTTCTGCCCTCTCTTGCCATTCGAGATAACTTTCTCTAGGCCAGTTCCTTCCCGCTACCAGGCGGTGTATGCATCTATCGGTAAAGGTTGAACTATATAACCTCTCGCTCATAAGATGTTACAATTAAGATTTTTCTTCGACAATCTCCAATGTACGTTCCACATTTAGCCCTCGACCGAGAAATGTTTAATTTCTTAAGAATAAAACAAAGTAACGAGAAGAAAAACTTTACCTTATAGTTTCCAAAATACAAATTTCCAATCAACTCCATGCTGTACAAATAATGATGAAATACAACTTACTAATTATTCTATCTTGAATAATGAGTACAAGCTTGGTTGCCAAAGGAGGGCATTTTCGTGGTTACAAAGATAATCAACTTATATGGACACATTTCTGGACTACGCTCTCTACAATATGACCTTGTATGACACAAAACACATTCATTCGCACTATAACAGTGGATATTTCCTGCAGGATACCGACGAAAATATCCGACGAAAACAAAACCAAACATACTTCTATGCATATTAAATAACATGAAATATTAAATATCTCGTACCAATAACCAAACTTAATTTAGGTACATCATGTTTTTATATTCCTAGGTTCAATATACCTTTTACAATATTGCAAGTGCATTTTTATTTGTACTTGTGAGGTTTCAAACTTTTCCAACCACAAGGTATTAATTGTAGGTTTCCCTATGTCGAAATAATGACCTTACCAAGTTGCTGCTAGTTTAGGATTAAGGTGAATATCGAAAAATGCCTTCATAAATTTCTTAGTGATAATCTTATCACCAAATTCGAAGCTGACACCTAAATGTCTCGGAGAATAAAATTTCTAAAAACATTTCATAGTGTTTTCAAAATTTTTCTCAATGATTTTATATTTCTCAGTTTTATATACTTTCTTATCTAAAATACTAAGATCAACCAGCCATTTTACGTCTAATGAATTATACATAATTTGGCCTGAATAAACTTTACAAGGAGCTACACATGTAGTTTTATTCAGACATACATTGATAGAAAACACGATTTTTGATAGCAATTTTTCCCTATTCCTTTGATTCATGTCAATATATGTTCTCCAAATTCCCTTGCAACTATGAATGCTCTTTTCAAAAATGTTTGAAGAGTTATAAGATGAAGTTTTCATATCTTGTATTAGTAAATTATACAAGAAACGAATAAAGTACTCCGAGCTGAAATATGATGCGCAATCATGAACTCTCTCAGAGACAAACCCACATTTCAAAAATATCTTCATTAATTTATTACAAATAACTTTACTCAAAAGTTTTCTCATAGGATGCAAGAAGACAAATTTACTACAAGTATCCACTATGACTAATACATATCAAAACCTTGGTTCCTCGGCCACTTCCCTGCAACATCACTAAACAAGGTAGTATTTGGAGTTTTTACCTGTCTAGTATAATAACTTTCTTGAAGAAAGGTATTTCTATCATTTGTTTTCTGATATATGGATCAAGATCTTACAAATTGTTCTGTATTTAAAAACACATTAGACCAAGTAAAGCGTTGCGCTATGTTAGAATTTGTTTTTCTCAATCCAAAATACGCACCATTTTTGACAATGAAAACAATCTAAGATAATAGCACTAGGCTGTTACCTATTACGTTATATAACCATTCCCACCTTCCTTTTTGTTATCTTTAATAAAGTAACGTCTCTCAAGGTATGCGAATCAGAAATATCTTTACTTTCTAACTTAATAATTATTTCTTTTAGTTCCCGATCTGTTTGTTGATGTTTTTTTAATAGATTCATGTAACAGGAAAATAATCCAGAAGGTAAAAAAACTTAAATGTACATTTGTACCTCTTTCTCCAATTAGGTTCCTAACTTTTCAATAGAGATAGAATCATTTACATAAAGCTCCAAAAGATTTGCTGTGGTCACATTACGCTCTATCTTCTACGGGCTATTCTGAACTTATATTAATAAATTATTTCCATTAAAGTTCCGTATTTACGTTGAGGCTTGTGACTATGTAATAGACATGAAAATTATTAGAATCAGTATTAACTACAAAGAAATTATGAAGGTAATATTAAAACCGTTCTAAGGCAAATGATAAGACTTTTGCCTTTAACTCATAAACGTTCATACTATAATCCAATTGAAACATTGGTCTTCAAAACATATGATAGGCATTACATCTCCAGCTATAGTATATTGTGGAAGTATAGCACCATAGAGAAAAAAAATGAAGTTAAATTTTTGAGTCTTACGTCGCAGGGTTATGCCGGCTAGGATAAAGGAGACGATGATGATGAGAAATGAACAAAATGGTGGAATGAAGAAAGTGGAAGGAAACGAGAGAACCCGCAGACTTGTTGTTTTTCCACCAGAGTTTCACTCTAGGTGATATTTGATCGAACCAGGGACCCTAAGAACCAGAGTTGAACGTTATACCATTGAGCCACCACGGGCAGTATAGCACTAGAATTCATCAAACGAGAATTGCTGTGGACAACAAAACTGGAATTCGTATCCGGAACATTGAGAATCACATTTTCACAAAAGAAAATTTCGATTTTTGAAAGGCATCCTCATTCCCCACGGTCTAACAAAGCGGAACCTTTGCTGAGCGCATCTTTTTAATAGAGCTATAAGCTCCGCAAAATTATAGATAAATTTTGGAAACAAGTTCAATTCAACCGTCTACGATTTTTGGGCTTTGGCATTTTTTTTATTATTTTCAAACGGTCTTCATCTATACTCACTGTTCCATGCTCAAACTGAAACCCAAAATATTTAATTTTGTCTGAAATAATAATATTTTTGAAGGGGAAACCATTAACCCCAAAGATCTATATCTAGTAAAAGCTTCTTCAGCTAGCTTTTACGTGATTTGACATCTGAGGTAAAAAAAAACATCATCTTAAAATATTTATAAATTATCCACAATAGGACCATCAAGTATTGTAGCCATCAAATGACTCAAAATATGTGTGAAGTTAGTAGACCCATTGGCAGATTGCAAAAGTGATACATATTATTTTTTTGTTAAAAATGTTATCTTTTTGCTATATTCAGTAATACTGTACTGGAAAAAGCATGGTGTGTGTTAATTTTTGAAAAGATATGCTTATTAGCTATACTAGAAATTACATTTTGTAAGTTAGGTGATCGAAAATTATGTGTTTATATAATTTTCCTTAACTTCAACGTATGCAACAACCAATCTCTTACTATGATCTCGATTCTCCACTAGAAAACAAGGACTGGAAAAGGCTGAATAATCAGATTCTTCTACCACCACATTTTCAATTAATTCTTGAGTATTTTTTTTTCAAGTTGCTGTTTAGTGGGAGTATTGTGTAATAATGAAATTTTTTAATAACATTTTTTGCGCATCCAAGTTTATTAGTAATAACAACAGACTAGGCATTGAGCAGTTTATTAGCATATTCTTGTTAAAAAGTGATTTTTAGTTTAAAGATCATCTGAAACCTAATTATCTTGATTTTGTACAGCAGTAATTTTGGATCCAGAAATCTGCAATCCTTCATTATTCACACATGTTTCAAACTCTGCTTCTAACTGATTGCCATCACCAGTCTGTTGTGACGTAGTTTTTACAAAGCCTTTTAGTTTTCTAGGGGTTATTGCAGTCTCCTCAATCCCACCTAAGCATACTGGAGTGGGATCACCTACGTTATCCCTAGAATATAAATCATCGGACGAGAAGCAAACTGTTGCAAACTACCAGGCTTACTTATGGGTATAGTCAGTTCCCAAGTCTAGATTTTACATTGACCATTTGATACATCAATATTTCCTATAGAACCTATTTCCCAGCAAAAGCTCAAATTCGGAAGAAGGTACTATAGAAAATATTTCTGAAAATTCTTGATATCCCATCCGAAAATTTATTTATTTATTTACCTTCAACAGAGAAAAAAATCTCCATTTACAGAAGGCTCTTACAATCTATTACATACATTAAACGAGCAATTTCTAGGTTAGTAAGTGATGAAAATTAAAAATAAAAAAATATAGTATTAAAAAGAAAAATGAAAATAAAAATACAAATAAAACACACAAAAACAAAAATGACAAGAAACATTCTTCTAAGATAAACAAAGTTAGATAATAGATGTCGCTATAAACAACAGTTATGGTTTATGCTTCTGAATATTTCCAGATACACATATTGAAGTACATACCCTACAGGTATATAGGTTTTATATGAATACATACACATATACTTGCAAGCAAAAAGACATCAATACATAGATAAAGTCCATAATTACACCTATATTTATTTTATCCTGTACTATTATTCAGTAAAAATTTATTTTTGATTAATTTTATAAACACTTGCTGGTTAAGATTAAGGTCAAATTCTTCTACACTTTGTGCTATATTATTATACAGCTTACACATTCTGACCAATGGTGAATTATTGTATGTATTAGTTTTCGATGTTTTATACCACAACAGATTTCTTGTTCTTAACGTTCTGTCACTGATATTAAATTTAATGTATTGTAAAAATTCACTATTATCAAATATGCCATTTACTATTTTGTGTAGACATATTTCTTGTGCAATGATACATCTAGCAGAAAGTTTAATATAATTAAATTCACTTAACAAACTAGAGTAATATATTCTATTTACCAAAGCAGACTGTCCTGTTTCCTTATAATATAAGTACCTTAGGAATCTTTTTTTGTATTACTTCTATCTGATTTTCTTGAGTTTTACATTTAGCTGCCCAAATCACTGACGCATATTCCAATTTTGGTAGTACTAGAGTTTTAAAAAGAGTTCCAATGACATTTACGTTCGTAAACAGTTTAGTGCTTCTGATTACAAACCCCAATTTCTTGAAGGCATCTTGTGTGATCAATGAAATGTGTTTATTAAATGACATTTCGCTGCTAAATGTAACTCCCAAGTCCCTATACGTAAATATACGCTCCAGATATTGATTTCCTATTGAATATGGCAGAGTTTCAGTTACAGTTCTTTGTTTTGTAAATATCATAAACTTACATTTTTTGATGTTAAAATTTAATTTATTTTTGATACTCCATGTATATATGTTATTTAAATCTTCTTGCAGTTTTAATATATCAGAATTCGTTTGTATTTCTTTATACAACTTAACATCATCTGCATACAATATACATTTTGAGTTCTTAACATACCTTGGCAGATCATTTATAAAGAGTAGGAATAATAAGGGCCCCAAGTTTGAGCCTTGTGGTACTCCGGAATTCATATTATAGCAAAATGATTTTGATTGTTGAAAACTTACATATTGTTTTCTTTGACTCAAGTATGATATAAATAATTTGAGTAACTCTGATGAAAATCCTAAGATTGAAAGTTTTGTAAGAAGTATGTCATGGTTAATCATGTCAAAGGCCTTTGCAAAATCAATATATATTACATCTACACGATTACGATTATGAATAACCTCATGAACAAATTGGGTAAAATTAAGTAAATTTGTTACTGTTGAGCGACCAGGATAGAATCCATGTTAATTTTCACAAATGTAACTTTTAATGTGATTGAAAATACGATCATATAATATTTGTTCAAGAAGTTTCACCGGTGCACAAACTATGGCTATTGTTGGACAATTTTCTACTTTACTATTATCCCCACTTTTAAAAATTAGTGATACCCTAGTTGTTTTCCAAATATTGGGAAATGTTTGTGTTTTAAGTACTAAGTTAAATAATGCAATCAATGGCTCATGTAAAATTTCTGAACATGCTTTTATCAGATATGGAGGAATTCCGTCCGGTCCACATGCTCTCTTGGGTTTTATTTTTTTAGTGGTTCTTTTATATTCCTCATCTGAGATTTTATTCATTATTAAAGTATTACTTACTTCCATTTGCATTGGGTCAGAACAGTTATATGATGCTACATTTTTATCATATACCGATCGGAAATAATTTGCGAAACCATCAGCTACTTGCAGACAGCTGTTCAGCTGCTAAAATACAGACAGACACGAGATATAACATTTACCTGTTGATCGCCAAGTCCAACAACTTGCTGACTAACATTAATTGTTTTACATTTTGTAAATTCCGGAAGGAGCACTCGCTTACAGAACAACACTCAGTCTCACAATAATCGTCTTAACTATTTTCCCTTTCATATATACTGGCACAGACAAATATTTCTGCCAGAAATATCTCCTCCGAAATTAATAACACATTCAGTTTTAGATACATCCTCCTCCGAAAAAGTTAATATTGAAGATTTTCTAGTGACACCAGATAATTTCTGACACTGTCCAACCTCCAATAAGGCACGAGTTTGATCTCGAAACAGTTACATTTTTCCTAAATTCGTGATTATAATTTTCATTTTTATTTTCCGAACCTGGGTATTAACCAATTCAATGTTTTCATCTTGTTGACTTACCAAAACATTTCAAACTACTTGCCTGTGTCATTTTCCCTTAAGGAGATGTTTAGAGACATTTTCCTTAACAGGACGTACAATACTATGTTGTTCAAACGTCATCGGGACACCTCTACAATTAAACAAATGTGAGCCCCATGGGACTAACCACTTTACAAATGAAATTACATGTAACCCGTTCGTCCAAATACACATCTAGTACATGAATAAAGTACAATTTTTCTTCTACAAATGTATACAGGGTCTAACTTTGCCGCATGACGACGTAGAAGGACAAGTGTAAAATATGTGTTCTGGTCAGGGTCGAAATAAATTTAATTAAACATTTGCAACAAATATCTTCCCAAATGCATTCAGTCCCAATCATAGATTACAATATATCATTGAACTCACTTTGACTTAGTGAAATACTAGCAATTAATACAACATATACAGGAAAATTCTTATTTCCCATTATTTTGTATAACTTTAATAAAAATTGAAAACACATTTCGGTATTGGTCCCATCAACAAGTCTTAATTGTTTGTGCTAGCAGTGCTTTTCACACACCCTCAGTAGGAAGTTTCGTAAAATCAAAGTGCAAGTGTTTATTCCAAGGATTACGATTTACTACTAATTGCCTTTCAGTGAGAGAAAACGAACAAAACAGAATGCGTGGTATATTGCTATTAGCACCCTTCTTATTAATAATATCTGCCCTAGGTTCAAAATTATAGTAGCAGGGATTTTCAAAGAAAACTTTCCCTATGAACCCCTTTCCGCTGAAAGAGATAGTGTTAACTATGCTATCCAAGGTTGCACTACTTGTTTAGCGCTCCTTTCCACAGTGGTCCCAAGATTATTAATCTGCACAGTTTTTGTTCCCCTTCTACAAGCTCTATAGAAATGAACTACAACTAAACTAACTGTTGGGACCTAAATTCTTCTAACTGGTTCAAGTTATTTCTTTTGTCATGTATTTCCTTAAATTTTACTCTTTTTTCAAGACACAATTATAATTAAATATTTATTCTTACAACCGAACTCAAAAACGCAGATATGGATTTTTTATACTATTTTGTATTTCATACATACTGTATGTATTTTACTGTGGTTAGTTTGGCCACCAGTAACAGTGAACAATTCCTTGCCTCGTGAATAGCAAATTATTTCCAAGAAAGAAAAACTTACCACCAGTCGGAAAACCAACCCCAAGCACAAATTAATTTTAAGATAAAAATTCTTGTTTCAGTTCGAGGAAAAATCATCATTATTTTAAATTTGTTTAACACTAATAGCGACAAATCTTCTTCCAAGTATGGGAAATATATGAAAAATCAAATTTCAACAAGGAACATTTTTATTATAAAGCCTAAAACCTATTAACAACAAATATAAAGGCATAAGATTTTGAGAAACACAGGAATAATATATATAATTCCTAATTTTTGATTTCCAAATTTCTTTCGACTCACCCCCCTAAAGTGGCTCCATGTGGAACTAAATTAAGCCAGGATAAAAATTAGATTCATTAAATAATATTAAATGGTGCCCCAAGTGACCTAAAATTTTGAATCCGATTACAATACATCGTACATGGGAAAATCTGGAATATCTGGATCATGTAATTTAGAAACGGCTAAAGGGAATGCAAATATACCGTGGATAATAGAAATAGAGGAAGAAACGTACTTAAGTTTGTATAGTACTGTCATAGCGGCCATCTTAAAATACGACATTTTTGATTCGTGTCAAAATTTTCAAATAGGAAGAGAGTCATGTGACATATCGTTTTGAGGTAGCGTTTTACCAGAAGCACAAATAGGGCACTATATTAAAGGTAGCTTTAGTCGTGTAAGAATTATTACCTGTGAAATGATTTCTCCGGTTAACGATTAAAACAAAAACATAAGTTTGGCGCGAAAAAGAACGAAAGGGATATGAGCGGCTTCAAAAGAAAGAGGAACGCGAAAGAAAATGCACTTATAAAAATGAGTTGTTTGAACTTTATACACCAAACAACATGGAGCAGTTCAAGTAATGAAGAGGGAAATCCAGTTCAGAATGTTAGAGAAAATGTAAATATGGATGCGTGTGTGTCTGGACCCTCCAAGAGATGTAAAGCGGAAAAATCTAATTTTATTACTCGAAGACATGTGTTGCTCTTGGTCGATAAAAGATCACTGATAGAGTAATAATACATATTCTGACAGCGACGGCACAAGCATTAGACTGTAATGTGGAAGAACTAGTAATAAATGGGTCTTCCATTAACCGATGCTGAGAGAAAATCCGTAGAAAAGTTGCACAGAACCACAAAAACATTTTCAGAGTGCATCAGGTGCGTTAGTTGTGCATTGGAACGGAATACTACTGCCTTATTTGACTGGCAGAGAGACTTCTGACCGTTTATCAATAATTACTACGGGTGATGGTCATGAGAGGCTAATTGGTGTTCTCATTTTGTCATCATCAAGAGAACATATTGCTTCTAATGTAATACATTCACTTGAAGAATGGAACTTGGTAAAAATCGTGCATGCAGTTTATTGTGACACTACTCTCATCAATATGGGTCATGTCAACGGTGCTTGCATTCTGCTAGAGCAGTAGCTCCAAAACAACCTTCTATACCTTCCTTGTAGACACCGCATTTATGAATTAATTTTAAATGTGTATTTGATAAGTGTTGTGTTTCGCTGGCATCTAGACCGGACGTTTTCCTATTGAAGTATTTTCAGAACGAGTGGTCTAAAATAGATTACACTAACTTTATTTTAGGAATTGATGATGATGGTGTAAGAAAGAATACTTCCGACGTATGAAATGAATTGTTCTATTTTGCTATCAAACTTGAAGAAGCAGGACACCACAGAGAAAATTACAGGGAATTCTTAGAACTGACCATCATATTCTTGGGCGGCATTCCTTCATGAGGAGTTCTATTTCGTTTGCCTGGAACAATTCACCATTTAAGGTGGATGGAAAAAGTAATCTAGTACTTAAAAATATTTCTCTTTCGCCAATAATTTCGTTTCACGAAGCAAATAGAAACGGGTCTTCGGAGAGTGTGCACTTTTGATACGTCTATATGTTCAAGCTTGGCTTAAATGTGATCAAGCATCCCATTCACCATTTCAAGACCCGCAATTTTAAAAAAGGTGTCTACAGTTATAGACAAATAGATGCTGAAAAATAGGAGTTTGTCTCTGTAAAATTTCACAACTCTGGTATTTGACGGAGGAACACGTAGCATTGTTTTTTTTTTATTTGATGATGGAGTTACCACAATGGAGAAACAAAAAATGGTTTTAATAATTAAAACTGCAAGGGAAAAACCGTGAAGCCGCAAAGAGGCTTGACGCAAGAGATGATACCATATTTTTTTGTGAAAAGATAAATTAGCTGTTTTGTTACAACAAACACAGAATTTCCTCGAGAGATTTAAAATACCCAAAGGGTTTCTTAAATGTGATCCGAATTCCGAGCCAAATAACAATGACTATCTTCAAGGAAAGACAATAGTTAAATTCATCCATGTAACAAAAGGTGCAGCAGAAAGAGGAGTGTAACTAATAGAATATTACAACAAAGTTCTTACGAAAAATGAATAGCAGAAACAGTTTGTTTTGCAGATAATGAAGACCCACATACAATCTTTTCCTAGATGCGACAGAAATAAACTATGTAGCAAATAAGGTTAATAACTTACCAAAAATCTACTTCATAAATAAGGGATATTTCAGTTTCTTCCAAGTTGTATTTTTTTCTTTTTCATCATAATGGTCTATGAATCATCTTGATGGAAAAAATATTTGTAGTTCATAGCGCAACAAGCAGTTTGTTTCAGTTTATGTAAAATACTACCACATTTTTTACAAATCTGTATTCCATAACTACAATAAAATAAAATTAGATCGAAGCATTATGTTTTTTACACGTAATATCTCTTACATGAATATAGGTAAATTAAAAATAATACCAGATTGGTACTTCTGGTAAAACGCTATCTCAAAAATGAATGTCACGTGACACTCTTCCTATTTAAAAAAATGACATGAATTAAAGATTGTGGACTTCAAGATGGCCGCCATGATATTGCTATACAACATTAGGTTGACCTCTTCCTCTAGTTCTACTATCCAAGATAACTTTCTATTCCAAGGAAATTCCTAAACTTATTTTTCCCCATCTAAATAAGGACGACCTTAATATATATCTAAACGAATCTAAATAATCTATATATCTAAACAATCTTAACAAATCTTTCCATATAGCCAAATCCACGTTGATTCTAATATTTATTTTGTTTCTCTTTGCTTTGTACAAACGTAGAAAACTATGTAAGTAATTACGTACCCAACTTCCGTATATACCCACGTAAAATATATAAACTTTTTTAATAGAAAAATGGTTAATTACTCTACAGATTTTCTTATACATGTGCTCAACAAGTTCCAACAAGACTTATGGTGATACTCTAGTAAGTCAACTAGGCAAAAGGTCCTGGGTACCGGACCCACCGACCCACCGGGGAATTTTAATGTCCGGTGAAGAATGACTGAAAGGTAAAACACATTTCAAATCTTCTACTCTACACCACAAAACATATTACATTTCCACACTTCCAACATTCACCACTCAGCAAAAGAATTGTCATCGTTTTCACACGTCAACCCCTATCACTTTACCTACTCCGATTTCTTAAGATTTCAAAAAGAAAAAGACATATAATACACAAACATTGCAATAGATAAATATTTCTTTCATTCCAGTTCTGTCGTCATGTTTTCACATTTTAACATGTTTACAAAAAAGCGCATCACCACATTTCGAAGGTTAACTTTCCGTTAAATATTGCTATCTATTAGATTTTTCATTACACTGCTTACTACGCGACCAAACCTAGACATACCAGAAATCCATATGACAAGCAATTCCCTCTGGCAGAGTTACCAGCTGTGTTATCACATGATAGTACAATTGCTGCCACAGATATAGACATCTATCGGCAGAATTTGCACTAAATAATGGATCGCTTACAAAATGTTCCAATTCTTTAATTTTTTCTTTATTTGACAAACACCAATGTACGGTACGAGCTAAAATTAACTCATCCGGAACTTGGTCTACACTCAAAGATTTGCGTTTCTTTAATTTCTTCATAGCGATTTCTACTTCCGTTCTGGCTCTAGAATATACGGGTTTACTGTCTGAATTTCTGTTTCCGCACGAACAAATTTCTTTGTTGTTTTTGCGTGTTAAGAAAATCGTCAAAGAAACCTTTACATCTATTCATGATGCAATTCGTATCAGTGAGAAGGCTTCCTTTGTTTATGTTTAATATACAAGCGCGATATTGAAACTTTTAAAAAAATCGTTGATGGTTTTGTACATGTCCTAGAATATTTCTTTACTGTTATATCAAGGTTCATTAATTTCATTTGTCAAAGAATCTCGTTTTTTGTTTATTCTTTTAGAAGATTCGCCACTGATATCATAGCAATTTCGCGTAGTTATATGTTTCTGATTTCGTAGATAACGCAGATTAGCCTGCTTTCTCTTCTCCGTTAGTTTAGTACCTTCCTGGTTAAACCATGATTTGTTCCTATGTATTTAGGCGTGCCAAATGATTAGTTTCCTGAAATTCTCATGTTGTTCGTATTTTCGACCAAAGTATCCTCTAAACTGGTGATCTCAAGAAATTCTACAAGCTAGAATCTATTCGAAATTTCAATCTGATGCTCCTCTCTCGTCTGGTTCTCTTTTATTTAAAAAAAATACACCTACCACATACAGATCAGTTTCACAGTCAGCTAATCTGAACCACATAACATAATTGATGCTCTATTGTCTTATTCTATTTACTAAAACGTAATAAATTTTATTATGTGTTTTTCCATATGGTTATTTCCATGTGTATTTATGAAAGTCGCGACGTGGGAATTTTGTAGTCTTATCTATAAGGATTTTGGATCCTAGAAAGTTTTGGAGTCTGCCTCCGTTGTCATTAATTTAGTTATGCAGACTTCCACTACCTACAATAGGTTTAAAGATATCCTCTCGTCCTACCTTCGCAACGAAATCCCTTACAGAATTTTCATATGGTATCGCATTAGTTGTTCAAACAACCCATTCTACTACTTCTAGAAAACTGTCTTCCATATCGGCATCTTTATCTTCTATTGAGTATGTATATTTTAAGGAAAAAAAATCACACCACCGACCCCTAAGGATGATAAAAGCAAGTCTATCATTTACAAATTTAACTACTTTAATTGCTGACATTATTTGTTAGTGGAACGAAAAACTGCTTCTAGTTTGTGATTTTTATTTTCTTCTCCGTAAAAAGAGGTAAACTTGCCGGACATCACTGTTCCCTTTCCTTCCCATTTAACTTAATTTTACTAGGTCCATCCTATATTTTTCTGACACATTCGTTACAGATTTTAATGTGCCTGCCATATAAAGACTTCCTATATTCGGTGTTCCAAACCACATGTCCGTTTTTCTTTCCTGAGGTCGTGCCAAGTTATCAATTCTAGTCCTAGACTTTCGTGAGTGCTTCTGAACAACCGCGTTTCTTACAGGATGAAGTTGTTAGACTCACACCAAACCCTCAAGCTGGAGGACCACTCCTTATGGCGCGTTCGTGACTTTTTATTCAATATAACACAGCTAACCTCTATATCTAGAGGCCTTCTCCTCGATCCGCTACCTACGGGAGCACCATGTGGTGGTGGCAGTAACCCACATTTCTTTTATTTCGAACAGTTTATTTAAAGTAAAAATTCCAGCTTTTATTTTCATTTGACAGTAACACTACCTTCTAATAGTATATTTAACTTCAGTTTCATGCTTAGTCAACGATCAGGCAACAATATGTTCATTATGTATAAAGCAAATTCTATTTTATAGAGTTCGGATGCAACCTGAAGACAATTTTACACATAACATTGACAACAAATGCTAAGTAAAATTTTGCTGCGTATATATATAAAATGAGTTTAAATTCGCCAAGAAGAACTGAACGCTGAAGTGTCAGGATGTTTTATATTAAAATTAGGCCTAGATAATCTTAATTACCGGCGCTAACGGTAACCACTAACCTACGTTGTTCGGTAAATTTAATCAAATTAATCTTTTCTAGTTAATGTATGCAATTATAGATTGATTTCATGGTTTGGATTGTTTTTGTTATCTCCTACGGTTAACAGATACATCTACTAAACTTTTAATCAGCAAATGCTAGTTTACGTTCATTCATTCTGCCTATTTTCTACATTTTGCTTGCAAGAACTAGGCTAGATACATGTTTTAGTGTGTACCTTTAATGATATTTTATTAAACTTTGATCAGATGTTAGTAATACTATTTCTAGGTTTCCTTTCCAGGTTATGATAATGCCTGAATATGATTTTTCCATCTTATATATAAAACTTTTGATAGTTTTAACATTTCTTAAATTTGTAGTTTGATTTTATTAAAAAAAGACTTCAAATAAAGTAAATTGAAGCGTATTATATTACGTCATACATTTTTGCAAAAGGTTGTTTAACAAAATAAAAGGAACGAGTTTTTAAAATAATCTTCTTTGTAGACTATGGCACTTGAATTTATGATAATCGAAAAAAATAAACAACCAGAGATCATAAGGCAACAAATTATTATTTTTTAAGTACTTTGTTGACAGTTGAGCTACTGATGTGGAAAATTATAAAAGCAATACGATAAAAACACCAGTGCCCATTACTTTAACGTTCAAATATTACTCTTTTGTTACTTCTGTGAGCATCGTGAACCATTCGGAGCTGTACCATAGTTGGAAAGAAACAGTGATCCTTCCTTATGCATGACCACGTTTAATTCAAAGTCGAATAGCCGTTCAAGGAAAAACAATATATTTGTAAATCCCTTGTATTGCACCAGTAGCAGTCATATCTAAATCGAAATGTTCCAGTGTTCGTCAGGATTTTGTACAGTTCGAAGCATAGAAAATGTTACAAGAAGTTTAAGTCCAACTTAGGAACAAACTCTTGCGAAGTGTGCTTATGCATTCCGAAATACACTTCACATAGACTAGGTACTTCCGGTATTCAACCCAACTTAACCCCTCCTCCACCTCTCTTTGTCTCAAGAGGTGTGTGACGTAATGTACTCTTTCCATTCAGACGAAAAAAAAAACAGGAACCATTTCACAAGGTTTAACCGCCTCTTTCATTCGTTTGTTCTGATATGTCTTTCTAGATCCTGGATAAGACTGAACGTCACAAAACATTCACATAACTTTGTAAACACCCTTATTTGTATTTTCCCTTCTTCAAAGGCTGCATATCACCCTGGGAAGATGCTCCTTGTGAATTCTATGGTCATTGTTAATCATTGCAATAGGTTTGGTGCTTCCCAAACTCTTTTATGAGGGTGCAGAGCTCTGAATACTACTGGCAGAAATAAGTGTTATTTATTTCTTGCCAGTAATTGCAAGCAAATGATCCAGTAGCCTCATTTGGGCGGGACAGAAGGGAGTAATTGCTCCCTCCCTTGAGCTTGAGAAATACATATTGTTTGATCAAATGTGTAGTACTATAGTTCGTATAGTACTATAGTACTATAGTATAAAAATAGTCCTTTCCCAGCTCGCGCCAAGTAAACGTTGTGGTGGAAAAACGCCGTGACTGTGGGTTCTCCCGTTTCCTTCTACGTTTTCTGTCCACCCTTTCCTTCTTTGCATATCGTCATCGTCTCCTTTATCCTATAACGCAAAATCATGGGACGGAAAATTTAAATATTTCATTTCATTTTTTACTAATAAAAAATGAAACTTTATTGTCGGCGGAGAATCTCCGCCTCCCCTACCCGAACAACACCAAAATCTAAGGGACGCTGCTTTTAACAACAAACCTATATAATTACGATAGCATAGTACTAGAGCGCTTACGTTTCAAAAGTCGAAGGTTTGGTCCCAAGCCACATTAGCTCATGGACGACATTGAGAGAGAGTGAGATTCAAATATGGAGAGAGAAAGGAATGACTTACACATACAAGTTTAGAATTGGGGAGAAAATGATCGGACAGCATCCGTATTATGATGAACATTGTTACTTTGCGAAACAGAAGAATGAAAGGATCCGAATTGCGAATATTTTCATATTTGAAAGTATCAATCGTGAGATAGAAATATCGCACAGCTCTAGGCTCCAACTGTTGCCACCTTTAAAATTAATGTGAGAAATGCTAACTAATGTTCTATAAGTAGTTTTTTGTTTTCGCGGGGAGGGGCTGGAACAACTACCTGCATATGTCCCTGCTCGTGATTTACCCCATAGGGATGTGACCATAGTGTAAAATCATGACAATTAAAGTCGGGAAAGACTGACTAGAGAGTGAAGAAAAAAAAATTATACAGGCAAACACTCTCCTGCATATTGTATCATAACACGATTCGCTGTTTTTCCCCAAAGCATCCCTCCCCCTAGGTTTCTGTTGTTACAGGTCACGTGACATTGTGAGAAAATATGTAACGAAGCTAGCAGTGTATATCTGAACTTTTAATCTCATGCGCTTCTATTATCGCAAGGAGTTTAGTGAGTAAGCGACGAGCACTAATGCAGTGACGGCCGCTGGCGCTTTATCCTATATTTAAAAGAAACCAATGTAATTGTCCACCAGTAGTAATTGTCTGGAGTATACAAGATGAACCTTTAAACTAACTGAACTTCTAGAGAAAACTGTCAACTATGTTAACAATGCCACCGTAGTATGACAACACTGGGAAGACATGTGTCTCTAGTTTTCCATTAATGCCAGTTTTAACCGCTTTGATGAAGTGTTCATGTGGATATGCGTGAGGCAAGTACATGTAGTTTGAAGTCTTGTACGAAATTATTGAGTGTTATGTTTCATCACATGCCACGATATACTCCAGGAAGTTACTTTCCCTTCACGCAGTTGCCACTACTTCTTCACAGTACACCTTCAGTACCTCTCCATATTTCTTCATTCCTTGGCTTGTGAAGAAGACCTTATCCTCAACACCTTCTCGTCAATATTTCAAGCGATTGTACAGTTGATAGAGGAAGGACATCTTTATAAATAGTTTTTCCCCATTCGGAGGCAATAGGGTGCAATGCTGCTTTGTAATACATTGTCTGCATAATCTCCAATATTTATCTCCTAATATTTATCAAATAGGTGAAACTAGTTTCAATCACAATGTTGTTCTGTATCAATACGACAGGTTTACACTAGATGCATTTGCGCAGTTTTAGTCAGATGTAAACTGCATCAAACCTGTTTAAGCATGAACGAATGGAAAATAAATTTGGTTACTTTATAGATACACCTTATATTAGAACTTTTAAACAAAATTTCTCGAATACCTCACGTTTCATTTGATTCCATATCTACGTCATACACATTTTAATTTAATTACTATATTTTCACTGCCTTCTAATCGTTTATTTTCATTTCTAGTGTGTTTTGGCGGCGTCGGAAATTTATTTTTTGGTGTTAGCTTCATATCAGCGTTGGAAATCATCTACTTCACGTTTGAGGCAGTCTATTACGCATGGCGTTCCAGATCTTCAAGATATAAGAACAATAAGGTTGGAGATTTAGAGAACTCACTGGACCACATGGTTAGCCTTCAGAGAGGAGGATTCATTAGGTCACATGGTCAGCAGAATGTAATTCTCGTTCCACATATACGACTATACAAGAAGGAGAAAAAGACGTGGAATAGGACAAGATACAGAAGGACCTTCAGGTAACAATCACTACATTTCAAACTCTAATTTCCTAATTGTAATTACCTGAAGAAGCTTGTCATTGTGGCATCAAATACTTTAGCTAAAGCTATAGGCGTGTTTTTTTTAAAAAATAACGGGCCACTGGTCACGCATTCACCACTGCTACAAAAAGCTGCTTGGTATTTGCAACAGTACATACGATCACACATTTATGCAAATTCTTTTCAATGGGAGAGTGAAAGTACAAGTCATCTGCAGTTATATTGAGCGGTAAAATCAAAGGAATTAACATGGCAGTTCGTGGTGGAATTACAACCGTATGTTGAGTACTTAAAACAAAATCACAATTATTTGTAATGTGAAAAGAAAGTAAACTAGTGACTTTTGTTTCCATAGTAACCGAACTATGTTGGCAAGCAGGCCGAAACCCGTGATACTACAACGTAATTATGTTACACTCATAATTTATATTCGCGGACTGTTGTTTCAAAAATGTATTCGAAAGTATAAAATGAAAATCTCTAATAGGTATCAACCGAAACAAAACTGAAAATGATTTGCCATTAAGTTTGATCGGAATTACGCACGCTTGAGAAATTTGGAGAGGTGTATTAGGTGTGCCAAAGAGAGTGTTATTCAGCTCAAATGGTTTCGCGATTGGAAATAAATTGTAGTATCTAAGAATATTCGATTCAGCGCCTGAATCGAGGAGAAACATTGTCTGTTGTCCTGCTAAATCGCACTGAATAAACATTAAATCACCTCTGTGAATTAGTAGCAACACAACGTTTTCCTTGTGTTCATTTGCATGCTGAGACGCGTGGCTAACGGGAGTTTCTAGGAAGGCACGTATCAGTGGAGGAGTAGTTTGTTGTGTGCTGGAAACATTGTCACGAGAGGGTAGGGGAGTGTCCACTGGGAAACGAACTGGAAGGTGTGGAGGGGAAAGGGGGAAGGGAAAAGGCACGCTGCCTGGAGGGGAAATGTGCAACTCATCTGCTTGAGAAGCAGTGGCGGAAATCGGAGGGGTTTGTGACCTCTGGACAGAGTGCATTATAGTTAACGGTTGAGGGGATGGGGATCCAAGACCCCACTTTACAAGTTTTTTCGATCAGTAATCTCAACTGAAGATAAAGAACCTTGTGAAGGAAGAGCTGGGAGAGAATTTGTACCGCAAGCATGTATACTTGGGAAATTTGCCAAAAAATAAGGGTGTGGAGGCCAAAAAGGTCACCATTACTTGTTGGTAAGATTGAGTGTTTTTGTTAAATTTCCCTTTCTTTTTTCTTTTGTCACTTTTCCTTTTCTGAGAGCGGTTTGGGTTTCCACCTTGCTGCTTAGAAAAGGAATCGTTGCTCCGGCAACGACAATGACAACAAGAAGAAACTGCGCGCGAAGGGGAATGTGACTCTTCACGGGCAGATTTTGTAACCTGAGGGGATGTGGAACGGTTCCTATGCTTGGTGGAAGTCTCATACTTCCAATCAGAAAAGGCTTTCAGGTGTATTTCCCTTACTACTAACATAGTTTACACGTTCCTGCGACTCAAAATACCTATTGAACTGTAACTGTAAATGTTGGACTTGAGAAACTATTTCTTTTAATGTTTCGTTGGTGTCCGGAGTTGAAGCAGAAGGGGGAGAGGAGAAAGAAACCTGTCCCAGTTTCTGATCTGAGCCTAGTTCGTCGGCTGATTGCCTTAGGCGGGCTTCTGAAATGAGCTTCTCAAATGTATTAATAGGCAGCTGTGCAAAATGCTTGGTATAACACGGCAACATTGATGAAACTGCTTCTAAAATAAATTATTTTTCTGCCACATTTTAGTCCAAAACATCAGGTAAATATTTCTTCTCGTATAAGAAGAGAGTAAAAGGTTCACCCGGTTTCTGTACTCGCGATCCAAAAGCGTGGAAACGTGAAATTTTATTTCGAGTAGCACCAAACTCATTTAAAAACTCTGTTTTGATTTCATAACACGATTTATTTCGAGAAGTCTCTTTATGTGCCAAAAACCAATATTTACTACGTCTGTGAAGAGATGATTGCAAAACGCTTAGAAATTTATCAGGATTCCAATTGTGTAATTCCGAAAGGCTATTGAATGAATCAATAAAATCCTGGGGATCTTCAGCATCTAACGCGGAAAAGGTGGGAAGGGGTGATGACGGCAGAACAACCGTCGTAGTCTGAGGAGGAGGTGGGGATGTCTGCCTATGTCTTGACATATCTAAGTTTTCTCTCTACTAGTTCTCTCTAATGAACAAAGTATGCAACACACAAAATATGTTGAAAGAAAAAGAGAAAAAAAGAGTTCCAAAAGCACAGTTGCACACTAAAATACAATATTACTAAGGCATGCAATCAAGATTACGTGATAATCTGAGGAAAAAGAAACCAAAGTACTCTATTTTTAATAGATGCGGGGAGCCATACAACAGTACCACAAGAGTCAGTGTACAACGGTAGTATAGGGTATTATACGGTGGTTATAGATAATATGTGACGTAATTGAAAGATTGGAAATTTGATTTTATATTGTATTACAAAATAGATGATGATGAAAAGATGAATGAATGAGATGAAAGATCCGAAGCTCAAAAAGGGGTTAATTTTATTTTTAACTAGGCCGGTTTGCACATTGACCTGAAGGGTCTAAGTCTATGACCGGGTGTCTCGTTAGCTGAAGGCTAACAAAATTGAGACAAATGAATTAAAACATGCCAATGCAAGGCTATGTGTAGGAATAGAATATTAGCTTCCTTTTTCCTCAAATGAACCTCTTTGAGAAACAATCAAAATATGGTTTTGCTTACTCACGTATCTCTCGGCTGGATGCTGTCCAATGAACTGGGCTAACTGTTGACACTGTTGTTATTGGAACTCATACGACGAACTATGCACTTGCTCGGTTGTTGAGGTTCTTGGTTCAAACCCGCCGGGAAACTTTTCCTCTTCTTCTTCCCTTCTGGCGTCGCCTCGTAGAATCGCTGGGCCTCGCTACTCTGCTTGGAACCTTCTGGTCCTGGGTTCGAACTTGGCTGGCGGCTGTCCTCGTCGACAACCACGGCGGAGCTGAACTGGATCTGTGAAGTCCTCCCTGGAGGTCGTCTCAGGCGGAGACGTTTCTGGACACTCGGACGTGGGTCGGATCAGCTACTTGGACCTCTGGTGCTAGATGCTACATCACCGAAGTATTGGCGTCGGGTCCTTTCTTTCGGCGCACAGAGCGACGGTGTTGACACTCTATTCACTCGTGTGAAATTGCACTGGACAAGTAAACTTTCTAAGTTTGAGCTTATATATGTATAAGCATCCTAGTTTACTGATATGGGTTTTTATTTCAACTCGTTGAAAGTGTGTTACTGTGACACCCGTGTCCCTATTTCCGGGATAACAGTCTATTTTGGAATCGCAAAGGATGCTCACAGTTCCAAACAAGAAATGTTAATTTCCTAATAATAAAACTTGTTTTTAAAATAAACTTATAATTTTGCCCATTCTGGCTGCATGTTCGCTACATTTGGGTAGACTACACTTCCCGGGAGAAGATAAATCCTAAATTGTAAAATAGGTAGTTGGCAAGGGTAGTTCGGACTCTACCCGCGGCCAAATCGAAAGACCCTTAGCAAGCTTTTATACCAGGTTATCATAAAATAAGTATCGCTGTTCAGAGAATTCTGGAGACGTAATTACTCTATAGAATGCAACCAAGCTTGGTAGTAGCATAGTTGGGAACATGCAAAATAGATTGGTTAAAAAATAGTTCCGGTTTTCGCCACCAGAGGTAATCGTGGCGCTGCACAGCGCCATGTAAGTACAGCGTGTAATGAAGATGACTCTAGTGATGCTAAATGATAAGAAAGACTGTAATTAACTCTGCATGCACTTACTCATGACTGCATGTGTTTCAGTTATAAGGGTTTGAGGACCACTATGTACCAGAAGTGAACTGATGGTGATCCAATGTTTGCTTCTTTTCTCTTCCTACATTCTTTGCATTTTGTTCAAGGGGTTCGATTTCCTATTTCCGGTGAAGACACACGTGAGTTGGATCCCACGTTATCCTGTAGGTCCCGTCCTTAGAAAGCCATCATCATCTCATACGATACTAGTCACCATGCATTTTCCTTGCTCAAGAACCTCCACATCATCATCGCTCATAGCACATCGCTACACCACGGGCAGTAGCGTACGCAGGAATATATTTCGGGAGAGGTCCAATCTTAATACGAGGGTATTTTATAATAAAATTCCTAAAATTGCCCCTAAAATTCGGCTAAATTTACACAAAAGTAGAATTTTTTGGGATGGTCCGGACTCCCAGGACTCACCCCCTGCGTACGTCCCTGAGCACGGGGTTATTAATAGGAGTACAAATCAATCCGACGCGTCGCAAGGGGGTAATTACTGCCTTTATTTCATTGAATATTGATATCATTTGGCTTTCATACCATACTCACCGGTTTTAACACTAAAAAAAAACCTCAATAGCCTTTGGAGGCGAGATTTGACAGTAATCTTTTACTGGAATTTTGGAGAGAGCTTGCATTTTAGGGACCACATTTTAGGAAATACTAACATTTAACTTTGTTTCTGTAAAGTATTCAAGAATTTTAAAGAGACGCTTCAGTTCCAAAGGCCCCTTCCCCGTAAATCCGATACTGACCACGGGGTATTAATAACATTAGTTATCAATAACAAGACCCACAGAAGGGGTAATTACAACCTTTCTTATCATTTAGTATCGCTAGTGTCGTTTCTCTTTCACTCTGAACTCACTTGGTGTCGTACAGCGCCACAATTACCTCTAGTGGCGAAAATTGGAACTAATTTTGTTTTCTACAGCAATCGCTTATGCATTTTCCCAAATGTATTCCTACCAGATTGCCTTATTGCTTTATTTATCTCAAGAATCCAACCTTTTGCATCTCTCACGGCCATTGAACATTTGCGACAGACAAATTTCTTTGTGAGAGGTCAGTCTTTTCAGAAAAAATCTTTCCAGAGCCTTGATTGTTTTATATTACCGTGTGAAAAAGGAATAAAAAAGGAATGCCCGAGGACGTGCCAGCGAGTGAAAAAGAGAAGCGCTCATATATTTCTAGTTCCTGAATACTATTAACTGACTTCAAAAAGGAACAAAGATTCGCAACTCTTTCTCTAGAAAAGAAAAAGAAAAAAGAAAACAATAAAAGCTCTGATCTTCAATAAACCTATACATTTGCTATTTGACATGTTCAAAGTTTTTCGTCAACTCATTTTTAAGACAAGAAGTAATATTTCGTTCGCGTTAAGAAAATGCCGGATATATAACTTTTCTTATACTTCTGTACACTTATTTCAGTATCATAGATCTCGAAACAATATTTCTGGATAAGAGCTACCAATATATATATATATATATATATATATATATATATATATATATATATATATATATATATATATATATATATATATATATATATATCCATTTAAATCAGAAAACAAATCTTTGATCCTCTACCAGGATTTGAACCTGAATATTTATGTTCTGGTCTACAATCTATCACTCAACTAGATAAAACTCTTCAGGTAGAAGGAAAATAATAGCATTCCTAGAATTTTTTTTGCGAATCCCTTTCCGAATCCCTTAAGATTACAGACATGAAATATAATACTTAGACTTTTCATTGAAATAAATGAAACACATGTTTCACTGTTTTCTTTTACTTTTTTTGTTTATTTAATGTTCGGCCTAGGATAGAGGAAAAATCGGTGTTTTCAGTCACTAAGGCACAGAAAGAAGAGCGTAAAGTATTTCCCGAAGTAAAACATGAGGATATTTCCTTTTGTTAATTATCGGAATGCAATTTAATAGTTTATATTATATATCATAATTGTTATCGTCATTAGTATGTTGTCATTATTGGGAGGTCACTTGCCCTAACTAAGAAGCTTCCATGCTAACCTTTACTTCTTCACGTACAATTTTTCTATGTTGATATCATCCATTTGTTGTGGCCTTCATCCCTCCCTCATTCTGTTTCCTACCTCCAATCCTGGCATGTGCCTCACGATACATTTCCTTCTTAGTCAATGCAACTAGCAGTTTCGTCTTGAGGAAATTGTCTGTAAAAAGTCACCTGAAGAAAAGCTAAGCCTTGTATATTTTCTTAGTACGAATGTAGTATGCTATATTCTTAGATTATCAATGACATATTTGATTGTCAAATATTAACAAAACTGCCTAAATCATTTTTGAGAAAATCATCCCAGATAAATAATTACGAGAATATAGTACTAATCTTAACCTTCTCTCGAAAAATGACTTATACTGCTAATATGTTTAGAGCCCCTTCGTGGCTAAGCGGTTAGCGTACGTGGGAGACCCGGGCCCGATTCACAGCGGGAGCTCATGTGGTTTGGATTCCACGTTAATCAGTAGATCCACGTCTTATATAGCCTCGCTGCTGAACAGGACGTTACACTGAAAATCAACTCAACTAATATGTTTAATTACACAAGTACACACACATATATATACATGCACACACATAAAAGTTCTGTGCAGGTGACCCCAGGATACACATTCGATGTCTTTTGTTATACAAAATCGTATCAATTATTTTTATGGACGAAAACTTTAGCGATTTTGGATAGGGAAGTTATACATAACATGACCATGTATTAAAGCAGTGTTCTGTGCACAACATACCCCAGGGTTTGGATTCGGCGTATTTTGTTGGAATCCAAATTCGGAGTTTATTCGACGTACGACGACGCCGAATCCAAATTACGAAACCATAGGATGATTGACCGTGTAATTTTTATGAGCGAAAAACATGTGTTCTCCCTGTACAAAATCGCTTATGTTTTTCGTCCAATAAATAAAATTGACACGGTCTATCGCCCTGGGGTTTGGAAATTTGGATTTTGTGTAACAAATATATCGAATCCATAACCTGGGGTTCGCTGTACAGAACTTTTGTTTTTATGTATGGCTATGTTACGTGTATGTTCCTTACCCCAAATCGATAAAGTTTTCGTCCTTAACAAATTTACTTATTCGATCGTCCAGAGGTTTGAAAATTGTGATTATGTGTAACAAAAGACACCGAATAAATACCCTGGGGCCCGCTGCATGGAACTTTTAATTTTATGTATGTTTGTGTTACGTGTATATTTCCTATCCAAAATCGCCCACGTTTTGAGTCCATAAAAGGAAATTGACACTATCGACCGTCCTGGGGTTTAGAAATTCAGTTTCTGTATAACAAAATACATGGAATTCATACTTTGGGGTCTAGTGCACAGAACTGTTATTTATTTATTTATTTATTTTTGTTTGTGGCTGTGTTATGAAGTATGAGCACAATCGTTAAAACCAATTTAGTGTTCATTTCTTCATTTTCACCCTTCCGTAAACTATCCTTATATTAAGGGCAAGAAGAAAATTTGTAAAGGGTAGAGGATAATCTTATTTCTAAACATTCAAATTTGGTGCGGATACGTTGAACAGTATGGCTTTTAGACGAGTGAGCATGTTTACATTGGAGCGTTTGAACGGGTGAGAAAACTAACTTAAGGACTGGTGAATATTCACAGTTGGATTTTTCGTTACGTATCAGCCATCAAATGTGAATCTGCTCAAAACTTTAATTTGATTTTTTTATGTCAACCGTTATTCCTTCTTCACTTCTATAATCTATTGTTCGAAAGAATTCAATAAGATGCATATGAAATATGCTGTTTTATGTACATCACTATGCTTTTTAAGGCCAAAGGAGATGAGTGATTATGGAAAGTGGGTGATAATGATATAGTTGGTGAAATGAGAATGTGGGACAAAGCGGGAGTAGACATGGATGCGAAGGATACACAAACAAGCATGTAGCATCATTTCGAACTTTGTGGTTAACGTACCCGTATATGTGTGATTAACCTTGGATGTCTTGTTTCATCTCACTTTCTTAAATACACAATTTTATTCAATCTCAACATCACCATCTCCTTTGATCTTCTTTCCGCAACCTTTGGACGTTATTCTGAAATATATCTCTCATTTAGTTTTTTCTTCCTATTTAATACAAAATAAAATATAACGTAGCTTTGGACATCCCCGAATATGTGGCCGATGCTAAACGAAAACGCAATTGTCATTGCAGAGATATTGTATTTCTTTTTTACACGTCTGTATAGATTTTACACGAAATCATATAAACCAACTATTACACACTTCAAAAATACTAATATTTGAGTTCTCGCTAAGAGGTAGTATTTAGCACAATGGTAGGATGTAGGTTCCAGGATGAAAAAGGTTGTATATTCAAATAATGGTAGAAAAGCTAAGGCTATTTTTTGACTCAAACTTGAAGGTGATACGTTTCTATGACTTCCCTTTGTTATGAAATCTTTTGCGTAAATTTTGTGATTCCCAAGTAAGTAAACTGAAGTATAAGAAGAGATAAATGTCAATATTATATTCGCAATTTTAATCATATCTCTATCTCTTTAGAACGCTTTCATAAGTTCGAATTTCTAGATCTCTCTCCCAACTTTTACTTAAGGTGCGTTGCAAAATGATACAACCAGTGCATTAAGGTACGAAAAGTGTATGTGAAAGGAGGAAAGTGAACTGGATTGGATAGTTATGTAACACTGACAATAAATCACAGGATATCAAGTAAGTAGTACATACATTGTAAGGTACAGTGTGTACGAATACAAAAAAAAAAAAAAAAATGAGTACACAGAGAAATGTACTGTTCCAAAATGATACGACCACTGCACTTAATACCCTATGTATGAACCATTCTTCACTACAATTTGAAACACATGGTCAAATATGTAATTCACTAAGTTTTGTAACGTGGAAACGTCAAGTGCATCCCATGTAGCAATAATAGCATCTTCAAAGACTGGATACTGTCATATTGTCTACCTCCAGCATACAGTTGCTGACACAACACACCCCAAACATTTTCCATTGGATTCAGGGCTGAGGAGCTTGCAGGCCAATCCATTACGCACACGTTTTTGAAGTCAAACCATTCTTTCGTGTAATAGGCCACATGTATAGGGCATTATTCTGTTGAGTGACCCACAAAGGTCCACCAATCACAATAACGAAGGGAAACAGACTATCTTCGAGGACATCTTGCTATACAGTGGCCTTCATACGGTAAGAAAGGAAAGCGAGATTGGTTTTACCATACCACCAAACCCGTCCCAGACCATTATACACTTGCCAACTTGCTGCAATTTTGAAAAGATCTGTTCTTCTGTCCTCAAATCATGTCAATAATATTCCCATCCATCTAGCTCGTTTAAGTTAAATTTCTTTTTCTACCACTGAAGATTACCCACTTCCATTCGTCTTTCCAGTGCACATGCTGTTTCGCCCATCATAGTCTCTTGCGCTTGTAATCGGCGGTGAGTCAAGGTTGAACTTTATTTTTCTTGTATGCAACACATTGCACTGAAACACAGCGCGGCACAAGGTTGATCTGTAGACGTTTATGGTAGGATCACCGGACAGGTTGCGTGGACTTGTATTGCCACCACTAAGCTTAAGCACTACATTTCTTACTTGTCTCGGTGTTAGTTTTCGTGGTCTTCCGGCCGACTTCTTTACAACATAGTTTGCTCCTCGTTTCAAATAATTATTCACCACACACACGGTACGCCCAATTTTCCTACCTATAGCTCTGGAAGACATTTCTTCAACTTTATAAGCGGTAATTTGACCCTTTTCATACTCAGAGAGAGCGCTCCTTTCATTTTCCTACTCCTCCGTGTCATTTTCCTACTCCTGCGTCGTACACACTACGAGTGTGTTCCAAACACGATACTGTGTCTTCTTCAATCACATGAAGTCTAGTTTTCTGCCTGGAAAACCTTCTAGCGCCAACAATCTACAGTAACACCCCATATCACACCCCATGATAGTGATCGTATCATTTTGCAACAGCTGTTATCCACCTTTTGGTTTGGTTCTTTCTTGGCTGCCCGTTATCAAAGCTAACACCTGAGTTCTCCATGTATTTTTCTAGTGCATACTAACATATATTACTCTTCGTTCTGTTTCGTTGTCGTTTGCTCTGGTCTTGAGTTATGTAGAATAATTCTGATTGTCGTATCATTTTGCAACGCACGTTATGTTGTAAATTAAGAAGTTCATTTTAGTAATTGTTTGATGAATCAAATAGATCATGCAGTCGTTCCAGTTGTTTCTTTCTTTCCTATTTGCATCATCTCTGGAGATGAATGTTCTAATTAAAGGCTATAGAAGCGTTTGTTAAAAAAAAAACTACAAGTTCTACTCTGTCAGTGATACATATTGTTCTGTTTAGCACCGTGCATCGAAATCAGAAAGAAGGGATCGTGAAAATGAGAATCCAAGTTTCTTCAAAGATGATATTGCACTAACACAGATGATATTGTGTGCACTAACAACATAGATTTGCTAATGAGTTATTTAATCAAAAGTTCAAAGTTCAAGTTCTCCCCTTAAAAAAAAAAGACTTACACCACTTAGCATCCGAGGGGTGCATATTTACATGTTCTTTGAAAATACAATTTTCCGAATTTACATTGAGACCAAATGACTAAGATGGCAATCATTCAAAGATTTCCTCCATTCGTAACTAATTTACGTTTTTATGTAGACCAATCGCTTTATATAAATCTTGCACTTAATAGAGTTACGTAAAAATAATACCATATTAGCAATAACGTTTCTCAAACTTTTCAAAGTAAAGGAAATTATTTCTATACGAGATTTTTTTTGCACACACATTCAAAATTGTAACTTTTAGTACAATAACAACTAAATTTTACTTTCTAGAGAGCTGAGTCAAGAGGTGTACAATTACCTGAAACACAGTAGCTTGGATGGTGTAAGAATTTGTAGTCAAACTTCACTTCCATGGATTATAAGGTAACAAGGAAACAATCTGTATAGGATACCTCAAAAATATATATGCAATGTCTACTTGCTTAATATAACTCACATGAATAATATATTATAAAACGCTTACCAAAAATGCACGTTGAAGGTGTCTAAAAGTAAGCGTTCTTGCAAAACTGTATTTATTTCTCTAGTTTTTTCTAAGGAGGCTAATATTGTCTGTAGCGATTCCACGTTTATTTTCTGCCTAATAGAACTATATTTCTTACATCCAATATTTTCCCTTAAAATTTCTTTTGTGATTAAATACACCATTCATTAACGCTAACCGCTATATTAAGTTGCTTATTAGTGAAAGCCGAAGATACATTTCTTTCCAATCTCACTAACTTTCCAGATCTATCATGTTTTCATTCCACCAATAACATACTTACCGAAAGAAAAGTGTTACCACTACACTAACCTGAATACCTTCAACCTTTCTAAAGAAAATGAAACTTTTAGATATACTCTCTGTTTAATCACAATGTATCTTCACACTAGGGACGTAATAATATTTGAATAAACAGCACGTAAAGAAATAAACTGGTATTTCTTACAGCGCATAGTCCACAATATGTACCTAGGTATTAAGTTTCAAACTAAAGAAATAATGTTGATGACCTTCATGGAACTTCGAGAATGGTACTAAGTACTGACCTAATGAGTGAAACCTTGGCGAATCTTTGTGTTCTGAAGATAGCTCATGTACAGCAATGTGGATTACATTCTAGGTTTACTTTTTGCTATAGTTTTCACACAATCAATTTCCTATTATAAACAACTATCCTTTATATAATGCAACAGCATTCCATTCTGTTAGTACGTTCGTTTCTAGTAGTACATTATCAAGGGACAGAGTATCACAACTAGCTCTCTCTACCTCATGCTTTTACATATCGCAATCATGTAAACGATTTTAGGAGTTAATAAAGTTGTTAGGATTAGAGAGTAAATTAAGAAAGTGTTTTGTTTCAATTTAATTATCTCAAAATAGAACAGAGACTTAACCATATTTAGAACTGAGTTTTAATATTAAGACATTTGTATAGTAATATATTTTATGGTTTATTTGGAAGTAAAAAATATATTGCTTTAATTTACTTCTTTGAGAACGTACAATATTAATACTGAAAATCGATGTGCATTGGTTTATATACCATTATAAGTATTGAAGGGCTTGCTGGGAAAAGGCCCCATCCCACTCCTCCATGGAACATTAGTTTTTTTGGCTGAAGTGTAAGCTAGTGTCACTCTAGTGTTACCCTTGCACTAAATGCATTTGTGATACGCAATAGAGTTCCTATCTACTCCTACAAACTAAAATACCTGCATTACTTAGATTATTGCCTACATTAAAACTGCATTTCTCTCCAAATCACAAAATTGTGTAACAGATCTTCTTCCACTGACCCCTTCAATTGGGGAATTAGATATTTTAATAACGCACGACCTTCGCCTATAGAATCAAGAAAGTCCAGTGCTTAGACGTAGTGAATAGTATAATTGTAGTTATTATATTTTATGGTAATTATAATAATCAGTAAACGCAATACTGATATTTGCTGTGAAGTGAACATTAGTTCACTCAATGAAGTTACTGGAAATTGAAGAAATTCTTTGAAAAATTAAGTTTAGGATGTTCTGTAGGAAGTAAATTTCTGGAAACAAATACCGCATCATTCTCTGCCATATTCAATCTGGCTATAATTCACAAAAGGTATCGTCTGGAAGAAAGTATTACGCATATAGAATTTCGAAATTGCTTGCATTGATCTAAAAAGCACAACTAAACACAGATACTTATTAAGAAAAGGCATGATTCCTGTACCTGACATTACTTCGTTAGTTAACACAGACAGATTGAAATTAACAACTATAGTTAAGATTAGTGCTGCTAACACGCATAATTTAACTTTTATATAGCTGGCAATACAGTGCACAGTAAAGTGGCTGTAATACAATGAAGCATATAATTTCGATATGTACGAGGTAACCAAACTCCCAGAAGTATGATTGTTTACAAGGTAACTAATATCTTTTTTGAAGTGTGATTGGAATAAATTTTACCTCCTTCGAAGAAAACCTTAAATGCAAAGAATGTGTTTTTTTTGTTCTCTTTTTTAGATTCCTCAATTTGTTAAAATACATTTTTGGTTAACAAAGAATAAAAATATCATTTATTTAATAATATCCAATTGTCATTAAGTTTTCTATTGAAGATGATTGAACCATAGGAATGAATTCCCTTAACTTGCACATTATCAGATGGGAAAACCAATCCCAAAACACAATTTAAAGGAACCGCTAACTTGTGATTTAGAACACAAATCAAGAGTATTCGTAAATGAATAAAACATATTTTTTTAAAATGCATTTTAGTGGTGATTCATTTTTGGAAACAAAGAGCTACTGAAATGTTCCGAGTTCGTTTTTGAACTGTTTTGAACAAAAGAACAAAGATAATACCAATATAATGCTTCATAAGCACATTCTCTTCTTTGATTTCCATTTCTTCTAGTGTAAGGAAGCCCGTATAAAACAACAGAAACACAAGTGAGGAATGTGTCTTCTTACCGTTAAAAAGGGGAATATCTCACAAACTTCCGAAACAAGTAATATAAACAAAATGTTAGTTAAAGCTCCCAGTAAATACAGAATAATATTTTCTGTGATAGTAACACTGAGATATAAACATAAATTCATTTACAAGTTTATGTTATCATATTCGCTTCCTTTTGCGATCGAAGTAACCGGTCTGACAATGCTATTCGAGTAAGAAATAAATTAGATTTCACTCACTTGGCGATAGATAGGATCCCCCTTGTTGTTAGCATATATATATATATATTATATATATATATATATATATATATATATATATATATATATATAACAATGAATACCGGGAGGACTGGGTTGATTGAAATGCATCACACTTGTGTTCCACCCCTCCTTTGTTTGTTTGTTTTAGAAAACTGAAAACTGAAAACTTAAGCTTTCTGCACTTCCACCTCAACTTCTTTCCAGAAAAACTTGCAGACTATTGCTGATCGTTGAAGAGTGAGGACCCAACATTTCATAAAAGAAAAAAAGTAAAGCAGATGGTATTATTTGCAGCTCTAAAGATTAGACTTTATAAATTACTCTGTGTATGTAAATGCTAATAGGCCTACACTAACAAAATATATATAGTTTTTTTTTTAGTGCAAATACTCATACATAATATATAGTTTTTTTTTTAACTGGTTTGATACAATAAATTAATTTTAAGAATTTTTAAAACTGAATGTCGTTCTTGAACAACTGTCGAAATGAAGTTGATTCCCTTTCGGTACGCAAACAGCTCATTGGCCGGTACACTTCATGATAGATTATTTTCCCTATTATGGTAAATCTGACAAATATGCGTTACGCGAAAATGCGTGCTAATGTAGTAAAATGGATATGATATTCATACTCAGGGACCTAAAATTAGTCAGAATCAGTGAGTTTTGTTTCTGTAACTTTTCAAAAGATAAAAAACGTCGACCTGTGCTATTGTTTGTAGTGTTCTTTAAACACATATTCTTCTCACGAACGTCGCATAGGTACCAGAAAAAAAGTTTTCATCGAAACTTAAGAAATGCTTGAGATATGTACATAAATTTGATGAACAAAGCAGATATTGGTTTGTCAGACAGATTTCGGAGAACAAAATTAACAAGAATTTAGGAACGATGAAAAAAACGCCTTAAAAGATAGCGTTTTTGGCTAATAATTGGTTTTTGAATCAGATGCCACAAAATTCGTGAACGACTCCTAAATCGAGTTTCGTTTTTTTTTTTTTTTTTTTTTTTTTTTTTTTTTTTTTGCGGAATAAGCACATCATACTGTGTTAAGTGATAGTTACAGTTTGACTATATTATACGTAGCTCTCCAGGTATGGAGAGTAAAAAAATGCTTTATTGAATTAAATATATTGATTTTTTTTAGATCAGGAACTACAAAATTTTTCAATGGCACCGAAATCGAGTTCTCGTTTTCTTATTATGAAATAAGCAAATCATACTGAGTTAAGTGATAGTTTGGGTTTGGCTACACTGTATGTAGTTGTCCAGAACAAGGCCTACAAGAAAAAGTTTGCCTGAAATATAATGGATATTTTGATTAAAAAAGAGACAAGTGTTTCACGAGAGTTCGTTACGAACAGAAAACGACTTCTTTAGAATCACACTATATTATGACAAAATATAGAACATTCAATTTTGGGAAAATATCGAAACGGTTGTCTAAGTATTATTATCGTAATTTTGGATAAAAGACTATAAAAGAAAAACATAAATATTTAATAAAATAGAGAAGAATGTAGCATTATTAATTTGAAACTATATATATATTAACATACTACATCGAAAAACAAAATTAAATTTAATAATTATTAATCATATGTATCACTTTTATTCAAGATGGATTACGGTACAATCTGAAAATATTTTATCAGGTTTGCATTAAACCACTGTTTCGATACTTAGTGACTGTGTGGAAATTTCTGAAATGTCTTTACAAAATCTGCAGAAATTGGAAGTCGAATAAAAAAAGATGTGGATTGGGCAAAGTGAAGAATATAAATCTTCACCTTACATATTTTCTCATCATGAATCGTTACTTTCATGCCACTTTAATGTATACATGACTCCGAAAGTGCATTATCACCTGCAATTCTCCTTTTCCTGCAATAATAGGCAGCCCGACATCTCGGACGTTGTGTTGGCTGACAATCCGAAAGACGTTGGATCACAAGTCCATTCTGTTACAAAAATATCCGTGTGGCAAACTGCACAAATGAGAATAAAGTAAATTGTTAATAATGACGGATTTATTATTGTGGGGGAAATTGATGAAACAAAAATTTACAAAATGACTTTACTTAAGCAGTCTAAACAGGATGAATGGTAAGAAATAGATATCAGAAGAAAGCAATTTCTTTCCTTGAAAAAAAAATCGGAAATAAGAAAATAAATTACATAATGTAAAGCTTTAATATAAACGCCTAACAGCACAGGAAAGGGAAAGAGAGACAAACACAGACTAAGGAGCACTATTAGCGTAGTAAATTTGCGGGCCTACCATGCAAGATAAACAGACGGGACCCTACTTGCAAAACCAATTGTTATATTATTATTATTATTATTATTATTATTATTATTATTATTATTATTATTATTATTATTATTATTATTATTATTATTATTGGAAACTCGTTTCCTTTCCTAATCTCTGATTCTGCCTAACAGCATGTCTGCATATAGCGGTCATGTGTTCGGTTTTAGTCAATGAGCGGTCTCAAAGGCCAAAAGGGATAGAAATCTCCTAGAGAGAGGAACAAAAACACATTGTTATAATAAAGTCTAGGTCAAAGTTCGAAGCATTTGTTTTTGATATCTGTTTTTCTTCTTTTTTCTTTTCTGGGAAGAAAAAAGTTTTGGTGCCTAAGAAATTACAGTATATAATATTTCAAATGTGCAAGTGGATTTATTTACATTGCTATTTGTGGTAATAAATGAATTCTGATTGGAAGACATTATTGTAAAAAATAAGTTTTGTTTCGTCTCCTATTGCAAGTTTTAGGGGCCCTCTATGCCTCGCTCCTTCTAAGGTCGATATCAAAGTTAGGATATGGATATATCGATGTTGATATATTTGCGATATCGAATGTTGATATGTGTCAATATCGATATCGACGATATCGATATATCGACATATCGCACAGGGCTAGATCCCAAAAACGATTCTTGAAATATAATGGAATCAATAATCAAAATCTAAATATGTTCTTTTATTCCGTATCCGGCGTTGAGAGGGGAGGGGTGAACCTTAACAAACATTTTAAGTAAAAAAAATTGCTAAAACAAAAGTAGTTACACTTCTCCCTTAATAGAAAACTATTGCTATAATATATCTTTCACTTCTGTTTCTGATAGTCACCAGAAATTAGCGACAGTACACATACTTTACAGAGTATAACAATATGCTCTACAATTTTCACAACTAAGCAAACTGGAAGATGAAATTCTTGTGATAATAAAATGGAATGTTCTACAAAGTAATCATAATTCATTGTTCTTATTTCTGTCAGTAATTTTGACAGACTCAAAACTACAAGATTAATAGAACTAGAAATGGGAGATTTAATTACTTTTTCTCTCACACTAAAAGACGTTTGCATTTTGTTGAGATTGTCGTTTTTTTTAATATATAAGTCCCCTATCCCGGGCTAATTCTACCTACCGGAATTTCGAGGTAATCGGTAGCGGACAGTGTAAAGTTTGTTGACTCAGATCTCGAAAAATTGTTAAAAGAGATTTAACAATTCATGTTGCTATTTCTTCGTTACAAAATATTTCTGATTGACTACATTCGTGGTGAACTACTGAACTTACATACTTCGCATAAAAAAGAGCGATAGCTAACTCCTAGCAGCTAGGCCATCCAATATATAACTTCTTATCCCACAATCGTGTCTGGTAGAGAGACCCCCTATCCCGCTCTTCCTTTCCTAACTCCCATATTAAAATCTGCAAGAACATTAGCACAATTCTAATTTCAAAATATACATGTATTAATTTCAATAAAATGAAACAATAAAAATGAGACGAGATTAATAAGTTGAAGTAGAGTGAAATTTAAAAATATCCCAATAAAAAAATTGAAACCAATAAATATCTGTTAGAGGTACGCAAGTGAGACAGAGAGAGAAAACGAGATAGAAGAAGAAAAAGAAAAGGGAGCGCAGATAAAATATTGGATTTAAACGTAGTAAGAAAAAATAACCTAACATTATAAAGTTATGTTTCCAGAAATTCTAGAGTAATATAGAAATAGCCTTTCTTAATTTTTGTCAGAACTATTCAAATAAATACGTGGAGGATGCATTAAGAATTCATTAAGTCATTTTCAAAATGAATACCAAACTTCGTGATCAAATTAAGTATTCAATTTCCATTGAAACTGAAAAGTTCCGAGACACAACTACGATCATGTTTAGCACATACCCCGTCTTTCAGGTTGCAAATTCGGTAGTGTTCATTAAACGTACAGATCTGAAATACGTTATAATAAACCTAGTAGGTAGCGTAGGGCATACCCTCAACTCCTGATTATTAACGCAAACTGAACAAACAACAACAAAAACAAAAACAAAAAAAAAGAAAATATAGAAAAAGACCTTTTTTACTGCTAAATTTCTATCAGAAAGAACCTATATTAAAAGTCAAATTGTATCATAATGAAGGGTTACAAATGTTGAAAAGGAAATTTGGATGCTGGTTCCTATAGACGTAGCAATTCTTGTAAATTTCGCATCCATACGTGCATAAAACAAATTGAAGAATTATAGGATGGTAACGAATTTTGTGTGAAATTAATATAAATGAAATCTCTCTTGAAAGAACCCCAAAGAGGGCCTTTTTCTAGTCATTTCTGAACAATCGTCTGTTATGTATATCAACTCTCGATTCTACCTATTGCTGATATATCGTTGTAATTCATAATGATAGAATGAACACGCTACAGCTGAAACGGGTCATCGCAGAGACATGGTGATTCGATTCAGACTCGGTAAACCACAGGAAAAAAAATGCGTATTTCCTGGACATAGAGTGTGTATTTGTGAGAGAGAGAGAGAGAGAGAGAGAGAGAGAGAGAGACAGAAGAGAAAGATGCAAGACATTATAACGAAACGTCAAGAACGAGTGTTGGAGGGAGAGAAAGAGAGACGAATATAAATGTGAAAACTACTTATCATTACTCTGTATGATGAAGAATGCACACACTATTTATTTGGATTCTCGCCTTGTAACTTCTCCAAATAACGTTGATAGCGAATGATTTATGAGAATAATACATAGTACCTGATGGAGAGTCGAACCGAGATTTTCCGTTTGGGAGTCTAGATTGTCCTAGTAGAACCCATAGTTATTATTTGACCTTTCCCAACCAACATTTGTAAATTGTCTCTATCATGATACAGGTGTTTGCCTCCACATTCGTACGGATTGCTCATTTAGTATCAGAAGTCACTCTTCAAACCTTCACATTCACTTTGAGAAAAAACCTTTGCCGTGACCAGGATTCTAACACAAAGCCTGGGATCAAAGATATCCTCTACTACTCGTCGGCCAAGGACGTTATCTCTGCCCTACGCTGCCACCTGAAGCACCAATTCAAATCTTACATGCTTAGTTCTGCTATTTGAAACGAACGGGCTTCCTTCTGTAAGGTTATTTACACCAGAAAAATTAGTGCCTACTAATAAACGAAATAACATACAATCAAAAAATAAATAAATAATAACTTACTATGCAGTAATTACGCCGTGCAAGTTCAAATCCCATGCCGTAAACGTCGCCAACACTTAGTGGCCACTTCTGGTAAATGTCGATCGTCGCACGTCTAAGGATTGCTGCTAGTGTGCTACTGGCGGCAGGGTTTCTTCCAGTCGAGAAAGATGTCATGAATCTAGGTATTGAAGTTTCTACCGCGTAGTAGCGAAGACTTCATTTTGGTCTGTGCTCCTCCGATTCGTCGCGGAGAATCACGTAGGGACCAACACGAACTATCGCCAGTCATGTGAACGTGGTTATGATTGTATGGGTGTCAGTATTTGGTTAGGGGAAGTATTTGGTTGTTAACGCCTCTGGGAGTATCACCATTCATTTCAGCGACCACGAAAACTATCAATTTAACACTAATATAGGTTATTTTGGACTATTTGTACATGGCTCGGTATCCCCCTGGAGCCTCCCAACCGGCATACATTGGTAGGTGAATTTGCAAGTCATCGCTAATGTAATTGTCATCGCTTATGGATTTGATACTTATTATCGGTCATTTTGAATTAATATTACATGTCCGGCCCGAAGCCAAATGGGGTGAATTTGGATATTAATGCGATCGGAGTTTCGACATTGACTCCAGCGACCGCGAAAACTACGAATTCGATAGTAATATCGGTCATTTTCTACTACTTTTCATGTCCCGATAAAGTTCCCCTCTGAGACCCAGAGTTTCGAATTTTAACAAAAGTGCTTCCCCTTGGCCGTCTGGGGCCTGGACCAAGGTATCCGCGACAAAATTTGGTAACTTTCGTTCAACTTGTTTTTTCCCGAGTAGGCCCAGGTAAACGTTCCCGTGAGACCCATTGGTTCGGATTTTGATAAAAAATGTTTCGCCTTGGTCTGGGGCCTGGTAAAATGTATTCGTGTCCAAAATATGATAACTCTCGGTCAACTTCTCTGGTTCCCAGGCCGGTCCCGGTAAACGCCTGCCTCCCCTAGTTTGAAAATTTTAAGGAAAAGCTTCGTCTTGATCTGGGGCCTAGAAAAAGGTATCCGTGACCACATTTTGGTAACTGTCAGTCCACTCGTCCGGTTCCCAGGCCGCACACAGACAGACAAACACACATATAATCTCTTTATTTTATTTATATTAGTTTTTTCTGATGAATTGTTCCTAAAGTTAGCTCCAGGGTTCAAGAGTAGCCTCTGCCTCTAAATCATGAAGAGAAAAATCTTGATATGTGTGCGTATAATTGTTTGAATTCGGATGTCAACCGTCACCGATCATTTGAAAGTTAATATTCGAGAACCATGAAATAAAGTAAATAAACGCGTGTTATTTTGTTGTAAATTTACATGGCTGGCAGATTTTATCTGATCCCCAACGGTTATCGTCATATCTACACAGTTTAAGAAGTACTTTGATTAGCCAAATCCAAAACACCTCAACAATTTGTACCTCTAAAAGCGACGTTTCCTTCATCGCTACTTTAGCCAACTCGAAAGAATACTCGACCAATAATCGGAGGTTTGGTGGTTCGCGCCCATCCCATGATGATTCTTTTTTACTTTTTAAAAACGTTTTAGACTCTCATTTAGACTCGCCTTTAGCGGCAATCATTTGACGCGTCACTATAGCGACGATCGACATTTACCAGCAAGTGGGTTACTAGGTGTTGGTGACGTTTACGGCATGGGGTGTGAACATGCACGGCGTAATTACTGCATAGTGTTATTATTTCTGTATTTTTTCCTTGATTGTATATTATTTCGTTTATTAATGGGCACTAATTAACACGCACTGTCCAGACCATGAATGAACGAATTTCGCTTTGGTGTAAATAATTAGTGCCCATTATAACCTCACAAAAGATACTGAATTTAGTAAGATTTTAGTTATTACTAAGTTGGTAGCATAGCGTAGGGGAAACGTCTTAGACTCACGAATAGTGTAGGTTCGAATCCTGGCCCGACAAAGGTCTTTATTTTACAAAGTGATCGTGAAGAATCGAAGAGTGACTTCTGATATTAAACGAGCAATCCGCAAGAATGTGGAGGCAAACACCTGTGTCATGATAGAGACGATTTACAAATGTTAGTTGGGAAAGGTCAAATAATAACAATGGGGGCTACTAGGACAGTCCGAAACACTTAATTGGTCTGTAGCATCCACTTTTCGTGTTGTTGTTCTTAGAAAGAAACACTATACCTCTTGTTAATATGTGTCGAGTAGAGTAACCGTTGGTGTGTTTATACCATCTTAGATTTCCAAACGAAAAATCTAGGTTCGAATCACCATTAGGTACTGTGTTATTTTCTCATAAAACATTTGCTACCAATGTTAGTTGGAGAAGTTACAAGTCGAGATTCAGAATGAACAGTGTGTGCAGTCTTCATCACACAGAATAATGATAAGTAGTTTTCATATTTATATCCGTCTCTCTTTCCCCTCTCTCTACCCATTTTATTGACGTTTCCTTATCATGTCTTGCATCTTTCTCTATTCTCTCTCTCACACAAACACACACAAATACACACTCTGGGACAAGGAAATAAGTAAAGTATCTTTTCTCCTATAGGCTACCGAGTTTCAATCGAGTTGAGTTGATTTTGAGTTCAAGGTCCCGTTCAGCGCCGAGGTTATATGAGATGTGGACCTACTGATTAAAGTAGAATCCGAACCGCACTACCCGGGAATCGAGCCCGAGTCTCCCCAAAGGCGAGTCTCAATCGAATCACCGTGTCACTGAGATGACCCGGATGACCCGTTTTAGCTCTATCGTGTTCATTCTCCTCATTTGCGAATATCAATCGCAATAGGTGGAATCTAGAATGGATATACAGAACAGACAAATGTTCAAAAATGACTAGAAAATGGCCTCATTTTGGGTTATTTCAAGAGAGATTTTATTTGTATTAATTTCACACAAAACTCGTTTCCATCCTATAATTCTTCAATTTCTATTGTTCACGTATGAACCAGAAACATGCAAGATTTGCTACGTCTATAGGAACCAACATCCAATTTCCCTTTTATACATTTGTAACTTTTCAAGATGATACAATTTCGAGTTTCAATATAGAGTCTTTCTGATAGAAATTTACCAGTAAAATATTACTCATTCAATCTTCTTTCTGTCGTTTCTTATATTTTCTTTTTCTTTTGTCTTTTGTTTTTTTTGTTCAATTTGCATTAATAGTCTGGAATGAAAGGTATGATCTACGCTACCTACTAGGTTTATTATAATGTATTTCAGATCTGTATGTTCAATGAACACTACCTGATTTGCAAACGAACCATCCGGATAGACAGGAGGTGTGTTAAACTTTTTCATGTGCCTCTGATTTTTTTAGTTTCAATGGAAATTGAGTACCTAATTTGATCGCCAAGTTTGGTATACATTTTGAAAGTGATTTATTGAATTTTTCAACATCCTCTAAGTATTTATTTGTTATAGTTCTGTCAAACTTAAAAACAAACGTTATTTCTATGTACCGTTGGATTTCTGGAAACAGAACTTTATAATGTTAGTTTTTTCTTACTACGTTTAAATCCAATATTTTTATCTGCACACCCCTTTTCTGTTACTTCTTCTATCTCGTTTTCTCTCTCTGTCTCACCTCCGTACCTCTAACAGATAACTATTGGTTTCAATTTTTTATTGAGATATGTTTAAGTTTCTCTACTTCAACTTATTAATCTCGTCTCATTTTTATTATTTCACTTTATTGACATTAATATATGTATATTTTGAAATCAGAATTGTGCAGGTCTTGTTGCTGCAAATGTTGTTGCAGATTTTAATATTGGATATAGGAAAGGAGGAGTGAGAGGGGAGTCTCTCTACCAGACACGATTGTGGGATAAGAAGGTATGTATTGGAAGACCTAGTTGCAAGGTGTTAGTTGTCGCTTTTTTATGCTGAGTGTGTAAGTTCAGTAATTCACTACGAATGTAGTCAATCAGAAGTGTTTTGTAACGAAGAAATAACAACATGAATTGTTAAATCTCTGGTAACAAACTGCCGCGATCTAAATAGACAATGAATAAAGTCAAGGAGAGAAGAACAATGAATTATGATTACTTTGTAGAACATTCCATTTTATTATCACAATAATTTCATCTTCCAGTGTGCTTAGTTGTGAAAAATTATAGAGTATATTGTTATACTCTGTAAAGTATGTGTACTGTCGCTAATTTCTGATGATAATCAGAAACAGAGGTAAAAGATAAATTGCAATAATGGTTTTCTCTAAAGGAGGATATATAACTACTTTTATTTTAACATTTTTGGCTTAAAATGTTCGTTCGGGCTCACACCTTTCTCCCTCAAAGTTGGATACAGAATGTAAGAACATATTTAAATTTTGATTATTGATTCCACTATATTTCAAGCAGAATTTCTCGGATCTAGATCTGTGCGATATGTCGATATCGTCGATATCGATATTGACACATATCAACATTCAATAACGCAAATACATCAACATCGATATATCGATACGCTAAATTTTAATATAGATCTTGGGGGGTGAGGCATAGGGGGCCCCTAAAACTTGCTATGGGAGATGAAACAAAACTTATTTTTTTTACAATAATGTCTTCCAATCAGAATTCATTTATTACCACAAATAGCAATGTAAATAAATCCACTTGCACATTTGGAATATTATATACTGTAATTTCTTAGGCACCAAAACTTTTTTCTTCCCAAAAAAAGAAAAAAAAGAAAAAAACATATATCAAAAACAAATGCTTCGAACTTTGACCTAGACTTTATTATAACAATGTGTTTTTGTTCCTCTCTCTAGGAGATTTCCATCCCATTTGGCCTTTGAGACCGCTCATTGACAAAAACTGCACACATGACCGCTGTGTGCAGACATGTTGTTAGGCAGAATCAGAGATTAGGAAAGGAAACGAGTTTCCAATAATAATAATAATAATAATAATAATAATAATAATTATTATTATTATTATTATTATTATTATTATTATTATTATTATTATTATTATTATTATTATATAACCATTGGGTTTTGCAAGTTGGGTCCCGTCTGTTTATCTTGCATGGGAGACCCGCAAATTTACTACGCTAATGGTGTTCCTTAGTCTCTGTTTGTCTCTCTTTCCGTTTCTGTGCTGTTTGTCGTTTATATTAAACCTTTCATTATGTAACCTATTATAGTATTTCCGAATTTTCTTTAAAAAAGGAAAGAGTTTGGTTTCCTCTGATATCGATTTTTTACCATTTATCTTGTGTCGACTGCTTAAGTAAGATCATTTTGTACCTTTTTGTCATCAATTTCCCTCAAAATAATAAAACCATCATTCTTAAAAATTTAGTTTATTCTCCTTTTTGCAGTTTGCTACACTGATATATTTGTAACATAATTGAGGTTTGGTCCAACGCCTTTCGAATTCTCAACCAACACAACGTCCGACTTTTTGGGTTGCCTACTACTGCAAGAAAAGGAAAATTGCAGGTGGTAATTCACGTTTGGAATCGTGTATACGTGAATCGTTACCTGTTGATAGGTGTCTTGACTAAATAAGAAGTATATCTTACATTCAGGTTTCTGAGCAAGGCTGTAAATATTCCAGTTTGTGTTGTCTTAACCGTTTTCTTTTCATCAATTACGTTTTTAATGTAGTGAAATGAAACATGAAAAAGAAGTGAGTTGGGAAAGCTGTGTTTATTATGTATTATTAACTATCTTCATAATACACGATTAGTGCCCATGAATTAAAAAAAAATCACGTACAGGAGGAACAGTTAGGAAAACTAACAGAGATAAGAAAAAATAGTTGTTACTAGGAGGAAAATTGTTAACTGGATATTGTTTCGCAAATGCTCTTTCGCTTAAGCAGGCAATAACTCTAACCCAAAATTTTATATTTGTATAGTTATGGGTCCTTTATGGATAAGCAATTGAAATCTGTAAAACTATGTAATATCACTCTGTCAGAAGCCAGCTTTTGTTTTATTTACTGGAACAATTCGTTTTATTTCTAGCCAATCATTTATTGTGTTTACAATATACTCATAGGAGGATAATGTCAAGTAGCGAGACTAATGAGAAATCGAAAAAGAATCTAACGACTCTTACGTTTTTCCTGGTCAATTGTACAAGCTGAAAAAAATAGAACTGTTTGAAATTTTTCATCAATGGTGCAGTTATTTCCATACCACCGAAATGATTAACATGTGTTTGACTGTATCATTTCATCGATTCGATCCTTTGCTTTAGCTGGTATTTTTTGAGATAATTTACAATGCAAACAAATTTCTTATGAAATGCTTTAATAATTCACTTAACCTCAGAACGGCGTATGTGCTAACTACGTTAACTACTCACCGCATCGGTTTTATTATCTTGAAGCAATTTTACTGTTTACCAAAACTCTGGGGACACAGACCAACTCCGTTATGAGTAAATATATAGAAAATGAAATTTTGAAAACGTTGTTCTAAATAGGCTATTTTGGATTTAAGAAGGTAAATTTTTTCATATCGTCAAGCCATTTGGGCTTCACACTGCCAACACATCCTATGTTAAATGTAAAGGTCATGATTCCAGTTCAGCCGTCAGAGCTAGCGGAACGTAAAAGTACACAAAAGTCACATTTCGAGCGTATTATTATGAGAGGGAACCTGAGATTCCTTTATATGTTTCCCAACAATGATGCATTGTTGGTATTGGAGGGCCCGTGGTAACAGCCAGTTGAAATTTTAAGTTGTATTAAAGACATGCAAATAATCACTACGTTACTAAATTAGCTATTGGCAAAGCAGTTGATCTTTTAATACAGAATTATGTTACATTTGAATCATTGGCTATTTCAGTCAAGTTCAGGAAAAAAATCTTTTAACTTTTTAGCGATCTCAAGAGAGGTGTGGGAAATTGTATAGATAGTATAATCTCTAACATTATAGAGCATTAGAAACATTCAAAAGAGTTTGGAAGTTTGGAATGAACTTTAAAATTGAATAAAACTATTTTTGTCGTAAGTGTTTAAGAAACTATAAACCAATAAACCACTAGACATTGTGATGATCCATATGAATCGAATTCATGTTTTATTATTGAGTGCACAGAATCTATTTAAAAAACATGAAATGTAAGCTATGAGTTTTACGTCCCACGATTATGCCGGCTAGGCTAAAGGAGACGGGTGAATATATTGGACAAGCAAGGCAAGCGTTAGAAATTATATAGTGCAATGAAGTCAGAATTCTTAACAATAATTTTAAGTTTGTGATTTTTTTTTTGGTTTGTACAAAATAACATCTTTTCTTGAAAATATCATGTTTGAAACTATATTTATTGATTTCTGTTTTCTTTTTAATCTAATCAAGAAAAATATTTTTATAAAAGTAATCTTTACGTTGTTCACTTGCCAGATGTTGTTCACCTACAGTTGAAAATTAATCTTCTTTTTCGTGACTAAAAATAACTCTTGGGACCTCCGCACTTTCCAGACACGTCCTTATTTTTACGAGCAGGAGGAACATTTGAAAAGATAGACTATTACAAAAAAAATATATATTTATCAACCTCATGTTACGTACGATGATATTCCTGTTCTTTGCGATTACAGTGAAGGATAATAAAAATGTACTTGAAGTAAAAGTTTTGTATTTTCTATCGCAGAATCTGAATCTGCAGTAAAAATAAAGGAGTCTTTGTTTGAAATTTTAAAATTGAGCTCTGCTTCCCCTTTAGATTTGAGGAGACCAACTTCGTTTTATGCTAATTGAATAGATGTTTTAAAACGGATACACATGTAAAAGTGCATTAGGTAAGAATTGCGTATTTCCGGTCGTAGAATTCAATTTTGCAATAAAAATATCGGGTTTAAATCCGAGATTCTAGTTTCTCCCTCCTCCCCCATAGACAGGGGAAGAACAACTTGGTATTGCGCTAATTGAATAGATATTTTAAAATTATTGAACACGTGTTTCTTTTTAATTTTTGAATCGAATTATACTTGTCGAGATATTTAGTTCGTTATCAACTCCATATGGCGTAAGATTATATTAACTTTTTTTGTGATTAAAGCGCCATTTGTAAGATAACGGAAAATTATTTCAATTGGAAGTTTCGTATTTTTGGTCGCAGAAACCTATTCTGCCATGAAAATAGGGAGTTTCCATTTAAAATTTTAAAGTTCTCGTTTCTCTTCTCTTAGAGAGGAGATGGCAACTTCATTTTATGTTAGTTTAAAAGATCATTTCAAAAAATATATATTGGACACGTGTTTCGTGATTTTTGAATCATAAATATACTCGTCGAGATATTTAGTTCAGTATCAACCTCAGGTGACATATGATGATATTCAATTTTTGCGGTTATAGCACCATCTAAATAGATAAGGAGAAAGTACTTCAAGTGAAAGTTGCTTATTTTTGGTCGGATTATCCGAACATATATATAAAATAATCAATATATAAAAATAAATCTCCTTGTAGCTAAATTAAACATTAACATCAATAATAATTAATAAATGTGCATTAAAAGAGGAGAATAAGATACAGATTTTAAAAAAAAAATACCTCTTCTTGGTTGGGAGTTATGAATTGGGAACAAACAACTAATCTCAAAATATGACTTAACATTAAATTTATTTTCCCACTATAAATTTAAAATATTACCTTTCATGTCTTGTAGAACAATTATTATCAGCCAGACATATAAAAGTCAGTAACAATAGATAACGTGAGGTGAGAAAGTATTTATATGGGAACAAAGCGCTGACCACTATCCTCGATCTAATATTCATATTATAAAGGGTATCTCAAAAAGAACGCCGGATTCGAAAAGCCCGTTATTTTTTTATTCTTAATGGCAACATGATTTTTGCATGTTTAGTTATCAGAGGTTATTGGGGTTTTGATTTGACACTGTGCTTTTGCTTCCCAGGTCAGCTTTTTCTCTAATATCGTCATGGAGAGATGCAGTACGGAACAGCAAGTGTTGACTATTCTCGTTACGATGAGACAAAACCGGGAGACCCGGGTTCGATTCCCGGCGGGAGCTCATGTGGTTCGGATTCCACGTTAATCAGTAGGTCCACGTCTCATATAGCCTCGCTGCTGAACGGGACGTTAAACTCAAAATCAACTCAACTCAACGATGAGAAAAAATCTACTAACCTCGATTATGCGACGGAACACTTTGTGGCTGTTTACTACGGGGGTACGCTAAGTCACGAGTTTACCAAGAAGAATCCGTTGGAAATCAAAACAAGAAATTCGTCGTGTTCTCGATTAAATTTATGGGTAAATATGTAAGCGGGTGATATTTAATTTCATGGACAGAGCGACCGCGCATAGGTCTGTTAAGAGGAGTACTGTGCCCGATATTGTGTTTCCCGTTTAAACCTCAGTATCTGCTAAAGATGATGGTGTGTTTTGTTTCCTTCTTTCAAATAAATAAATTCGATTTATAGTAGCTTCATATCCGGCGTTCGCCTTGAGACATCCTTTATACAGGGTGCTTCAAAGCAACACCGACAACGTTTGAGAGGTGATTCTTGACAGAAAGATATGACAAAAGGTACAAACCAATCTGGGTGCACAAATGCTTCCTTCTGGGGTTAGGTCTATAGGCTGCCGAAAATATGAAAAAAAAAATAAACTTTAAAACTTTATAGCTCCAAAGCTGTGGGATTTACCGTAGTCGGGTCAAGACTGCACTTAAGAACTAATATGTGCGCTACCCAAAAATACATGTTTCAGGATCCTAAGGTACTCAAGCAACAATTTTTATATAGATAGTTTGGCTACGGGCACGTAATTAGAAGTACTCACAATCTACCACTATGAAAGTTGTTGCGGAAGTACCGCGGGGTTGTGAAACTGGGATATTTGGTTAAGGCACATACTAGTTCCTAAGTGAAGTCTTGACTTGACTACTGTACGTCCCATATGGACATTTAATGTTCATTTTTTCATCTTTTCAGCAGCCTATAACTCCGAAATAAAGCATTTGTGTGCCCAGGTTGGTCTATACTGTTTTGTTTTATCGTGGTGTCAGGAATCACCTCTCAAAGGTTGTCGGTGTTATTTTCAAATACCCTATATATTGGATACTCTACAAACGTTAGATGTATATTATTCTTCAAAACAAAGTTACATTTTATATATTCCTCAACTTTGATTTGAGAGAATAAAGTCCTTTCTCTTAGAAAATTTGAATATTCCAGGACACATGTAATATATATATATATATATATATATATATATATATATATATATATATATATATATATATATATATATATCCTAATGAAATATAACCCCGCTTGTCTTCGTGGAGAAAGATTGGAAGCAGACATGTATAAATTGTTTGCAGTATTTCGTTTAGAGTGTAGCAGATTGTATCACTTTCTGTACCTGTCGTATCTTCCAGCGTCCCACGGCAGTAATGTTGATTACGCTCATCATTGTGTGTGATCGTTATTAGGGGAGATTGAATCGAGACTCGTTTGAAAACACGATCATCTTCTTCCGAGCCTGATATATTTATGGTTCCGGGGAAAAAGAGCCCTCACACATGCAGTCGAAGACTCAAAACATGCACGTGAATCCGTATAATAAAGCTTTAAAATGAAACTAACAAGAGATGTATGGCTCATTACTGTCATAAGAACAGAAAACGTGGTGTGAGTTAGATTGCGCAGATCTGTGTCTGGTCGCCATAGTGAGCGGATATGATCTATTCCTTCGTTCCATGCATTACTATTCCTGCGACACGTAATGTGGGCAGATCAATTTTAGATATGGAAAAGGGCTTCCAATTAGGATACTATATATCTGCTCTAGGATACAGTTTTATGTGCATATTACACAATTGATTTTAATTTCAACTTTTATTTGCAGAGTGTCTTGGTTTGTATTGTGGGTAATGGCTCTTGTAGCAGCTGTGGCAATATCCTTCCACATCTATGGTATATACTACCATAAATCAGTCGCTTATGAAGTCGTAACTGGATACCAGTCTTCGACGTCAAGTGTAATGAGTTTCACGGTTTGCAAATGGGGAAACCATGACTGGGCGAAATTGTAAGTACAATTTTCTAGATTATTAACGTTTTGGTTCTTGTGGAAAGATATCATGAAAATTGGCGAAGCACTGCAACGTTGTGATAAATAAAAACGCAGTTTTGTGACTTTAAGTATAAACATCTAACAGATCTTATGTATTGACAGCAATTAACGGAATGACGTGAGGTCGAGTACAAACAAAAGTTCTAATTTTGAACGTTTGAATTCAAAATATTACCATTTTAAAGTAATAGGGCAATTATACAGATATAAAAACGTAATTTTAAATGTATGTTTAGGTATGCGAAAATGTTATTAATAGTGGTGTACCAATGCAATTTTTACGTTACTATATGTCAATGGTGAGGAGACAATTACTGAACCCCATTTTATTTCAAACCATTTGAATTAAGAAGTGAAGGAAATGAGTTTGCCAGAGATATAAACGTTGAAATTAAGTTTGAAATCAACGGTCTCATATAATGTTATGATGAAGTCAAATAGCATATTATGATGTCACTTCTAGGTTTTAAAAGAACAAACAACCCGAAAAAGATGCTGTTTATAAAATAACTTAAAATAAACTATATTTATTTAAAAAAATACAATATAATCTAGTTGTTTATAATTGTCTATTGAATTTCTTGTAGTTATTAAAAGCTAGGTTGCATGCTGATTCTCTTTTATCAGCTGTTCTTCTTTCTTGATAGTGAAGGACATTTGCACTTGCTCCAATCATTATGTAGCATCATGATATTTCCGTCTACGCTTTTAGGACACAGCTGACCTCGCCTTTACTTCGGAACGTTGGGCACTGTATTTGTTTTGTTTTGGGTCTCCACGATTTCTTGCTAGAAGTGCCCGGACAAACGGCGAGGAAGAAAAGCTCTAGTCGGAACGACCCACATCAAGAGGGCTCTGGTGAAAAAGGTCCAGCGACGAAAGTGCCTCCCTCAAAAGTGCCCAAATTATTATGTTCCCAAGGTCAAAAAGTCGAGGTTGAATAAAAGAATGAAAATCAGGGGTTCGAGGAGATGGAAACCCTTTATTAAACTGAAGTATTTGTTCAAAATTAGGAAGAATGTCAGTGGCTGTTAGTAACTGAAAGGACATTTGAACTCTTAACCTTTTTTTTTTTTTTGTTCATTCACCAACAAACTCTACAGTAAAGGTAAATTACAAAATTATAATTGATAATTTTGAGTAAGTATAAAATTGTAAAATTTGAAAATGTCCAAAAGACAGAGACATATTTCAGAGAACGAGACTGTTAGTTTGTTAGATTCTGGTAATGAAAATATGCACGAAAATTTGTTTGATATTTCGGATAGTGAAACATCATTTTACGCATTCACATGCTTATGAATTGAATTATATTAGGCCTATAGATCCTCATTTTTATCGGTCACCAGAACAGAGATGGGCATTTTTGCTAACCCTCACTCACCCTCACCCTCAATTGACTCCCTCACCCTCACCCTCAGCCACCCTCACCCTCAGTTGGCTCCCTCACCCTCACCCTCAGCCACCCTCACCCTCAGTTGATTCCCTCATATTCGCCCTCAGCCACCCTCACCCTCAGTCGACTTCTTCACCATCACCCTCAGGCACCCTCACCCTCAGTTGATTCCCTCATATTCGCCCTCAGCTACCCTCACCCTCAGTCGACTTCTTCACCCTCACCCTCAGGCACCCTCACCCTCAATCGACACTTTCACCCTCACCCTCAGCCACCCTTACCCTCAATCGGCATGTTCACCCTCACCCTCAGCCACCCTCACCCTCAGTTGATTCCCTCATATTCGCCCTCAGCCACCCTCATCCTCAGTCGACTCCTTCACCCTCACCCTCAGACACCCTCACCCTCAATCGACTCCCTCACCCTCAGCCACCCTCAGCCTCAATCGTCTCCCTCACACACACCCTCAGCCACCCTCACCCTCAATCGACTTCCTCACCCTCAGCCACCCTCACCCTCAACCGACTCCCTCACCCTCAGCCACCCTCACCCTCAATCGATTCCCTCACCCTCAATCGACTTCCTCACCCTCAGCCACCCTCTATCAATTCCCTCACACAGTTTCTTTCATGTACTAAATAAACAATAAGTAAGGGTTAATATGATTCTTATTCAAATGATTGAAATTTATATATTGTAATATACGAAGATATACATTATATCTACGGTATAATATTATTTATATTTCAGTAAACAAATATATATATATATATATATATATATATATATATATATATATATATATATATATATATATATAGTACATTTTGTGAAACTGTCACATATATCATGTTTAAACATCTGATAAACGTAAAAAAAAGTATCTATTTCATCACACACTTCTACACCTAGCACTCAATTTTCGACAACGACAAACACTCAATGTTACCAGAACACAGAACAGGAACTGGAGACCACAGTTTAGCACTATAATTTTTTTTTTAAAAAAAGGAAGAAGTCCGTAAGTTCAATATCTTAGTCAAATCTTTTCGGAATTAGTGATAAAAAATTGAAATAAGAATATAATACCAGCGAAGAAATATAAAGGGAAATAGAACGGATTTACTAAATAAACTTAGAATTTATATTTCATATACTTGTATATATATATATATATATATATATATATATATATATATATATATATAGTGTGCGAATTAGATAATCTATATTGGGTGGGATAAAATTAGGCCACAGGACATAGTCTGAAGGTTCAAATTTCAAAATGAGACAATAAATGCCTTACCCCCCATATATATATATATATATATATATATATATATATATATATATATATATATATATATATATATATATATGTGTGTGTGTGTGTGTGTGTGTGTGTGTGACATCTGTAATAAATAAGAGATTTATTAATTTAATAAATCTACCGACAATAACTATGCACATATATATTGTCTGACACACACACACCCCACTAAACCTTTCTGAACGTGTTTTAATGTTGTACTCACTCTTGTCCCCGTAGCTCTATAAGGTTTATTTAGTTAATAATTCGCCTCGAGCTATAGCCATGATCACAAGCATATGTTAATTTTTCCACTCATATTGAAAGCTTCCACTTTGCATTAATACCTACAGGTTGCGAAAAGAAACCTATTTCAGTCTTGTGAAAACCACTAAAATTATCAGTTAAACCGGACATTTTTTTTAAAAGAAAATCTAGATATTAGGCTATCAAATAAGAAATGGATTGTTGCTGGTCCCGATTTCTCACATCAAGGTCAAATCGAAGGCCAAATATTTAAAATCTCTCAATTCAAATTTCGAGCTTGTGCTTCTACTTCCCGCTAAAGCTGTGCTCATCACGACTTTTCTTCTCCAAATATCGATTCCGTGATGGGCACAGGAAGTCAACACTTAAAAATTACTGTACTGTTAGGTTGAAGATGAGTTGATTCACTATGGGCTACGTTATTCAAATAAAGTAAAACATTACACTGAAGTTTTTCAGACAACATTAATTGCGTGGACAGCAAACTGTACAGCGAAAAGATGGAAAAATGAAGGGTTAACTTAAAAAAAAAAAAAAACGCTTCAGTTCAAATGCTTATACAGACACGGACAATGACACGGAGAACCAGTCGTATTAACAAATGCTGAAACAAATCGTGAATTATTCGCTTATTCACCTAAAAATCACCTTCATTAACATGTCTGCTCACTAGGAGCGTATCCCCCAGCGTGTACGTTAACATATACTTACGAGAGAATACCTATATCTCAGATTTTGAGTACAGTTTCAAAAGTTCATTTCCGTAAACTGTAAAAGCAGTGATTACTATGCTAATTATTACAAATTAAATGCAACTTTTGAGTTGCATACACACAACCTACTAGGGAATGAAGACCATGTGCTAACAACGAGTACACTGGAAAATGAAATAACATGTTATAACAAAAATTAAAATAAGATGATAATCGATACAAATATAGAGGATGAATATGACATATCCGAACTTCGCCAAGTATGGTAGAAGAAGCTATTTTTTTTCTTCTTCTTGGCCAACCGCTAATAACATTTATAAATCTATATGCGGCTTTGTTATACGCAATTAGTACATTCAAATTCACAAACGATGACGAACTGAAGGGTACGAAGGTACAGTTGCAAGTAACAACCGTAGTCATAATAATATAGTTCTACCAAACAACGTTGAAAATAGTGGGTAATTAGGTGGTAAGTAGAAATGACCAAAACTGAACAGTTTACATCGATCATTTCGAAATACAGCCAGAAGATTAAATTTACAAGAAATAACAAAAATCAGTGAAATTTCGAGTTATACTAAGCATAGTTTGAGGGGGAAAGCGAGCATCCCCGGTGGGGATACTTCAGCTGATTTATTTGGGGGGAACACAATGTGATTGAGAGGGAAAATCCCCCTCATCCCCCTCATCCTATATATATAATGGCCATTTTGCACTGTGATCGCTCGCGCTCGGGTTCACCAAGACAAGAAAGAATATCAAAGGGTCGCGGACATAAGCTCACTGGATATAAGCTCACTACTAATAATATAATTACATTATAAGATAATTCATGCAATAAAGAATACAATAATGATAACTAAATACATTTATAGGTTAACTAATTTAATTGCAAAGGAAAATATACCTGAATAATAAAATATTTAAAAAAAAACAACTGAAAAGTGGCAAAAAGAAAATATGACAAAAATGAAAACCAGATTTTGAATGTTAATATGAAGAAGATTTTGAATATTAAAAAATAAATTGAAAACGGATTTGGGCAAACAAAAGAGTACTACTTCCTTTTACTGAAGAAAGTAATCCAACCCCCTGCTCTATGCTGAAACTTTCGGTGCAGGAAATTTTGCAGCACAGAAATATTGGTAAACGAAATTTTGGTGAAAGGGTGTCTCCTTATTATGTTTTTTTTAACTATGGCTGAAATCAACTCAGAAATATAACATTTTCCTTTAGAAAGAAATGAAATGAAATCTTTTAAGTTTTACGTCCCACGATTATGCCAGTTAGGCTAAAGAAGACGGATGAATAACGAATGGAATGGTGGAATGAAGAAAGTGGGAGAACCCCGAGGATACCCACGCACAAGGTAGTTGTCCACCACAAGGTTTACTTGGCGGGGACTGGGATGGAACCCGGGATCCAAGCACCAGAGGTGAAAAATCTACCACTGTGCTACCGCTCTCCCCGTTTAAAAAAAACGTATGATGGGTATGAAGAGGTATTAAAGCCTAGACTTTGACTAGTAGTAGGCCTAATTCAGTAGAAAATAGAGCTACTAATGCTATATATCAGTTGTCATAGAATAAAATAATAAGGATGTTGCAGGGTTTAACGTGTTAAACGTGAGTTGACTTTGAGGAACTTGTAATAAAATGCTCCAGATATTTAAACCTGGGCTTTGACTACTTGTAGGCCTACCTTCTCAATAGAAAGTAGGCTATATTACTAACGTCATATAGGAGTTATCAGACATCAGAATAAAATATTAAGAGTGTTGCAGAGTTCAAGGCTGTTATTATACTTGCAGACCAATGCTCATCAAATGAATCTCTTTCTTATTTTTTTTATTAAGAACAAAACAACTTATTAACCAAAAGAAAAACCTTTGTGTTAGTAAATAAGAAAGAGATTTCTTTGAGTGTTAGGCTGCAAACACGACGACAGCACTAAGAAGCAAGGCCTAAATACATCTGAGTATGATGAATTCGTATAAAAAAAAATCACAAACCAAAATCATGAATCCCGTTAAGTAACCAGATTCTATTATGTAAGTATGCATGCCTAATCATGAAAATATTTTAATGCAGTGATGAATTGTCCGACCTATAAGAAAAATCTGGTTTCAAAACTTCCAGGGCAAAAATTACGCCTACTGTAGCCCATGCTTAACACATTAAACTTGCAACATCCCTATTTAATTCTGATATCTGATAACTGCTATACAACATTAGTAGCTCTGCTTTCTACTGAATTATTAGGCCTATTTGTAATTGTGGTCAATGTCTAGATTTTAATATCCAGGGTATTTTGTTACAAGTTCCCCAAGGTCTGTCCACGTCTAATACAACGCAACTCCCCAACTTTTTTTTTTTTTTTTTTTTTTACACCTGATAAGTGATATAAGATACTAGCTCCATTTTCCGCTTAGGAAGTAGCCAACTCCTAAATTTTAATACTCGGTGAAAAAAAATGAAATGAAATTTTTGAGTTTTACGTCCCACGGTTATGCCGGTTAGACTAAAGGAGACGGTGATGATGAGTAATGAATGAAATGGTGGAATGAAGAAAGTGGGAGGAAACGGGAGAACCCCGAGAAAACCCACGCACACGGTGTTTGTCCACCACAAAGTTCACTTGGCGAGAGCAGGGGTTGTTAATACTCGGTGGATTTTATTAAAAGTCCCTGAAGGGAGCTTATGTTTGCTATCGGTGAGCCGTTGTCCGCCCCTGTAATATAAGACTACCGGTGAGCTTATGTCCGACGGGCGGCGGTAATTTTGTCACCAAAATATTACCATATAGGTAATTTCGTCACCAAAAACTTTGTCACAATAATTTCATCACCAGTGTCTTTTAGAACATAATACAAGTACAATGAATGAATCGAAAAAGCTTTTGAAATTGCTTTCTTTAATCTTCAACTGAAGCAAATCGAAATATAATAATAATAATAATAATAATAATAATAATAATAATAATAATAATAATAATAATAATAATAATAATAATAATAATAATAATAAATATTATTATTATTATTACTATTATTATTATTATTATTATTATTATTATTATTATTATTATTATTATTATTATTATTATTATTATTAAATAAATAGTTACATATTTTAGATATCGTATTTGAGATAGTAAGAGAATCCCAAGTTAAGTTGTAATTCACATCTGATGTCGCCTCGCTGATATATTCGAAAGTGACGGAGCAACAGACATTTTGCTTGAGATATCATCGGTATCGAAAACCAACATTGAACCAAAATCAATTAATTCCAATCCTTTTCATTACATTATTCTTGACTAGCAGACAGAAAGACAATATACTACTAGCCAGAGCATGTGCCTTTGGAGCATAGGGTTCCGGGTTCGAATCTTGGTGGAAGGTCATTGCAAAGTTTCAACGCATAACGGTAGCTCTCGTATAGCTTCGGTGTTGAAAGGAACGCTAAATTCCAAGCCAACCAACTATGTAATTTACATCTTGATATTTTTAATCGATTCTCTTGTTTAATCAGATAATTTTCCTCTTCCCTTGATCTTGCCTTATTCTGAAATTCCTACTCTCTACCAATTTTATTCTTAGCTTCAGAACAAAGTTAGTACAACACGAGCAGTTCCAGTAATAAATAAAATAAAATAAACATATCTTTCGAAGGAAAATTTCTAAGCTGCGTGAAAAGAAATGTTTGAAAACTGAAAAATTATGTTTGTTTTACAAAACTAAGTTTCGTAATATTTTGGCAATGTAGTTTTTCGGTTGTTTCAAAGATTGGAAAGAGAATAAGATATATTGAATCCCAATTTAAATTATGTGTTGTTTAAAACATTTTCGTTATACCTGATTACCTAGCTATTAGAGGTGGTATTTTCTCCCTCTCTCCCATGCACACGTCTATGACTTAGACCGTCAAAGAGCAATTCTTCCACCAACTAACATATAAAATAATAGTAAAAAAAAGAAAGATAGAAAATAAAAGAAAAAAGAAAGAAAAGGGCAAGGCATGTAATTTCAGTAATTTCTGTTAATATTCGCCACGAGACCAAGAATTTCGAGATTGAACTTGATCTTGTCTCGGCATATCTCGAAATACAACTGTCGACCTTGTTCACGATTCTGTTTCAGACTCTCGACTAAGGCTCGATATGTTGAATCTCGGTCTCATTTCGATTTACTAAACTCTGTCTCGAACTCATTGTCGTCTCGAAATTTCAAGACGAGAAACAAGATACTTGAAGCAGTCTCGGTTTCGGTATCATCCCTAGAGTATGTTGTGTATGGTCAAGCATAATTCTGGGACGATAGGAGCAATTTCAATCAAGTTTGATACACATATGACATAAAATCAGAAAATAATATTGTAGGAATAAGACCTCTCCAGTCCCCCTACCGATGGATAGAAGGAGTGACATGTAAAATTAATTAAGAACGAACAATATTCATGTCGAATCCACATTTTTAATAGTTGCTAAGCTGATTGGGAGAGTCCAGATGGCATTCAAGCTCAGGTTTCGTCTAATAGAACAACAGATCTCCGTAAAACCTTCTGATAACTTTTAGAGATGAATAGAAATATTGAACCTACCAGAAGATTGTGAAAACAAATATCTCTTCAAATATACATTTCGAATATTTTGAATAAATCTCTTATTCTTCCGTGTGTACAGTTCAAAGACTAAACCATATTCGATTGCTCATTAAATAAATACAAAATAAAAAAAAAATCTTAATTTAACGTAGCACTATTATGTTCTTTCGGCTGAAGGAGATATGGTTAATGAAAGTGAATGATGATGAAAAATTAAACTGTGTGCTCTCCTACCGGGATTCAACCCTGGAACCACGTACAAAGAAGAAAATACGAGCTAGCCACTACACCAGCAGATAGGACTGCTTATTGCAATCGTGCTGAGCATCCCTTTGAGTATCAAGGTCATGACACGGCGACCTTCAATTTAAGGTGGAATCGTAAGCAACGTAATACGATCAAATTTCAAGGCTCTTCTAATAAGAAATCGAACCCAGGACACGGTGTAAGCAAGGCGTACGTGGATAATTGTAAATATTTTGCCGTAATTTAAAAGTAAATTATTTGGAGTATTTATATAGTTTTTGGCTAAGAAGAAGAAAAGAAAGGTTATATGCTCTTGTAGTTTCATTCATTGCTTATAGCATTGTTTCAAATTAGAAAAAAAAATCCACTGAACTCGAGCTACATACGTTAATTCATACTATCCTTCGATATGGACAACAAAGGAACAAAACCATGTGGAAAAATGCTGCTGCTCTGTGACAATAGGTAGCAATTTCCAAGAATTGTCTCACTCCCCTCTAAGCAGTGTGCTTTCAACCGTAAAATACAAGCATCACATGATCTCTTCATCTTTAGGAATGATGGGAGAATTTTGGAAACGATAAGTCTCATTCGGAGCTTAGGAAGTGTTACTCTCGTTTGAACCCGCGAAACTCAAGTGAGATAGTGCCACGAAGAACGTATAATGATCACTAGATCGTTCATTGCCTTCGAATAGTAGTGGCGAACTGTTTTACGCTTTGCGAATTTCTTTTTTTTTTTTTTTTTTTTTTTACTTTTCAATTGCTTTTTGTAAATTCGTTGAACGTGAACTTCTATGGGATAACACAGAAGAAATATGTCTGACAATAAAATGCAACAAATCATGAAGAGCAATCTGGACCTAGTGGAATTTCAGGAAGACGCCGTCCTCAACAACGTTCCACCGTTATTGAAAGTCATGAGGAAATATATGCAAAGAAAAAGAAGTCAAAGGAGTATATTACAATGAATTACATTCTAAACGAACGATTAAAACATCACTATAGCACATGTAAAAGGAACGAATATTGAGGGAATTGAGGGAATGGTATTTGATTTGACAATTATCTTTGTCGCCAAGTCTAGAAGTAAATTCAGATTTCAGATCTCGCAAATAATGTTCTTCTGTGAAACAGGCCCGTATCCACGGGGGCTAGGGGGGCCGGTCCCCCCTAAACTTTGGCTGGTCCCCTAAACGTTTCACGGTAGGCTTGCAAATGAACTATAATATGGTGATGAAGTATAATATGATTGGGTCGCCCTCCCCTAACTTCTACCGCCCCCCCTAAATTTTTGGGCTGGCTACGGGCTTGCTGTGAAATGCATAGACTACTAAAAACAGTCCCGTTTTTAAAGTTTATTTTATTTTTATTTTACATGCGTGGACCCACTGTTTTACAAGAAGAGAGTCCTTTGGAAAACTGTGGTGCATAATGCCTGTACTTTTTGTTTCTCTATTATGATTGCTGCACTTGCTACAGTACAAGAGTACATTTAAAACATACACGCATGTAGTCAAGCTCACCACACTATCTTGCAATATTGTTTTCGGAGTTTAAGATTTTACGAAACCACACAGTCAAGCCCACGTAAAGAATATATCATCTTCCGAGATATTAGCTTTTTTTTTAACTATTAAATTACATTCGTCCAAGTAGTCAAAAACATACGACAGAAAGATTTTCCCACAAAAATGTGCTCTACATAGGAAAGCAAACACAAATCGAACACAGAAGAAGTCCAAAGTAAATAAGGAGTTGTTTGTCTTATTAGTAATTCCTCACGCGAAAAGCGGACGACAAGCTCAAGCGTCTCGGTGGTGACGTCACTATGAAGAGAGCGTAAAAGTAGGTTAAAAGATAGATTCTGCACATAGGTTAAGAGCCGCATCTGGTTGAGTGGGACAAGTAATATCTACTGTACATATTTATGGCAATGGACAGGGCTTCATAACGCAGTTCGTAGATATATTACTGTATATAGACAACAATTATTTTAAAGTTAGTAGTCTTTCTTTCTAAAAACTTTATCCAAGGATGGAATACACAACAGCCTACATTATTGGTCTGAAATTCCAATTTCCATAACATTCATTCAAAGACTGTAGAAACGCACAATGCTGTAATATAATAAAATTTAAATGCATTAGTACGATAGAATAAGATATAATCAAAAAGAGAGAGAGAAGAAAAATAAAAAAAAGAGTCGAAAATAGTCAACGAAAATTGGATATCCAAATTTCGTATATTGTATTTGATGATAACTATTTAGGCGGAAATCGATATCTTCCAGATATCGCACATTTTCTCTGAAGAAAATTAATTTTAAAAATCGACACTCTCCAGGTTTCCCACGTGTTATATTTTATTTAAGAAAGGGAATTATCTACTCCAACACAGTCTGTAAAATAATAATAATAATAATAATCATAATAATAATAATAATAATAATAATAATAATAATAATAATAATAATAATAAAGTGATTTGCAGGTCGAGACAATAATAATAATAATATACAATTGTAATAAAAGAAATGGAAGCAACAAAACTCCAAAACACAAGAAACGAAACAAGAATACCCGGGGGACATCAATTTCATCTCACATTCCTTTGTGGGAATCGACACAAATCATCACACTTTTTCCTAAAATACACATTTCAAATCGGATTATTGGGGGGACAGTCCCCCCAGTTTCAAGATTGGAAAGGACATGTCCCCTCATCCCCGCGGGATTTGCGCCAGTGAATGCCGGTGCGTGTGCAAGCTAAGATTTCATTACACTGAAATCATGGCCGTCACCGACATTGCCGCAGCTGGCGCCGGCATTACCGGTATCGTGTGCAAATGCTTTTGTGAATGCCCAGTTGTTTTGAATAAATCACTTGGATCAGTTGAAGGCAACCTACAAGTTTTTTCCGCTTCCAATCTCTGTATTGTCCTCAATACCGTGTTTCCGCTTGCATTTGTCATCAACATTTCTACCAGCATGGGATGTTTCCTTTTGTCAAGTACATCACTTTTTCTTGGAAATCTGTTACCAAAGATTTCTTGCAGATTGACGCATGGTTGAGTGCTGGGGAGGGATCAAATCTTGCCTTTCGCTGTTGTTCTATGAACACTACGAGGAAGATTAGAAGACTTCGGAAAGGCAACTATGAGGCTGTGTTTTTGCCCCTCTGGCAAGTCGCCACCTGCGCATTCAGAAAAGTTCGCTTTTCTATAAAGAGACCCCTGCTACTTGGAATACGCCCCAGGCGAATTATTTAAACTTGTTTGTTGCACACCAACATCTGGAAGGGAGAGTTGATAGGGATCCGTTCTTTTCCAGTTCTTCCAAAGTGAATCTTTTACCATTAACATATAGATATATTTGAAATTAAGTTAGCAAGTTTTCCATCCTTACGTGGTTCTTGCGTGTAGTGGCGGATCGTGGACATAAGCTCACCTATATTGATGCAGAAGCGGACAAAAGCTAACCAGATATAAACTCACCGTAAATAATACAATTATGTTACTACAAACTATGTTATAACAATGATAAAAATTATGTTTGCAATAACCTAATAATAATCAGCGCCGTTGCTACAGAGGGTCTGAACCTCTAAACTCTCTAAAAAAATCTATCCTGGTGGCAAATCTCAGTATGTCATAGAAAACATCATGTCAAACAAAGGCACTAGTGTTTTTATATTATTATTATTATTTATTATGAAATGATAGAGAGTACACACTCCACAATATGGGTATACGTGATTTTGTATTGTACACAGTTCAAAATACATTATTTCTATTAAATATATTAAAATACTCAATTGCAGCAGCACTGTCGAAGTACTGCATAATACATATTTTTTATTAACCTGTTTGAGACTTACTTTTAAGGTAAATTTAGGCTTTCAGTCAAGCAGCTATTTCGTCGAGACTATTTATCGCAGGATTATGGTTCATACCAGAGATGGGCATATTTGCTAACCCTCACTCACCCTTACCCTCAATCAACTCAATCACACTCACCCTCAACCACCCTCACCCTGGTCACCCTCAGCCACCTTCACCATCAATAGACTCCCTCACACTCACAGTTATCTTCATGTACTTAATATACAATAAGTAATGGTAAATATCATTCTCATTCAAGTGATTGAAATTTATATATAATAATATACATAGGTATACATTATATCTACGGTATATTATTATTTATATTTCATATATATAAATTAAATAGATAGTCATTTTGCACTGGGCTCGCTCGAGCTCAGTTCCCTCAGTTGGGCTCCTGCTCCGGTTCACTTCTCTCAGTTGGGCTCACACTCATTTCGGTTTGCTCTGAATTATTTTATTAGAATTCGGGCTCGCTCTTGATTATTGAGCCCGAGCTCAGTTCAGTGCGAGTGACGAGCTCGAGAGTTTGGACACCTATGTGCTAAGCCAAATTTGTAAAAAAAAAAAAAAAAAAAAAACTATCTTTAGTATCCTTGGATATCTTATGACCCGTTGCTGCTGACAAGTTTTTAAAAAAGGAGACAGATGCCAATAAATATCATAAGTGCTGTTCTTGCCTTCATTAATTGGTATGGTAGTATAGTTGGAATTTTTCTTTTCTTCTGGGAACAATCAGGAGCATTTCAGATTTTGCTTGCGGGGGTAAGACCCCTTGATATAAGCAAAATTTCGCGTTTTTCACTGATTTATTGCTATTCTATTGATAAAATCTATACACATCTCAAACTCGGAAGGGGGCAAATGTCCCTCCCTGCCCCCCCTAAATGACGCCCCTGGGAACAATACGTGCCTTCGCACTATATTGCACCAAGCTTTCCTTATACAAGTGTATATATGCAAGTGATTTGGGAACCTAAGACTCCGCAATATTGTTCCGAATTGTGCCCCTCACCTTCTGACTGGATCAGATTATCTTCTTTCTCTTACTTTGAGGCAAGAAAACTTTGATTCTATAACGGTGTTCCCTCAAGAGCAGCCTCCGAATATAAGAATAGTAAATTTGAAAGGGCGAGTTGATTATAGCCTGTATTTTGCTAAAAGAACAAAAATTGAAGTTAATGAAAGCTTAAGTAAGATGTTTAGGAGTATGAGATTTACCTCATAGCACCACATTGAGTCTAGAAGTTATGTGTAATACATTTGAGAATTGTAAGCATAATGTGGTTCTACTTTTCGATCCATCTACACATTACTTTAAGTATATAAAAGCCGGTTCTTAAGTTGCATAATATATTACCTGACCAGGATAGCAGTGTTGTTTTGAAGGGATTGCGCTGATGTTGTGTTTACATCAGTTCCAGGGCAAGCGCGGTGGGACAGGAGAGCGGAGAGTTTCACCCTGTAGTGTATTCAACGGTTTTTAAAAGTTTTAGTTTAGATGTTATACATAACATAATCTGTTTACGCTTAATAAAGAAAGCCATAAGTTATGTAGTTGTAGTGAACCATTCCTGCAGTAATACAGATGTATTGTGAATAGTGATATATGAATGGAAATTACCAAGTTAAGAACAACATAGCACAATTGACAATTCAGTGAGCTTCTACCGTGTATTAAGCAGATTGTATAAAAATTGATTACGTTTTATTCGATTTCATTATAAAACAGGATCAACCTGTAAAACAAAGGAATGACAATGTCAATGACTAAAAGGTTAATTTAAGGTTGATAGCTTAGAGTTTTGCGAAATACCTTGTAACTGTAAGTTTAAATCAAATTAAGCTTAAGGCTCACGATGCTTGTGTTTGTTTTAAGTGTATTTTATCGGTTGACAAATAAATTATTTTCTCGAGTTTTGGCCAGGGAAGAATTCCGATATGTTTCCACTCGAGAACTGTGGAAGTCCTCTCCGTTGGTCTATTGGCTAGTGCGTGTGCTTTGACTGTACGTGGTTCTGGGTTTGAATCCCAGTGAAAGACCAAAATTTAATTTTACAATCCTTCACTTTCATTAATCACCTGCGTCCTCTAGCATAAACAACATAATCATGGGCGTTAAAATAAAGAAATTTCATTTTCTTTAGAGAAATGAATCATTTGAGGGAAAAGGAGGTGAAGAAATTTTTCCTTCGTTTTTAAAGGATTTATGGGATTGGATAGCTTACCTTTCGGGATTGATTTGTAAAATTTGATTCAGTATATCCTTAATTTAAGATCATTATAGAAATCCAGCCCTTCGTAGTTTGAATAAAAGTATTGATAAAACATCACTGTATGGGTAGTGTAAGCGTAAGTATAACTGCTTCAGTACATAATAAATTCACAACTTTTATTTATAAGGAATGAAATTTCCCCTGGACTCCCTCTGAATTTCTCTCAGGTTCTAGTTATCATGTGACAAAGAATTAAATCTACTATCTGCTTTCACACACAATATAAATTTAAAAATTGGGAGCCTAGTGGTATCTTTGTGTCTGTAGTATATAGTAATACTGATACGTTGTTTTCTTTAACATTTTAATGGCATTTGTCGATTGACTTCAGAGGACTGAGTTTAGCCTATAAGCACAAGCTGTTTATAGTTAAAACATATCAGATGTACGGTCTTGTTTAATAAAACCTTCCCCTCCTCCTCTTCTATCTGAAAAGCCCTATATTGTTATTCACATATGAAATCCAAAGACAAAGGCAATCGTCTTTATCCAGTTGTATTTTTATTTTAAGTGTAAGTATTAAAATGTGCTACACATGGTTGCAAGAAATTGGGTGCCTTTTTTCCTTTTCTTGTTTTCTTCTTTTCTTTTCTTTTCTTTTTTTCTTTCTTTTTTTGTTAATACTGAAATTAGCTACCTAATATTGAATCATGTTCTTCATGAATTGATGTAAGAAGCGGCCGCGTAATTTCTGGCCAATTGTTTCATCACTGGTATCATGAGCAATGAGATAACAACAGTGGAAGAAACTTCGTTCTTCTGAAACTTGATACTTTGAAAAAACTTATGAGAGGGGTTTCGTTATTCAAATACATATTCATTCTAATCAGTTTCAGAACTAGAATTAATCTTATAATAACGCAATGACTGTAAGAGTTGCCTTGAAAATGTATTTTGCATGTTTTCTTTTTCTTTTTCTTTTTTTACGTAATTCAGAGATTTTTTTCTGAATTTCACTGGAGTTATAAGGAACCTTCAATTATCGGGCACCCCACTTTAATCGCTCACCCTCCGCTCCAATGCAACATTGGGAATATTTGCAGCTTAGTGCAGCTTAAGGGAACATGAACGTACATATTTGATTTCTTACTCTCTTGCTCATAGCGTTGCCCTCGAGACGAGATGAGAATTCAGGTTTTGTCGTCTCGTGTCGTAAATGTTTTTAAAAGTCTCGTCTCGAATCAAAATTTCCTCGTCTCGTTTTGTAAATTTTTGTAAAAAAAAGTGTCCTAATTTCCGTCTTAGTTTCATGTAAAATTTATCAGAATTCTTCCAGGTTACGACGAGTCCACGAAAGATTGATATAACAACATTTAAATCATATTTATTATTGAAGTAAATTGTGTAATGAGTTGCGTATCTTTAAACGTTGATAAATGATCTTTATTGGGTTCATACAATTACCTTATCAACTTATATCTATCTATCTATCTATCTATCTATCTATCTATCTATCTATCTATCTATCTATCTATCTATATATATATATATATATATATATATATATATATATATATATAGTATGGCGCTAAATTCGTTGTACAAAAGCAGAGGAGTGATTCCTGAGAGTAAAACAAACAAAAAAAGTTCCAATAAACATAGGGCGAAAACCCCGTCGTTAAGTGTTATAGGCTACCAAAAACATGAAAAAATGAATTTTAAAGGTCCATAGCTCCAAAACTATGGGATCTACTGTAGTCGGGTCAAGACTTCACTTAGGAACTAGTATGTGTTCTATCCAAATATACATATTTTAGAATCCTAAGGTACTCACCTAACAATTTTTATGGAGGTAGTTGGAGAGTACTTTATATCATAAGCCCGTAGTCAAACTCCCTCTATAAAAATTGTTGTGGAAGCACCTCTAGATTCTGAAACACGCATTTTTGTATAGGGCACATACTAGTTCCTAAGTTAAGTCTTGACCTGACTACGGTAGGTCCCATAGTTTCGGAGCTATGGACCTTTAAAATTCATTTTTTTCCTGTTTTTGGCAGCCTATAACACGTAAACGATGAGGTTTTCCCCTATGTTTATTGGAACTTTTTTTGTTTGTTTTACTCTCAGGAATCACTCCTCTGCTTTTGTACAACGAATTTAGCGCCATACTGTATATATATATATATATATATATATATATATATATATATATATATATATATATACTAATTATTAATCATTGTTTACTAATTACTAAACAGTGTTTGAAATTGAGATGTAACATTTGGGTGAACTAGTCATACCTACAAAACTCGACAATTTTCTTGACTCTCCTCGATTCACTTCTCACTTTATATTTACGAAAGAAGGAGCATATACATGGATAAGCATACCCTATATTTTTGAAAACGGGAGATCATATGTCTACCAAAAGTTCTAGTGTTTCTTGTGAGTACTCTACAATTTGCTTCCTCCGATGATTTTTTGTCCCGAACTTTCCTTGAATTTGTCCCTATGCATATTTTATAGACTTAAAAATACTAGAGACAGTCACCAGAAAATAATGAGTACACATCCTACATATCCTCTCGTCAAAAATTTCGGAACGAGTCGAATCGGCCAATTTTAATTCGTTTTCTTTCCCACAGAGAGCATCTGATCCTTTGTACAATACTGAGGTCAGTTTATTCGCAAGTTAATATCGAGGATGTATATATTTTTCCTTTTTCTTTGCTTGTTACTTAAAATGTTCTGCAAATAACTTCAATAACTTTTGAAATTGTTAGTCTTTACTTGAGCATATGCGTGAAGTGGTTTATTACGAACACGACAAAAAGAACTGTGATAGATTAATTACAGATAATCTGCTTAGAAACACTGCTGCTTGCATATTAGTTCCAAAACCGGCCGCCTGCACTCGTTCGCTGGTCAAGTAATAACGGAAAAATACATAGTACGTTATATAAAATGAGTTAATATAAAGGACTCCGTTAAAAGAGAAATGCAATGGTCAATTTACGAAGCTATCGTGAAATTTAGGATGTTTCGTGTTCATTTGGAGCTAAATATTTTTTCAGCAGCGAGATTGTATGAGACTTATCCCGAAGGCGAGAACACTCACCACTTTTTTTTTTTTTTTTTTTTTTTTTTTTGCAAGGGATCAATACAAATATAAGTTCCCACAACATTAGCTGTTTCGTCAGATATGTGTTAATCTTTACTGGAATAGGAATCCTCAATAAAAATATTGTGACAAATAACACCAAAATCGAGTTGTGGGAAACGACACGCCGTTGTTTCAGAGTAGCTTTCGAAAGAAGACTTTATATAAATTTCCTACCTTGTAAATTCAAGAGGTTTCCTTACTCTATGATGTTTATGTTAAAAAAAAAAAAGATGCCATGGAATTTGTTACTAAAACAACAAATACAAATGCCAGTCTCAAACACCACTCATGAAAATCTATGGTAAAGACATTTCTATCTCCAAAACCAGCCTGAAATGTCACACACTCTTCAAGTGGATAAATATCACACATTACAAATAATAGTAAGAGACGTTCTCTTGGTCCCCAACCGGCTTCATTTGTACTCAAGCAGAAAATTTACCCTAATCGCCCTCGTAAATAACACTCCAAATAAGCCATAAATGGCACGTGTTTTCTGTCGAAGTGATACGTTGTTGCCATCGCTAAACTTATATTATCAATAAATACATTATGTAATAATAATAATATTATAATAATACAATCATTAAAGGATATCAATATAATAGTATGGACAGGGGCGGTCAAGGACGGATTTCTGGCGGTGGCAAGGAAAGATTATATATTTTTCTCATCGGGCTTTTGCGGCACTGATGCCTTACGTGGAGGGGGGAAGGAAAGGGGCAAACCACTTAACATGTTTGGTTCGTACAAGCGTTATAGTTGTGGAAGTTACATAATTTTAACAATATGATATATTTAAGAGTAAAATAAGCACATATCATGAAACTAATGATTGATTTCTTTTTTCTTGTCATTAAAACCTATCCAAATTGAATTCAAATTAAATGAAATATTTCAGTTTAACATCCCAGAACTATGCCCTTCAAGCTAAGAGAAACAAAAGGAGGATGCAACGAAAACAAAAGTAACGAAAAATCTAGATAAATCTGGAGACTACTGAAAAATCAGTAAGCAAGACGGTAAAAATTGCAACATCACTTTCTTTTTCAGCAGGTCAACTGGAAGGCCACCCTCAGTTGAAAGGACCCCTCCCATGTAACTGCCCCTTCTCATTCAGTCACTGAGCGACGTGACTTAGTTGCGTCACTGCTTGTGTAAAGACAGGCAACCGACTAGCGATGAGGAGGGTTAGAAAATAAGTAACAGTAGTTTAAATTTGTATTAGTTAAAGTTGAACTAACCCCTAATTATGTTTCTATATTGGAGTGGCAAAACATGATGTGTACTGTACATTTAAGCAGGCAAACAAATCTCAAACGTATCACTTAAATTTAAAATATTTTAAGTTCAGTGGTGAAAACGAATATATATATATATAGAGAGAGAGAGAGAGAGAGCGAGAGAGAGAGAGAGAGAGACATATAGAGGCTAATACGTCATTCTATTAACTTATAGATCATCCGTTACAACGAATGTTATGACGAGTTTTGAGATTGACACGTCTTACAATGTATGCTTTTCCCAGAATTGCAGAATTTTTGTTACCTTTGCATCCCTTTCGAGCCTCTATAGTTTGCTTCTGACAAAAGGAAAGTTTTCTGCATCAATAAGTAACTATTCCAAGAAACAAACTGTGTGATTCTAACGACTGCAAAAATGTTTTTGATATGTTTCAAGTCAGATATAAATGCCTGTTTTTGTTTCGTTACATAAAATACGTTATTATCTTTTCTATCTATATGACCACTTTAAAAAAATACTAGAGAGAAGAAAAATGAATTCCTTCAAGGAGGGAATTACATTTTTGTCACACGGAATATCCCATTCACCATCCCCATTAACCCTAGAATGGCAAGCATGTTAAGAGAAGCACTATTGGCAAGCATTAGTAAATATTACGACTATATTATAAAGTCGAATTTGGGTAAGGTTATGAAAAAAAAACTAAATATTTTATACATTTTCTGAAAGTTTATTTTGTACTCAATAAGATACTGTTGCTATATGACCTAAGTGAAAGAATATATTGTACAAATATTTCAATATAAAAAAAGTATTACATAATGATGAAGAAAAATGTAAATGAAAATATATGTAAACTAAATATATGTTTAACTTGACAAATTATGCGTAATTTGTTCAAAATTACTAACTAGAGTAATAATACTAAGTCTTAGACATAAATTAGTGATATAACTTGGAAACAGAGCACGCAAAGTCTACATTTGAAATTTAACTTTCTTCCGTGCATACGACACACACTATACCTCGATGCTCGGCGCAAAACGGCTGTCGGCATTGATTACAAAAGTTTGCAGTGATACGTCTTTTTTGATAAGGACAAATCTTGCATATTGTCCTTTTGTTTTCTTGCCGGGGAATAGCAGGGACCTTTTCTGGAAGGCGCAGAACGTTGGCCTAATGGACCGTTGGATTGTTGGCAAGTTTCGCCTCCGCTCCAGCCAGGGAGTTAGTAGCTGGGTGTGGAGCTCACAGATATATCTCTTTCTTGATACTGGTTTTTCCTTCTTTGTTCTCAAAATCTCATTTCGAATGACCCAAGAATTTATGCCAGCAATGACTAGCATGCCAAAGAACACACAAAGCGGTCATCGCTTTGTCTTTCTTGAACATGATGTTGTGCTGCACATCTGGTCGAGTGCATCGACACCCCCTTTTCTTTTCCTTTTTGGCCAAGTGTCTTCAAACTCATCGTCAGATATCAGTTCATCTGAGGACGGTTCATAATCATCTGACCCAGAATAAGTCAACATGTTATCATGATGTAATTCACTGCCACTTTCTTCGGATTCATCACTAGATGTTATTGGAGACTCATCGTCTAACAATTTGGCTATTTCAGATGAACTTAACACCATCTCCTGCCTAAAAATATGGGATATTTAAAACGTTTTCACTGCACAACCACCAAAACAAAATAAAAAAGTTAATTAAGAAAAAGTAACACTACTGGCAAGCATTCGTAATTTTCACGACTACGCCCCCAGATCAAGGGTAAGGAACGGACTCTAGCGGAAGCCGCCACCACACTGACCTTGAGACAGCACGGTGCGGGAATAGCCGGACTGTCAGAGTTGTCAACGCAACAATTAATTAGTATCCGCCAAAAGTTTAACGCGCTTCGTAAAATTTACGAATGCTTGCCATTCTAGGGTTAATTCGTACACTGTACCAGCTAATGTTTTATGACCTAATTACGTCACTCTGTGCCAACTAGGTTGCTGCTTTATTTGGAGTTCGCAGGGAAGTGCTATTTGAACCATTTCCCAAACAAATAACTTTCAAGCAAACATCCTTCAGAAATTCATTCTGGTGATGGGCATTTTTGCTAACCCTCACTCACCCTCACCCTCAATCAATTCCCTCATCCTTACCCTCATTCATTCTCACCCTCAATCGACTTCCTCACTCTCACCCTCATCCACCCTCACCCTCAGTTGACTCCTTCTCCCTCACCCTCATACACCCTCACCCTCAGTTGACTACCTCATCCTCACCCTCAGCCACCCTCACCCTCAGTTGATTCCCTCATATTCGCCCTCAGCCACCCTCACCCTCAGTCGACTTCTTCACCCTCACCCTCAGGCACCCTCACCCTCAATCGACACTTTCACTCTTACCCTCAGCCACCCTCACCCTCAATCGACATGTTCACCCTCACCCTCAGCCAGCCTCACCCTCAGTTGATTCCCTCATATTCGCCCTCAGCCACCCTCACCCTCAGTCGACTCCTTCACCCTCACCCTCAGACACCCTCACCCTCAGTTGATCCCCTCACCCTCACCCTCAGACACCCTCACCCTCAATAGTCTCTTTCACCCTCACCCTCAGACACCCTCACCCTCATATACCGAAATGAGGGCGAGTGAGGGTGAGGGAGGCCCTCTTGAGGGCAAAAATGAGTGAGGGTGCCCATCTCTGCACCATAACGAGATCCGAACACAAGTAGTGAATAGAATGGGGAATAGGAAATTACTGCAAAAGTTCAGCCCACATGAACATGGCCACGAACTCGATCTCAGGCCAAAATAGCTAAGCCCTGCAATAATAAGAAAGACTCCTACAGGAATGGAATGGAAACTACAATCTCTTACCAATCTTAGGAGTATTACGCTGGAAATGTTATGATGTTAATATCCAGGTCCAAGAAATTAGTAGAATCATGGAATCCACAAGATTCATTTTGATATATTACGAAGATGATGCTCTAGACTTTATTGTAACCCGCACCTGCCAGAAACATTCACTATGAAACAGTACATTTGATTCAGCCAGATTTTTTTTAGTTTGATAATCAAAAAATAGTTAAAATTTCGAATCTACTGAATTGTGATGTTCTTCATCAGAACGAAAGCGGAGTTATATATATCTTCAATAAAGAGAATTTTTTGATTAATAGAACAACATTGTTGGAACAAAGAATGCGCCAGTTACTGAAATGTCTACGTTTCGACGACATGCTATTACGTGTGGAGTACGAGGAAAGCAGAACAAATTTGCTCCCATTACACGACTAGGGAACATCATTTTGAAGAAGTTTCCAACATTGTAAAGTCCTGGTGAGTCTGTAGCATTGGACGAAGAATTGAATACTTTTCATGGCTGTGGTTCGTCTAGTATATAAATCCTGACAACCCTCGAGAAATACAGTATTGAATTATTTAGAATTTAGATTTCTGAGCTTTCGGCATTTATGGTCATTCAGCCCCTCACGTATGAGAGATGACGACCCTCGGCGAGCACACAATCCGTGGAAAGGGAAGGACCAAAGGATTAGGGATGGAAGGAAGCGGTCTGGGACCTACAATTATGTACCACCCCAGTCTTTGATGGTGGAATGAGGAAAACCCCATAAAATCTTATTCAGGATGACTGGCCTGAAAACGCTTTTTATACTTTTTCGACAGAGTGACCTCACGGGTAATCGAACACGGGACAGATCGCACTGAATGGAAGAGTGTTAGCGACCCAGAGTATTGAAGTGAACCCCTTGTGCGATTATTTTTGCTTCTGAACCTTGCACGGGCAAGGTTGAAAATCAACAAATAAAACTCATAAGCGGCCCTGAAATCATAAAGAGTTGTGTAAGAACTTGACAACATGGAAGAAAAATCACCATGCATCGGAAATCACCATGTTCAACTGAATTGCTCAAAAGAACAATTACTGTGATTGGTGCAGTGTGCAGTGTTAGAAGAAATGTCCCAGTTCAACTACGCCCTGCCTCGTTGAAAAAAAAGTTTTGCAAGGACCAGTTTATTTTGTTTTTAGCGAAGACGCTAATTTGGTCCGCTAACACTAAAAAGAAGGAAGGTGGTCATCGTGATTTTTGCACATCACCATAACATGAAAATAACAGGCGTTATGCACTACATGATCCACTTTTATAATTCAAAAAATGCAGGAGTGTTTGCAAGCGGAGGTTATCCTTGCAATTACGGAAACACTGAGATATATTATTGTCTAAAGGAGATTTTGGAAAATAGACCAGTGTTTGTAATTAATGCAAACAAACATAAATCAGTAAGTGTCAGTGATAGAACTAATTTGAAATTGACAGTTAATTTTGAAAGTGATGTACCAGATAAAATGATTTGTTATGTTATTATGATTTGTAAGTAGAACTTATAATACGATGTGCGGAAAGAGAAGATGATTGAGAAAATGTAATCAATTATGTGATTATTACATTTGTTTAGTTTGTAAGTGTTTTTATGATATCATAAAAAGTTCATTTAATAAACTGAATATTCCAGATAATATTTCACGAGAGAATTTAATTGCGTTAATTGAAGATACTCTGTTAAATCTTGCGAAATTATTAACAAAAAACAAAAGGAAATGCAAGAGAATAAAATGTGTCTATACTATTCACATTACATTCTTAATTCTACTTCAACTTCTGCAGGGTTTATTAATGCATTTATTTTTTTACAGTGTACTCAGTTATTACAATTGCGTTTGCTTCTGCTTAGGCCGTTATCACTGGCCTGTCTACACGATTTAATATAGCTTCGAAGAAAGAGTATTATAAAGATATGGTGAATCAAATTGAGTTTTTTAAAGACGAGCTTAATGCAACTAAGAAAATGAATGGTAAATTAACAGATGAAAATGTAAAGATTATTCTTAATAGAATCAATGATATACTTAACGAAATTCGAGACTATTAGAAACAAAAATGAAATATCAAAAAGGTTGCTAGAAAGAAGTGAGAGTACTGAACCTCAAAGAAATTTATTCTTCAAAACACATTCAACGTAATCATCAAAAACGTGTTTGAGCTGAATGGCTGCTTATTTTCTTTAAACTATGACCGATGGACTGAGTTTAATAAGTCATTATTACCCATAGAGAACGAGATAAGCAGGGTATTTCACTATCAGCATCTGAACTTGTAATCATGAAAACATATAACACATGCTATTTAGGAAGTAAGTTTTTATGGTTATATTATACAAGCTATTCTTTCCTTAGCAATATGCAGCCTGTAATGCATAAGAGGAAGCTGCTACAAACTTATGCATACGCTATGGTCACAGATGTATTTAATTAAAGGTATTCGGTGCTATCATACATGTTGTATAACTTGAGTAAAGTACTGTGGATAGCTATAAAGTGTAACCGCCTGTAGTTCTGTTCGCTGTCCTCGGCTCGTGGTATTACCAATAAGTATACTCCTGATACTTTAACTTACCTGGACAGGACGACGAAGACCTCTCCAAGAAAGGTTACAAATTGTTTCCCAAAAAGCTCGTCGGTCTCAATAATGAGATGAGCATTAGGCGCCGAGAGGTTCGGGTGTCTCGTCTCGAAAACCTCACGGACGATCAGACGGTCATCCAGACCATAACGCACACAAACATCACTCATACAAACAACGAAAACACACTGGATTAATTGACACTATACTTATTTATTAGAACACTATTTTGAAAAAAAAAAATAACGAAGAGAAATGAATACAACACTGGACACTGAGGATATATATATCAATTTTAGTCGCTGAAATCACGCTTTGCCCTTTTCGGGAAATAGAGCCCTTTCTATATATATGATTATAATTCAGGTATCACTATAAATACTTTGCTCACACCATTAACACACTTGGGGGATTCGCACTGGGGAAAAGTTGTCTGGATCGTCCCACGATGAATCCAGTTGTTACGCTGAACAGTCCTGCAGCGTAAAGGTGAATCTTCAGCAAACACACAAAAGAAGATCTCCACAATGGAATACAGATATTGGGGGGCGCGTATGTAACATTTTAAACGCACAAGGTCTGAGGACCTGGGATTTCACTGATTGGGGCTAGTTGTAAGAAATCGTCCTTCACCGGCTAAATAGCTTGTGCCCCTTAACACAACTTATGTTTGAAGTTCAACGCGAGATGCGTGGTTGCATCTTCCAGACCTGTAGTCAAACTCCTTGAGCATCCAAGCTCAAGCTACGGGTTGCAATGGTCAACAGAAAAGTGTTGGCAGTTCGTTTCAAAAATTACTCAGTTAACTCACCTGTATGCACATACAAACAGAATATAGAAAACAATTTCTGTTAATTTTAGCCAACTGCCTATAATGCACTAGACACGGCGATAACACTGGCGTGAGAAAGTACAGATAACGGGCTACGAAAATTGTGAGGCTGGTGCCACTTTGGCTACTGGGACATCTGGTCAGCCCGTATTTCTCTAATCTATTGTAATGTTTCCATAAGCGATTAAAGAAAGCACTTAAGTCAGTTCCCAATAACTGCAGAATATATACTGTGCATATAATAAGTCAGGGAGAAACACTGAAATGGTTAGTCACTAACTGAAATGTTCTCAGCAAAAGCAATGTTTAAATATATATATGAAAAAACGATGAAAGACTTCTTTGTCCAATTGTGTGGGAAAGAACCAATTCCCACCAAAGAAAGAACTTATGTGCGTTGCAGAATAAAGTATAAATCGAAAATAATAATCACAGTCTTTACGAAATATACAGAGTGTCCACAAAAAATCCTTCTATAACCTGGTAGCGGTTATATATGGTGTCCGAAAGTGGAACGACCTGTCAAGTGCACACGTAGACAGGTTGAGAACCCTTGGCCGTATGACGAAGTATGAATAAAATTAGGTTTTTCACCTGAAAATTTAAAATTAGTTAGTTGGCAACACTGTCATGTGGTGTGAGACTTACGTGCATAAACGATGAATGGTTTTTCACCTGAAAAAAGGGCTATTTAAAATAGTTAAAGAACTTGTTCACTCACTACAACATGATGAGGTTCCTGCATGAGCAATGTCCAATCCAAATGGTCCATACAGTAATAAGATCCTCTTGAACAATTGGTGCAGTTGAGTTTCCTTATCTTCCTTTTCTTCACATGTTGAAACCATACTTTCTTCCTGTCTGAGTATCCTCCATGATTCTCCAACGATGAGTTGATGAGGAGAGAAGGGGAGATATTTTTTTTATAACACTGGTGTGAGAAACGAAGTACGGTTACAACACCTGTATGATAACTTTTTTTTTAAGTTCGCAGAAAGCGTTTATAGGGCTATTAAAATTCTTACTTTTTTAACAGTAATATATATATATATATATTTTAACACACAAATACTTTTCGTAAAATGTTTAAGTGTTCCGTTTCGATCACTTTATTTGATATAATATGAAGTAAATACGTTATAGGGCTATTTAAATGCTTTTTTTAGCACTAATAAATTCTTTTCGTAAAATGTTTAAGTGTTCCGTTTCGATCACTTTATTTTGTGCAATATGAGATAAATATACACACTCAATAACTATTCATGAACACATCGACTTGAAGAATTATCAAATATCTCAATAAAAATTAGTAAATATACTGATATCTGTATTTAAAATATCAAAATGTGAATGAATAAGCAAATAGCAAAACATGTTAAGGGTACTAAAATATTAACATTATTGTTAAAGTTTCGATATTACTATAATATATTTGAAAAATATGAAAATCATTGAAAAAGTAAAATGAATGGAAATATAAACACATGATAAACTGACAATATATAAACAAAATAAGATTTTCACCTGTATGTCCCTTTTTTTTAACTGTGCCTCGTGTTGTTTGGCAGAAAAGAACGAAAAATCGTTTTTCAAAAATATAAAAAAAATAAACTTAAGTGTCAAAATTGACGTTCATAGTAATTCCAAGAAATAAGCATGATTCTGCATATCAAAGAAAAGATCGTGATTTCGTTGACATGTATGAAGAAAATTCGGCACGCCATAAGATCAAATGCCATCTGCTCGTCGTGAAAATCGAGACTTTAATTCAGTAATGCTCAATACAACAAATAGTTTCGTTCTGAAACAAAGTTATTATTAGCTTATGCCTAGAATAATGGTTGTTGTTCACTTCTAAAACGTAAACATTGTAGGGTTACCAGAATAGATGGGTATTATCTGCAAAAAATTTGTTAATAAAGCGTTGAAAACTATTCAAAATTGATCCAAGTTTTTCAAAGGTCTGAATCAAGGAAGTTGACTCACTAGTCCAAACATTCCTGAAAATAAATGGTCATTACACCATGAATTGACCAAAACCATAGGTGGGAAAAATGTGTAATACTACACGTACTTACACACACAATATGCCATCGACACCTGCGAGGCAAAAAACTAGAAACGTGAAAAGGCCTGCAACCATAGGCACTTACAAAATGTTTCTATACATAACTGAAATATCAACACTAATATTCAGTAAAATACACGTATGTTCCCTGGAACATAACGTACATCATCCACCTGAAAAAAGATGTGTAAACACACAAGATACAAATGCTCTCATAGCATCGTAAAATATGTCTCCGCAAGACAAAATACATGAGACCTATTAAAAGAAAAACATGAGATACAAACAAAAATATAGTCAACGACATTACAACTTTCTGGTCAGTCTAAAACATCAAGATTAAATTCCCTACAAAACGGTTATATAATTTCACGACAGTTAAACTTTCTTAGGCATCTTCGCTACAAAATATTCAAAAAGTTCTTATTGACACATTAAAATTCAAAGTCATAGAGCATATGAAATAATTAACAAAATAATTTTAAAAAATCGTTATGGCTTCATGCTGTTGGAAAGAAAATAAGTTTATTTCGGGATCTATATCAATATTTCTGAGACGGCTGAAACCTCATAAATAATGGGCCATGTCGATTTTTGAAGAAAATCATCCGTCATTGGCAGTATGGCTGAAACCTAAAGATTCATATTCCAAAACCTTTGGCCATGATGATTTCTAAAATCCTCCATACTGTTTGTTATGGCTGAAACCTAAAGGTCTGTATTTCAAAACCTTTGGCCATGTTGATTTCTGAAGGAAATCCTCCATAACAAAAACAATTTTACTAAAAAATTCCAAATAGTTTTGGGACATACTGTGACTAAAATATAACTTTCTCAAAATTAACATGAAAAATAAACATTACAACTCATTAGCATACAAGTACACAATATAGTTACGATTCATAAACGTTAAAATATTCGCTGAAATGTTACTAGACAATAACATACACTAAAAAAAATCTAACCTAAGAATGCACATGGTTAGTTACAGGTTACTATGAAAGAAGAAGGGAAATGAAAAACTATATTTTGCGATTGATGGCGAAAATAGAGTTAGCTATGGAATATCCAATGGATTAGCCACATCCATTTTTGCAAGAGATCTGCAATTCCAGGAAATATCGCCTCCCTGAAAAAAAAATATATTTATATTTATCCCCATAAAATATCCTACCCGAAGAAGTTTCCCTACGGTCGTTCAGTGGTCTAGAGAAGACGAAAAAAAAATGTTAATTAGAAATTACAAGAAAATATAGAAGTTAAACATATTTCCGCATATATATTAAGATGAGGGGAAAAACGACCGTTCACCATCAGAATATATGTTCATATAGTTCCTTCTACAATAAAAAGATTACTGCTTTCGTTCGGATAATATACTATTCACACGACATTCCTGCACATTCTATTACCAACAAGGAAATGTCTGTTATCACTCGTTTAAGGCTTAGCCTACTTTCCGTTCTAAACTTTTCTCTTCGAACAAAATATATCATGTCACATCCTGGAAATTCAAATAAGTCAAAATCGGGTAAATGACGTAAATGAGGTTCAATCAAATTACAGTAAACACTTCAAAATGAAAACGAAAATCTAAGATTTACACTGAAAAATAAATTTAGCATTGATTATAAGTGTAAAGTTTCATATTCTACGCATGAGATAACATACTAAGTTTTAATGACAAATATACAAATATACAGTATATATAATTAACAACTAAAATTTTTCTTATCTATATATTCTCCTTTTCTTAAAAGGAAATCAAACTAATTGTGAGTCATACGTATGATAACATGTTTAACATTTTTGGAAAGTGGAAAGGGATTCTAAAAAGAATTTTTTTTAAAAAAAATCTTAAAAAACAATAGAAATATATTATAAGGCCAAAACATCTTCCCACTGGCTGAGATACGGAACTGCGCTACTAGTTCGAATTGCTTTTGGATAATGCAATTTCTCTACGTATGTGATTACATACTAAATTTTAATTATAAACATACAACTATATATATAAGTAACAACTAAAATTTTTCTGATTCTGCGCATCTGGATACATTATTCTTTTTTTTTCTAAAAGAAAATCAAACATTAATTGTAAATAACATGTAATAGCATATTTAAGAATTTCGAAAGTGGGAAGGGATTCTAAAAAGGAATTTAAAATTTAAAATACAATAAAAATATATATTATAACGCCAAAACATCTTCCCACTAGCTGAGGTACGGATATCTCGCCAAGATATCAAATTGCTTTTAAAATGCAATTCCCCTACGTATGTGATACGTTAATTATTTACTAAAAGATCTAAATTCAAACATCTGAAATGAAAACAAGAAAAATTAATAACATTAAACTAATAGTAAGTCATTAGTAAGGTTTGCAACACTCATACACAGCTGACTGAGGTGTGAAGTGCTACACGGAGCAAAGACAGAAAAAAGAAAAGAATTAATCAGCTGTATATCGTCCGGTATTCAGCGACATAAGCAGGTGGTCAGAAATGCAGCGATTATCTTATCAAAATAAAGAAAGAAAAACGTGTTATCTGCTCTTTGCTGAACAGTTAAAAGCTGGAAGCAAAAATGAGTTTGAAAGAAATGCGTAGTTCTTCTTTTCGTGTCCAGGTGTTCTATCAAAAACTAAAAGCAAAAAGAAAAAAATGAATACATGTTTATCGCTTAGAAATGCGTCGCTCTCCTAGGAGAAAAATTTGTATCAACACACAAAGTCTTGGTTGCCCCCCTTTTTTTCTTTTCCTATGATTACTGTTTCTGCTTTGATAATTACTGTTTGTTCGTCTATTTCTACGATGGTTACCTCTCCGTACAAATCTATGCTTAATGTCACACAAATTGCGGTTCCTGTTTAGTATGTGATAACTCAGGTTACGTGGCCGTGATTTACGACTTCTTTTGTATTTGTTATTCTTTCGTATGCGCTCTTGGTTCTGATTCCCTTTAAATTTTGTATTGTTTAACATCTGGTCTTCGTATCTTTGCCTACTGCTATAACTGTAACCTCGTTTGCGCTTTTTTACTCTGTGGTTAGTGGTAGTTATTTTTGTGCGTTTACGACCTCTGTCGTGCATAATCATATGTTCGTAATTTTCACTAGATTCTGAATGAATAAAATCATTGTCAGATTTCATACGAGGTTGGTTTGGACTACCTGTCTCTGGTTGGAGTTCAGATTCCTGCGTTTCCTTTTCATTAGGAGTGTTAGTTTGTAGGTCAGGTTTCAATTCCAATATTTTGTTTACACTAGGAATATCAGTCATTAACTGAGGTTCAAATTCCGGTGTTTTGTATCCAGTAGGAACATCTGACTGTAACTGGGGTTCACATTCCGGTGTTTTGTTTTCAGCGCTCTTTCTTTCTTGGTCATTTTCACGAAACACGTCCCGTAAACCGTCTATCTTTTGCCCTAATTCGACAAAATTTTCTTTATTTTTATCCAATTTTTGCTCTAACCTAGCAAAATTCTCTCTATTTTCAGCACGGTACTCTCTATTTTTATTTATATATTCCTCAACATCCTCTTTCATTGCTTTCTTTAATCTATCAATATTCTCTTTATAAAGTAAGCTTATCTTAGTAAACAAATCTGCTTCGTTGTATGCCATCTTCAACAAGAATAAAACAAAACGTACAATTAGGATAAAATAAACTATCACTAAAACATATTATTAAAATCACCTGAAAAAGAATATTTTTTCAAATTCCTGGTACTAAGCTGAAAGAGAAATGGTATATTAAAATATTAATCTTATAAGTATTCGAGCACCAACGGTCTCGATTGGCGTCCCTGTTCGGGCGTCATTTATTTATAACCGCCTGTAGTTCTGTTCGCTGTCCTCGGCTCGTGGTATTACCAATAAGTATACTCCTGATACTTTAACTTACCTGGACAGGACGACGAAGACCTCTCCAAGAAAGGTTACAAATTGTTTCCCAAAAAGCTCGTCGGTCTCAATAATGAGATGAGCATTAGGCGCCGAGAGGTTCGGGTGTCTCGTCTCGAAAACCTCACGGACGATCAGACGGTCATCCAGACCATAACGCACACAAACATCACTCATACAAACAACGAAAACACACTGGATTAATTGACATTATACTTATTTATTAGAACACTATTTTGAAAAAAAAATAACGAAGAGAAATGAATACAACACTGGACACTGAGGATATATATATCAATTTTAGTCGCTGAAATCACGCTTTGCCCTTTTCGGGAAATAGAGCCCTTTCTATATATATGATTATAATTCAGGTATCACTATAAATACTTTGCTCACACCATTAACACACTTGGGGGATTCGCACTGGGGAAAAGTTGTCTGGATCGTCCCACGATGAATCCAGTTGTTACGCTGAACAGTCCTGCAGCGTAAAGGTGAATCTTCAGCAAACACACAAAAGAAGATCTCCACAATGGAATGCAGATATTGGGGGGCGCGTATGTAACATTTTAAACGCACAAGGTCTGAGGACCTGGGATTTCACTGATTGGGGCTAGCCGTAAGAAATCGTCCTTCACCGGCTAAATAGCTTGTGCCCCTTAACACAACTTATGTTTGAAGTTCAACGCGAGATGCGTGGTTGCATCTTCCAGACCTGTAGTCAAACTCCTTGAGCATCCAAGCTCAAGCTACGGGTTGCAATGGTCAACAGAAAAGTGTTGGCAGTTCGTTTCAAAAATTACTCAGTTAACTCACCTGTATGCACATACAAACAGAATATAGAAAACAATTTCTGTTAATTTTAGCCAACTGCCTATAATGCACTAGACACGGCGATAACACTGGCGTGAGAAAGTATAGATAACGGGCTACGAAAATTGTGAGGCTGGTGCCACTTTGGCTACTGGGACATCTGGTCAGCCCGTATTTCTCTAATCTATTGTAATGTTTCCATAAGCGATTAAAGAAAGCACTTAAGTCAGTTCCCAATAACTGCAGAATATATACTGTGCATATAATAAGTCAGGGAGAAACACTGAAATGGTTAGTCACTAACTGAAATGTTCTCAGCAAAAGCAATGTTTAAATATATATATGAAAAAACGATGAAAGACTTCTTTGTCCAATTGTGTGGGAAAGAACCAATTCCCACCAAAGAAAGAACTTATGTGCGTTGCAGAATAAAGTATAAATCGAAAATAATAATCACAGTCTTTACGAAATATACAGAGTGTCCACAAAAAATCCTTCTATAACCTGGTAGCGGTTATAAAAGTGTGTGCGTTATGCTGTATAATTTAAATAAAATACTGCGCTAAATAATATTGGCTAGTGACGCGTGTGCTAGAAATCACAGGGGTGCTGTGGTCAGTGAGGGGCGAAGGGGAGGGATGAGCTAAAAATGAGGTTTGCATCCCACTGAAGCCGTTGTAATCTACGGATAAATTTCGTTCATCGATAAAGTATTCCCACAAAGGACTGATTTATGTACTGTTTGCTATCGCAAAATTAACACTGCTGCTCTCTTCTCTGTTTCGTCCGGCTTCCATCTGTATCTTTTCAATTGTAGCACCTACCAAATGAAAAATTACTAGGTTTATGTTGTGGTAGCACAAAAGAGAATTGGGTATGTCATTCAATTTTCTTTCCTTCAATGCGTATGTCATTCGTTCATATCTTGATCAAGTATTATTTGTGCGTGAGCTTCAAAATACGGGCCACGTGTTATGTTATAGAAATAACATTCTCTCTCTCTCTCTCTCTCTCTCTCTCTATATATATATATATATATATATATATATATATATATCTGTGTGTGTCTTTTTCTTTCTCTCAAACGATCGCCGTCATACGTGCACATTCACAAATGCACGTACAGGAAATAAACACAAATAAAACACATAGAACACAAATAAAATACCCTTTACCCTGTTCCACTTTCATTCTTTCCGAAATCATAACTAATATGAAAGCTTTAGAACGCTATTAAATGACTATTTTTATTACCCTTCTGGGAGGAAAGGCTGGTGAGTTTTAAAAGTATCCAAGACAATTCTGTCACGTTTAGTGGAGGTTTTCTGTCGCTGTGTTCAATTGGCCCTCACACCACCAGTTTAACGCGAATGGAGATAAAGCAAAGGTTACTTGTCCGTGTTGGTATGCGGAACATACCACCTCGTTGTGGTAGTTCAGTTACATCATGAACTTGCGTAAGACCAGAGCTAATAAGGAATCTCCGCGGAGCGTTATAAGGACCTGAATGCTGTACGAGTTCAAACTGGTTTCAAATGCCACTGGAGCGGGGCGGAAGACATGCCATGCCTTTGGTATATCGTGACCATGCGGAGAGTGCATCTGTGGTTTAACGATTTAAGGACGATGAGAAAACACTCGAAAACATTTCACGTGCCGGAATGAACGTCTTCGGACAGCGATTTAGGCGGAAAAAGGCCAGACATATGAGAAACTGGGACTATAATTCAGTGTGAGTGGAGAAAGCATTCGGCAGCACCTCTATCAGTTTGGCAAGTAAAACAATTTGGGTCGATGGGTCCTACATGATTTTACTCCATGCCAGAAGGCAACCTGAGAAGACGCTTGTGTTTCTTTGCTATCTCTTCTGAGGATTGAGCCAGTATTGGGCAGGATGTTGACACGGGTTGTGAAGTGGGTCCTGCACGAAGCTCTATGGCTCTGTCACCATTGGTTAGCATCCCAGTAACCGTGTTCCAAAACAGCCAAACGCAGCACTGAAGCAGAAGAATGTATTCCTGTGTGTTTGATGGACTACTCGCAGCATCATGGAGCAAGAAGTGTTACCAGATGGTCAGAGCATAAATGTAATTATGTACGGTCGGCAGTTGAGCCGTGTTCAAGGAAAACTCAAACATCTGGAGCCAGCATTTCTGAATCGCTCCTGTTACAGAACAACACTAATCAACACATTCCTAAGATAACCCATTACACCTTCTGCTCTTTGCATGGGAAAAGCTATTGCATCCGCCATACTTCCCGGACATTCCACCGTCCGATTATTACTTGTTCCATTCCCCTGACAATCGCCTTAGAGAATGACAGTTCAAATTCCTACTAGACGTGCAAAATGCACATGATACCTTCTTTGCTTCACTTTGTGGTGGAAAAACACCGTGTGCGTGGGTTTTCTCGGGGTTCTCCCGTTTCCTCACGGTTTTCTCGTTCCACCATTTCATTCATCTGTCATCATCACCGTCTTCTTTAGCCTAACCGGCGTAACCGTGCGACGTAAAACTCAAAAATTTAATTTCACTTTTTACCTTCTTCGCTTTACGGCCTAGCAAGTTCTACCGCGATGGAATGTATGGCTTTCTAGAACGTTGGCAGAAGTTCGTCGATGAGGATAAGGACTATTTTTGATCTTCCAGGTACGTCTTAGGTGACATATAGATGTTCAAAGATGGTGGGTGAAAATGCGGCAGAGCTCCTTTGATTACCTTTATAGAAGGAACACACGTCTCTTTTCTGTGACTAATAAGTATTCTGCGATACCCCACATTTGAAAGTTTTGAGATGAGATTGTCTATATCAATATGAATATTCAAGGCCAATCAATATGTTGGATAGCCATATTTGATATCGATAGGTCGATTCAACATCGATATCACAAAAAATGTCGAATGTCAATATCGAAATTTCGATATCGCACAGCCCTAGGTCCAACCAGTGGAAGCAGATGTTAATAGCATGCTCGATCGGTGCTGTGATCGATGTCTCTTGTTCACAGATAAGCTTACAACCTCCGTGTAGTAGAAAAGCACGTGCCTGTGACTGTATATAAAAATTGGTCATCCCACTCTCAGGTGCTGGGAGATACAGTTGAAACTTGGCCACGGGTAATATTTTGGAATTCCATTAGAAAAAATAACGTCTGACTGATTAACTGGTTAAATATCTTGACTGCTATTTGCAGAATCTTTGTAATGTGGCTTAAAATACTAAAAACAGACGTTTTGAGGAATAAGTTTCTACTAAGAAAGTTCACATTTCTCTGTCTGTGAGTGATAAGAAGAGTTTGGATTTTATTAGGTGTAAGATGATAAGAATGCTCTACGGTTTGGTTAATATTATTGAATCACCATACACCAAGAACTTTAATAGATTGAAATATATAATAGTAAATACTGAGGTAAGCATTGCATTTTGGAGGAATACACAATATATGTATTTTTCTGTGATTGAATTGCGCTGCGGAAGCCTCTTGACACAATGTTAGTAAACGTTGTAAACAATTCATCTAGGTCCAATTTTATAAAAAGAATAGTGTGTCATCGGTGTTACTTTGAACAACTATTTTAGTATTGTAGACATAGACAACAAGGAATAAACTCTGAGTCGCGTACATAAGTGGGAAAGTGTCAAACTTTGCAGGAAGTGTAGGAAGATAGTTTAGAAACTCAAGACAGTTGAAAATAGAAGTAGATTGGCATATAAATTTTTACAATAATTTGTGGCACACTTTACTTCTTGCCCACGTACACTCATGTCCAAAATGATTGTTGCATATCTATAATTGTCTTCTTGTAAGAAAATAATTTGATAATGATTTTGGAGGGTACTTTTAATACTGATATTATGTGTATAATCGGAAAATGTATATTTGTGGTAAGTTTCATAGGAAAAGAATTATAAAAAAATTCGAAACTAGAATGAGGAAAACAAAATGTTGCTAAATGGACATGAAAGTTTTATTTTCGTTTTATTGTTCTTATTTAGTACTCTTTTGACATGAAATTTGCCACATACATGTGTTTGCCGATTATACACATACTAACATTATAAGAAATACCGGGCGAAGTCATTACCAAATTATATTCCTACCACAACATATTTATAGACATGCGATAATCATTTTGGACATGAGAGTACGTACATGTGACCTGTGGAATCTTTAAGCTGAAAGATAAATTAATGCTTTCCTGGTATTAATTCTTTTATATTGTACTATTACTGGAGCACCTCAGTCCTCATATTGATATGTTTTACTACGAGTTGTGAAACCTTGGATGCGGCAGTTGTGCATTACTAATGACCAAACTTTGATTTCTTGAATTTGAAGTTGAAAATTGCTAACATGAATTTGTTCTTTCATATAGTCTTTTAAGAGATTGATGTAATATTGATAGTGACTTGTGAGCACAATATGATCATTCCTATCTCAACAATATTGCTTAGTAACCGCCCGAAATCTAGTTTTGACTCGCTTTTCCCAGAAATTCATAGGGGATCCATGGTAATATTGTTAACACTACAAAATAGCAGCCATTCTTTTCAGTAAAATGGATGTATTCAGGCTCCTGGAGGTATTCATGATGGAGGTGTTCAAATATCACAACAGACTTCGTTTCAAATACTTGGAGATGGGAAAATCGATGGTCAATTTAACCGCAAAGTGGTCAATGAAACAGGTGGGTGGTAGAATTTGTATGTCTCGAACCCGATGGAGAAAAACTTACTGATATTGAATCTATCCAATCTAGATCCAAACGTGAAGAAAGCATGTCTTGTTTTATTAGAATGAAAATGTCGAAACACATCTACTAATTCATAAGCGGCTATTACTTTAGGAAGAACAGACAAATCGTTGAAATGATCGTTAGCGTCTATAAGGGAAAGAGTACAATTGTACTTCGCGGCAAGAATACATGAGAGGCAACCTTTATACAAAGCATGAGGAAGTTCAGCGGCAAAGAAATTATTCCCTTTCAGTTCGTACGAAGAACCGGATTTAACATATACACTTCACAAACGAATATGTTGTAAATCTCCTTTGGTAATACGGTCATTGGCATGTAGAGGGGCGACGATATTGAGATCACTGTGGTAAATAAGGGCTGTTCCTGAACCTGCTTTACTAGCACATGTAATATGAAAATGATTGGGGAGTTAATGTAACCCTGTGACTGTAACTTCCTGGGCAAACAAAACATCGATTTCTGCTTGATGTATAAAGTCGCTCATTACATGATGCTTAACTAGAGAAGAGAACTTATTCAGATTAATAGTCGCTAAATGAAAAACGAAAGACAAATACAAGAAGATACAAGAAATACATGAGAGCGTAACAGCTGAGGATAAACAGGAGGTTATATTACTGTAGACAGAAGAAAATCAAAACAAAGAAAACACAATGTAGTATTATGATGAATGCACATTCTTAGGTACGGTCTCCCTCATAATTAACCACTGATTCCAACTTCTTTGTTAAAGCTTCCGTTTGGCGTGCAGTATTCCCAGAAGGGTCATGTGTAGGACGCGAGAGCTTACCGACGTCACCATATTGAGAGAGCACACGTGTTAATTGTATATCACTAAATTCCATAAGGCCTAAGGATACATTGACAATGACCACAACGTTATCCACCAAATCAACATGCAACACACACACACTCCCCATGACTATTTTAATAGGTCAATTTACAATTAGTACTAGCTAGAATTTGTTGACACAAAATTTTGTTAATTAATTCCAGGTATAAGTTCCTACGTATGAGATCCATTTCTATGCTACAAATCTGGTTAACGGTTAACTTAAAAACATTACGGATTCATTCATGAACGGCATTAAACGTGGACATTTGATTCACGGTGACGAAGTTGATACGCAATGTATTAGCTCCGAATGGAAGTCATGGTAGTAATTCCTTCATAAACGTCATGGAAATATAAAGAATAGTAGATATTCACAGAAATGGATAATAATATTTTAACTTTTAAACTGAATATAATTTACAGACGAAAATTTCAACATCTCACAGGGAAATAGCTCCGTAAACAATCCCCAGCAAGTGGAGCAAAACCGCAGACGGTGTTACTCGCCTCGTTGCGAGAGCCGAACTATTGAATTGTTACTTTTCTTAAACAGCCTTTATCTTCCTACAGCGTCGGTCCTATATAACGAGGGGCCTGGAACCTCCTAGACTAATTGACAGTAACAATATTTGGTACACTGTATCGTTCTTATGTTTACCCCAATACCATCCTTCTTGGGTCCATATATTCAACTCAAGATTTTATATTTCAACGAACAAAAATCATAATACATAGATCAAGTTCAAAGAATATTGTTAGCATTCGAAACAAGCGGAAAGTCCCAACACAGAAAAAACACTCCGAAAGACCTGCACGCTGATTTTGCCTTTTAAGTGCGTGGTTGAAGATTCGATTCTTGGTGGAAGATCACAATAATGATTTCATAATTATTTATTTTCATTAATAATCTGTCTTCTTTAGCCTAAAGTTCATAACCGTATAATGTTAAACTAGAAAACACAACGTGTTAAGAACTATAATTAACAATGAGTTTTACTCTCACGGTTATATCATTTAGGTTAATCGAGGTGAATCATACACAAAAACTAACTATTGCAAAATAATCCATTAAATGAAAGTTTAGGAGGTAACAAGAAAATCCTGAAAAAAATAACCGACACGTTGTTGTTTACTGCAATGTTTTATGTCTAATAAGGAAGGTGTCTGAAGTGTAAATCTCAGATTTCAAAAAATGTTTGTGCAGATCGTTAGGGGGGCTCATGGGATAAAGATCGGCACAACAAATTTCGGCGGAACCACATATTTGGGTAGGGCAGTGCCCCATTTGCGATTTTCGGCTTTCATAGTAAAAATCGCCCTTTTGATTTAAAAAAAATTGACTTATTGTTGTCGACAATCGTTGTCATTCGTCTTCATTTGCATAAAGATACTTGAATTGTGGATAGGGGATCCCTGTGTGTGTGGGTCCCCCTCACATGTGTGATGCATGTTCTCCCTTCATTTTGACGACCTAAATTCAAATATGTCATTAAAAGTATTTGTGGAGCACATGTGCGGCACAGGTCTCTACCTAGTTTCTTGGATGCTGAATCACAAGTTGAAAGAGAACTGAAGGGCTTGAAATAGGATTTTGGCAGAATCCATGCTTACTTTATGGATTGTATGTTTTACAGAAATGAAACTGCTCGAAAAAATGTTCCACCCAAAGAATTTTGCAGCACCAACTACATTTCAGGAGTGTTATATCTTAGCACTCATTGCATATGATAGTGTCGTTTAAGGAAAATGAGAAACTCACTGGATTAACAAATTCTGGCGGCATCGCATCTACATATCCGGATTTATACCAACTATATGTGGACACATCATGGTATCTTGACGATGATAGTTGTTCATAAACTAGCGATTGCAACTTTATAATTTTGTTACGTTGGTGAAGTTGTATATCAATTTGGTGTAAAATTATGAAATATGTTATTTTCCGTACAAAATTATTCCATATTCTAAAGCCTCAAACATCCCACGGTTGTAAAGCCCATGTTGTTCCCGGTGGAATCTGTTTGATACATAGCATTTTGTCGTCCGGAATGTGTTGCTGCATCTCTTCCTCGTTCAAAAATGACCATGAATCTACGAGGAAGACACTTTTGTCCCCCATGTTAGGAACCAAAACGTCACCGATCCACTTCTCCAAGTGCAGCTTACCCATCTTTCCAGATTTTGATGCGGAAAGCTTAACATTTGGGGGCTGGAATAAAGTTTTCTGTACTTGTGGTCCAAATTGTCCTGTCGTTTCTTGCAATACAATATATAATGGCCCAACTAATTTTCCACTGGCAGACAAAAGGGGCATTATTGTATAGCTATGAGCTAACGCATTCTTGGATTGTGCAGAGGCTTCTACTTTTTTGACCCTGTATAGCTAACATACGACATACATAGTGCAGTTCCATGGCAAAACCTTTTTGATCAGAATTGTAAGTATATCGAATTCCGGTAACGTATCCCTGACTTCTAGCTGGAAAGGTAGGGCCGAAGTTTCTATTTGTTCTAAATTGTCAACGTCTGCTCACGACACGAATTTTGTTATTTCTCGCGACACAATAATATGTTTCCGTTTAAAACGGGCACACCAACTTTTGGAACCCTTAAAGTTTTCAAGATTAATTTCTTTCGCTTTCTCAACTCCGCATTCCCGAATATCCATGTCATGTACAGGTATGACATCTCTTCTGGCTTCAATGAACTTTGCATGCACAAAATTATAAATAGATGAACATTTGTCATTGAAAACTTGAAAAATTTCTTTTACCTCCAGGACTTGATTTAGATTTCCAAAAATCGACGACTTTTTTCTTGTACTCTATTGGTACTGCATCACCTTTAGGGATGCCATCTTCTACAACTTCGCATTCCGGACCGTCTACGACTATGGACACTGTTAAGCATTTATCGATGTCGAGTTCTGCCGTCTTTTCGATAACAAAATTAGAATCTTTCATACCACATTCTAAAGTATCAATGAAAAATGATACCAATTCGTTTTCCTTATCTGTAATATCTGTTGCTACATATTTTTGAGCAGGAATTGCAGTTTGTAAACGTGAAATTATATTCACAGGATTCATTATGAGGCTTCATGTGTTCAAAAACATATCCAATTTACTAACACTATTTAATAAACCTAACACCAGCGAAAACGAAATTCATAACGCGCTATAAGACACTGGGTCCTAATGACAGATATGCAATATATATACAAAACGATAACCCGAAAGAACGTCTGTACAAGAACGCGTGCACTTCGCGAATTGAGTAAACAGGTTTCTCGCGCATGGTTTAAACAGCGCCAAACAGCGTCAAATGAAGTGTGAATGTATTTAACGTTGTGCACGCAACCTTTTCGTTGTTTTAACGGCTGTTTACCCGCCTGGAGTACTTTTTAATTTTGTTTGCACAGCAATATAAAATTGATTGTACTCTATTTCTGAATACTATTTTTTATTTTAAAATACTCATAAGTACCAAATAAATGCATGCAGAAAGTTTGTCCACGTCTACATTAGTTTATGCATTGCTTATAGTCAGAGAGGCTTCGTTGAAGCAGCAGTTGGGTAAGCAAGTGGAGAGGAGTCCTCGCTCCTGCACCCTAGGTAATTCAAAGTCATTGGATTAGCCGAGGTCTTTGCAGTTTTCTTTCATATTTTCTTTCTTCGTTATGTTCCATATACTATTTCTATTAGTCACGAAGTGACTAACAAGCTTTCTAATACACGTATCTAAAGGTTCTGTAGGTACTTACTTACTAATCGTTAATTACAAAATATCAAATATTAACACAATTTAAAGTGAACATAACATCACCTACATTGTACTATCTTTGTTGCTACTAATTCCGGATGAGCATTTCATTCCTGTAAAACATACAATCCATGCAGTAAGCACGGAGTCTGCCAAACTCCTATTTCAACTCCCTCAGTTCTCAACTTGTGATTCAAATCCCAGAAACTAGTAGAGACCTGTGCTGTACATGTGCTAAATAAAGTATTTTTAATGACATATTTTAATTAAGCCCGTCAAAATGAAGGGGGAACATGCAGCACATTTGTGAGGGGGACAACACACACACAGGGATACCCGACCCAAAATTGAAAATGAAATTAAATTAAATCTTTCAGTTTTACGTCCCACGATTATGCCGGTTAGGCTAAAGGAGACGTGTATTATGAGAAATGAATGAAAGGGTGGAATGAAGAAAGTAGGAGGAAACGGGAGAACCCCAGAAAACACACGATCACGGTGTTTGTCCACCACAAATTCCACATGGCGCGATCTGGGATCGAACCAGGGATCCCAAACACTGGAGGTGAACGCTCTACCACTGAGCCACCGCGCCCCCGACCCACAATTGAAGCATCTTTACGCAAAACAAGACGAATGACAACGTTCGACAACAATAAGTCAATTTTCAAATCGAAAGGTTGATTTTTACTACGAAAGCCGAAAATTGCAAGTGGGGCACTACCCTACCCAAATATAGGATTCCGCCGAAATTTGTTGTGCCGATCTTTATTTCATGAGCCTCCCTAACGATCTGCACAAACATTTTTGAAATCTGAGATTTACACTTCGGATACCCTTCCTGTGAGATCGAACGAGGAAACTCTTCTTCAGAAAATAAATGTTCTATCAATGAAACACCGTCCCCCAACTTTGAAGGAAGAAACAAATTGTATCTGTAGATGTATCGGTCAAGTAAATACTCTGAGAGATACTTCAAGGTACAAATAAATACTGATGCTCAAAATGTGGGAATCATAGTTCTTTCGTCCGTACAGTATAAGTACATTTTTAAGTCATTTGTTCTCAAGTGGTGGGTTATCTCCCTCTAGGAGTCGTGAACATATTGTCGGCGGGTCGACATTAAGGTATATTATTATAATGTTTATTGTTTTTAATTATTTTAAAATACAATTTTGATATAAAGCTAGCAGGGAAGGGAGTTCATTGTTTAAAAGACCTGGTACTACCTTTTATTATTAATTGTAAGAAAATGCAAGTTGAGTGAACAGCATATTCAGACATCACGTACAATCGATTTACCAGCCTCAAGAATTATGACAGTATAAAAATTGCTATATAGTATAATACATATAGAAAATATAGTATAACAAAATTTGTTAACTAAATATTTCAAACAAATGAATTTCAAACAAAACTTTCAAACTAAAAATTTCAAACAAAAATTTCAAAAAAATAAACTATAAATTTAAAACAAAATTTTCAAAAAAAAAAAAAAATTCAAACAAAATTTTTGAAACTATTTTCTTTCAAAACAGAATTTTCAACTAAAATGATTTCACGTTTCACGGTTAACCGTCAAACTTTATCCGGTTCTTAAGTATTCGATTCACAAATAAACGGTTTTGATCATATTTATCAGTGCGTGCAATACAAACAAAATGTTCAAACCAAGCTATTTAAACAGTAATCGATAAACGTTAAACAAAACTTAAAAATTGAACGCAGCAAAGATTTGAAAAATCATCAACCAATGAGATTGTACGAAATAAAGTCATCAACCAATCACAAAGATTTGAAAGTCATCAACCAATCAGATTTCATGAAAGAAAGTGATCAGCCAATCAAATTGTATCAACAATAACCTTGCCAGTGATCAGATTACATCACCTTAGATAGTGAGTTGTGACTAAATTTCAAAGTGTTGTAGCATATCAGGTATCATGTATTACATTTAGACTATGAGTCATAACTACAACTCGAAGATTCAATAAGAATAACTATCAGTTTCTAAAGCTCAAGGTAAAATCAACCATCACCATTTATCTTAGACTATGAGTTGTGACTAAAGTGCAAAGTATTGTTTCGTATTAATCGATTACTGAACGTTAAGCACATCATTTAAACTTCGCGCCTCATACTAAAATTGTGTTTATCACAATTCCAAAATTTAAAGAATGGTCCTACGTACCTCTCTCGATATACCTAAGTCTTAGAATTAACCATACAATTATATGTTTTAGTTAGGTCTCAATTAGGTCAATTGTTCACCTTAGAAAAAATAAGCAGAACCAGCTGTGGTCTAGAAACGTGTTATTTGATAACTCCAAAACTTAAGAAGTACAACAACAAAATTAAAAAAAAAGAACATTAAAGGAAATGAATCCCTGTACACAATCATATATTCATACCTCATATATCTCCATACCTTCCACGTGGTACAACGTATTGATTACGTTTATACTTTGACCCATAGGAGGGAATAATCAAGACCAATTGTAATTTCATTTTCACAATTCTCGAATTTAAACAGACTGATTCTAAGTAACAAATCCTGTACTCATATAATAATAAAGCCGTATGAAAGAAGATAAAATAGAATCAATAACCTTCAAAATTTGAATATTTGAAGATAAAAGGGAACAAAATAGACACCAACATTTACAATGGGTCCTAGAGAACGTTTACCGATTTTTGTTATTTGATAATTCCCAAATTTAAGGAATGGTCTATGTAGATCGAACAAAAATAAAGGGGAACATCAAGGTATAAAGAAAATGGGCCCCTGTACATACACATATAACGTGCTAAATCCTTATCAAAGGGGATAAATTGGGTCAATAACCGAACATGTGGTAATACTAATTTCTAGTAATTTCTACCCATAAAATAGAACGATATGGACCACCCAAATTTATAGTGGTATATATTAAGAACCTATACTATTATACCAAATTCTTAAATTTGACAATTTCCAGACTTTTAGGGGTGGGCCAATGTACCTCTGCCAAATTTTAAGATGAAAACACTGATGTGCTCATGTCTTATAAAAGAAAATAGACCCTTAACAAATTCATATATCCATATAACATAATAAAGCCATCATTTAGATAGAATAAATTGGGTCAATAACCTCCGAAATTTGAATTTTTAGGAAGTTTTTATCCATAAAAGGGAAAGAAATGGACCATCTACATTTATACTAATACATATTAGGGTCCTATAGTAATATATTAAAATTTTAAATTTGGCCATTTCCAAAATTTAAGGTGGGGCCAATGTACTTCCCAAAATTTCCAAAGGGATTCACCAATGTACCCATATCTTAAGAAATATAATAGACCCTTGTACATGACCATATGATTATATAAGGTAATAAGACCTCATCAAATGGAATAAAATGGGTCAATAACCTCTGGAATTTGAATTTTGGCAATTTTCTACCAAAGAAAGAGAACGAGATGAACCACCCAAATTTATACTGATATTTATTAGGGACGTGTACTATTATATCATATTTTTAAATTTGGCAATTTCCAAAATTTAAGGGGTGGGCCAAGTTACCCTTCCCAAATTTTAAGACAGGTGCATTAATATACCTATACCTTATGTAAGAAAATGGACCCCTATACATGCCCATATAACCATATAAGGTAATAGCACTTCATAAAAAGGGAATAAATTAGGCAAAATCCGAACACGTGGTACAACGTATTGCTTACGTTTATAATTTTGCATTTTTTCTTATCCACTAAAGGCAACGAGGTGTACGACCCAAATTTATAGTGATACATACTGAGGTCCTATACTATTATACCAAATGCTTAAAATGGACAATTTCCAGAATTTAAGGGGTGGTTCAAGGTACTCCTCCCAAATATTTAAGGGGATGCACCAAAATAACCATCTCTTATGAAAGGTAATGAATCCCTATACACGCCCATTAAACTATATAATGTAATAAGACCTCATCAAAGGGGATAAATTGGGTCAAAACCCTCCCAAATTTGACTTTTTGGCAATTGCTTACCATAAAACGGAACGAAATGGACCCCATTACTAATAGAGGTATGATCTGTCAGGAAAGTAAATGTACACCTGTTTTTCGAGTCTGGCATTCCTGCTCTCCATCCGTGGAGAGTATGAGAATTAAATCAATCAAATGTTTACTGAGGGGCAAAAAGAAAAGTTTAATCTGAATAAGACATTGCAGAGGGACACAAGCTGTGAATACGAATAGTGCATAATGTAAATAAAGGACGGCACCGAAAGAGAAAGCCAGAAACAGCTGTTAAATTTAGAAAAAAGAGTAAAAATTGTTGAAGTGGGAACATAAAGCACAAATACAACAAATACGCCGAAAACTAAACGTTCACCATGCTATGATGTTGGTGTAGTGGCTAAGGTGCTGGCTTACAAATGCAAAGGTCGCCAGTTCGAATCTTCGGTGGGGACATTTTTAAAAATTTTTGTTTATAATACATGCAGCTCATGAGAGATGGTAAAAGAGATCGTATTTAGTCTTTCGTAGCAATTATTATTGGTAAGGTTTAGTACTGATAATACTTTTTGTCTTTGCGTATTGCTTTTATTCTTTTCTTCATTTCAAAAGAGAAAAATATCCGAACAAATGCCACCAAAATTCCTCATATTTTGAATGTAAACGCTATTTGCAATTAGTAAAGAATAAAAATTGAACGTTCCGATGTAGCTGCAAAAAGTAAAAAGAAAAACATGGAAGTAAACCATACTCATGGTTATTAAAAATACAATTTCTACATGCCTTACACCTCCCGACCACGTTTCTACGTTAGCAAGTAAGAGGTTTGTGTTTAGGTCAGGCTGGTCAATACGTTTTGCAAAGGGGCCCGGTTTAGCTCTGACGCACCACAGGTGCGAGAAGGGAGCAAAACACTTTTTCTCTCTCCCTCTGTGTGTTTGTTTATCTATCTATCTGTATATATATAACGCTATTTGTGAATGCCGTAACCATCCTAATTTTCGGCGGATTGAGATGAAACTTGGCGCAAACATTAATTGTTGAAATATCTTCAGTTCGTTAACCAGAATAATCAGACGAAAATGTTCAAAATGGCGGCCCTTTAAACTCTTAAAAACTTCAAAGGGAACCAAATTTCCCCCATAAATGGGTATTCAGAAAGTTTGAATAACTTTTCCTCTTTTACTGAAATATTTGTGTGCAGAGACTTATTGAAATATTGGATCCAATTCATCGCATAAAGAATGTTCACGCCCTTTCGCTACGGTCAGGCTTTTTTTTTTTTTTGCAGGAGGGGGTTATTTTCGTATCGGAACAAGATGATTGCTAGTGATGATATGAAATTACACATTGAAAGTGAAGTAACTTGTGAAACGTGTTATTTGAAAGAATAATATAATAAATGTGCTTTCCTCTAACACAGAGAGAGCGTGAATGGCGAGGAGTGTTATTTGGTTTGCTTTTTAGTAACACATTGCATTGCAAATAAAGGTAGGCAACATTAGTAGTAAGTAAAACAACAACAATAATAATAATAATAATAATAATAATAATAATAATAATAATAATAGGTGTTGTTTGTGGCAAGCCAATATCTTCCTCAATTCTTCTTCAAACGTAGAGCTCCTCCGTGGCTAAGCGGTTAGCGTACGCGCCTTTGGCGTGGGAGACCCGGGTTCGATTCCCGGCGGGAGTTCATGTGGTTCGGATTCCACGTTAATCAGTAGGTCCACGTCTCATATAGCCTCGCTGCTGAAAGGGACGCTAAACTAAAATCAACTCAACTCTTCTTCAAACGTAATGATTGTAACGCCATATCTCCCTTACAAACAAAATATTAGCAATTTATATCGAGAGAACGGGAAACTGTTGAGTGATGGGAGCAACGTTGGACAGTATGCACTTATAGTAATCAGAAAAATAAGCGACTTCAACGAAAAATGAACGAAGAGTCATTGCCGTGGGTAGTCATGGAGCCAAGCAGAGCCCTCTTTAGGCAAAATGACGATAACTTATATCGAGAGAACAGGAGGTGATAGTGAGATGGGACCAACGTTGGACACCGTGGACCCATAAGGCGCATCGAAAAAATTAGGGGGGCGGGCGCCAGCCAGCCTTACTTATTTCCACATAATAATATAAAATTATATTGTCGAAATACACACACGAGTTAGCTAGTAATATTTCATATTATTATTATTATTATTATTATTATTATTATTATTATTATTATTATTATTATTATTATTATTATTATTATTATTATCATCGACAGCGTCTTTTCATTACGTGTGCATGTTTGACATGAAGCCAAAGAGAAGATCCATCATTCGTAGAAAGAATAAGAATAGCCAGTTACTTTAATTGTGAACGACGGCGAAAAATACGAAAAGAGACAACCTTAGCGAAAAGAAACAATACTTTCTCTCAAATGGATAAAAAAAAATCAAGCCGAGATAGATTCGAACTTCCATGGACGGCGCGAACAGCCAGTTCATTGTCCACTTTTTTTTTTAACTGACTCACCGAATGTGTTTTAGTAACTTACTTATTGCTAATTTTACTTGCTTCACTCGTTTAACTTGCTTTTTCTAATAACTTATAACGACAGGGACACGAACACAGAAACATCGAGGACAGTTAAAAATCATAAATATTCTCCCGCCGGGAATCGAACCCGGGACATCATGCACCGAAGGCGCACGTGCTAGCCACTAGACCAGCGGGCAGGGCAATGCTCACTCTCTGTGTTGTTAGGGATTACGACCACTGTATTGCCAGCTATCACTTCTGTGGGTTGTATACTATGATCACATGTTTCTTCTTTGCTGGAAGAGTTAAACCTACATTCTATGTAATACATGAGGTATTTAGACCTACATGCTCTTCATATAATGTAATAAAAGTGTCATGCTGGGAAGAAGAAAAAGAACATTCCTTGGACAAAACGGAAACTATTGGCATCTGAAATATTTATCTACGAGGCATGCGCAGTAGTATATTTCAGAATAGTTACTGTTTAGTTCAGTAAACGAAGAAAGGGGTATAAAAAAGCAAATATGTCGAGTCAACGAGATCGACCAGAGTTGACAGAGGCGGAGTAGTAATACAACGACTTCGTTAAATTGATAATTGGTTCTTTATTCTGTAGTAGATCGTATCACAACTTTACGGGAGAGCAGAGAAAGACTTACTAACGCTGTCCTATAGTATGCATTAGTAACACGATCATACAGACACAAATGGATGTAACTGTGAGTACTACAACTTGGATTTAACGAAAGCCGTTTAGATATTCAGTGGTTTGCAGGGTTGTATAAGACACAAAAAGTTAAGACACAATACAATTCTTCATACCTCAGCTTCCAGTAACTAGATACATGCAATTTCAGGATAGATACTGAAACTGCTGTCGGATTTTAATACATGACGTATTGCAGGATACAAAATGCTTTGCATTACTTGTTTGTTTGTAGACAGCTACTAGCTTAGTGTTCTGAAAGGTTGTGTATGAACTAGAGATAGCCAATTACGGAATATTACTTTCCGGACTCCCGAAAGTAAAACCGGATAAATTCCGGAATTCGGAAAATTCCGATTTTGGAATAATTCCGGAATTCGGAAAATTCCGATTTTGGAATAATTCCGGAATTCGGAAAAATCCCGAATTTAGAAATTTCTGATTTCGTTTACATTCCGGAATTCGGAACAATCCGGATTTTTTTCGAAATCCGGAATTTTTCTCAATTCCGGAATTATCTAAATTCCGGATTCTTCCCAAGTTCCGGAATGCTTCTGAATTATGGAGTTTAACTGAATTCCATAATTTTCCGAAATCCGGAAAGTGAAAGTTCCGCTTCCAAAAAATGAATTTATTTTGGTTAATATGAATCATGGTGGAAATAAGTCTTTGACCAGGTAATGGCGACTGCTTTGAAAGAAATAGAGAGTATGAGAATTCAATCTGTCATATTTGTAGTTTCGTGTGGAGAAAATACAAACTTGTGAACCAACGGTTTAAGGAAAACTCAAGTTATTAATGAAAACTTTTCGGACATCATAAAAGAAATACGAAAGACATTTTGAATCGAAGAAATATAACATACAAGTTTGCAAGCGGAGACAAAGAAACCTAACGTAAGCAGACTAAAGACGAATCGTTTACCGCGTAGCGATCAAGGTCGAGCTGTTTTCCAGGGCGAGTTTCGAGTTGAGTCGAGTTTGATAATGGCTCGCTCGCTCGTTCAGCTCGTTTTAACTTTTTTAAATAATGGCCTGATTAGACTGGAAAGCGAAAGCCATGAGAAATGTAAGCACTAATATGGAATACTTTTTAGTGCTGCTCACGACAGGGGTGCGTCTCGTCTCGTAATTTTAGTGCATCTCGTGGGGCAATTTTTGTGTATCTCGTCTCGTCTAGATAACGAGAAGACAAGTTTTTTTTATTATTATTACGAGACAGCCTCAAATGTCGTAATCACCAATATAAGTATATACTGTTGTTCTTAAAATCAAGGCTGAGACCTGGACTGTCGAATTTTTGAGCCCAAGCAGAAGACCAACTCGGGTAGCGATATCAACCGGCTCTGCTCGTATCAACTGAGCGAACATCTCGAGTCGGCTCGGTTGGGATGAGCCGATGACCCGATCCGGCTCAGTTGGAACGAGCCATCGACTCAGCTCAATTGAGCCGATGGCTCGAGCTTTCTCGGTTGGGATGGGTACCCTACTCGGCTCATGTGAACCGGTTCAAGCCAGCTGGGTTGAAATTAGTCCATCGGCACGTTTCGATTCAGCTCAACTAAGCCGATGGCTGAAATCGGCTCGGTTGGGTGAGCTGTTGGCTCGGCTCACTTCTTGGTTCGGTTCGATAGTAAATGAGCTGTAAGCCGAGCCGCTCGAGCCGTTGAGAAGCCTAAACCAGGTCCCAGCTGTTTTGAACATGTTTGGCTGAAGCCTATAACTCTTAACAATTTTTGGCTCGAGCCCGAAAACTTACCCCTTCGGAACTCAGACCCAGAACGTGACCGATGTCCTTCCCTCCTGAAGACTTCTCGACGACCGAGATCGACAGTCAATTAGCTTTTACTATTCAGATACAAACCGTATATCTTTTAAAGATTATACACGGTGTTGATATAATAATAATAATAATAATAATAATAATAATAATAATAATAATAATAATAATAATAATAATAATAATAATAATAATAAAAGTTTTAAACTTGCCGTTGAAATTTGGCAAAACTTACTTAAAAGTAGAGATTTCGGGGAAAGGGTTCCGTACCTTCAAGACAGTGGCGTAGGGAAGGGAGCCCGGAGGGACCGGCCCCCCCAAAGAGGTCCGATAATGTACTTTGGTACTTTGATGATTGTATTTTTTATATATTTTTATGTTTATATATTTTTTGTTTGTAATTTTTCTATATGTGCCTGTAACAGCACTTGCCCCCCCCAAACACACATCCTGGCTACGCTACTGCTTCAAGACACACCTCTGCAACTACCAACATTTTAAACTACAACGTTCCATTGAAGTTTCATGTAGAAAGTATTCTACTGTATGTTTTAAGGAAAGTAACTGTAATAAATATAACTGAATATCACGCAACAGTAAGGCATATAATAAACTAATTTTTAGGATATGCAGAGGTAAATATAAAAGCTTTGCTACAAAATACCTACACATAGCATAATTCAATGAGCTCTGAAATATTATGTAACGAAATAGCCTATGAGATTCAGTCTACAGAGCAATTGTTACTTAAAGAATGGACATACACTATTTCGAGAATCGAGACAAGACGGGAAATGTTTACGATACTTTTCGTCTCGTCTCGATTCTCATCTCCAAAGAGAGACGAAAATTTTGAGTTGGTCTTGACCCGTCTCGAATGTAAAATGTTAATTCTCATGTTATTTTATTTGTTTTAGAAACGAGATGAGAAAGTTCTCTTCTCGTGAGCAACATTAAACCAAACCGAAATATTCTTTCCAAATGTCACGCTTCTGCTTGTAATGGTATGACCTGAGCGATAATTAGCTCCTAGCTTTTAATCTTCTACGAGATAATAATAGTAATAATAATAATAATAATAATAATAATAATAATAATAATAATAATAATTATTATTATTATTATTATTATTATTATTATTATTATTATTATTATTATTATTATTATTATTATTATTATTATTATTCCTGAAGATTTGGTAGTTCAAATATTGCATCCGAGTATTCAAATATCTGAATATAATAAAACATATGTTATCGCTGATCAATCGCCATCAAAATCCTAAAGTAAAAAAAAAAAAAAAACATTACAATGTGCATTCGCACAAGCATCTTGACCACTCAACCGCGATCGCTACGCGGTAAACGATTCGTCTTTAGTCTGGTTTCTTCAGGTTTCTTTGTCTCCGCTTGCAAACTTGTATGCTATATTTCTTCGATTCAAAATTTCTTTCGTATTTCTTTTATGAAGTCGGAAAAGTTTACATTAATAACTTGAGTTGTTCTTAAACCGCTGGTTCACAAGTTTGTTTTTTCTCCACACGAAACTATAAATATGACAGATTGAATTCTCATACACCCCATTTCTTTCAAAGAAGTCGCCATTACCTGGTCAAAGATTTATTTCCACCATGATTCATATTAACCAAAATAATTTCATTTTTCGGAAGCGGAACTTTCATTTTCCGGATTTCGGAAAATTATGAAATTCAGTTAAACATCGGAATTCAGAATAATTTCGGAACTCGGAAACAATCCGGAATTTAGAAAATTCCGGAATTGAAAAAGACTCCGGATTTCGAAAAAAATCGGATGTTTCCGAATTCCGGAATATTAAAGAAATCAGAAATTTCTAAATTCCGGATTTTTCCGAATTCCGGAATTATTCCAAAATCGGAATTTTCCGAATTCCGGAATTTGTCCGGTTTTACTTTCGGGAGTCCGGAAAGTAATTCTGGAATCGACTATCCCTAGTTTATACACAACCTTTCGGAACACTAAGCTAGTAGCTGTCTACAAACAAACAAGTAATGCAAAGCATTTTGTATCCTGCAATACGTCATGTATTAAAATCCGACAGCAGTTTCAGTATCTATCCTGAAATTGCATGTATCTAGTTACTGGAAGCTGAGGTATGAAGAATTGTATTGTGTCTTAACTTTCTGTGTCTTATACAACCCTGCAAACCACTGAATATCTAAACGGCTTTCGTTAAATCCAAGTGGTAGTACTCACAGTTACATCCATTTGTGTCTGTATGATCGTGTTACTAATGCATACTATAGGACAGCGTTAGTAAGTCTTTCTCTGCTCTCCCGTAAAGTTGTGATACGATCTACTACAGAATAAAGAACCAATTATCAATTTAACGAAGTCGTTGTATTACTACTCCGCCTCTGTCAACTCTGGTCGATCTCGTTGACTCGACATATTTGCTTTTTTATACCCCTTTCTTCGTTTACTGAACTAAACAGTAACTATTCTGAAATATACTACTGCGCATGCCTCGTAGATAAATATTTCAGATGCCAATAGTTTCCGTTTTGTCCAAGGAATGTTCTTTTTCTTCTTCCCAGCATGACACTTTTATTACATTATATGAAGAGCATGTAGGTCTAAATACCTCATGTATTACATAGAATGTAGGTTTAACTCTTCCAGCAAAGAAGAAACATGTGATCATAGTATACAACCCACAGAAGTGATAGCTGGCAATACAGTGGTCGTAATCCCTAACAACACAGAGAGTGAGTATTGCCCTGCCAGCTGGTCTAGTGGCTAGCACGTGCGCCTTTGGTGCATGGTGTCCCGGGTTCGATTCCCGGCGGGAGAATATTTATGATTTTTAACTGTCCTCGATGTTTCTGTGTTCGTGTCCCTGTTGTTATAAGTTATTAGAAAAAGCAAGTTAAACGAGTGAAGCAAGTAAAATTAGCAATAAGTAAGTTACTAAGACACATTCGGTGAGTCAGTTAAAAAAAAAGTGGACAATGAACTGGCTGTTCGCGCCGTCCATGCAAGTTCGAATCTATCTCGGCTTGATTTTTTTATCCATTTGAGAGAAAGTATTGTTTCTTTTCGCTAAGGTTGTCTCTTTTCGTATTTTTCGCCGTCGTTCACAATTAAAGTAACTGGCTATTCTTATTCTTTCTACGAATGATGGATCTTCTCTTTGGCTTCATGTCAAACATGCACACGTAATGAAAAGACGCTGTCGATAATAATAATAATAATAATAATAATAATAATAATAATAATAATAATAATAATAATAATAATAATAATAATAATATGAAATATTACTAGCTAACTGGTGTATTTCGACAATATAATTTTATATTATTATGTGGAAATAAGTAAGGCTGGCTGGCGCCCGCCCCCCTAATTTTTTCGATGCGCCTTATGGGTCCACGGTGTCCAACGTTGGTCCCATCTCACTATCACCTCCTGTTCTCTCGATATAAGTTATCGTCATTTTGCCTAAAGAGGGCTCTGCTTGGCTCCATGACTACCCACGGCAATGACTCTTCGTTCATTTTTCGTTGAAGTCGCTTATTTTTCTGATTACTATGAGTGCATACTGTCCAACGTTGCTCCCATCACTCAACAGTTTCCCGTTCTCTCGATATTTTGTTTGTAAGGGAGATATGGCGTTACAATCATTATGTTTGAAGAAGAATTGAGGAAGATATTGCCTTGCCACAAACAACACCTATTATTATTATTATTATTATTATTATTATTATTATTATTATTATTATTATTATTATTATTGTTTTACTTACTACTAATGTTGCCTACCTTTATTTGCAATGCAATGTGTTACTAAAAAGCAAACCAAATAACACTCCTCGCCATTCACGCTCTCTCTGTGTTAGAAGAAAGCACATTTATTATATTATTTTTTCAAATAACACGTTTCACAAGTTACTTCACTTTCAATGTGTAATTTCATATCATCACTAGCAATCATCTTGTTCCGATACGAAAATAACCCCCTCCTGCAAAAAAAAAAGCCTGACCGTAGCGAAAGGGCGTGAACATTCTTTATGCGATGAATCGGGTCCAATATTTCAATAAGTCTCTGCACACAAATATTTCAGTAAAAGAGGAAAAGTTATTCAAACTTTCTGAATACCCATTTATGGGGGAAATTTGGTTCCCTTTGAAGTTTTTAAGAGTTTAAAGGGCCGCCATTTTGAACATTTTCGTCTGATTATTCTGGTTAACGAACTGAAGATATTTCAACAATTAATGTTTGTGCCAAGTTTCATCTCAATCCGCTGAAAATTAGGGTGGTTACACAGCGTTATATATTCACAAATAGCGTTATATATATACAGATAGATAGATAAACAGACACACAGAGGGAGAGAGAAAAAGTGTTTTGCTCCCTTCTCGCACCTGTGGTGCGTCAGAGCTAAACCGGGCCCCTTTGCAAAACGTATTGACCAGCCTGACCTAAACACAAACCTCTTACTTGCTAACGTAGAAACGTGGTCGGGAGGTGTAAGGCATGTAGAAATTGTATTTTTAATAACCATGAGTATGGTTTACTTCCATGTTTTTCTTTTTACTTTTTGCAGCTACATCGGAACGTTCAATTTTTATTCTTTACTAATTGCAAATAGCGTTTACATTCAAAATATGAGGAATTTTGGTGGCATTTGTTCGGATATTTTTCTCTTTTGAAATGAAGAAAAGAATAAAAGCAATACGCAAAGACAAAAAGTATTATCAGTACTAAACCTTACCAATAATAATTGCTACGAAAGACTAAATACGATCTCTTTTACCATCTCTCATGAGCTGCATGTATTATAAACAAAAATTTTTAAAAATGTCCTCACCGAAGATTCGAACTGGCGACCTTTGCATTTGTAAGCCAGCACCTTAGCCACTACACCAACATCATAGCATGGTGAACGTTTAGTTTTCGGCGTATTTGTTGTATTTGTGTTTTATGTTCCCACTTCAACAATTTTTACTCTTTTTTCTAAGTTCAACAGCTGTTTCTGGCTTTCTCTTTCGGTGTCGTTCTTTATTTACATTATGCACCATTCGTATTCACAGCTTGTGTCCCTCTGCAATGTCTTATTCAGATTAAACTTTTCTTTTTGCCCCTCAGTAAACATTTGATTGATTTAATTCTCATACTCTCCACGGATGGAGAGCAGGAATGCCAGACTCGTAAAACAGGTGTACATTTACTTTCCTGACAGATCATACATATTCTGGTTCCAGGCTATCATACCCAATTTTTAGATTTGGCAATTCCCAAAATTTAAGGGGGAGTGGTCCTATGTATTCCTGTCAAAATTTAGGGGTTGGGCCAAGGTACCCCTGCTAAAGTCTAGAGGGATGGTCCTAGGTACCTCTAGGTCATTGAACCTGGGCCAAGGGCATTAAACTTTGACCTATGATGTCACAAATCCCGGAGTCAAAGTCCAGATGTGCCTCAACTGCTGCCATTACTACTGTCAGCCTAACAATACAATACACTTACACAAGATAAATTATGGACTACCATGCACATTTGGTTGGGTAACTCGCCAAACAGAAAACTGTGAAATTATTTTCTATGAATCTGTTTGAAATGAAGAACGTGGCAATGGCTATTCATAAATACGATAATGTTTAACAAAACTTACGTTAATTTTGTGTAAACTAAGGATAAAGAAAACATTCTTTACCAAATGTATTTTACGACTATGAAAATAGAGGTATACACTACTTTTTAAATTAAAACTTAGGAAGCAAAATGTTTTGAATGAAATTGTATGGTAAGAAAAGTCTTACAATGACTGTTTGTATATACGTTAATATTGAACAAAAATTCTTTTAATGTTTGGTAAAATAATAATAAAGAAAGTACTGTTTAGCATTTCAGTGTAGCAAATATATGTCATGTTCCTAAAAATGTATGAGTAGACACTAGAATAACTTTTATAGGATATAAACTGTAGGCCGCACCAGAGGTTGCAACACTTTTGAAAAAGGGGTTTTAAGAAGGAAATTTCTCTAATTATCTTCAAATTCTCTTTCGACTTACGTCCTGCACATATTTTGGGTTAAGTGACTCGAATGCATGTTTTGTTCTGCAGAAAGTGATGTGCGAACCTTAATTCTAGGATAAATATTGATGATCCAGTAGCTACTTGAATGAGAGTCTAAGATTGTGAAAGAGTTTGTGACCATTTTGGACGACATCATGAAAATTGGGAATTTCCGGGGTCAAAGTTTGGTAAACTTTTAATATGATATTCAGTACACATAATACTACAGACAACCGTCGAGAAACCTTTTGTAGGAATCTCTTGAGGGTCAAACCATATCTTCAGGCGACCATATTTGAATCACAATACAGTCGAATGGATATAGCAAAAATATTTATTCGCTTATTGACCCGGTAAACCAAACAAGGGGCAATTTCCAAGCTGTAAGACTCCATTACCCTTCAACCTTCCCTAATTAGTGCCCTTATCTTGCACACTGCGTGTGTTTTGACCTCATCAGTGTGCTGGACACCCAAGGAAACCCTCCAATACCGAAAGTGAAGCGTCTATCTCAAGAAATGCTACTTCTAAGTTTCTGTAAAATATTTTAAATCTTGAAATTTTAACGCTCATAATTTATACACGAATGATCTCGAGGATTTTTCCGTTTGCGTAATTCTTTAATATGTAAAAACGAATCGATTGAGCATAGTATCGATATGAAGTCGTAGTAACACCCCGCGACCTTCCCCAGTCAGAAAAATTGTGTGGTATACAAAATGGCGGACTTCAAGATGTCTGCAATGATGTAGATGCAATCGCTCAAAACAGTTTCTACTCTACTTTTAATTTGCAACTTTCTCTTCTACTCTGACCACGCCCTATCCCGAAATTTCTTTCTAATAGATACATATATCAAAAATAGCAGACCTTATGTCATAAAGCGATGAAGATGGGCGGGACATTGAGTTCACATTCTCATGTGTTTGAAAATTCTAATCTAAATTGATGTGCCAAACATACTCATTTAACGTTAAAATAAGTATTGTTTGATATCCAATATGGCGTAATCCAAAGGTTCTCTCGTGAGATCTATACAGTATTCAATGGGATTTTCGTATCAATACCCACCTGGAACATTTATTATCCTCTCGCCACGCGTACTGTCTTTATTGGTTTGTCCCTTTACTTTTGACTAATGCTGCATACAAATTAGCATGAATGTTTTTCAACAAAATTAAACAGGTGGTCTCCATTTAATATTCTCATACTAATAAATACTTTAGAAGTTGACGCAAGGGTGGATATTGAAGCCCAGAAGTAAGAGGGGAGTCATCAATAGATATAATCTTGAAGTGCTATATCAGGAAAATTCAAGCCCAGGAAATGGGGGTCCAAGCAAATTTTCATGCGTAACGGACTTATGCGATAAGGTTTGTAGCAGACCGAACAACATGCAAACAAATTCAGGTTCACCATTCGAGTTCATTTTGGTATTAATTACGACTAACATTCTTATTCCTTTTAGACAAACACTCCAGCTTACTAAAGGCACTCCATCCCTTACGCCTTATGAATTAAACTTCTATATCTCAGGCTCTTTGCCCCTGGGGTATATCTCAGGCTCTTCACCGGGGTCCTTTCCTCGCGGTGTCTTTTCTGCAAGTCCCTTTTGACATGAAGCTCTTTGATCCCGAGCCCTTTTGACGCAGAACTCTTTTAAGTGAGGGCCTTGTGACAGGGTATCTTTTTACTCGGGCCTTTCTATCCCCGCCTTTGCCCAAGCCCTTTCTGACATAGAGTCGAAGGTTTTATGAGCCAGTTTATTCATATCTTGGGCGAAATTATTGTTATCATGTCAAATCCATATCCCATCAGGTGAGATATACCTTTGAATACATGCCTGAAAATGTCAAAACTATTAGAACAATTAACAATATTGTCAAAAGTATTGTATGGAGTTAATCACTATCCCCCTATATTGTTCTACGTTGTTATCCGATTGTTAATAAATATCAAAATCTAGAAACGAGAATCAGTATAAATAAACAATAAACCAGATTATATGAAACGATTTTGGGGTGAACGTTCAAAACTGAGGTTGTAGTTTTATTCCTAAGGTATTCAGTTACGCACATTTTAATAGGTTCATATACATCTTTTGCATTATGATTTATCATTTGAGATATCCAATTTAATTTTGTAAAATAGTCATTTAAATTAGTACCAAATAAATAAATAAATATTGTTTCCAATATACATGGCATTTTCACCGGTTACGTTTTCTACTTATTATTATTACTTACGTTTTCAACATGGAAATTGTTTCAGCTTATGTTTGTAATATGATGTGAATAAATAGCTTTTTTATTTTATTTTCGATAATCACAGGCCATGCGAGGGGTTACTACAAAATTGTTCCATAAATGGTTATCCAATAGAATGCTGCTCTCACTTCAAGAATGCAACAAAAGGAATCTTCAACTGTGTCTCAATAAAATCAGATCAACAAAGGTGAGTTCTAAAATAACCAACATGGCTCCATCAGAAATAATGTTTGTTAATTAAAATAAATCTTTTTCTTATACTCTTCTTCCCCCAATACTTCTATATTATTTTGTATAAAGTTGTAGAATATAAATTTTGAACCTAGTTATTTTTACCGTGCTTTATCACGATTATTAGAAAGAATGAAATCCATAGATTTCCAGAAAACTGTTCTATATTTGGATGTTAAGATTTTTCAATTTGAGCCGTCAAAGTTTTTTTCAAAGTTCCGAATTCATATTCGTAAAGACTGCTAAAGATTAAGTACATCTACTCACGTCAGAACCATTCGTCTTGGTATTACATAGCGTAAACAATACAATTCTGCAGTGTCCTTATTGATGGTACATGACAATAGATGTATTAATTTTGTTATAATTAAGTTATCCTGTCGCGTTCCAGTTCCAAGAGAAAGACAATTTAGAAAATATAGCACCCTTAATGCGATTTCTTTTAGGTAATTAGAAGGTACAGAATTGAAGAAGGATTGTCGGCTTGTATAGGGTCAAACTGGTAACTATAATCCCAAAAGTTATACTATCAGTAGTGTAGTCATATGCAGTATAGTCTCTGAGGTTACAGGTAATTAAGAAGCGTACGCGAGTGTCTTGATACGATGTCTTAACTAAATTTTTATTGTAAAAAGTTTGGCTTGGTTCTTTTCTGTGCTCGTTTTCCTTGCATAGGTATAGTTAATTCCTGCCCAGATAATATGAATAAATTGAAATTACTATTGCAAAAGCTATTATTGCCTGTTAGGTGAAACAAAAATCCGGGGGGAAAAGGTTGACAGAACATAGGGAAAACAGTTTTATGATGGTGATACAGAACGAGATACGTTCATTGGAATTTGAGGATAATTTACTCTTCCAACGTTCAATGGTCCAGTTAGTCAAGTCGACATTTTAAACAGTGAAAACAACTTTTTGGATTGCCTTTGGCTAATGTGAGTCCCTAAGCTTTGAGTATACTACCTCCCTCAGTTAATTTATAAAAAAAATATCCATTCAGGAAACTATATGGAAAACCGATTCCAGCATCCAAATTCCTGACCATCGTGAGTGCTGATAGCATGAAACCAATATCAAGGACCGTTAAAATTGCATTTCCCAGTACCAAAAATATCCCTTTATATAGTTTGTATATGCTAGTTAGGGAATTGAGCTGTGTTAAATTTGTGGAGAATCAAAGTTGATTAAAGCTTAAAAATGAATGCTAGTTCTATTTTTTAAGAAATCCATTTGGAAATTCAGCCACCGTTCTAAGGTATGAGGATATGTATAAACAAGGCCTTCAATTATACCACCGGAACATTGCGTATGTTTATAAACATCTCGGATGGGAATAGGAACTCACTGATTATATCCCTATTATATTCTGCGGTTTTAATGTTTGAAAGGGATTTCGAGCAATGCATTCACCCAGTCAATTTAAGTCATAATAACCCATGAGGGGTGAATGAACTCCCTGACATAGCTTTAAGTGCGTTTTCTATACTGAAATTTTGGATGATGGACGGTGTTTCATATGTCTTTGAGTCGAATATAATCAAATGATGAAATGCCGAGGTTTCTCATAAGGTGAATATTGTTACATGTATAAATAGGTCCGACCAGGTAGAGTAAATACTATCAGTTTCTCCTGATTACACTTTTATACTTTTGATATCTGGCCCAAGGTCAAGGACATAAGGTGTATAGTATCACATTTTTCTTCTTTAAAGTTCTTTCAGATTAACGTCCCACGATTATGCAATTACAGGTTAGGAAAAACGAATCACGTCTTCAGAATGCCAAATATGATTACTTTGCCTAAACTCCCAAATTTTGGTTAGAAGCATAGGACCGATTCTTAAATTTTTAAATTGTAAAAACAGAAAATTTGGTATTTGATAGTATAGATATATGGTATATACATTTGAAAGTGTCAGTGACCTACCTCGCTTCCTTTCAACGGTAAAAATCTTACAGCGCACTGAATCTTGTAGGCTTTAATCAATTTTAAACCCTGATGAGGGTTTATCACGTTATACTGTCATATAGTTGAATACTTGGGTCTATCTCTTTTACAAGACAATTATATAATAACACACTTATTTTAAATTTTGAGAGAGGTACTAGGACCGCCACTTAAGTTTGAGAATTACTGCTTTAAAATTTAGTATGGTAGTATAGGACCAGGGTGGGTAATCCTGTAAGATTGGGTGACCCTTCCTTTTTTTGTTAAATGCCAACAATTCAAATTTCACGGGTCGTGACCTATTTTATTATATTTAATGAGGTCTTATGATTCTATATGGCAATATGGGTAAATCCAGAGGCCCATTCATTTCATAAAACATCAGAACAGTGAAACACACTTATAAAAGTCGGGAATAATAGATAGGAGCACTCCTTAAAATAGGAAATTGTCGAAAATCAAAGCTTGGTTAGCGGTTTTCAGTACCAAATCCTATAAATTTGTAATTTTGAGTGGCCCTTCTACGGGCAAAAATGCCGAAGTTTACTACGTGCTTACCACGTGGTCTTTCATTGTCCTAATTTATGTTCTTAGTTAAAGCTTTGCTATAGCATATGGTAATATGATTGGTTACAGGGATAATTCTCGTTTTAAACGACGTAGTTACTTTAATGCATTCTTCATAAATTGTGGGACAGGTACACTGTTCTAACCCTTACAATTTGGAATTTTTTCGTAACAAAATTAGGTGAATATTCGGTAAGAAGAGTACAAATACCTGTGTAATTTTCGGTGTTATCGTCTATTCGCTTTTAAGGTAAAATATGTATAAAACCTAATTTTAAAGGTTTTTGACCTATTATATGTTCTCTCATGAAGTTTCAGGACATGCTTATCCAGGTTAGTAAAGGGGTCAGTCCTCTTCATTAGGATATGGGAACGTTTATGCTTTTCTTTATAATTTAAGTGGCTGCATTTGTCGACCTTTTAAATTTAAGAATTTTGGGAAGTATTCATAGGTAAATGTTGTTAGGACTCGAATGTATACTTCTCTAAATACATTTAGTCTCGCTTATCACTTTTTATGGGTTCAACTTGTTAAAAATATATAATCACATATAAAAATTGATATTTGATGGAGGTCTTAAATTTTGAAGGGGGAGATTGAATTAGCCGAAGCGCGAATTTCGAATGTTGCACTTAATGTCAACTAATATAGATTATAAGATAAGATTGTAGGGATGAATGCAAGGTCTCAATGTTTCAGTGAAAATGATTGTCTAGATATGCTCCATACAATTCGAAAGGAGTGAACTTGACTCTCTTTTTAAATTTTGGAATTATAAAAAATCGTGATTGTTCCTCAGGACCAGAGGAAATTTGAATGTCTTTTCATTGATAAATATTGCCAAAACACAAATTTGAGATTAATGGTCTTATACGTATATTATTTTAACACTTCCGAACAACTCATAGTTAAAAGTCGTTGGTGTAAACAATTATTATTTGGAAGCTGATAGGTAGTTAGTAAAGCCAATTGATGTAAAACAATTACAATTTCACACTTAAAACTTTACTTCTAATTCGTTGTCTAAGATCAGTGGTGGTGAGTTATTCAGTATGTACTGTGATTGGCTAATTGTTTTCAAACTACTGTTTATTTATTCCAAACTTTTGTTAAGTTATAGTTAAATCTTTACTATTTTCCCTATCACTGTTTGTTAAGTTTAATTTTAGTTTGAAAAAAAATTATGTAATCATATTATTATTTATAGTCTAATGTCTTTTGTGAAATTTTATTCTTTTTCTGTCTTCCAGGGACTAAATAAAAAATCAAACCTAGGTTTATATGTCCCTGGGATATGTGAATAGCGAGAAATGCATTTTGCTTCATTCTGATATAGAGTAACATGCGCACTTTTTACAAGAGTAATATTCACTTTGCATCCAAGAAAATATATATAGTATAATTCATATGTAGATATAATCATAGCAAATTACAAAAACAAATATAAGTAGATAAAAATATACAGATATATAAAAATCGAAACCTAGCATACTTGGTGATAGATAAACGCAGACGAAGCACTTCTAAAGGCATGCCTTCGTCAGTTGCACTCGAATTCAACATCTTCACAGATCGTGGGGTAGTGTGATGACATTACACAGCTCATTTGTATGATGACATAGGCATTCTTTACGATCTTAGCGGTGATTAGTAGCTCATTTCAGGAATTTAGTGTTTTCGCTAATGTTCTTCGTACGCCGTTCCATGTATATATAGTGAACAGAAGTTCTAATATATGTCCATGGAATATATTGATCCATGGAAGAAACAAGAAACATTTCCAGGTTCAAACTGAAAATTAAGAAGAAAACAAGAAATTCATTAGTCCAAGGACCTGTAAAAAAACCGAAAACTTAGTAATAATAATAATAATAATTTATACATATTCATATTGAAATCCATGAATATATTATGTTTCGTGACATTGAGCTGAGTTGTAAAGTAAATGCTTTGTACGAAACTTACCTCTTACTTATTTCCACTGCCAATCACATTTTCACACAATTTCCATGTGTCATCTGAGAAATCGAAGAAATTCTTGTTGGGCACTGACAAAACCCCCATTCTAATGACCGGGAAAGGAAAAGTGAAGCAATCATTTCCATCTCAAAGTCTCATTTGACATTAACTTCTGGCACTCTAAGCGCCTTCTCGGGCCCTTGAGACTTAATTTCATTGGCTGATAGACACAAAATTTCTAAAGAACTGTTTCCACAACAAACGACCACGTTAGTACAAGATTCGCGGCTATACCGCGTAATACCGGTGTCACAGGGATTTTTTCCTCTGGAAACTTTTACCCCCTGGAAAGTTTTACCCCCTGGAAATCTTTATTCCCTTGTCGGTTTCTGATAATTTCAAAGGAAAAGTCAAAAGTTACATTAAAAATTCATATCATTGAAAGTGATCTCTCAGTGTATGCACTCACTTCGGGCAAGATACATTTAAATCCGAAGATTTGGTAGGGGGTGAAAATTTCCTAGGAAATTATTACCCCCTTGTCAGTTATTGGTTACTTCTAAGACAAGCTCAAATGTTACATTATAAATTGATACCACTCCGCAATATCTCTTAACAGACACAGTCACTTTGGGCAAGATGGCTTTAAATCCGAAGATTTGGTAGAGGGTAAAAATTTACTAGGAAATTATTACCCCCCTGTCGGTTATTGGTTACTTCAAAGACAAGCTCAAATGTTACAATATAAATTGATACCACTCCGTAATATATCATAACAGACACAGTCACTTTGGGCAAGATGGCTTTAAATTGGAAGATTTGGTAGGGGGTAAAAATTCCCTAGGAAATTATTACCCTTCTGTCGGTTATTGGTTACTTCAAAGACAACCCAGATAGCACAGAAAAATTTTTAAAAATGTTTAGAAATTTGCAAAGGCAAACTAAAAAGTTTGCAAAAAACTTGCCTTTTCAAATTAGAAAATTTGCCGAAAGTTCAATGCAAATAACGAAGTTGACGCTGGCTGAGTTTGCAGCAAAGTTGCCTCAGAAAATGAAAACATCTGCCAATACAAACGAAATGTTTGCGACTGCACAGCAAAAAAAGTTTGCCAGGACTTTGCTGCATATATTTTGTGCAAATTTTCTTTGACAAAATTTCCGAAAATGAGCTGATAAATTTGGTGAAAATATTAAAAAGTTTGCAGCAGCATTGCAGAAAGTTTTTTCACGATCGCAAGATCATGTTTGCTGCAAATGTATCAGGTAATGTTTGCTGCAAATTTATAAAGTGAAACCTAACTTTATGAAACATGAAAATTTGTATAATGTGGATCCGTCTTTTCTTAGTGGCAAGCATTAAACATATTTAGCTACTTGCCAAAGATAAGAAACTTACGAACGATAAACGCACAGACAAAGGATATCGCAATTTATCTACTTACTCAACGATCATATTCCTGTACTTACTCTCACACACATTCACAAAATAACGTCAGGCTGCCTGGGTCAATAAAAACATTTGATAAGAGACCAATGAGTTCATTCTGGAATCCTCTTGTGCATTGTTTTTTCTCGATTCTCACTTCCCGCTTGTTTTGTCACAGTTGATGTAGCGCAGTGAATTCTGGGTACGATGCGCGTGCACTCGGTAATATCATCACATATTTGCTTTCAGCAATTTTTTCGAAACAAGTTTTTTACAGAGTTGCAAACTGTTTGCGAGGGTCTAGGTCAAAACCCCCACAGCCAAAACCCCCACACTCAAGAAATGTCAAAACGCCCACACGATCGGTCATAACTCCCACACAAATGGACAAATCCCCCAAACGCACGAACGGTCAAAACCCCCACAGCCAAAACCCCCACACTCAAGAAATGTCAAAACGCCCACACGATCGGTCATAACCCCCACACAAATGGACAAATCCCCCAAACGCACGAACGGTCAAAACCCCCACAGCCAAAACCCCCACACTCAAGAAATGTCAAAACGCCCACACAATCGGTCAAAACCCCCACACAAATGGACAAAACTCCCACACATAGCAACGGTCACAGTCTCCACATAAATGGACAAAACCCCCACACAAATGGACAAAACCCCCACACAATCGGACAAATCCCCCACACTCTGAAAATACCGTGATTGCACGTCTTTGTTGCGGCTCTTTACGACGCCCACTTTAGTGTTTCTGTCATTACAAAACAGTGCAAGAAGAATAGTTGCAACATCGGTTTAAGTGGAATAAAAAATGTTATTAAAAAGTACAAGGGCAAGACTCAACCAATATCATTTCAGAGTGTGGTAGATTTGACCGATTGTGTGGGAGTTTTGTCCATTTGTGTGGGGGTTTTGTCCATTTATGTGGGGATTGTGACCGTTGCTATGTGTGGCTGTTTTGTCCATTTGTGTGGGGGTTATGACCGATCGTGTGGGCGTTTTGACATTTCTTGAGTGTGGGGGTTTTGGCTGTGGGGGTTTTGACCGTTCGTGCGTTTGGGGGATTTGTCCATTTGTGTGGGGGTTATGACCGATCGTGTGGGCGTTTTGACATTTCTTGAGTGTGGGGGTTTTGGCTGTGGGGGTTATGACCGTTCGTGTGTTTGGGAGATTTGTCCATTTGTGTGGGGGTTATGACCGTTTGTGTGGGCGTTTTGACATTTCTTGAGTGTGGGGGTTTTGGCTGTGGGGGTTTTGACCGGTTCCCGTTTGCGACGGCAAACTTTCAACGCTATATTTTCAAAAAAGATGCAAGTTAATTGCAGTGGTGAATTTATTTTTACAAATCAGCGAAAATTTGCAGATCATATTGAAAGCTTTTAATAAATATTAAGAAATTTTGCCTTCGCAAACTTTCAGATTGTTTGCTCCACTAAACGAAGCAAAAATTTGCCGCAAGTATTCGTGCTATCTGGGAAGCTCAAATGTTACATTATAAATTGATACCACTCCGCAATATCTTTTAACAGACAGAGTCACTTTGGGCAAGATGGCTTTAATCCGAAGATTTGGTACGGGGTAAAAATTTACTAGGAAATTATTACTCCCCTGTCGGTTATTGGTTCATTCAAAGACAAGCTCAAATGTTACAATATAAATTGATACCATTCCTTAGTTTCTCTTAACAGACACAGTCACTTTGGGCAAGATGGTTTTAAATCCGAAGATTTGGTAGGGGGTAAAAATTTCCTAGGAAATTATTGCCCTCCTGTCGGTTATTGGTTACTTCAAAGACAAGCTCAAATGCTACATTATATATTGATACTACTCTGCCCGGTCACAAAACTATGTTTTTGGAAGACCAGTGTATTTCTTTTTAACTTTTACTCATGCAACGAAAGTATTACTTTACTCATAGAAATGAAAAATTATTTATCTTTTGGTGAGAACTTCAGCTCTTTTTTGTATGCAGGTGTTGTTCAGCCGTTCTTATCGTTTCTCACGATAGAACAAAGAACTTGTTGTTTTTCAATGCAACGCTTATCGTCTGGGCAGAGTGCTTCGTCGCAGCAAACTTATTTTTTCTTTCGGTAAAATAGTTTCCAACTTATAGTCTTCGTCACCATGACTGTTCTGCATATACTTTTTTCATAACAACATTTATTAAGATTGGGAATATTTTTGGACACGAAGTTGATATTGTGTGTGAATGATATTGTGTTTGTCGTGTTCTCACGCACTCATGTTACGTCATACTTCCTACTGTGAGAACAAGACATGTGCAAGTGTTCATGTCTTGCAGGAGTCGTAGGTGAAATGTTTCACACACACAATTACCATCGTTCGCACCCTTCCACTAAACTGTTTTACGTATAACAGTAGTGTATAAAAATCCTATAACCAAGGGAAGAATCTATTAGTTTAGACTGCCATACTTTTTTCAACTATTATTTCCAAGCTTCACTCTCACGGGACCAAATCACGTGTTGCCAGTGTTCTCTATTATAACATCGACCTATTGGCATTGTGTATGAATGCAGAAAACTTTACCATTTCTTTGTTATTTTACATAATGCATTCTCAACTCTAAGTCTAGCGGACGGGTTGTTCCCGAGCGTGAGTAGAAGCGAGAGTTAGCAAAAAGAGTTCGTCGTAAGTAGAGTTAGCAAAAGGAATTCGTCGTAAGAGGAGTTAGCAAAAGTTCGTCGTAGAGAGAACCAGTGCAAGACATCGTAGGAAGTCATAGTAGGAAGAACATTGTGTCACTACATGAATATATAAGGTGTGAAGCTAAAAAGGTGAACGAATACCTCCTGGGCATGTAACCTCCTTTTGAAGTCAAGAAACTTCATTAATTGTATTTACCCATTCCCCTTGTCATTATCACGCAGTGAAACTCTCGTCTCAGTGCTAACAGTAAATTTATAGTGGAAGTGATATCTAAACCAGGGCTATGTTTCTAGTGTTCGTATATAGTGCGTGCATATCTACATTTATCACGCAGGATTAAGTGTTTTATTCTTCATTTCGTTCATTCCATTGCCTCAGTGCAATTTCTTCTGTTTGAGCATTTAGCTCTGTAAAGTGAGAATTTTGTGTGTTGCAATATATATATATATATATTTCTTATTCCGCTCCATACCCACATATATTCATATTCAATGAATAGGAATTTACCTAAGTAAATATTATCGTTTTCATTCATGTGTATGTGAATTCCTGTGAGCAGACGGCTTGCCGGTTGCGTATATGTATGCGTGTGCATGCGCAAAAGTAAGTATAATACAACCTGAGTCTCAAAAGCACCAACGTGGCTCATGTCAAATCACTTGTCATATTTCAATATTATCAATATGCGCCCAAACAGAGTATGAGCCTGGACCAGAATTGTTATCAGCTGTTTTCTTAGGGAGCTCTTCGGGAGCCAGCACCCAAGGGAAACGGTAGGTAGCAATTTCAATGACGCCCGAACTAGCGACACGAGCCAAGACCGTCAGTGATTTGTGCATGGAGACGGTAGTTATATATGAATAAGGGGAACAGACAGAATGGCAGGAGGACAAAATGGCAGGGGACATAATGGCAGGAAATAATGGCAGGAGGACAAAATGGCAGAGGACGAAATGGCAGGGGACAAAATGGCAGGCGGACGAAATGGCAGGAGGACAGAATTGCAGGAAGTTAATTTGAATTATCGGGTTTGAAACTATTTTCTTTCTTGCTTGATAAACCAAGATTTCAACATAAATTTTCGATTTATTCATAATGCTCCAAAATTCGAACTGCTAATAATATTTCAATTCTAATTGACAGTCATCTACAAACACCTTACTATTGCAAGCTTTCTATCCATACCAGCAGTGTCTTAATGAAAGAAATTGGTTTTATTTGTTTTCTTTTTTATATATATTATTTAAGATCCTTTCGGGTATTACTAGAAGGAAGCAGCTTTTATCTTTATTTCTCACTGTGATCTGTATATGCTCAAGTGAAGACAAACAGTTTCAAAAGTTATTGAAGTTATTTGCAAAACATTTTAAGTAACAAGCAAAAAAAAAGGTAAATACATAATCCTCCATATTAACTTGCGAATAAACTAACCTCGGTATTGTACAAAGGATCAGATACTTTCTGTGGCAAAGAAAACGAATTAAAGTTGGTTGATTCGACTCGTTCCGAAGTTTTTGACGAGAGGATATGTAGGATGTGTACTCATTATTTTCTGGTGACTGTCTCTAGTATTTTTAAGTCTATAAAATATGCACAGGGGCAAATTCAAGGGAAGCTCGGGGCAAAAATCATCGGATGAAACAAATTGTAGAGTATTCACAAGAAACACTAGAACTTTCGGTAGACATAGGATCTCCGTTTTCAATATATAGGATATGATCAATTGGGGAACAGGAAAATTCGATGTAGGAAATTTCGGTGTAAGAAAATTCGGTGTACGGAAAACTCGGTGTGGGGAATGTTAGGTGTAAAGAGAGATTCATTGTAGTAGGCCGTAGGATTTATTAAAAACTAAACTTTGAGGATAACTGAGCGTATTAGTTTTAAGTTCAAATTTTGTGTAGAACGTACTTTTAATGTCTACTATCATTTTTACTGTTTACTGCCTACTTTATATTGCTTTATATTGAATTGTATTCCTGAAATTATTTTAATTCTAGATTTCGACGGATTTTAACATTTTATGGCCCTTACATGACGCGAAATTTGTTTTTCGAAGTCCGTTCGTGTGATTTAGCGAAGCGACCATCGCTACCAATCGAGATTTAATTTAAAACTTAAGTTCTTATGCTGTTTTGGAGGATGTCTCCTAGATTTTTCTACTTCTAAAAAAATGTAGGTTACTGGATGGGTAAAGTTGAAAATTGTAGATTTTTCAAAAAATGTTCTGACGATTTTATGTCTATTTTATAAATAAATATTTAAATCTAAATTCTTCAAAAATGACTTTGTTTATGTTACTCAAAGGTGTAAAAATAAATGCCTCAACTAAAGTATCTACGGCTGATTGGAGGAGAAGTCAATAAGGAGTCAATAGGGTTGCAGTACTTGTTTACCTTAACTTAAGGCAAACAAACTAAAGTGTCTGATTGGAGGAGAAGTCAACTATTTGTACAACTATTATCTGATAAAACCATACTGCTTTATATTACCCTTTCCACTAAGACTTTTTTGATCAATATATTTTTGCATCTTACATATGTATATACAGAGTGATTCTTTCAAAACTCACGTATTTCAAACCCTGCTCCCGCCAAGTGAACTCTGTGGTGGACAAACACCGTGTACGTGGGTTTTCTCGGGGTTCTCCCGTTTCCTCCCACTTTATTTATTCCACCATTTCATTCATTCCTCATAATCACTTCTCCTTTAGGCTAACCGGCATAACCGTGGGACGTAAAACTCAAAGATTTCATTTCATTTTTCACGTATTTCATTTGGCTCTAAAATTTCTAACTGAAGTCCGATTTTCATGCGGTTTATTGCAAATCATCAAGAAGGATGGGAGATTTATGGGACTATGTTTACTGGTTTAAATTCATCCGGGGTAATATAGAGCAGGCCGCAAGAAAAACAGCAAATATTCGCCATTGTAAGTTACAGTTCGAATGAGATATTGGATATTTGAAGCAAAATTGAAGAATACAAATTAAGTGTTAGTGGTAACACACATAAATCACATGTTGAATAGAGATTTCTTGGGTGACTTAGAGTCGGTAACAGATATCTTCCACAACATCCGCCAGCGATGTCCGACCCTTCCCTGTCTTCCTCAGAAGCGATCCTGTTTCCTGCAATTTATTCACTAACAACCATATTATGTTTCTGTCTGGGGCAGAACGTGAAGCAAAATGGTGCTTTTAGTTGTTCCTATAACTATTCTCTGAACTTATAGTTGTAATTGTTTTATTTCTGACAAAAAGTATCAGATTCATTGTGAGATGAAAAGTAGTTCATAGTAATACCCCGCAAAAGACATGAAACAGATATTGGATTCAAGGCAAAATAATAATAATAATAATAATAAATTTGCTTTTCTTGAAATAGGTAATAACATTTTATTCGTTACATTTTATGGTTTTCGTTTTCACAATATAAAGTGTCGTAAATTATCGTAAGTGATAATATTCAATATGTATTACACCGAATCTACCTTACACCTGAATTTCCCCACACCGAGTTTTCCGTACACCGTATTTTCTGTACACCGAGTTTTCTTACACCAAATTTTCCTACACCGAAATTTCCCACACCGAATTTTCCTAGACCCGATTAATTGTATATATGTCATATGATTAATTGTATATATGTCATGTGCAATTTGATAAGGTAATAGTATGAACACAAGAGAGAGCATTTATCAACGTTTAAAGATACGCAAGTCATTACACAATTTACTTCATTAATAAATATGATTTAAGTGTCGTTATATCAATCTTTCGTGGACTCGTCGTAACCTGGAAGAATTCTGATAAATTCTACATCAAACTAAGACGGAAATCAGGACACATTTTGCACATAAATTTACAAAAAGAGACGAGACTTTTACAAACACTTACGACACGAGACGACAAAACCTGAATTCTCATCTCTTCTGGAGGGCAACGCTATGAACAAGCAAGCTAGAAATCAAATATGCACGGTCATGATTCCTTTAAGCTGCACTGAGCTGTAAATATACCCAATATTGCATTGGGGATGGAAGGGGAGCGATTAAAGTGGAATGCCTGTCCAGTGAAATTCAGGAAAACATTTCTGAATTACGAAAAAAAGAAAACATAAAAATACATTTTCAGGGTAACTCTTACAGCCATTACGTTATTATAAGATTAATGCTACTTCTGAAACTGATTTGATTGAATATATATTTGGATAACGAAACTACTTTCATAAGTTTTTCAAAGTATCAAGTTTGAGAAGAACGAAGTTTGTCTTCCACTGTTGTTATCTCGTTGCTCATAGATACCAGTGATGAAATAATTGGTCGAAAATCACGCGGTCGCTTCTTACATCAATTCATGAAGAAAATTAGTTCCAATATTAGGTACCTAAGTTCAGTATTAACACAAAAGAAAAAACTAGCCTCTTGCAACCATGCGTAGCACATTTTAATACTTACACTTGAAATAAAAATATGGCTGGATAAAGACGATTGCCTTTGTCTTTGAATTTCATATGTGAATAACAATATAGGGCTTTTCAGATAGAGGAGGGGAGGGGCAGGTTTTATTAAACAAGATCGTACACCTGATATGTTTTAACTATAGGCAACTTGTACTTGCAGGCTTAACTCAATCTTCTGAATTCAAACGACAAATACCATTAAGATGTTCAAGAGAATAACGTATCAACATTATTACATACTACAGACACAAAGATACCACTAGGCTCCAAAGTTTCAAAATTATATTGTGTATGAAAGCAGTTAGTAGATTTAATTCTTTGTCACATGGTAGCTAGACCCTGAGAGAAATTCAGAGGGAGTCCACGGGAAAATTCTTTCGTCATAAATAAAAGTTGTACTACTTAGAATTATTATAAAACCAATATATCAATTGGAAGATGGTTAAAAAGAAATAAATTCAAGAAAAAAGTTAAGACATGGATAACTGATATTTACCCTCGTTTACGCTCTTGGTTCAATTTAGCTGTATTTATATGCTTTGGACATTTGGGGTAGAAATGAATAAATTGAGAACCGTTACCTACTAACAAACACAATAGGTAAAACCTAAAAATACGAGCCCTAGGAGTTATAATGTTTGCCAAATTAACTTCCTGCCATTCTGTCCTTCTGCCATTTCGTCCGCTGCCATTTCGTCCTCCTGCCATTTTGTCCGCTGGCATTTCGTCCTCCTGCCATTTCGTCCGCTGCCATTTTGTCCTCCTGCCTTTATTTCCTGCCATTATGTCCCCTGCCATTTTGTCCTCCTGCCATTCTGTCCTAAATTCATGAATAAGTACTAATAATATTGGAATAGGAAATTTTATTAATCATATTTTCTTTTTACATGTTTTCCGAATATAAATAATAATAGTAAAACAGTATTTTCGTACTCGTGTAGTGTTCTGTATTATATGTTCTTCATTTGAATTCTATTTACATTTTTTATTTGCGACTAGTAATTGTATTTTCATCATGGCTCACCAACAAGTTGACATACTTAAGATGCTTGAACAAATGCAAGTTGAAAATAGAGAACATTTTCAGAAAACTGAAGAAAAATTAGATAGGCAAGAAGAAAAATTAGATAGGCAAGAAGAAAAACTAGATAGGCAAGAACAGGCACAGAAAGAAAACAAGGAAAATTTTGCAGAAGTAAGAGAGATATTAGATAGGCAGGAACAGGCACAGAATGAGAATAGGGTAAACCTTGCTCAGTTACAGGTACAAATAGAAGCAGTTGAAATTAAATGCGATGAGGGAACTACCAAAATAGCTGATAGAATACAAGCGTTAGAGAACAAAGTAGATTAAAATATTGAAAGAGTTCAGGGGGGAATCGAACACAATACAATAGCTATTCAGCAAAACCGAGATAACATAGAACTTATAGTCCGCGACGTACATTCAATGGGAATGAAAGTAACCAAAAACACAAATCATTTAATGGGTATGTCTGAAAGATTAGAATTGACACAAGTACAGATAGAGGCTAATCACACCATTTGTAACGCTAATAAAGAACGTTGTCTCCTTGCGCACAGAGAAACTGAAAGTCACTTAGACGAAATACACGACGAAGTCGTAGATTTGAAAGAACAGATTCGAAAGAACGAAAAGTCACTTCAAATGTGTTACCAAGAGATTAGACAGTTAGATTATCACGTTAAAGTTAAAAATGAACAGACCTTCGAGAACAACGCCGAAATTAAAGTAGCACAGCGCGGAATAGGAGAAATTAGGCACGATTTGGCGTTAGTATACCAAAAAGTAGAAAGAATCGAAAACAAATCAAGGGAATCGGAACCTAATACCAATAGTGACATTCATGTTAGTACGGAATACCAACCTAACAGTGATACAGCTTATACTGAGCATAGTGAAATTAGCAGTAGCGACGAAACTCATGTTAAAGCCATTACCAATAGAAATTTTAGACGTAATAATCGTGAAACTAGACATAGGGAAGTAGAAACAACTAAATTAAAAGACCACCTTACACCGAAAATTATTGCGTATTTACCTAATTTTAAAGGTGATCCCGCTACTGAGTCAGTACACACATATCTACGCAAGTTAGCATTAGCCGTGGAAGTTGCCAAATTGTCAGAAAAAGCCTTAGTACAAGCCATACCTCATGTATTGGAGGGTGTAGCCTTAAGCTGGTATTACACACGTAATGAGGAATTTAAAAATGTAAAAGAGGTTAAAAAATCGTTAGTTGAATCTTTCGCAGGAGACGCGACGATACAGATACAGCACAGGCTGTCAGCTTGTAAAGCAACTCGATTCAATCCCAAGACCCATGATTCAGTGCATGCTTTTATTTTAGACCAGTTTAATAAACTTAGAGGATTGACACCGCAATTACCCGAGAATTTGATATTAACAGACATTATACACATGTTACCTCAGAGATTTCGTACGGAACTTTATTTACATTCTTGCACTAATATTAGAGAATTTTTGGCGTCTATTCAGAAATTAGAAACACTGTATTTTCAACAAACTAGAGAGGAAAAACATACGCAGGGTAACAATTCTAACAATAGACAGAATCAAACTTCTCAGAATTATCAGAGATCTTTTAGTTATGGTAATAATAATCAGAATAGGTATTACAATCAGAAAGTTAATAATACCAAGGCTCAAAGAAACGGTAATTGGAACAGGAGAAATGCAAATGATCGTGACAATAACGATCGAGAACCACGTTCTCGTAATCAGAACATTAATCACGAGCAAAATCGGAATCGTAACCCTCATAATTACAACAAACGACCAAAACCACGTAATGGTAATTCTAAGGATAAAAGGAATGATCACCGAAAAAATAAAAACAATAGACAATTTTGTGATCGTGATAAAGACAAAAATCACCGGAACGACGAACGAAATTATGAAAGGTCAAAACATTCGTCAGAAACGAGACTCCGACTTTCAGGAAAACTAAATTTAATGTCCAGTTTTCGTTTTTAGGTTACTTAGGTATAATTTAGTGTATTTGTAGAATTTTTAAACTTTACATTAATACTTATTGATCCTACGACAGGTGAATATATAGGTTTGCACTCCATGTACAGGACAAAACTTTAGAATCCGACGCCTGAAACCCGAAAAATTTGGTTAACTTTGGCACAAAGGCAACTCCCAGAACACATTTTACAAGATTTAAATTTCGTAACACCTGACACTGCGAATAATCTTACTTCTCTTACTCCAGTGGGAAATTTCATTTATCTAAACTCAATGAGGAAACAGAAGAGGAAAGTGTGAATGGTAATCCGAAAGATGATTCCCAGGTAAAGCAAGTTCAAACCAATAATTTAACATCTGCCCCTTTGTTATCTTTATATTTAGGAGATCCTTTGTTGAAATAGTATTTCAACACTTCTTACTGGCAACCTTCATTTGCCAAATTGATCGTTCCGAACTTGATAGGAGGACTTCTATTGAGAAGAGGCCTATTTTGAGGAAAAAAGCCAGATTCAGCAGACTTTTTATTCAAGTTTTTGACTTTTAATATGATTAAGTGTATTTACAGAATATGGTACAAATGTGTCTAATATGGTACATTGATATTTTATATGGAGATCTGTCAAACAGCGTAGACTGTTAAGTTTTAAGATGTTTTACATTAAGATTTTATGTAGTTTTTTCCTTGTCATAGGAAACACAAGAAGATATGTATTCAAGACGTACGGTCGTATCCTTCGGTTGCGGTAGTCACCGTAGCTAAACATTTCTTTTGGAATCTATCCAAACTATTTGGGTTTCTTATTAACATTTCTTTTTGCTTCTTTAGCATCTTGATGCGACCGATTCTTCGGGAAGGAATTATAGGGTATATTAATAAGGGATGATTAATTTTATTTTCCAAGCTACATTCTAGGTAGACATGGCGTTGTGAACCATGAAATACTTGGACACCCCAGTAATTAACCCATCATTCGGTAATTATTGGAAATTTTCTCCTTCTTTATGCACATATTGAGATTTCGTTTTAACCTGTGTATTCGTATCCTGTATTTTAGACATATGCCTCTGTGTATATTGAATATTAAAATTTAATGATGTTTCATTGTATTACTGTTATAATATATTTTATGCTCTGATGAATATTTCCGCATTTGTGAATTTATGATATGTATTAATGCCATTTGCATATTTCAACAGATTTCCACGAGGAATCTGAAGTATTTCTGTATAACAGATATTTTGATTTTGTGAAATATTCGTGTATTGATATTTTGTCTCATGTATTTTAAGACTATGTTAGCATGTATTGTGATATATTTCAAATATTTCTTTTATTGTATTCCAGCAATTGTAACAATTGTCTATTTAGTGAAACAAGAACGCATACAATTTTAAGAACTAATTACTCACACCATGCCAACTAATTTCCATTAATTTGTGTCGATGCCAAAATTTGAAATCTATCCAGGTGAAATAATATTCACGCTAATATTCTTGTTGTTAACCATGTGTTTGAACTTACAGCTGAAGAGTTAAAAAGCTTATTCGAGAAATATTATTAAAGTCTTTATATTATTTCAGTGCTTCGACTTATGGCGTCCTACTTTCATCGATAATGAATATTTTAGGGATGTTTACATCTTGTGTCTTTATTTTGTCATTTTAAGGAATTATTTGTTATCATGATCATTGCAATGAATTGCTAATAGGATTTTATTTCAGGCATACGTTAGTGAAGTCACAGTTCGAGATGGCGAATGTGTGAATGTTACGATAAATATGTATGTGTCGTTAATGAACATGTTGATGTATACTATTGCAGAAATTGTGGACATTATGGAAGTGCCAATGAGCATCCATTACGCCAAAGTCAGGGGTTTGTTTACGATGGAATTTTGCATCATAAGAGATGATTACATTTATAAACATGCCTACACATTGTTGTCATGCATTGTTGATTTTGTGTTAACAAAATTTTACTATCCTATTATAAGAATTAGGAATTAGACTTCAAAAATTTCCTTGGGAGTACTCAAGATTAGTATTCCTTTACATTCTTATATTTTGTTTTGAACATGATTATTTTCTACAGACGTCTTGTGTAACATCTCACTACCACATGAAGACTAATGAATATTCTTTTACATGCATTTTTCGATAATGGTTAACTAGTTTTACTTTAATAGGACCAAAGAACTGTTTAGATGGAACCTGGCATCTTCGTCAGTTAATGGATGAGACTAGTTAAAATGATTCAACAAGATATATATGTACTGGCATGCGAATTCGTAGTGTGTTTTGGATACGCTTGGATGAAGAAATAACTCGTAAATGTTTTCAAAAGAATTCTTCTTTGTTGAAAGTATATATGTGTGTCCTACCCATATTTGGGAATTTATTTATTTATTTTTTTTTTTTTTTTTTTTTTGTTTATGAGTATGCAAGATTTTGCGTTCTCACAGTTCACGCAAAATTATTTCACAAATGTTTATTCGTCTAAACCTTCAGGATTATTATGACTTAACATCCGTTTACAGGCGAATTAACCTATATATTTACGATTATTCATAATCCGATTAATAGATCGATTTTTTTATTATCTTTGAAGTTAACATATTCACTCGTTATACTCCAGTATTTTGAAAATATTTAGCGTTTTGTATTATTACATTTTATCTATACTTGTCAATTTTCATTTAAATATTTTAACCATTCAATCATAAATATTTTGAAAGAAAAAAAGAACTAATGTACTAAGAATATATATAAAAATAAATAAAAAGAAACAAAACTATATAGCCCTATAAACATTTTCACACATACAGGTGAAACCACGTATTCGTTTTCATGTAATCAGTTTAGCCTAAAGTGTTATACGCATCACAAACAAATAGTGTATATATTAAAGCTTATTTGAAAGTGAATGTTCACAGTGAAGCGAGAATATCTATTCTCAGTGTTGAAAAAAAAATATAAAAATAATGATAGAGGCTTTCACTTATGTGCTACGATTGTGTTCGCACCCCATAACCCCAATTGTCAAGGAGACTGGATTTCACCAATTGGAACTCTCATCCCAGAAGAAAGAAGAAAGAAGACATCTGGATATGGAATTTTCAGGAACATCTCATGGAATCTGGAATCAGCTGATAGTCATCCATCTCGACCAACAGTGTTCTAAACAAAATGAATAACCCTAGTGATTCATAGTGAGAAATCTACATTATTTTCGTTATTCACTGCGAATAGTGTTCATCGAAAACAGTGTTACCAGTGTTTTCCCCATAACCTCCACACCCAGTGAACAAAGAACAATGTTGCCAACTCCTTATTTTGGAAACGAAGCCATAAACCTCCAAACATGTTTTCCCATATGTGTTTACCCAGCATTCTCAACGCATTACTTCACTAACTCGCAATGTGTTGGTCCCTTGCGGCTCGCCAAGTTGTGACCGTCGGCCCGGCCACAAAACTATGTTTTTGGACGACAAGTGTATTTCTTTTTAACCTTTACTCATGCAACGAAATTAGTTTTTACTCATACTATTTCTCTTTTGGTGAGAACTTCAGCTCTTTCTTTGTATGCAGGTGTTGTTCGGCCGTTCTTATCGTTTCTCACGATAGAACAAAGAACTTGTTCTTTTTCAATGCAACGCTTATCGTCTGGGCAGAGTCTTCGTCGCAGCAAACTTATTTTTTCTTTCCGTAAAATAGTTTCCAACTTATAGTCTTCGTCACCATGACTGTTCTGCATATACTTTTTTCATAACAACATTTATTAAGATTGGGAATATTTTTGGACATGAAGTTGATATTGTGTGTGAATGATATTGTGTTTGTCGTGTTCTCACGCACTCATATTACGTCATACTTCCTATAGCTTATCCAGAGTTAAGAGTGGACTGTTGGTCTTATGGCAACAGCGATGCCAAGTTGAGATTTAAAAACAAATGCAGAACAGATCGCGCTTCTATTATACTGCCAGCTGATGTTGCCAACTCACGTAGTAAAATATCCACCACCACGACGATTAATAAATAATAATAATAACAATAACAACAACAACAATAATAATAATAATAATAATAATAATAATAATAATAATAATAATAATAATAATAATAATAATAATAATAATAATAATAATAAACAACTTATCACATTGAATCAATTGCACTCCAAAGGATCGATTCCTTCCATATGTTTTGTCCTTCCACTCTTTATCCACGGCTATCCCAATATTACCCACGATTCGCCCATGTATACTATGTTTCTATTTTGGTTTCGAAATTTTCTTATTTGCCGTAGATATTTGTGACGCAACGACACAATATTCTCTCTGCATGGCCTTACTTTGTCTTTTCTCATGAACAAATTCAAGCTCTTTTAAACGTACGTGGAACGTGGATCTTTTAAAGTTCGGCCAATCGGGATCTGAATCAGGGGCGGATCCATGGGGGAGATTGCCCCCCTACCCAGAAGAGAAAACTTTCTTATTTTTTTTATATAAATAAAACCCATCCCAAAGTTTGGAGCCCTTAAAAGTAGCAGTATGACAACCCACCGCCCCCCAGAAGTCGGTCCTGGATCCGCCCCTGATCTGAATTCACCTGTTTGAGAACGGAATTGAGTGTTGGTGGCAAATTTCTAAAGAATAACTTATGGACCTTTTGTCTGATCACACTGTTAACAAATTTATTATATTTTACAAATCGACTGTTCTTTGCAATTTTCTTTCTTAATCGCTTCTTGTTCGGTGTTACTAAAGGTCCACGTTATAACTCGCTTCGAATTTTGAAAACAGTTGTCCTGGAAGTTTTCGTGGCTTCAGCTGTTTCACTCGCGAACCAGCTTATACTTTTACCTGGGTTTTTCTGCTTTAGGTAATTAAACACGTTCATAACAATAGCCCTTTCTTTGCTCTTCAACACTTGACCACTGTTACGCTTAAAAGAGGTGCTGGCTGTAACTTCTTCCATTTTGATATATTAACACACACTCACACACATACACACACACACACACACACGATTTTGTTCCCAGAACAGCACAGTACGTAAATAAACACAATCAACAAAATGCCGAATGCTCAGAGACCACACTCCGCCACACACTGCACAATAGCAGACACAACAGAGAAGAATTTTGTCTGGAGTCAGATGAGTCATCTAGCGCGACAATAGATGATACAGTCTGTAAGCAATTAATCCTACCCACCGCAACAAACCGTCTCCCTATTTCCTGGTGTAATTTCTGAAACCAATACTATTATAAAACCCAACAAAAATCGGTCGGTTTCGAACTCCCAAAGAAATTTCAATACAAGAAAGATGAAAGAAGAAATATGAAATGTGTCCTACAGTAATTCTCGCTAAAAATTTCCTTCCCGACGAGGAATATATCTAAATAATCGAACTCAGATGTACCGAGAAAAAGTTCATGAATCAGTGCTAGGCCTAAGAAGTTTTATACTTAGCGTTTATTTTTAATACAAAGCAAGTTAATAGTTTTGGAAAAATATGGGTTATGGCTGTAGCTTTGTTAAATAATAATAATAATAATAATAATAATAATAATAATAATAATAATGACCTAATAAAACTGAACTACCTGAGATGGTAATTTCGTACTTGAAAAATCATCCTGCAGATCATCCCCTGAAATTATTACTGCCTTTTTATTCAGTGTCCCCCGTGGATGAGGGTTACGCTTGTCGCCTTGTAAGCAAAGGGCCACGGGTTCGATTCCAGGTGCGGACACAAATTGTTCGAATCTCATGTTAAGCTGCAACTCCTTTTCTGCTCTCTTTCCTTTTTGATTAAAATATTTCTCTTTGGTTGAGATAGAAAAAAAAAGAAAGAAAGAAAAGGAGATGGAAAGAAATTTTACTTTTTTTCCAAAAATCAGAAAGATTTCATTCAATTCTTTCTGACTGTACTTTTATTTCTTTTTAGCTACGTGAAATCAGCGGAAGTGACAATACTAATGAGCTCACGAATGTAGGTTGACACTACGGTGAAATTTTTCGGCAGTTGGAAACGCTATCTTTGAGCAGACAGTTTTAGTCACGTACAAATGGATCGGCAACGTTCTAGCAGCCATTACGCTTATCGTGTCTTCCCCCTTCAAGTTTGAAAAACAAAAACTAGCTATTAAAAGCTAATTACATACTTTATAAGGAAAAGAGAAGTTATGAAAATTATTTTTGTATCGTCGGTAAATATTTAACATTTTTAAAGATAAACTACAGTAGTGAAATCTGTTCTCTTTAAGGGGGTAAGTACGCAGAAGTAAAAGCCCATAAGCAGCCACAGTACAGACTAAACGCTGGGCGAGCTTTACCGTGAGAACAAGTGTTCATGTCTTGCAGGAGTCGTAGGTGAAATGATTCACACGCACAATTACCATCGTTCGCGCCTTTCCACTAAACTGTTTTACGTATAACAGTAGTGTATAAATTCCTATAACCAAGGGAAGAATCTATTAGTTTAGACTGCCACACTTTTTTCAACTATTATTTCCAAGCTTCACTCTCACCGGACCAAATCACGTGTTGCCAGTGTTCTCTATTATAACATCGACCTATTGGCTAGAACGACTTATCAAAATGATAGTCGTAAACCTGGTTCGTTTGCTAAAATAAAAATTCGAAGTGGTAGTATTTCTTCCTCATGTAAAAATTAGCTTCGATATGTAAATACCATTAATCTCACCTTTTTAATAAATATGACAACGTCTATAAATGGTGTTAAACTGGTTTATTATTTGATATAACTTAAATATCCTTTTCTTTAAACTGTTAAGTACACAAACTCACTGGCTAAGTAACCATAAAACATGTCCATATCAACAACTATCCCATAATAATCACTTACATATATTAAAAACATTCTTCTTTTGTTAATAGGAAACTAACATTCTACTAAGTATAGTGCATATGTATGAGTACTTTCTGCCCAAGGTACAGGTAAATATTACTCAAGCCAAAGTATTTTGTTATATAAAAAAATGTCGCTCGACAAAGGGACTGAATATAAAAGTCATGAGTTGGCTTGGCTTTTATCTTCAAGAACCACTGGTCCGTTTACATTAGTGCTCTTTACATTGCTTATGTCCATCATATTTTAATCGCACCTTGTATATCTCTTCATTACATTTCACATATACATTAAACAAATCTTACATTTCATCAATATTTATCTTTAATTACATTAATTATATTTATTTCATTATTATCCATTATATTATTATTACATTTTCTTATTAAAAATATCGTCGCTTATTTAATTAATCGATGAAAGGTACGATTTCAAAGAATGTAAAGGACAAACGTGGGTTACAAATAATATTAATCTTTAAGGGCGCATTAAATAACAAATAAGTCAGATGTTGCATTTAAAGGTATACATCGTAGCACTAAGATGTTATAATAAAGAAGAATTTCATTCAAGGTAGTCGTTGAATAATTGATTTTATAGAATAGAGCTTCTTTTTAACATAATCTTTGACAATAAAATTTTCAACACAAATCAATCTAATATAAATAATCTTTGCTTTTAATTAATTATAAATCGAATTATAATTCCTCATATTAACAAGAAAGAATAAAAATCATTTGAAAATTATCATTGATTAATGAGAATTAAAGAGAATTAAATTGAATAAAAATAATTTGAAAGTCAATTTTCCAGTCTACTTAAAACTCTATTTAAGCATTTCAAGTATTTTTAAGAATCGTTTTCATTATTGATATTAACACATAAACTTTAAAATGAAAATTTACAAGAAACTATAGTTAACATGAATTTAACCTAATTTCAGTAACGGTAATCAGGTTACATTCGAACTTGCATACGATTCTAATAATGTACACTGTACTGCGCTATCATGATTAGGTTCTACATTGTTTTGTACATGTCTTTCATCGTGATTTTGATGTTGATATGAAGTCCCATCTCTTGATCTCCAATTACGTCTATCCACGTAGTTCTCTGCATTTCTGGAATTTCGCCATACATTACGTCGATTTTTAAATCTATTTTGACTATATGGTCTAACATATGAATTGCTACGACTAATTAGGTTAGGCGGATTCTCTACATAACCTTGTCTATTTTGCTCATTTTGATTGCTAGAGTATACTCGGCTTAGGTTAGGTTCTGTATTATTCATACTTCGGATATCTAAATTCCGAACAGGCACCAAATGATCTGAATTATTCTTATTTTTACCCATTCCTGATTGTGGATTCATGGCATGGTATTGAGTTTCGTAGCATTGGACAAGCATCAATAAATGGCTGAAACTCATACACTGTGTGGAAAATAAGATCTGTTGCAATTTAAATGGAAGCAAATTTCGAATCGATGCTATTATTCTCGATTCCGATTGCAAAGGATTAACGACCTTTAATTCGTTGTAGACATTTACAACAAACTCTACAACAGATTTGTGCAATCGAGGATTGAAGTGTTGATTTCTAAGGGTGGCATCTCTATTTGCCAGCAAAAAGTCATTTTCATAATTAGCGATCAATGCCGCTTTGAATTCCTCATATGTACTAATGTGATCACGTATTGCCTTAAACCATAAGGAACAAGGTGGGAGTAATACATGGGGTATTAATTTCATATATTGGGATCGATCGATGCACATTATATTGCATTCGTCTTGGAATTTCTCTAAGAAAGAAGTAGCATTCTCATTACACTTACCACTGAATTTGCTCATAGCTCTAATTTCACTCATTTTAACACTTAATTTTACCTTCTTTTTCTCATTCCTTGTTCTTGTTGAGTGATAGTTCCTATCCGTGACGTGCTGTGTCGTGACACCATCTATGTTTCGCTCATCAGTACTCTTCGGACAACTTTCTTCTAGTATAATATCCTCATCGGACCCCGGCGAAGGCGAGTTCATCTCTGGTGAGCGGGGAAACTCAAAGCGATCACTACCCAAGTTATTTCGGTAAATGTTGTCTTTAGCCTGTAGCGTTCTAATCTCTTCCTGAATAGTAGCTAATAACTGTGTATTTACACGTATGTTATTAGAATTGTTGCTAACCTGGATCTTTTGCTGCTTAAGGGAAGATTCTATTACTTGTAAATCTTTTTTTACAGCACAGATTTCTTGATTTTGGTGATTGTGCTTTTCCTGACAATCATCGGATATCCTTTTTAACTTTTCCTCAAACTGTGAGGATATGTCGTTCACCACCTGGACAATTGTCTGTTTCGTTTCATCTGATTTCTGTTCTATCCGTCTACTTAATTCTTCATATTGCTTGTTAGCTTCGTCAAACTTCAGTTCTATCTTCTGTTCCATGGTCTTGTTAGATTCGTTGAATTTCTGTTCCATGGTCTGCTTTAATTCTTCATTTTGTTTGTTAGCTTCGTTGAACTTCTGTTCCATGGTCTGCTTTAATTCTTCATTTCGCTTGTTAGCTTCGTCAGACTTTTGATCTATGGTCTGCTTTAATTCTTCATTTTGCTTCTTTATCTCGGTAGACATCTGCATTAATTGTCGCTGTAAAGCTAACAAGATATCTTCCGATGACAAACCTGGTGTTACACTAGTTTCATCTTGGTCACTAGTATTTGATTCATGCTGCCTTGTTTCGTTGTCCATTTTTCTTATGATTACTTTACCACTTCGCAATATGGTTAAGTTCGTATTCATTAACTGTAGTAAAAGTAAATTCCACCTTACTATTCTTCGGGAATTGAATTTACAAAGTCCCGGGTGAGGTAAACCAAATTTTTACAACGACTTATCAAAATGATAGTCGTAAACCTGGTTCGTTTGCTAAAATAAAAATTCGAAGTGGTAGTATTTCTTCCTCATGTAAAAATTAGCTTCGATATGTAAATACAATTAATCTCACCTTTTTAATAAATATGACAACGTCTATAAATGGTGTTAAACTGGTTTATTATTTGATATAACTTAAATATCCTTTTCTTCAAACTGTTAAGTACACAAACTCACTGGCTAAGTAACCATAAAACATGTCCATATCAACAACTATCCCATAATAATCACTTACATATATTAAAAACATTCTTCTTTTGTTAATAGGAAACTAACATTCTACTAAGTATAGTGCATATGTATGAGTACTTTCTGCCCAAGGTACAGGTAAATATTACTCAAGCCAAAGTATTTTGTTATATGGCATTGTGTATGAATGCAGAAAACTTTACCATTTCTTTATTATTTTACATAATGCATTGTCAACTCTAAGTCTAGCGGACGGGTTGTTCCCGAGCGTGAGTAGAAGCGAGAGTTAGCAAAAAGAGTTCGTCGTAAGTAGAGTTAGCAAAAGGAATTCGTCGTAAAGGGAGTTAGCAAAAGTTCGTCGTAGAGAGAACCAGTGCAAGACATCGTAGGAAGTCATAGTAGGAAGAACATTGTGTCACTACATGAATATATAAGGTGTGAAGCTAAAAAGGTGAACGAATACCTCCTGGGCATGTAACCTCCTTTTGAAGTCAAGAAACTTCATCAATTGTATTTACCCATTCCCCTTGTCATTATCACGCAGTGAAACTCTCGTCTCAGTGCTAACAGTAAATTTATAGTGGAAGTGATATCTAAACCAGGGCTATGTTTCTATTGTTCGTATACAGTGTGTGCATATCTACATTTATCACGCAGGATTAAGTGTTCTATTCTGCATTTCGTTCATTCGATTGCCTCAGTTCAATTTCTTGTTTGATCATTTAGCTCTGTAAAGTGAGAATTTTGTGTGTGAATTTTGTAATTTTTATATATATATATATATATATATATATATATATATATATATATTTATCCTGATACCGATGGAACGACCATACATTGGCGATTTGCATTCCATCAGGCGACCTGGTCGATCAGGCGACACTATATGGTCGTCCAGTGGGAAACCGTGTTAGATGGTCTCCTCTCACCACCACTAGTACGTAGAAATCAACTTTGAAAATTGACGTTGGTGGTCCCAACGGTGCTGAGATAACTTTTTTTTGTATAACTGCAGTTCAGGGTTTCATCGGCAGGTGCGTGACAGTCGCGAGCGTATAGCTTGTCGAGCGTATAGTTCTATTTACATCAAGGCGCGTTGGACCACCGGAAGTTCTCATTTCGCAGTTGGCAGCTATGCTCACCATTGGCTCGTGCATGCACTTTCTTCTGTTTTGTAGACAGAGAGGTTTATCACAGTTTCGGAAGCTAGGAGAAACAACATGAACGAAGAAATCAAACTATGATTAAAAAATAACTGGAAAAAAACTGACAGAATATTTTATATAGTAATATACAAGACGATAAGAAAAAATAACAATATTTTTTAGCTTGTACATAGAATACATGTGACTATCTACAAATAATTATTATAATACGTTGTTTCAACTATTATCATACATATTAATCGTGTGGGATGTCAAATACTTTTACAAGCAGTGTTGGGCGTCTTTGGGCCACTTTCACATGATAAAAGCCGAAAGTTACTGGCACAAGTTTAAAAATGTTTTATATCCATTTATAAGAAAATGGTCAATCGTTTTATACTAGTTTCCTTAAATCTCGGACCCGTTTCCCGCAGAGCCGTAGCTAGAAGGGGATGCGCGGGGCGGTCGTCCCGGGCGCTGATGGCTAGAAAGCGCCGAACGAGCAAAAAGAAAGAAAAAGTGCTAGAAATGATTTAAAAAGTATTGATGCCCTATTAAATCAATGTTGTTGTCGGTTTTGATACAATTTGATACAACTGTAACACTGCGATTTTGATAAAATTTCGCAGTTAGATTCTACACATAAAATACACGAATACGTGTTTTTTTTTTAAAAAACAAATTTTCTGCGGAGAAACAATTATTGGGGACCAAAGCCCATATCCAATATTTCGAAAGTTGACGTCCGAACGCAGTATGAAGTGGACCGAAATGAATGAAATTGTACACAGATATTGTACCTAGTAGATGTAAAATGAGGGAATACTTGTTTCGTATTTTCCTGAAACAAACACGTAAATGGGTGGGGCAAAGACGCTTCCAAATATTTGATTACGAAATATGAAAAATGCTAATGAGTATACTTTCGAAGTGCCTAAATTACATAGAGAATCGCAACGAAAGTATATTAAGAAACAATACACAAAAATAAGCTAACCCGTGTTTTGTAGTTTGTGCGAAAAAAAACTGTATTGATGCCAAGGTGCTCTCCTAAAAAAGTATAGAATAAAGCAGAAGCGCAGGAAGGAGTGGACCGAAGCGAATGAAATTATACATAGATCTTGTATATGTAAAATAAGGCAATACGTGTTTCGCAAGTAGCTAGGGGGCACTAACTTCAGTCTTTGAACTTGAACTTTTGAGGGCAGAAACACGAAACACTCGAAATTCACTGTATTGATTCCTACTTTTAGGCCATCTATTTATTGGTAAAATTTCACTATTTTCACACTAGTTTTTTCTACATATGGCGTATTTTATAGTATTTCGGGGTGCGCCTTTAACCCTTACAGTGTTTTTCCCATAGATATAAACACGTGTCGATTTATTTGCTGTTTACTGTTGATGTGCAAATTTGAAGCAAATCAGTAGGGGACACTTGGGAAACACGAATTGCTTTATTTTACATATACAATATCTACACACAATTTCATTCGCTTCGGTCCACTTATTCTTGCGCTTCTGCTGTAATATTTACTTTCTTCGGAGGGGCCTTGGCTCTACACTATATTTCCGCAGAAACTAAAAACACGTGTTCGCTTTTTTTTTTTTTTTTTTTTTGCCAATGGTCCCTACACAATGTGTTGTAGTAATTCTCCTTATCCTTTAGGCACTTCTAATATATATTTATTCGCTCTTTTGATATTTCGTAATCAAAAGTTTGGAAAGGTCTGTGCCCCAGCCACCTGTTTTATTTATTTTTTTTATAAGAAAATACGAAATACGTATTCCTTCGTTTTAATTCTACGGTATCTATGCATAATTTCATTTACTTCGTTCCACTTCTTGCCTTTCGTGCACCAACTTTCAAAATTTTGGGTTGTGGCTTCTGCATCCTAAAACTGTTTTTTTCGTAAAAAGAAAATACGTATTCATTTATTTCATGCGTAATATCTATCTGCCAAATTTTATCAAAATCGGAGTGTTACACTTGGGAAGTGTTACATGTTAGCACTTAAAGTTATTGCTGTATATGATTTTTAATGACGATGTGATATATATAAGGTGCTAAGTAATGATTTATAATGTACTCAAGAGCGTTTTCAAAATCAGAAACAGTCAGTCTGAGTCTGAAATACGTTGATGGTGATGAGTTTGCTTACTTAATCATGCTTTTCTACCCAATGGGATTAATATTTCTGTGAGAATGAAGATACGACATTGAAAGGAGTGAAGAGACACGAGACGACATGCAAGTTGCTGTTTGCGCGGGAATATTAAAAGTGTAGGTAAACAAAAGGAATAATAACACTTTCGAACTTCAAGCAGTTGTAAAAAAGGAGTCAGCGAATTTCCTCCTTTTCAAAGACTGATCACTACCAGTGTATTGTTTTATTCCTTTGATAGGCTATATGAAATGCTTCCAATTTGAAGGAATTTGTTGGAATCATTTCTCCATCAACCACTTGCATCGCCAGGATATTTTCTTTTGTGCATACGTATCTAGTTTTGTGGTTCTTCTGTCAGCATACATACAAAACGTATACACATATATATTATATATGTGTGTATGTGTGTTAGTTTATTTTTAATATGTTAATTAATAATAAGCAACCTTAAATTCAGAACTTCTGTTCATTAAGAGATTAAGTAATTACTATTATTTCAAAATGTTGTAGCGAACTATATTTTGGATTTGAAATACAGTATTAAACACATTCTTTAGCTCCATAGATTAATATTGAGAAATTCGCAAAGAAGGCTGCTTCTAAATGTCCATTACATTTCACAAAATATTTTTTATCGTAAAAGAATTGAATTTAAAATCCTATTTACCTACAGAATAAAATTACAAAAGTTTACAATTATTACTGGAAATTAATGCTATAATTCATTTTGAACATTTTAAAAGCACATAGTTTTTACTGTACTGAAATATTTCTTATCGATACTATGAAATATTGCAAATAGTTGTACTGTAAGTTTCCATAGCTGTTCTACAAATGGATTTGTATAGAACCAAGGGGAGTTTTGTCAAGTTTAACAAAAATTCCAAAATAAGCCTCTTGAAAGCAGCTCTTATTTGTAAAAGAATACATAATGATCGCTTTTGGCTGTTGTAACGCTCTTTCAAGCAGCTTAATAAAAATTCAGTGTAGTATAATAACAAAAGCTGCTTTTCTTATGTAAGAAAAAGAAAGCTTGGTAAGGTGTCTGTACTGGGTGCCGAATTGTACTTCACACTAGGGGGCCGAAATCTCTAGTTACGCTCTGGTTGACGGTATTTAAAAAAAAAGAACTCTGTTGACATGTAAAAAGTTCGAACGAAGTGCCTACAAAACGGAATACCGAGCTCATTCATGGTGTATGGCATGCTTTAACAATGAGAAAGGCAAGTAACTTTAAAACGTCGGCACAATCAAGCCCTTAAATGAGGTATGTACTTCTTTTTCTGAACATTTGTAATCTCTAGGTTGAAATTGGTAAGGGTAATTTTAATTTTTCATTGTTGGGTAAAGACAGGAAGATTGTGCTGATATATTTACTGGTACAGTCAACTGCTTTCGAGCTTCTTTAAAAGTACGAGTAATTTCATGTGTGTAGGTACAACTCTTCTTCGCTGTTCAATCACTCATTTTCCTCGTTAATTATTCTTTGTTTTTGGCTGGGGTTAAAATAAATTATGTAAGTTGGTTCTCAAAATAATTTAGTGCAAACATTACTACATAATTATTGGTCAAGTAATTAAGTTCTATTACTGACGGTTTTATTCAAAGTAACTTATAATCTTTCATACTGTGTGTAAATTGAAGAAACTTTTTCCAATAAGAAAGTAATTTATCAATACTTGTATTTTTATTTCCAGTTTGTCTTTGTGATAATGTTTGTTACATTTTACATGTTACAAGCTTTGCTTACTTAATATACATTAATATCATCACTGAGCAAATAAGAATGTTTTAATTTAGAAAGTTGAACATTCATATTCAACTTGATAAACTAGTTCTATTTTACCCCGACCGAAGAAGAAGAGAGTTGTTCCGTTGACAGTTCTCATGACTTATTTATACTTTTCTCGAGTACTCCTGATGAGTACGAAATTTTAATTATGTTGTCCTCACTACGCAAATTCAATGACCATTCCTGTGATTACTGTATCTTGTTTTCTGGTTTGTTGAAGTGATGTCTGAATCTCAATTAGCCTTCATACTTTTGAAAACTTGGACTATGATGATTTTTTTTCAAGGAAAGTCCCCAAAGGATATAGTGTCTGCACCAGAGATGGAATAGGTCAGTGGGTCAAGATTTGTGAGTGGGTCAGTGGGTCGTGGTCAGCAGGACGTGACCCACTGCTACCTACTACCGACCGTGACCCACTCTGACTCACCGACACAATCAGACCGACTGACTCACTCTATTCAGACCATAGTAGACAACATCTTCTGAACACTTCTGAATGTTCCTATGTTTCACTTTCAAGGCCTCCATTTTATTCCTTTTTCATTTTTTTTCTGTTTACTTATCTGAGATGAGTATATCTATGTGAAAAAAGAACTTCAGGTATTTTGGATATTGATATTTGTAACATTTGTAACAACAATAGTACTTACTACCTGGCTTTCCAGATACAGCCTGTGAGTTTTTAGAGGAGCTAACTACTGAAAAAATACATTTTTGAATCACCTGTAATACATGAATTATTACATAAAAACGAATGTAACTATATGTGAGTGATGATCACGGACAAATCGCAAAGCCAAATGAAACGAATTTTGGTAGATAGACCCTAATCCCAACTGGGATGTTATCATATCACTTTTGTTATAATACATGTACTAAAGGGGGAGAGGAGGTCCAAGTTTTTACGAAAAATTGATTATTTCACAAGTCTTTAAACTTAGGGAGTGAAATTCAGTATATTAACTCTTTATTATAATTAAACAGGGCGTGTTCTAGCAGTTTTTAAATTTCTCTTCTATGGGGGAGACTTTCTATATATGGGAAATTGGTAGTGGGCTGATTTGTAAAACCTATCAAAAACGATCGATATTAGTTGAGAAAAAATTAAGAAACAATTATTAATTGAGACAAAAAAAAAATACAGCGTCAATTAATTAGAAAGCAGTGGTATCATATATCCACTACTTTCTAATATAATAATTTTTGAATCTTATGTTTATTATATGGAACCTTCTCAGCACAAGACACTGAAGCTATAAGGTTGCGAGAAATATATATATACACAATTTGTACTGTATGTTTAATTACATGGAAGTCTTAAGTTTTCACTGTATACTTAATTATATGGAAAACCTTACATCTTTTTTCACATTTACTTTGGTCCACTATACCTTGATTTGAGACTTTCAAATTTCATCCTATTTTCCACTGAAAAGTATCTGTAATTCAGCAAGGAAATAATTATATATAATACTTCAAATTCATCGTAATTTTACCCAGGACAAACACTTTACCATTTTATATTGTAAAGGTCAGATCCACCTTATTGTAACAGAGCGGTGAGCGATTGACCGTAGAAATTCAAACTCCGATTAGTGATAATTTCACAGCATTGTTTAATTGCAAGTGTAAACTCTTTAGTCAGTGGACAGGAGGACTTGGATCATGGGTTAAAGTTGATTACGATGGGTTTTGATGAGTAGTGGGTCAGAGTGTTACGTTAGGAAATGGGACATATTGGGTCACGGTTTGTCGAAGTGGGTCATGGTGGATGGTGGTTCACAGTGGGTCATTGTCACGATGAATGGTGGGTCAATGGGTTGTGGGTCAATATTTCATTGACCTTCATCATCTGAACAGTGATCAGAAGTAACGAATTGAAGCAAGCATCATTCCTTCTGATCACTGTGCAGACATTTTCTCCTTTATATATTTTCCTTGGAACAACGTAAACATGATAGTCCAAACTAATACTTGAAGGCTTTGAAGGTTGCTTGAGATTCCGCCATCACTTTTTCAAGCTTGACGTATTATAAGAAAAGTAACAATGCACTGTAGTGCCTTTCTTTGCTAAACAAACGCACGTTTAATTAGATGCGTAACCGCGGTGTCAATTAATGCAGATAATTAACACTATTGCATTTGCTGTCACTACTGGAAGTAAGATTTCTTTATAGATTAATTGGTATTTTAGGCTTCAAGACTTTTACTTGCCTCCTGATGTGACACTCGTCAATGAGCACGTAAGGCTGTAATGAAAAATGAGACTGAATTGAATTGTTCATTACGAAGCAACAGCCTGAAAGAGGTTTGATTTAAAGAGGGCGAGTGTCAAGAAAAAAAAAGTAGATTTTGTTGCGGAGGATGATAGGTAAATATAAAAGTACGTAGTAAAGCTAGACGTATAAGGGTAAAATTTTTGAAGAGATGACAATAGTTTCAAGAAGCAAAGAAATATGAAGTTTGTTTACAGGGTGTCCAAAAAGTCACTTATCATAGATGAGAGCACATTTGTTCAATGTGCCCTCTGTTGAATTCTACCCATGTTTTGAAGCAAAATGGTAAAGGATGAAAATACAAGGTGGGGGGGATTTGGGCAAATTGCTTCCCTTATATATCCTTTGTTTTCGTGCAAAGATGAGCCCCGTCGCGAATCTATACGCTGCATTACAACAGAGATTAACCGTACTCCCAGAAAGCGTAGTTCATCGAACACAAAGTAAGCTTCGGGCTCCTTGACGATCAATACAGTTTGCCTGAAATATATTGTTCAAGTAGTTTAGTATAACCAAGACGTAGTGTGCTAGGGCACCAACTTGCATGAACCATGCTTTCTTTATATGTTCTAATAACAAAGTGTAATATTCTTATCCATGTTCAAGAAATGACCACACAATATTAGTTTGTATTCACGATCGTGGGGGAGGAAAAGTCACAGCTTAAATGGATGTAGTTTTCCTTTGGGATATCGTGAATGGCTGAGCGTCTTGTATTATTCTCCTGACCTCCCTTCATTTTCAAATACCGTATTTACGCAATACTAAAACGCACATTTTAAATTATTTCTCAGCCCCAAAATCGAGGTGTGTCTTACATTCGAGTTTGCAAGTTTAGGCCTACATTTTGCCCTGTCAGTAAGACCCAATTTACAGCAGAAAACGATTGAGTTTTGCCGGAGATAGCTAATCTCGTTAGTCATGATTCTGTGAAAAATGTGTACTAGGAATACCCACATTTTCCAAAAAATGGGAAATATATTTTTACCCGGAAATTGGAAACTGAAAATGGAAGACGAAAAATTTTCATTGTATTTTCACATGTTTATTTATCTTTTTAATTCTTAAAAGTCAATGCTGAGTAGTTTTTTTTCCCTCACATTTGAGGGCGTTTTAAACTCGCGTAAATACGGTATCTAAAATGTCCTACAACCCGCTTTAATTGCAACCTACGCTTGAAACTGCTAAACGTTTATTCTTATGAACTTTTAGTTGAGATGCATATTTAACAATTTTTCGTATGGCCACGGACTTTTACCCCAACGAAACTATGTTGGGAACCTCGGAAACACTTAATATATACAGAAGTGAACATAATGTTTAAAATTGTAAAAATTTTGATCTCACACAGTTTCACCGCAAATTCAGTTTTAGCAATTTCTTGTATATTACAGAACTTTTGAAGTATTCTGTAGATATATAAATGAAAGTCAACGCTTTACTTTTACATAACAGAAAATTACATTTGAAGAAAAAAACGCCATACAGTTTACCTCAGTTGCATATTCACCCATTTAAAGGAAAGTAAACGTTTTATTTTAAAAGAACTGAACACTGTTTGAAACTGAAAGAAATGTTTTCAAACCTCAGATGTTATTTCACTTAACCCATTTCAGGAATTTTGCAGAAATTTTAAAGTAACATGTATACAGGGTGTATCAGATCACCCGTCCCAGGCATTTTTTTCGGCTCGTAGTGCACGTATACACTTCAAACAACAAATGGTGACGCTCTCATATTTGGTTCTTCAACTAAGTTAAGCTAGCTTTAGGTATTCTTATTATGATAATGCTATTAAGCGATCAGCTAACTGCTTCACATGGCATTTGATAAATAGATTTGGTGTCCTAAATACTTCTCTGCAACACAGACTGTCACAGCGAGAGCAAGGAATGAAATTACCTGTTGCGCGTAAGTTAGTAGTTGAGAAAATACTTTCCCCGATATGTATGGAAAAGAGCTGAAATGCCATGTGAAACAGTTAGCTGATCGTTTAATGTCGTTATCACGGTAAGAATACCTGAAGCCAGTTTGACTTAGCTGAAGAACTAAATATCAATGACAGGTACAACAAAGATAAACAGAGTGCTGTGTGAAAGTTTTTTATACGAGTTTAAGAAGTGACTTCCCAATTTATTTGTTAGAACACCTGTGTCTACAAGTATATTGAAATCTTTGAGTTTTATTTCCCACGCTTATGCCGGCTAGGCTAATGGAGACGGCAATGATGAGAAATGAATGGAATAGTGGAATCAAGAAAGTGGGAGAAAACGGAAGAACCTGGAGGAAACCCACACACACGGTGTTTGTCCACCACAAAGGTCACTTGGCCGTGATCGAACCAAGAACTCTATGCAGCAGAGAGTTTACGCTCTACCACTGATCCACCGCGGCCCGTAAGTATATCGTGAACAACAACTTTCAATAATTAACAAATTGCAAAGTTCTATACAAATTAGTGCACACTGATGAAGAAATGTACTTTTTTACCATCACGAATACTGAACGCTCATGAGATTGGTGTATCGTGTGTTCATGTTAATCCCAAAGTGATATGTGAAAAACGGAAACGAGTTCTGGGCAAGTTAATGTCGGGCTAGGATTGCCAGACGTCCCGGTATTCAATGAAAGAATTAACTGTTTCGAAAAAGGCTTTCAGAACGGCTGTTTTCGCTCTTCAGATTGAAAAAAAAATCAGCCCGCAAGAACTAGTATGTTTCACCTGAAAAGGGAAGGTAGTATTTCTGACTCAAATGATGACGAAACAAACAAAAGAGTATCTCTTCAATCATAAATGGGAGACTGTGTCGTAATTGGCGGAATATTTAGGGCCTGTTAAACACAAAAGCTCGGAATTCGGAATAAGGGACACCAGGCATCTCTCCCGTTACCTCTCCACATTTTTATACATCCTTTGTGAGGCTTCATTTGTGCTAACTGTATATAAAAAGAATGAACTGGAAAATTGTAAGTAGCTACTAATCTGGAAAAGACAGGTTTAATCGATTGTTACCAAATGAGTAGGAACCGTGATCTTTATGGCTATATAGTGTGAGATTAGTGTCCCGGGTTTTCGCTTACAAAATCTGGCAATCCTACGTCGGGCTAAAGAGGCCGGAATATAACATTGATATTCTGCGTGAGTGCTACTGGTCAGTTTGTACTACCCCTCTTCATAGTCGTATTTCAGCGCCAGAGAATGAGTGAGGGACTGTTTGTTGATGCTCCACCTGAGAGTATTGTTGTAGCACAAAGTACTGATTGGATAACGAGTGATACTTTTTTTTTAAACTTCGTTGCAACACTTTGTAAAATTCTGTCATCCTTCCCCTCACATCCCAGTTCTGCTAATTGTTGATGGACATGGCAGCCATAAAGAACTGAAAGTAATTAAATATGCGAGGGATCACAGGATTCACTGCTCAGTACTCCTCCACATATCATTCACAAGACTCAACTCACTGATAGGTGTTTTATGAAACCATTCCAAGATCCATACAATGATGCTTGTTCACTGTGGATGCGCAAGAATGCTGGAGTAAAGACAACCGAATACGATGTAGCGCATCTTGTTTCAGAGGCATGCCAAAAGGTATGTCACATGGACGAAGCTCTCAACCGATTTGCCTTCACCAGAACATATTCACTGAACCCTCAGATATTCACAGACACTGACTATCTGTCCGAAAACGTCGGCATTTTGTATGCAAAGGATTGGGCACGTCCATCCTCACCACAACAAACGTCTGCAGATCAGGCGCCATGTTCAGGATAAACGATCTCCCGACATCCTTGATGCAGCCCTTATGGTTCCCCAAATCTCAACAGGACGATTAGCTAGGGATGCTGCTATGGGCCACATAATGATTTGGAGGATTCTGCACAATAACACGTTAAATCCTTATCATGTTCGTCTGCACCAAAAACTCCGAGAACAAGATATCCATAACCATCTGGAGTTTTGTCAATGGGTGAGCGCCAGGAACCCATGTTTCACCAGAACATTCTGTGTACGGATGAGGTGACCTTAAAGATTAATGTAAGTCAACGTATCAAACGCTCACTACTAGTCCAGCGAGAATGCTCACTGGGTACGTGAAGTGGACAATCAACATATTTGGAGTCTAAATGTCTAGTGTGGTATAGGGGGAGGCCAAATTGGTCCTTATTTCTTCGAAGGTACTTTAACAGAAGTAGGATACGCTAATTTTTTGTCAGATGTTCTTTGTGAGCTCTTGGAAGAGGTCTCATTAGCCACTCGTGAAATAATGTGATTACAAGACGATTACTCTGCTCATTTTGCAAGAGTAGCCGGACAAATTGTTGCTCATTTATTTCCAAACAGGTGGATCGGAAGAGGAGGCCGTTTCGTGGTCAGCTCATTCTCCGGACCTGACTCCTCTCGATTTTTCTTTTGGGTACTTGTCAAGGAGCTGGTTTAGCAAGAGCGTCCTACTACAAGGGAAGACATAATGAACAAGATCTATAATGTCTGCCATGGACTAAGATGAAATGAAGTGTTAAGAGCAATCTATAGTGTCCCGCTGCGCATTAGAATGCGCAGCGCACGTGCTGGACGATCCTTTGAACATTTATTGTGAGTTTTATTTTTTTGTGTGTGTCGGGGGGGGGGGTACGATATTTTGCTGAGAATGTTCAGAACTTGTAGTTCATGTTATTTATTTTATTTATTATCTTCAGTTTGTTTATTTGTACTATTCTTGAACAATTGTTTGTGCAATGAGTTCCGAAAAGTGATTTATTAAAATGTTTACATAAGAAGACTAGGAGAGTGGTAGTGATTTCGTAAGTTTTTTTTGGGGGGGAGGGGGGTTGTTGTTGAACTTTACACCCAAATTTGTTTCATACGGAGTTTAAAACCAAAGAAGGTATTTCTCTGTTTTTATGTTTTAAATTGGTTCAGATTCCGAAATTTAAACTAGTACTGCTCTGTAATATTGTTTTCGTTTGTTGATAAGTAGACGAGATATGCCCTAACGTTTGATACTGAATGCTGTAAAGAGTTTTCAACAACTATTTAATATAACATATGCTATCTTATGTTCTTTTGGAGTCATTACCAATTAAAACTGTTGTTCTTAGTTGCAACTCAACAGCAAATAATACATAGATGCCAAACCGTAGAGTTTAACAAAAAATGTTCCTGTAAAAGTTGTTTCCTTTTCAATAATATTTCCAAATAAATCGAAATTGGTACCACTCTCCTTTTAAAATTTTGGAGTTGATCCCTCGCGGAAGTATCCTCACTACGCCACTGAGTATGAAAGAATCACAGTTTGATTCTTCACATACGATTTGGTCATTCATTTTTTTGTTTGTTTGAAGTGTCTACCTGTACTACGAAGTACGAACTGAGAAATATTCGTGGGACGGGTGGCCTGATAGCAATTCAACAACAAATAACACACATATAAATGCCAAACCGTAGAATTCAACGAAAAGTGTTTCCTGCAAAATTGCTTGTTTTTCAATAATACTTACAAAGAAATCGAAACTGATACAACTTTCCATATATATTTTTTTAAAGTTGATCCCTCATGGAAGTATTTCATTTAAAATTTTTGAAGTTGATCCCCCGTGGAAGTACTCCCGCTACTCCACTGGATACGGAAGCACCACTATTTGATTCTTGACATACGATTTGGCAGTTCATTTTTTGTTTTGAGTGTCTACGTGTATTACGAGGTGAGAAAAGTGCCTGGGACGGGTGGTGTGATACTCCTTGTATATAGTAAAAAGCTGAAGGAACAGAATAAAGAGCTCGTCGCTCCATCAGATAAATACATACATATCTGTTACCATAACTAGAGGTGCGTAAAACATCTATACACAGCTTCGCCGGAAGTGCGCTTCATTGTAAGGCTAATTGGACGCCCAAGCAAACGTTGGTACTTCTGCTTGAATGGGCGCAGAAATTGCCTGAAACTGTACGCAAAAAAGCATCTATACTGGACTCCGAAGAGGTACTTGAGTGAATTGTCTCCAGAAGAACGCCAGTTTGGGAACAGGCAGAAATACATCAATTTTGAAAAAAAAAAGTTGACCACGGTGTCATCCTCAATGACTAGACACGATATATCCGAAAACAAATTTCTATACTCCAGCCGTTCTGCCGGTTGCAAAAAGGATACGTTTTATGACGGTCTCCATTTTGGTAGAGGGATTTAAATATATATATATATATATATATATATATATATATATATATATATATATATATATATATATATATATATATATATATATATATATATATATATATATCTTATTCCGCTCCGTACCCACACATATTCATATTCAATAAATAGGAATTTACCTAAGTAAATATTATCGTCTTCATTCATGTGTGTGTGAATTCCTGTGAGCAGACGGCTTGCCGGTTGCGTATATGTATGCGTGTGCATGCACAAAAGTAAGTATAATACAACCTGAGTCTCAAAAGCACCAACGTGGCTCATATCAAATCACTTGTCATATTTCAATATTATCAATCTGCGCCCAAACAGAGTATGAGCCTGGACCAGAATTGTTATCAGCTGTTTTCTTAGGGAGTTCTTCGGAAGCCAGCACCCAAGGGAAACGGTAGGTAGCAACTCCGTAATATCTTTTGATACCATTCCTTAGTTTCTCTTAACTGACACGGTCACTTTGGGCAAGATGGTTTTAAATCCGAAGATTTGGTAGGAGGTTAAAAATTTCCTAGGAAATTATTACCTTCCTGTCTGTTATTGGTTACTTCAAAGGCAAGCTCAAATGCTACATTATAAATTGATACTAGTCCGTAATATCTTTTAACAGACACAGTCACTTTGGGCAAGATGGCTTTAAATCCGAAGATTTGGAAGGGGGGGGGCAAAAATTTCCTAGGAAATTATTATCCTCCTGTCGGTTATTGGTTACTTCAAAGACAAGCTCAAATGCTACATTATAAATTGATACTACTCCGTAATATCTCTTAACAGACACAGTCACTTTGGGCAAGATGGCTTTAAATCCGAAGATTTGGTAAAGGGGTAAAAATTTCATAGGAAATTATTACCCCTCTGTCGGTTATTGGTTACTTCAAAGACAAACTCAAATGTTACTTTATAAATTGATATCACTCCGCCCGGTGGCTCAGTGGTAGAGCGTTCACTTCCGGTTCTTGGGTTCACTGGTTCGATCCCAGCTCGGGTCGTGTGTAGTTTGTGGTGGACAAACACCGGGCTCGTAGGTTTTCTCGGGTTCTGCCGTTTCCTCCCGCTTTTTTATTCCATCATTACGTTCATTTCTCATAATCACCGTCTAATCTAGCCTAACTGGCATAAAACTAAAAGATTTTTCATTTTTTCTTAAGACAACCTCGTCAGACAGCAAATCTGGAAAAGCAATTATTTCCTAGGAAAACATTACCAACTATCAAGTTTTGGGGTATGAAGCCAAATTTGCGGACATAAAGCAATCTTGAACAGAGAGATTGCGTTTATTAAGAGATGCTACGGAGTGGTATCAATTTATAATGTAACATTTTAGTTTGTCTTTGAAGTAACCAGTAACCGACAAGGGAGTAATAATATCCTAGGAAATTTTTACCCCCCACCAAATCTTCGGATTTAAAGCAATCTTGCCCAAAGTGACTGTGTCTGTTAAGAGATGCTGCGGATTGGTACCAATTTATAATGTAACATTTGAGTTTGTCTTCGAAGTAACCAATAACCGACAGGGGGGTAATAATTCCCTAGGAAATTTTATCCCCCTACCAAATCTTCTTATTTAAAACCCTCTTGCCCAAAGTGACCATGTCTGTTAAGAGAAACTAAGGAATGGTATCAATTTATAATGTAACATTTGAGTTCCTCTTTGAAGTAACCAATAACCGACAGAGGGGTAATAATTTCCTAGGAAATTTTACCCCCCTACCAAATCTTCGGATTTAAAGCCATCTTGCCCAAAGTGACTGTGTCTGTTATGATATATTACGGAGTGGTATCAATTTATAATGTAACATTTGAGCTTGTTTTTGAAGTAACCAATAATCGACATGGGGGTAATAATTTCCTAGGAAATGTTTACCCCCTACCAAGTCTTCGGATTTAAAGCCATTTTGCCATTTAAGAGATCACTTTCAATGATATGAATTTTTAATGTAACTTTTGACTTTTCCTTTGAAATTATCAGAAACCGACAAGGGGGTAAAGATTTCTAAGGGTTAAGAGTTTCCAGGGGTAAAAAATCCCTGTGACACCGACATGAAGTGAACCCTCGTGCTCTTACATGACAAGCATTTAGAAATCATCGATACTGAATGTTCTAGGTCGCAGCCTGAAAATTCTTTACAAAACCGATGTGATGCACTAAAACGTCAAACAAGAAGATTTCGCGAACGCTCAGTTGGAACTTCGTGTTGGTAAAAATAACATTTTAAAAATTAGAACTATAGTAGGTGAGGTTAAGTTTTAATATGGTTTTGTCTATTCGTCAAAAAGCATATCTTTTCACTATTTCTTACACAATAAACGTAAACCACTTCCCACACAATAACCTACTCATATGTACTACACACGTCAAAAAATCGTGCACTATCGATACACGGTTGTAATAAAAAGAAATGCCGCGCGAGGAATAAAAATCAATTGTTGGAATTTATTTCTTCTTGAAAACAATATTTTTGGCTCTATTATCATTAATTGTTTGAAAATATTAACTTAAATGTAAGACAAATCAAATCTACTTTTATTCAGCATGCTGTTCTGAACGAGCAAGACAAATTAATGCCATCTACTAGAGCCATTGTGAACACCTTTTTCAACATATCTGGAGTGATCATCTCTACACTCTGAACAATTCTATGTTCTAAGTCATCTATTATGTTACATGATTTTAATCGAAAATTTATTTTAGAAATCCCCACAAGAGAAAATTGCATGGTGTATGACCCGGACTTCTTGGTGGCTATTCGACAAATGACCCCATAGAAATAAGTCTTTCCCCAAACTTCTCTTTCGGAAGCTTCGTAGTCGTAAATGAGCGATGCGGTGGCGCTCTATCTAGCATGAACCATAATTCATCGCTCTGATCTGAATTGAAACGGTCAAGTTCGGTAAATATCTTCCTCTTAGTAGTTTTTGTATCATGCCGTTGATATATTTTCATCAAAAAACAAAGGTCCTAACACCTCAGTAGCAGCTATGCCACAGCAAAACATTATTCCTCGTTTGTCCATTGACAACTGTGTTCTCACATTCGGCTGTATTGATGACCAATATCTTGCAAGCGATGAGGACACTGATCCATTTAAAAACATCTTAGAAAACATCACTTGAAACAAGAACATAGGGTTTTCATTCAGCTTCTCAAGGAACAAATTACAGAAATAAACACGATCACAATAATCACTTGCACACAACTCAGAAATTATTCGGATCCTGTAAGATTTTATCTTCAATTTCCTTAAAATTCTTTGTAGCGTAGTTTTCTTAATATTTAAGAACAAGATTCGACGAGCAAGTGATTTCCACGGTGAACTAGTAACAGACAACAATACCTGTCTTTTTGTTTCTTCTGTAGATACGCTTAGATATTTTTCTGCACTTTTTCTAGATGCAAGATGGACAGTGTGAAAACAATAGCTGCGGAACTGTTTGTACAAACGGTGAATTTGCACACCGCACACTTTTAATCCGAGTTCCTTAATTATACGGGGTCTTGTTGCTTTTGCAGTTTTTTCTGATAAAATGTACCACTCAATTATATTAGCACACTAATCCTAACTTAAAGACTGCATGATCGAAGAACATCACATTATGAATATATTTTTAAAATGTAGTGCAAACAAGCAATTCAAATACGATGAAGTTAGTTTATCTCCTTCATTCACGTGCTATGTAGTGTGCATATCCGAAAAAGTCAATCTAACTCAGGTGTTGATTACAAAGACGAATTCCTATTGAATTGTCAACACGTAAGTCGTAATTCGTTTGCGTATTGCGATGAGAAAAAGTCTGAAACTGTTGTCAGTTCAGATGAACGAGAAGTTATGAATTAGATGTTGTTGACATTGCAAAACATTGTTGGTATTGCTTAAAATCAACTTACAGTGGGACAGTAAATGATGATTCAGACATGGAAGTTGGGTATACAAGTGTTTCTTTAAAGCATATTTCTTATCCTGCATTCTGAATGGACCGAAAGGAGCACGGAAAAAAATAAGAGAAGGTGGTGGGGATAAATGAAATGAAATCTTTGAGTTTTACGTCCCACGGTTATGCCGGTTAGGCTAAAGGAGACGGATGGTGGGGATAAGTATTGTGTGATTTCTAAAGGGATTTTGGGACCAGGGAGGGAATTGAAGCCCCAAAATGTCAATAACACATTGAATTTGCTTCTAAGCATTTATTCTGTGGTATTGGCGTTTATTTTGATGCCCAAAGCCAAAAAAGAAAAGTTTGAAATTTTCTTGCCGCCTTTGTTCCCCAATACGGAGGAGTGGCCATAATAAACTTAAAGACGGATATACCATCATAGGTGTAAGGGGAAATGCTATTGTATTTTCTAACTTAAAATGTTAATTTACCGCAAAATTCTTACAAATATTGAGACAAAACTGCTTCCCACATTTAAGATTGAAACTCCAATAAGGCCAACAAAATTTTCAGTTTACGCCACTGAAAGAGATTCACACATTGTAAGCAATCAGCTCGGTTCGGTTCGGCTCGTGTGAGCCATTCGGCTCTAGCTGGCTCGGTTGGATGAGCTTTTGGCTCGGCTCACTTTCGGTTCGGCTCTATTAGTGAATGAGCTGTGAGCGAGCCGCTTGAGTCGTTGACAATCCTAAACCCGGGTCGAGCACTTTTGAACATGTTTGGCTGGAGTCCTATAACTTTTAAGAATTTTTGGCCCGAGCCCCAATACTTGCTCCTCCTGAACTAAAACTTAGAACCTCGTGACCGATGTCCTTGCCTCCTGAAGATTTCTTGACGACCGAGATCGACAGTGAACTATTTTTTAGTATTCAGATACAAACCGCCTATATTCCATGTTTATACAGGTACACGGTGTTATAATAATAATAAGTTATAGTAATAGTAGTAGTATCATTGATAATTATATTGTCTATGTAGGATACTTGAAGAGAGTAGCACTTGGAACTACACAAAGATTTAGCTCGGATTAGCTCGTTTTGGCTCGACTCGACTGGAAACTCGATCCGAATTCGAGTCGAGTTGGGGGAAATTTTTCGAGCCGAGTTCTCGAGTTGAGCTCAAAGATGTCTGCTTCGAGTCGAGTCGAGTTTTAAAGAAAACTCGCTCGTGCCCATTCCTGTTGTATGCATGACGGGCATATAGAGTTCTTTCGTGGGAGATAGAACCATAAACATAATATATTTAAAAAGTACTTAGTTTCATGGCTTTCCTCCCAGGGGGCGAAGGGATGGTAGTTATCCTGCATGCCTTATAAGTGACTTATTTGAAATATGTAAAACAGTAACAAGTGGACAACACAATATACACATATCTTCTTATCTTCAGTTTTAATTGCTGATTTCAATTGCAATTAACAATTACAAGTTTCAATTGTCAATTGGAATTAACAACTAAATGTTTCAATTGCACCCTTTGCGATTGGCAATTAACAATTAAAAGTTTCAATTCTCTGGTGACTAATTAACAATTAACAATTGACGAAAATTTAATTGCAAATTTTATGATTGAATTCAATTGCAATTGAAATTAATTGTCAATTACAAATTGAAATCAATTGCAACTGAAATCAATTGCAATTGATTTTCAGAGCAATTATTTCAATTAATTGATCAATTGCAATTGATTTTAATTGATTTTGTCCAACACTGGTCCGCACTAAGGATATTAATGTGATTTTTGGAAGGATGGCTGTAGCCCCAGATCAGTTATTGGCACACACAAGGAGCATCGAAATATTAATTCTGTAACATTTTCGGTTAATCTGGCGATCACGGGCATTTCCAGAATAAAATTAGGAATATTTAATGAAGATTCATCATCTTATGCTTCGCCCCCTGTGCCCCCTAAGGCGGTGTGTTTTCAAAATAACATTACAAATATGAGAAGCTCATATCTTTTTACTACAATAGCTCCTAATTTCACATTAATTGATCCAAAAGGAAAATGTCTCTTCCAGTACGTTCTTGAAAAGATTGTTTATGACAATGTTTTTGTTATTTTTAAAATTGAGATTTTAACCCCATATCAGTCACTGTCACATGCAAAGATTATCGGAATAGTAATTCTGTACCATTTTATACGTTGCTAATTACATGAAAATGCATTGATGTTTTCAAAATGAGATACCAGTTTATGTGTGGTTGCTACACTTTTTAACTGAATTGTAATACATATGAAAAGACATCGGCAGTATAAGTATTTTACCGAGCAAATTTCTAGTTGGTCTCTGGCGAGTAAGGCATACATCATATCAAGCACACGTGCATAAAGGTATATTTTTATCACCACGGAAACACTTGAATTTGAAGCAAGAAAATCTATTAAGTAGAAGCAGACAATAATACGTTGAACTGTAAGTGAAATCTCGTATACAGAGACAAGCGTAAAACAACGGTGAAAAGGTACTAGACGTGCTACCGCGTCAATATGAAACAAAGTTATTTCTCCTTCTTGAACTGACAGAAATTGTTGATTCTTGGCTGCTCGTAATGTTTTCGAACACTAGGATAAAATAAAATCTTGACTATTTATCTGTTGACTTTCTTTACTGGGAAGGAAGTCAACAGCTAAATAGTCACAAGATTTTACTGGGAAGGAAAATATCTGATACTGAATGAAGAAATTGTGTTCCTGCATCGCATGTAAAATTAATAAAAAATATTTATCGTTTTGTTTTCTGTAAGATTATAAATGACTATATGTTTAAAGGTGCTAAATAGGATGCTAAATATGTGTAGTGTGAAAACAATTAATCCAAAAGACAATCATATTTCAGGTTACCCGAAGTCGGTACAATTTTCATGAATTCCACGCAAGACTTCAACTTGGAGTTTACATACAAATGGACAACTTCCCCAGCATTGGTAAGATAATTCATACGATGCCTCTAAAATAGACACGACATGTCCAAAAATACAACTATTTCAATTTTTGTTCTGTCAGCATATTCTAGAAACCTTTTTTGTAATCAGTAAGAGCATAATTAGTCTATAGACCCTATGTTGCTCAGACGAACGAAAGTTTACATTACATACATGTGGTGCTGAGATCTAGGCATTGAAGTAAAATTTTCGCCTTAAATTAAGGTTTGCCATATACCTTGTTGCTGATCTACGTCCTCAATGCCATGCTTCCTAACAACTACGTAAAAGAATAATATAAGTTATTGAATATTAACAGACGAAGATAAGAAATACGCAATACATCTTCGTTTCTCATTAACTTGTTGAAAGAGATCTACAATTCACATTAGTAAATTGTTTATTTTTTGCATTAACTTTCGTCATGTAGAAAAGCAAACAAAACAGTAATGAAAAGTGAGTTGTATTTTTTCGTAAGAAATTCAGTAAGCTTTCTTTACAAATATCTCACTCTCAGAAAACAAGGTAAAGTCAGGGAAGCAAGAATAGAATAGGGCAACTAAGTCTCTAATCTATATTACATAAGAGTTAAAAATAAAACTGAACTCTTCAAGAGATGCATTGCCTCAGCTGAAGCATAATGTTTGTTTCTATACCGTTGAGTATGCTTTGAACTTAATTATAAATTTGCCTGAGCATCAAAAAGTGAAAACGAACAGATTGTCCCCAGGACTATATAGCAGCAGTCAGCAGTCAGCTGCTTTTATAAAGAACTATGAACGATAAACTATGGTTCACACTTATGCCCACGTAGGTAATTCAGTCCTGACCAAGCTTCGATCCTCTTCATATTGGACCACGAGTGTCAATTTTAGAGTGTATTGAACCTCAACAGTGTATTGGAACAAGCGTAGAAGGAAAGAAAAATCCAGCCACACCGGTACGTTTGTCCGTTCTGGTGGCAAGAAGACGTCTTACTGTCAACGGCACCTCAACTCTACAAACAGAATCAAAACGCACACGAAATTCAATAGGGCACACCAGGCTTTAACTGGCGTAAACATAAGGTGTCTAACTCGTAGAACACTACAATAACAAATTTTCTAAATAAAATGGCTTTAAAAATGATTTCATAAGTGTCACCAATAAATGGGACTTTTCAAACCTGTCCACAATGTTTCACACCCTATATAGGAAGACTTCTTCATTTCGTGCAAATAAGAAGACTAAATTATTATATTTATTTTCGGGTTTGTTAAATACTTTTCTAAAATGTTTCTTTACACTTGGAAAACTTAGATAAACCAACTTCACTCTTCTGATATTCATATTCTGATTTTCCAAATGCATAACATAAATGTCCTGGTTATAATCTATACGTTTCAAAGCAATTTCTTAATAATAATGTAACATACTCTAATCCTTCTCTTACCCTATGAGTGAAAATTTCTTAGAACGTTTTCTAGCCCATTATTTTTTGTCATATTTTTACTATTTGTAAACACTTCCGACTTCGCGGACAAAATAAATGAAATCACTTGTGAAAGTTTGTTTTCTTTTTACCAAATAAACGAGAGTGGGTCATTTATACTAAAGGAGCCCCCCAGGGCTGTAACAAGTTAATAACGCGTTATGTTTCGTGTGAAGAAAGCTAATTGGATTTTGTCCAAAATTAATATTACGTATAATAAAATGCGACAGAGGCAGTCGTATTTAGGTCAAGGTCAGGAATCAATGATAAAAACTTGGCTTAATGTGTTAAATAATGTTAAGTAATGGTAAAAATATTCTAAACTACATCTTAGTAATTAAGCCAAGTTACTTTAACATATCAAATAAAGATTTTTTTTTATAATATTGTACAGTTGTTAAACAAAATCTCAAAATATATGTTTCTATTATGCTTCTAGAGGTAGTAATCGAAACTATGCAACTGCATACAAAGTATTATAAAGGTGCAAATATTTTACAAACTTACAGCTCTTTTTCTTCCCTGCTGCATTTTACTTTCTCTAACTGAAAACTAGCAAAAATTACGTATCATATGCAATCTCACCTATCCGTTGTCCTTCTGCTCTATTTTATGATACATCATTGAAACTTCTGTTTTCGCTTACCGATCTTACCTCCTGGGTTCTCAAGGGGAAATTCTAGGTGGGAATGTACGAAGTGAATTGTCAGGAGAGGCATATATATGGCTCTGAGTTTAATAAGTTTTTCACTAGCCGTAATTTTGTATGTACCAGAAGGAGAAAGCACCTCTATAGGTTTAATGTCCCTTGTATAGCAATGGAGCTTTGATACTTAGTTTAGAAGAATCAATAAAATTTTCATTGTCAGGGATTTATTCGAGATCGAATTCCTATATCGGACCATCAATGCTCATAAACTGGCCTTTCTTAATTATCTACATAGTAGTCCGCAAATTGTTCGTGTATGTTCTAAAACATAGCAAATTATATGCTTTTGTTCTACAACCAAGCACCTACTTGGTACATAATAGGATATATATCCCTCAGTAAGTATCATCCAATCGAGAAAAAAAACGAGGTTTCAAACTATAATTTGTTCCAAAACGCTTTTAAGTTTTTAAAATCACACATTTATCAACAGAAGGTTTGAAAGGAATATTTAGGAACAATTTACTTTGGGGGCCTGAATATTTCTGATAGACCTATGTAGACAAGATACACATCAGTCTAGTAAGAATAACAACATAAATTAAATGTATCAAATGTTGGCCACTTTAGGAAACTACGTCTGGTTTAGAGTAACAATTACTTTTCAAGGCCTGTACATTTCGATAAATCTTCGTTCATATTATACCTATCGATCAACTTAGAGTGACTAAATGAATCGAGTGATACCAATCTTTGTTACTACCATACACTCATTTATTTTACGAGGCCTTGCCATTTCTTGTGCCGTGTATATTCAATAAGTAAACTAATTCATTTGGGAAAACTAATTCAATAATATTAATTTTAGCAAGTTACAGAAATTTATTTCTGATTTAGAGCCACAATATACTTTCCGAAAGATATCCATTTTTTGTGACTCTATGCAGAGATAATATGCATACCAACTTACGATAGTAAAATGAAACGATATGTAATTCTACAGCCGCTTCCGGAAAATCACTTACAGCTTAGTCTCTGCTTATTTTGCGGTATCGGAGCATCTTTACTGAATCTATTTAGAGTTAGTCTATATAAAAATAAATGGATTTAAAATAACCAAACACCTTAGCTGATAACAATTATCGCATTTTCTAGATAGTCACAGTCTGTTTAAAGTTACTTTTTACTTTCTAGAACCGGAGCATTTCGTCATTATAAATACATTGAGATAAATGTTATATGTGCGTGGCCACAGAAGGCAAGGCTCCACAAAGTAAATTGTGATTCCAAACCGGAAGTGATCAAGATTGGTGTTAATAGATTTCTGTCCTTGTTCTGAATCAACTGGTATGACTTTTCTATATAAGACGACTAGAGAGAAAATACAGTATGACTGAACACTAGGACCAATCCTTTTGTACTACTTTTAGGTGCCACTTCAACCAACTCCTATCTCTTGGAATTCTAACTACCACTGTATTCTTTTCCAGATTTAAAGCCATATGTTTCTCAAGTTTGCTTATTGTTGCTAGAGGCGTTCCGGAGTTCCGCTGAAATATACATTCATACATATGCATCGAAACATTTATAGTTGTGCGAGGAAAGCTCTCTGCGCTGTCTCTGTAACTTCCCAATCCAGCTGACAAGCTCATTTGTGCGTGAACTTTGGATTTAGAATCACCGCTATTGCAAACTAAGAGGCTGATGAACCCAAGCTATGTATTCGACATTAATTTCAGTTATTTATGACACTTTACTTTTCAATTCCTCTCCCCCACGTCCGATGCGGGCTGATCGTGGATTTGAACGCTATCAAGATTGCAATTATTAATCCTAGTGAAACAAGAACTATGGATTCAACTCTATTAGCGGCCTTTATTATGATTATTATTACATCTCAATCTCTCCAGAAGTACTAATGGGAATCAAGTGTAGGCTTAAAGGGTATAGATAGTGTTATAACCGTCCCTTTCCGGCAGACCATAGAGGACAAACCGAGACTATGAAAATAAAGGAAATTTAATTTCACTCTCCCAACCAAAAATCGAGCAAACGAGGTTTTCATGGACAGTACCGGAATGTACCAGTTCCACTAAGGAAAAATCTTTATCAGTGATCAATTATTCAAAGATAAACGCAACAAAATATATAACGTACTATAAATAAGCAAACCAGCAAAATATAAGTAAATCAAACAACCAAATCAATATAAATAACAATTGTATCTCAAATGAAGGGTGTTGAATACGTAGCTAGTTAACTGAACATTCACATCTGACACACACAAATATTACTCTTAATAGAAAAAATAATAATTTATTTTCGTAAATATTTCTAAAAGATCCGAGCCCTGATGGAAAATGAGCACTATTTATTTCCACAAAAAATGTTCAACCACATGTAAACGATACGCATGAGTTTCTTTTCCTTATTGGTATTTCGCAGTTTAGATGACAAAGAAATTGAACGAAAGATCCAAAATTTTATGTTTGCAACTCAAGAGTTTTTAATTTGTAAGTTCTTCAATTTGCATTTATAATGGCATATGTATAATTATCATTATCTTTGTTTAATTTCAGTTGGCGATATACTCACCTAATGAGATTGTAACAGAAGGATCTCATACAATTTGTTCGACCCTTTTTTACTTCGTAAAGAAAGAATACATTGAAGGACTTGTAACAGACGAGGTGGCTGAAGAAGAAGTGCATCGTGTTCCAATAGACTCCAGAAAATGTCGCTTCCCTGACGAGAATGATGGTATATGGATACAAGATAAATACAGTTATACAGCATGTCTTTGGCAATGCAGAAATGAAGCCGCAATGTCTTTATGTAACTGTACGGATATTGTTGTGGGTGATAACACAGGTAAGTTAAAATCGAATCAGTTACTCTAATAATGCATTTCAACTTCTCATCACTGATACTTGCACCCCTGGCTAATCTCAGCTAAAGTGTGAACTCGGTTGGAATGGGAACACAGTATCAACTTCTTGTAAGAGAACGCAGAACTAAGAGACGTAACGAGTATTCCCGTGTAACGTAATGCTTGCGAGTTACACGTTTGGCAAAATTGCTCGCTTAATGTATATGCTAATGTTAACTCCAAAGGGAAATTACCTACGATTGTTATTCCTTAGTAAATAATCGGAACGATAAATTTGCTTTCCTATGCATAAAAAAAATACTACGCAACGAGTGGAAGGGAATATCGGAAAACGGCTATCGGAGTACCAGTTTTGATTCAGGAGAAAATGGGAAACAAGGGAAGCAATACCGAGTCTACGGTTCATCACGGAACAGCACATCAGAATAAACAAACTAATTGTGATTGCATTTAGACATATAAATAAAGTTTCCTTTTAGTTTACAGCGTACATTGGAATATCATGTTCAGAGAGTTGAGGGATCTGAAGGTGGATTACAGACAGAAAATAATATACAATCCTTACAGGAACTGGAAAGTTGTTATAGAAAGGGATCAGAAAGAAGCAAGAATAAGTAAAGGAGTATTTCAAGGATGTGGACTTTCACCTCTCCTGTTCAACGTCTATATAGAAGAGGCTTTTAAAGAATTCTTTGATAAAAACGAGAAAGGCTTGAAAGTTAATGACCAAGTTTTCTGCACAATAAAGTTTCCTAATAGCATAGCACTGGTAGCATAGAAACGTAGAGGGCTTGCAGGAAGCACTTTAAAACTTCAACGACCAACTGAATAAGATATGAAAAATGAAGACAAATAAGAAAAATCCAAAGTGGTAAAGCCCACAAGACCAGGAAAGGAAGGGGCATACGTATGGGTACAGGGAGAGAAATTCGAAGACGTTAAAATGTTCCCCTATTTAGGAAGTCTAATATCCTCGGACGGAAGAAGTGCAAAAAACGTAATTTCCAATATAGTGCAGGCTAAACAAGCATTCAGTAGGAAAAAAGAACTGTTAACAGCAAGAAATATGTCGTTTTACGTTCAAAAACGATTTATTAATACAATAGTATGGAGCGTGGCGCTTCAAGGATCAGAGCTGTGAGCATTGAGAAAAGCTGAAATATCGAATTTGGAACAAATTGAAATGTCATGTGGGCGCAGAATGCTTCGAATATCACGTACCAAAGGAAAATGAATGAAGACATACTAAATGATACTAATGAAGGACGACAGATCATGAAGATAATAGGAGAAAGAAGAAACAGCATGCTTGGCTATCTTATTTGGCACTCCGATAGGATTAGCGTGTTGATATAGGGAAAGGCAGAAGGAAACCCAGGAAGAGGAAGACCAAAGATAGAACATCTTGATGCAGTTATAAAGAGACGTTAAGAAATAGGAAACATTTCTCCCAAAAGAGAGAAAAGTTTTGGTGAAAAAGAATGAGAATGTTTCTCAGAGAGTAATATACGTCAAGTCTGAGCATCGGCATTCGTCGAATACAGAGATGAACTTGTGTGCAAACAAACTTCACTGCACGAACTGCTCTCGGAAAAGCTATTTTCAGGGGGAAAATAATAATAAAGATTGCAGTATGGTAATAGACGGTACTCAAATAGGATAATGTAGAATATAGTTTACATTTGACTGAGAATGACTTATTTCAGAATAATTCCATGATTCTGCGTTTCACAACCAATGAAAAGAGAACAATATAAGTAGAATACTTACTACATTTTGCTATGAATTTCCACCAGGAAGGCAAGTTGTTCATGTTAGTAAGTACTCTACACAATAGTCGTGTCATCATAGTTACGGACATAAACACTTAAATATAGGAACGTATCTGAGCATTAAATTCTAATATATTATGTGACGTTTACACCACCACTTGGGAGACATCTATCGCGAAGAGAACAACAAATCTTGAGTTCACGAAGTGCGGTTTACGAAATACTTCATCAGGAATTCAGATTGCGCCAAATGCGTGTTTTATATTGTTGCGATATATCTTCAAATATACCTCCAATGAACAGTAACTAAAATATTGAATGAGGAATTTTATGAACAATCTTTTTTTGTTTCTGTACCATACAAGGTGCGCAGGGTTGAATTTATATCATCGGTTGAACTACGCGATAGCCGAAGTACCGTCATTTTTTTCAGACACCCTACATCTTTCTTCCGTTGGTCGGAAAACAAACACAATACATCAACAGAGTCATGTGGCGTGTTCCTGCTCTGCCAAATGCAAGAGAAGCTCCAATTTCAAAGAGCCGAATCAGGCCTCTGACATCGGCACACGATAGAGAATACAGAAACTACATCAAACTTGACCAAAATTCCATCCTACTGCATCGGTTGAAAGAAAATCACTTCTTGCCCATCGACCGGAATCTTGTTTAGGCCGGGATTCCTCTTGCACATCGAATGAAATCATGCGTCTGTCGGAGCTAATCTTCACTAACGTGGTACGCGCGAATAGTTCTATAAAGATAAGTGTGAACCGTATATGACCCATCCCGCCAAGTCGGCTTTGTGGTGGACAAACACTGTGTGCGTGTTTTTTTGGAGGTTGATCAATTTCCACAAATTTTCTTCATTCCACAATTTCATTCATTTCTCATCATCGCCGTCTACTTTAACCCAGCCCGCATAAACGAGGGACGTAACATTTCATTTTTCTCCGTACCTGACCAAACCCCTAGCCGTCGGCAAGGTCACAAGAGCTTTACGATAATCTGATGAGAGCGATTGGAGAGTCAGGGCTGTGCCACAGACCTAATAGCCGGAATACAGAGGTGGTCTCCGAAAAAGAATGTGGCTATCTGTTTATTCATAGTCAAATACTACTGTATTGTTTATTTGACCCAATAATACGTGTGAGATCCAAGAATGTTATTTGAGCTCATCCGGCTTCTGGCTTTACGGTCTGGAAATTCTAAAGTTAAAATCATGTATTGTAAGCTTTTATAGACAGCCGCAATCGCTCGGGACTTGCATAGTTGGTGATTGACATTCATACCCAGCGCATCTCACTGCTTGCAAATCAGTAATGAAACTTTTGAGCACGGCTAGGTGGTTAGCAGATCACCATCCAGCAAATAAATATCCAGTGTTAAATGTGTTTTCTTCGTGAAAAGAATCAAGAATGCAACTTAAAAAGAACTCTGATTTAGATAAAGAAACAAATACATAAACATTACACTTTCACATACATAAATACCGTCGCTTTATTATCTTACCCCTGAAATACTATAGATTTAATGTATCGCTTAGTGATATATCTTAAACATTTCTCCACATATTATTCGCATCCAGGGCGACTGAAAATAAACATTACACCCGTTAAATAAGCAGAGATTAACTTTTCTTTTAAATCATTGACTTTCGTAATCGACACAAAGATAAATAATTTGTCTCATGAATGTCTAGTCACTCTTTGCGATGGATGGCAAAATATATGATTCCTACACATATGGGCATAGGATTGAGCATATATAATTATGCACTAGTAGTAATATCAATAGATATAAATACGTACAGGTAGTACTAAATTTTTATAGAAGGAAGAAATGGGAGAACAATGAACTGAACGTAAGACACTGACGAAAAGAGAAAGAAAGGAAGAACCGTTTCAAAGCTCAAAGTCTCTGAAATCAATACATCAGGAGCTTCTGAAAATTCACTGTACTTTCCTATGTACTGGCATACAGATCACTGGTAGCTAATTACTCATGTATTGTAACGTCTTTGGTCCCGTGATGAAAATGATTTTTTTTTTAAATGGTACATTTAGCAGAATTGGAACGACAATGTTGCCCAAAACCGTCCTTTTATATCTACTATTGTGTTATGCAATACTTATATTCAGAAGCAAATGTTCTTTTAAGAAACGTCCAAAAGTATTGAAACACCCAAATGACAAAGATGATTTTAAAATAATTGCAGAATTAGGACATATAATGTTGATGCCCGAAAACTTAAAATTTGTCATTTTGAGTTCACTTCATTTTCTTAAGTGGCGACCATATGCTGTATTCCCTTATCTGATTTTTTTAAGGAACTCAGTAGTGTTTGGTTCTCCTTTATCACTCATCATAAAAAATATGCCTTTTTTGTTTTCACAGTCAGTCACACGCCACACATTTATCCGCATTAAAACATTATTAAATGTCTTGTTTATTATGTTGAATTGTCAGAGTTAATAAATTCCCCATTCATTCAAAACATTGCTCGAATTGTATTCAGGTATGCTTGAACACCTGTTTGTTACAGTATTTGAAGGGTAAGGGGAAAAAACAAGGAATGTCCATGCATGTGCTTTACCGGGTGCTTTGTCCTATTTGTTGGTGACTCTTGGTACTATTTGATTGTATATGCCATGCACGCGTAGATGTAGAAATATCCATGCAAAAAGGGGCGAAAGATTTAATAATCCTATTCTTTGTACGCGATTTTCAATATTAAAATGCCGTTTTCTCAAAAATGTAATTTTGTGACATTCCTTCTTTTTTTCCCTTACCCTTCATTTGTTCCTGTAAGTGTTCAATCTTTCGATTTTTGCTGAATATCCAATGTTCCGATATAGCTGATGTATCTACAAAGATAATAAAATCTATATTACTGAAATCATGGGAACGTGGTGGTCGCTTTGGAGGACAACGTCAACCTATCCGTCTTTGTAAATTGTATATCCAAATATTCACAACAAAATATTGATAATGAAGAAGAACACAATGATATTTGCATAACACAAAGAATGTCCAACCTTCAGATAAGAGAGATATTCGAATAAATTCGATTGCTGTTAATGTGATACTGACCGAACACATTGATCAAGTGACCCACTGCACGTATTCTCCACACACCAATCCACAACTTCCGATTTGCAGGGATGCCAGCATATACTTCACACCAATGTGGATTGGTGTCAGAGCTGTAGCGAACATTCTGATTGTTCACCTCAAGAGAAACATACATGTTGACCTGATATGTAAAAGAAATGTCGTAGTTGTAAAAAAAAATTCTTCGTATTTTCTGCATTGCCCATTCCGCGAAATAAAAACGTCAAATAGACTCAAAATGTAAGAGAAGATGATGCACTTGCAGATTATGAGGGTGTTAGTTATGAAGGGACAAAACACGCATGATGGTTGTGCGACTAACAACACTTTCCTGGGACAAACGTCGAGTACTTTGATTTAGATTCTTGCTAAGTGCTACCACCATTTCTATTGACATTGTTTTCGTCAGTCACAGTGCACGGCTGGCCTCATTTTCGTTGGTTGGCCATGGAACCTGTTTCCTTAACAACTTGCTTATTTTTAATGACCAGTGTGAGCCCTATCTAGGTAATAAGACAATGATCAGCAGCGGCCCCTGTCCTTCGTTCAAATGACATCAATGTGATGTCAATGCCTTCCTCCTGCGACACAGCCATGCTATCTTAATAACATGAGACCATACCAGGGAAACAAGAGCAAAAAACAAAAAGAAATATTTTAGGGCGGTACCAGATAAAGCAAAAAACAAGAAGAAAATATAATTTATGAAAAAAAAAGATTTCGCATGAAAGCAAGGTAGCACAACGTATGAATTCTACTTAAAAAGTAAAGTGAATTCAAAGTGGCATATTTCAAGATGCAGGCCATAGAGCTTTTCCCATGTCTGTACAATTAACTTGCAATTCTACTTTTGCAATTCTTTAAAGTTTCTTTTTTATTTGTTTTTCCACACTTTTGGAGCACCCTGTGTGCTATTGTGGTAGGTGTGTAATATCGCAATACGAACCCTTTCCCAGAAAGCCCAATCTTTACCAACAAGCCAAAACCTTTTTCGTAAAATACAAGTTAGTCCTCCTCAGAAAGGTATCCCCAACAGGTATTTATTTTTAACGTCCCTTAGCGCACGGGAAATTGAAAATATAGCTTTCTGAAATAAACATCGGTTGCAGAATAGACCAAATATTTGATATGAAAACAATAATCCCTTGTAATTAAGCAACCGTAACAGAATTTAATTAACAAAAGAAAAAAAAGAAGAAATACTTCTTAAACACAACAAAAATAAACGTCTACAACTCGCAAGTAGAATAAAGCATAAGAATCTTAAATCGTCTTTGATTATCAACTTCATACATACACATACTTTTTCCATACCGTTATAGTACACCACACGGTCTAAATTGAAATTTGTTCCAATATGGCTACTGCCTTAATTTTAAACTTTGGATAATATCCCGAAAATAAACTTTTTGAAAACACCTCATTCCTATTTAGCCAACAAAATTCTTCAGTATGTTGAACGACCAACTGTTGCACATTAAATATTCTCACATACAATAATAACACGAGTGATAATACCACTAAAATTTTCTTCACACAACTTATAAAATGTATGTTCTTGCATACCATTGAAGAGGACAAGTGATGGGCCTTTTCACTTGTTCCCTGTACATTGCTGTGAGAAGACCTATTAACCAATGATAATGTAGTACTGGGATCACATAACATGGCTTACCAATAAATATGGTACTCTTGGAATCATCCAGCAGAGATCCGCTAACATAGAAACTGACAACTTTCCTTTGTAATGTCCTTCCATCGCAGAAATGTCCTCGTGAAATCGCTATCCTAGCTCGTCATGAAAGATCCAAAATCCATTGGAAAGACATCAAGGTAGGAATGGAGGAAGTCCATTTTGAGTGACATATTGCATCGAAGTTTCTCCTAGTCATATAGCAATTTTTCTACTAATTCTTTGTAATTTTCGGCTCGCTGGTTGCCCAAGAATTTGGTACGAACGTTGCGGAAACAACGCCACACATGAAGTTCATTAGCACTAAGAATATATTCAAATACCTGGTCTTGTAATAGCTTGCGTATTTGCGGACCAATAAAGACCCCCTGCTTAATCTTTTCTGTACTTAGACTCGTAAACTTTTGGCACAAGTATGCCAATGCACGTTCATTAGTGTTCGTCACCTTCACAATTACCTTCATGAGTCCAAGTTTGATATGCAATTGTGGTAGTACAATGCTTTGTGGGTTCACGAGAGGTACATTTGAACGGTTTGTTTTTGTCTGGCAACAATTATTTTCGTTGCGGCCATTTCTTTCGAGCGTAATGGACATTCTTTGCACGACTATCCCACTCACATATGTAACAACTGTGCTTTGTATATCCACCCTGTAGACCAATCAAAATTGCGATCACCTTAAAATCACCACAAACTAACCACTTGCGTTCACAATATTTTATAAGATCCAGAACACTTTCCAACATGGAATAATTTCCTTTACCTAGAGGTGCATAATCACAAGGGATTGATGTTGATTCCTCCTTACTGTTGTAGAGGAGCACAGCCTTAACGCATGATTTGGAAGCGTCTATAAACAGTCTCCAATTTTCGACTTTATACGGAATCTTCAGTTTTTTGCATCGAACCTGAAACATCATTGCAAAATACTAACTCATCGGTGCAGCAAAAATATGTTGCTAGATCTTTTTGACAATCGCAAGAGTTGAAACCCTAACTGTATCTTCCAGAAGGTAGATGCTAAGAGCTGCTGTAACCTAGATGCTAAGAGCGAAGCTTTATTCTTTGTCAGTTCCAAATCTCTAATCAGGTCATAAAACTCCGCTTGAGTGAGTCAGTGTAGTTCCGGATAGTTGGTTTTCGGCTCAAATGAAGGATCAGTGTTACTGTATGTGGAGCAGGTTCACTTTCACTTTCATTCTCTTTATCAATTTCCGTGGGAATGGTAGCCGGAGGATTGGGAACAGTCAATCCTTCTCCATGGGCCACTTGACGAATGACAGATTGTATCACTGCATAATCGATCTTCCTCTTCTTCTTCGTATTTATACCTTTCTTCAGGGACTGTAGCATGCAAAAGTAGCAGTCTGTACTATGGCTCGTTGGTTCACGTCAAATGGCGAGCACAGCAAAGCGCGTGGAAACATTTTTCCCATGCATCCAGGCATTGAGAGTATATGAACAACTCGTACAACAAACGTGGGGAGCCCAGGATTTATCATGGACTCCAACACGACACCCAAAGTATAGTAAATATGCTCCTTGCACTGCAGCAGCCAATAGCCGCTTGCAAGAACGACAAATCACGGCCGCACATATGCAGCACAAACTGTCCTCTGAATTGTTACAAACGCGGGTCATTGCTGCACTTTCCTTGAATCAGTGGCGCTTCGAAATGAAAACAACATGTACACACCTGTTCACAAAAAGTTGGAAACTCGTTCAGAAACTAAGTCCGGAAAAGTGAGCCTAGATCCGTCACAATTCCCGCAGATCTATACACAGGGAAATGCATGTTCTATACACTTTAGATCTATACACTATAGTGTAGATCTATACACTAGCTGCAAATCGTACTCTTATCCGAGCGATGTGAAAATGTAAAAACAAAATAAAACTACTTATTTCTGAGATTAATATTGATTGCACACCTCATGCACAGTTCCAATATGCACAATCAACCATTATCTTAAGAAGAAATTGCTGAAAACGACAGAAAATGGATATTTAAACCTCCAAGTAGGAACCTGTGCTTGGAGTGATTCTATTATCAATGTTATAACACAATCTCTTGTAAGTTGCGTTTGTGGTCAAGCGGGTTTAGTACTGCTACTGACATTTCTGAAACGGAGGGCGACGGTTCGAGTCTCCGTGCGTAAAGTTAAAGTTTTCTTCATTTTTTAAATATATGAGAACTTCTTTATAAATATAAATTTCTACTGTGAAGTGATTGGAAACACATTATCCAATAAACTGTCACTTTTCAAATCCCTGTCCCATTTACTGGCCCGCCATGTCCATAATTCATATACGAAAACGCTAAAAAGAGAAATGTGAACACAGTTGAATACCTAAAACCATACGTCCAAAATGAAAATTATGTCATATATATATTTCGGGGCCTTTGCTAACTTCATTCTTGGAAATGTGAACATTATGCAAGATATTTCGGTCACTTTACAATATTTTATTTGAATAAACATAAAATTTCGGGGGAGGGATCAAGCCCGGAAGTTCCCTAAAATACACTATATATATATATATGCTCTGGGGGCCACTCTTTTTGTGAAAAATGTTTTCTTGTGGCTCTTGAGTCCCAAAGACACAAAAAGCAACAGTACTTTGTAAATCCAGCTTGCAGAGTTTGTAGTTAATACGATTTAAGATGAGTGCGAGGTTCTCGTAAGTCTCTTTCATCGAAACAGAGTGTGCCACAGGAATAGACGGCAGGTTATTTCCATTATTAAGTAAAACTGCTTTTAGACTGTACTTAGACGAATCTATGAAAATACTCCAATCGGATGGATCATGTTGAATTTCTAATTCATTCATCATACCATTGATGTCCGTGCATACGCAAAGGGAATCCTCCATTCTGTAGTATTCTGAAAAGGGCACGTACCTTTTCCTGTACTGAGTTTAAGTATTTCCAGGAGCCAGTAAATTCCACTCTTTGAGTCTAGCACCCAAAAGTTGAGCTTTCTCTTTCAAAAGTTGTAACTCTCTCACTAAAGCATTCAACTCATGATGTAGGATGAAGTGAGGCTCATCTTTTACGTGGGAGGAACTGTCTCTCAGATCTTCATCTACATATATTGAGTTGGTGCCCTCATCGCTTCATGTAGGCGCTGTAATATCGATAGTTTCCCAATCTTTCCGAGGAGTAGGAACAGATAAATTTTCTCCATGGGCACTGGTATGATCACGGATTGCAAGTTCGGGTATTCGATGGCACGTTGTTTCTTCTTGTTACTCCTTGCTGTATTCGTCATACAGAAATAGCAATCATCATAATGATTCCGGAATTCTCTCCATATCATCGGAACAGCAAAAGGCATCCTTCGTTTGGTTTCTTTAAGCCAGGCAGTCATAGTCGCATGACACATCAAAAAACACACACGAGGAGCCCCGCTTGATCTTGATCACCGATCTTGCAGCCAAAATAAAAATAATATGCTTCCCTAACGTCATCATTTATCGATCTAATCTGCGACTTAACCATAAATATGCCACAAATATAACAAAATCTTTCCGGTGAGTTTTTATATCCTCCGCGGGAAGAACTTGACATTTTGCACAGGAAAGCGAAACTTAGAGCAACAGCACAACCACTTATTCCATAAAAAAAAAAACTGAAAACACAGGCGAACAGATCTAACAAAAACGGTAAAAATAAAACTAAAGTTACTGACGCAAAAATTCCAAGTCAATTCTCCAGACAAAATAATTATACACTTGAGAGATTACTTACTGCAATGCATAAGAGCAGGATTGAACCACGCTATAGCAATGCAGTTGGCGCTTTTTTAGCCAGCGTCATCATGCGCTCATTGTTGTCACATAGACCCTATTTTTTAAACCGGTTTCAGTGGTCTAAAAACAAACAAAGAAAGGAGGGCGAGGAACACAAGTGTCAAGCATTTCAATCATCCCCGTTCTCCCGGTATTCATTGTTACACACACACACATATATATATATATATATATATATATATATATATATATATATATATATGCCAACAGCAAAGGGGGTCCTAACTGTCGCCAACTGAGTGAAATCTAATTTATTTCTTACTCAAATAGCATTGTCAGACCGGTTACTTCGATGACAACTGAAGCCGTCCCTACAAAATGGCAAAATTGGCAACAATGCATAACGCCAAAATACGAACTAATGTAGTAAAACGGCTATCAATTTCGAATTCAGCATCCTGAAATTAATCAGAATCAGAGGTTTTCCTTTCTGTAACAAAACTGACGTCGGCCAGTGTAACATGAGTTGTTCTTAAACCTTTGTTTCACAAGTTTTTTTTTTAATCAGTCGCCATTACCTGGTCAAAGACTTATGTCCGCCACGAACTTTATTCTCTTATTTGGAGTTTTCCACACTGATATATTTGAAACAACATTGAGGTTTGTTCAGACACCTTTCTAATTCTCAACCACCCATACGATCCTGTTTGTTTGGCGTTGTTTACTATTGCAGGAAAGGGAGAATTACAGGCCGGAACGCACATCTGGAGTCATGTATACATGTTGTTATCATCTGCACTATGTACTAAGACCTCTTCCATATATAACAAACAGTTACCGCCTACTGCCATTATGACTATTGAACAGCATACTGTGTCAACTTTCCGGTTTGATTCTGGCTGATTTTTTATACCAAACTTAAGGCAATTGAAAACATTGGGGCGAAAATCCTTTAAGTCCAAACAGTGAAAGCGTAAATGAGATAGCTTCACAAGGTTTTCTCATCATTCAATTTTCTTCAAAGTTGACAAATATATCCTAGACCGAAAATAAATCGACACATACTATTTTTGGTTCTTTCTGGAGAACGGGGCAAAGGGCAACTTTTCAAAAACAGCCCGTTTGATTAAGAGGGCCGCATTAAAGGAAGGAAACTTTGACGATGCAAATATGAATTCAAAGTGGGAAAAACATGTTTTCCCATTTCTGTGTCCTGGAGTAAGATTACCCCTTTTGACAGCTTTCCACGTCTCGTTTCCTTTAGTGCTGCTAACGGTTTGTCCAGAAGAAATGCATAGTAAGTTGCATTGCTGGTTTCACCCTATTTCAGATAATCCAGCAATAGAATTCCTTCACAATCCCAGAAGAACGTAGCAAGGACCTTAGCAGAGGAATACTGTGTCCTTGCCTTCTTCGGACGTGGAGAATCGCTGTGGCGCCATTCCTACGATTGCTGTTTCGGAGTAGTAGAAATATAAACTGGTGTCGTCCACTGTTACCAGCCGTCGCAAAAACATTGGCCTTATCCGCTTGAAATTGGGACAGAACTACCTTACTTGCCCCCATCCGTTCACGCTTCTGATGTGCGTTCAAAAGTTTCGGAATCCATTTTGCCGCAAGCTTCCTCATACCCAAGTCTTCATGGATAACTTTCCACAACAATTCATAGCTAATGCCCAATGTGTCCTCTATCTGTCTTAGCGGGATTCGGCGATTGTCGAGAATCATCCGGTGAATGATGTCAGTCATCTCGGGAGAGGTCACTGGAATTGGTCTGCCAACCTTGGATCATCGTTCAGACCAAACTGCCCAGGTTTGAAGTTTGCTTTCCATTTCTTCACAGTGGCATACGATGGTGCCTTGTTCCGCAATGTTGCGACAAGTTCGTTGTAGTTCTTCTTCGGCGACACTCTTTAGGAAGAGGTACTTGATGAATGCACGGTGTTCAAATTTACCAATTTCTGGGACGTGGGCTGACATCCCTACTTTGTACCTGAAAAAAAATAAAATTGGCTTAGTGAAACCAAATTTTGAAACAGTAGCTTCACAAATTATAAGCCTCATAAACTTATACAGCGTTTATATCTAGCTTTCTTTCAATCTGGGTAGGCTGAGAACACATCACCCTACTCTCGTATTTTCACCGGTTTAACGAAGACTGTGTTCTTCATCCAGACGATCCCTTGTTTATTTCTTTATTTATTTATTATTTAAAATGGCGGAGTTAATGCATAACCTTTTTATCCGCTCAACCATTTACATTTCTCTTGTACAGTCGGAACTCATAATACAGTTTTTTTACGACGAGAATAAAAAGGATATACACTTAGGTACGTTAAAGAGTTACCGACATGCAAAACAATACAGAAAATAAAACATGAAAAGTGAAAATGAAACTTATTACATATAAAGTAAACACTAAAATAGAGAAGCGACAATGCTGAAGACATGTTAAACTATACAAGGAGAAACAAAGAAATCAATCCTGATTATATATAACATATAAAATACATTCCTATGATTGACTATGTATAGATAAAATTATGCACATACGTAAGTGATTGTGCATAATGTATACGTTCATACACATGTATCAGAAGGGAATAGAAAAAATAAGAAGAAATAGAAAGAGAAAAAAAGAAAAACGAACAAGTGCATGGTAACGCAAGGAATAGTTTCGTGCGTTTTTTTTAACTGAAGACCTTCATTAGAAAGATGTTCTTTAAGCCGACATTTAAAAGTCAACACTGAACCAGAGTTTCTGTTGCTTTCAGGGGTGTCATTCCAAGCTTTGGTGGGAAATAGTGTTAAAGATTTGGAAAATAAATTAGATTTGTGCGTTTGAACGTGAGTGTTGTGTTTCGCTTAGAACGGGTATTTAGTGGGTGAGTATCGCCGAGAAATTTAAATTTAGAGGATAGATAAGTAGGTTTTTTACAATTATTTATTGTATATAAAAGTGTTAGAGAATGAATGCGGCGGCGGCTGCTTAGATTGCACCATCCTAGTTGCTGATAACAATGGGAGATGTGGTCGAAGCGGTTTTTATTAAATATGAAGCTAACGCAGGCATTCTGAATGCGCTGTAAACGTTTTGCCAGATCTTCGGTTGAATCAACATATGCTGCATCCCAATAATCTAAATGAGAGAATACCAATGATTGAACCAGGGACGCTTTAATGGGTTCCGGAAGAAGTTTTTTTTAAACGCTGAACAGAATGAAGGAAGCCGTAAGCTTTCTTGCATACTCTATTAATATGGTCTGACCAATTTAAGAGTTTATCAATCTGGAGTCCGAGGCTATTGACGCTATTGCTTACAGGAATGGCTACGTTGTTTACAAGAACATTCGGTAGGCTTGTAATATTGATTGTGGGGAGTAGTTTTCGAGAACCAATTATGATGAATTTTGATTTGTTGGGTTTACTTGCAGTCCATTGTTACGTGTCCATGTGCAGATACTTTCTATACCACTGTTTAAGTTATCAATCGCGGTGGTTAAATTTAGAAAATTAGTGGTTAATAGCATTGTATATCATCTGCATATAAGTGATGTTTACAATGGGTGATGTGTTCAGGTAAATCGTTGTTGTATAATTGAAACAGAACAGGTCCTAGGACGCTACCCTGCGGGACAAGTTTCGTATTGGAACATGTGGTATTAGTGACAATTTTTTTGTTTTCTATTTGATAAATAGGAGCTAAACCAAGATACATTTGACTGGGAAAAGTTGTAGAAGGAAGACAGTTTGGCAATCAGTATGTCACAGTCTATAGTTTGGAAAGCTTTAGAAAAATCTAGTAGGGATAACAGTGTAATTTGGCGTTCATCCATAGCGGCACGCATATCATCAGTGATATCTACTAGAGCAGTGCAAGTGCTGTGATGAGATCTGAAACCTGATTGAAACGGATTTAACATGTTATTTTTTTCGAGGAACTTAGTTAATTGGACATGTATTATATGTTCTAACGCTTTGGAGAGTGGAGGGAGTATACTAATAGCGCGGAGATCTGCTTTTGTTGGATTTGTAGTTTTAGGCAATGGGCGAACGTGAGAGAGTTTCCAAATTGATGGAAATTCTCCGGTTGTGATGGAACTATTAAAAAAATATGCACAATGACATCTACAATGAACGGTAATATTTTTATGATAAGAATGATTGGCAAGTCGTCAGCTCCTGAAGCAGGTGATTTGATTTTCTTTATTGCTTTCATGATTTCCGGAGCAGTGACGAGGTGAAGGTTAAATATATTTTTAACAGGGCTCCTTTTTTTAATATTCTTCAAAGTATTGATTTTATCTGGGGTGATATTTGGTGTATAGCATAGCTGTTTATTTATGGTGTCTATATGGAGTTCTGGAAGTTTATCGACTTTGGCTTTGACACCAATAACAAGCAACTTCACTTTTTGCCATAACTCTCGTGGTTGAGTCGTATGGCTCAGGAGACTTCTAGTAAATTCGATTTTCGCCTTACGAACTTCTTGATTACAATGGTTTCGTAATTTTCTATATTCCTCCTGCATTAATGAGATGTTTGATTTTTGTTTTAAGGCCGCTCTGTAACGTCTGTGGGCAGTCTCGAAAAGCCACGAGCGCGAGTATTTCATCGTTAATCCAAGGATTGTGGGGTCTACGCACTCTTTTCCTTCTCAAAGGGGCATATTTATTATACGGTTGCTTCACAAAACTATTAAAAAGTGTTACCTTTTGATCCAGTGTGGGAGCACAGTAAACTAAGTACCACGGCACGAGCTTTGTGCCTTCGTACAAAGCGTTGTCATTTATTTGTTTTAGGTTCCTTTTATATATTACTCGCGGAACGTATTTTGGACATTTTATGTTATAAGTTAGATAAAGAACGTCATGTCGGCTTATTCCTGGCACGGATACTTGACCCACATTTGTTACTTTACAAGTATCAGATACTATTATGTGGTCAATTAACGATTCGTTCGTCTCAGTTCTGTGAGTAGGTTGTAACGTACAAAAAGAAAGATTTAGAGAATTAATATAGCTTTTATATCGCAGCACCTCGGATTTAGACGTCAAAAGATCATAGTTCATGTCCCCCATTATTATGATATTACTGTACTGGGGGATAACTTGGGAGATCGCTTCTTCAAAATTTTCAAAGTTTGTATTAGGTGGGCGATAAAACGAGATCAATAGAATATGTTTATTTTGTATATTCAGATCGAGCATGAGGAATTCTGCAGAAGCGGAATATAAACTGGGGGATTGATCTAGTATTTTTACTTTAACGTCTTTTCGAACATATACCAAGACGCCCGCAGAACAATTCCCTATTCTGTCGCGTCTTATTGCGCTGTAGTTGGGTATGTATATTAATGAGTCGGGTAAGATAGGTTTAAACCAGCAAAGCATGCACAGAGAGAGGGCTAAGAATGGTCGTAATTTCATCGTGGTGCTTTATGGCACTTTTTACCTTTAAGTGCAGAAGCTGAAGATCATATGGTTGCTTTGCAATCAACAATGTGAAATCTCAGACAAATATGAGTACAATGTTTGCTCTTTCCTGTATATGAAGGTAACACTAACATCTTAACTATATATAAAACTACATGAACTGACATAAATTATTGAATACTTCCACTAGGGTTACAATAATTAAATTAGGCATGATTGTAGCTTTTCGAAACTAACCGACAGGAAAGTTGCCAAAAGTGATTATTTTTAATTTTTAGGTGGTCTAAAGAGGGGATGAAGAATTTCCCCATGTTATTGAAATGGACCTTTTTTTGGACCTATAATCTCATGTTTTAGGCACTTAGATTCGGAATAAAAACTTGAAATCGGTATGCTTGTCCGTTTTCGTTAGCACTGCCAAAGTAGATCAGTAAAAATGAAAAAATTCCGACGCTAGAGCGGTTTTATAGGCAATCTTTCCCATGTTATTTATATGGGACACCTTTTACACCCCAAATTATTGAGCACTTTCTGTAGGGCTACAATGATTAAATTTGATAGGATTGTAGGTTTTCGGGACAAAACCACAGAAAAATTGCCAAACGTGAATATTTTTAATTTTTTGAGGATCTAAAGAGGGGATGAAGAATTTCCCCATGTTATTTAAATGGGCCTATTTTTAGACATAAAATCTCATATTTTAGGTACTTAGAATTGGAATAGAATTTTGGAATTCGGTATGCTTGTTAGTTTTTATTATCATTATCTAAGTGAATCATCAGAAATAAAACTTTCCAACCGTAGAGGGGTTTTATGGAGAACTGAAAAATCTTTCCCATGTTATTTATATGGGACGTTTTCTACACTTCAAAATGTTTAGGTACTTCCGGCAGGATTAGAGTAATGAAATTTGGCAGGACTAACCGACAAGAAAATTCGGGTCTAGGTCAAAACCCCACAGCCAAAACCCCCACACTCAAGAAATGTCAAAACACCCACACAAACGGTCATAACCCCCACACAAATGGACAAATCTCCCAAACGCACGAACGGTCAAAACACCCACAGCCAAAACCCCCAAACTCAAGAAATGTCAAAACGCCCACACGATCGGTCATAACCCCCACACAAATAGACAAATCTCCCAAACGCACCAACGGTCAAAACCCCCACAGCCAAAACCCCCACACTCAAGAAATGTCAAAACGCCCACACGATCGGTCATAACCCCCACACAAATAGACAAATCTCCCAAACGCACCAACGGTCAAAACCTCCACAGCCAAAACCCCCACACTCAAGAAATGTCAAAATGCCCACACAATCGGTCATAACCCCCACACAAATGGACAAAACAGCCACACATAGCAACGGTCATAATCCCCACATAAATGGACAAAACTCCCACACAAATGGTCAAAACTCCCACATGCAGAAATTGTCACAACTGCCATACAAATGGACAAAAACCCCACAAAATCGGACAAATCCCCCACACTCTGAAATGATCATTTCACGTTTTTGTTGCGGCTCTTTATGACGCCCAAGAAGAATAGTTGCAACATCAGTTTAAGTGGAATAAAAAATGTTATTAAAAAGTACAAGGGCAATAAATGCAACCAGGATAATTTCAAAGTGTGGGAGATTTGTCCGATTTTGTGGAGGTTTTGTCGATTTGTGTGGCAGTTGTGACCATTTCTGCATGTGGGAGGTTTGTCAATTTGTGTGGGGTTTTTGTCCATTTATGTGGGGATTGTGACCGTTGCTATGTGTGGCTGTTTTGTCCATTTGTGTGGGAGTTATGACCGTTGGAGGTTATGACCGACTACCAGTGTGGGGGTTTTGACCGTTCGTGTATTTGGGAGATTTGTCCATTTGTGTGGGGGTTATGACCGATCGTGTGGGCGTTTTGACATTTCTTGAGTGTGGGGGTTTTGACCGTTCGTGCGTTTGGGAGATATGTCCATTTGTGTGGGGGTTATGACCATTTGTGTGGGAGTTTTGACATTTCTTGAGTGTGGGGCTTTTGGCTGTGGGGGTTTTGACCGGTTCCCGAAAATTCCCAAAAGTGAATATTTTTAATTTTTAAGGGTCTAAAGGGGGATGAAATAGGAAAAGAAACGATAGAATTGTGCGTTGTAGAGGTGCGAGGCCGTAGGCCGAGCAAAGACTGCGTGTGGGAGCGAAGCCCCCGGATGGGCAAATTCAGGAAATATGATGAGCAAGTTCACGAAATTCAGTGTTGATTCAAAGGCCGATAGATAAGAAATACGGGGCCAGAGGCCGAGCAAACTCAGGCGTCTGCGGGCGGAGCCCTCAGCTAGCCAAAGGCTGGTTTTAATCTATAACCACGCTTTTGGTAAATATGATTAACATAAATTAACAAATACTTTATCATGATGTACATATTTTTTCTGCTCTCTGCACTAGCTCATATTTAGTACATTATTTTTGAAAGAAATTCTTGTTTCATATGTTTCTTGTAACTGAACGAATTTTGTGATTATTCTTTCCCTCATTTGTAACTCAGTAACATTTTTTGTTAAATATATTGTCGGAGTTGTAAATAAACGTAATATATATTCCTAAACTTATAGATTCCAGTGTTTGTTTGAAGTCCATTAACTACTTTACGAACAGTAATGTGCGTTGTGGAATTATCACTGACACTATCATAGTATGTTAGGTTTTAATGTTGATGTCGGTATTACCCAACAACCTGTCGATCTTTCCCATAGAGCTGGGGAAGACCGACACTTCTTCATCGTTCATTTCAATTGTGCCACCATATCCACACGTAGCTTTTATGTAAAATGTATTGTATCTGTCAACTAGCTGAAATAATATACTTAATCATGGGCTATAATTTGTTTATTTAATGATTCATTAAATCTTGTAATAGCGTTAATGTCCTTACTGTGTCGGTATTGTCCGAAACGATCATAGCTGACTGAAAAGTACATTGATTAGCAGGATAGGGCAAACATTTAATTTAAAATAACACCTTTGAATTAACATAACGCAACATTATTTAATAAAAAAATAAAAAAAAGACTTTCAAAACAGAATGAGGATAAACGTATGCAATTGGCAAGTTCAACAAAACATATAACTCTTAAATAATTCTTGATTATCGACTTCTTTTATACACATGTTTTTCCATATCGCTATAGTACACCACATGTTCTAATTTGAAATGTGTTACAATATGGCTCCTACCTTAATTATAAATAAGAGCAACAACTCACTCTAAGGACCGGAAGAACCACGAAATATTAACGAAGATGACTCCCAGCCCCCCAAGTTACCGATCTTATACTCTTATTACAGTCCACTTACTGTTATAGGAATAGGCTATAAATTGATTTTAAAAAAATAACATTCTCTTAGAAGTATGAATAAATTCAGTTTACTGTGTACATCTTTTTTATTTATTGTTGGATGAAAACAATTTGTAACAATTTTATATAAATATTTGAGGGGGCCAAGCCAAAATTCGGGGAGGCCTGTGCCCCCATGCTCCCTTTAAATACGGACTTGTTCTATACCCCGATATAAGATCTATAGAGCGAGGAAAAAGTATTGTAAACTAGTTTATGACATGAACAAATTTAAAAACTGCCACCTTCAGTAAGTGGTGTTAATGTTTTCAATTTTGTTCCGCGAGTCGCTTAAAGCTCATGTCCATTATTCACCAATAACAATTCACTAAAATTAAATCTTGTCGATTTATTCCTTATTAACGAAACACTATTCTTAAAAAGTATTTAGAAAAACACTTAAGAACAAGTATAGGATAAAGTGAGCACGTAGCTTTATTTTTATTGTTATCAATATTTGCAAAAATACTAACTACTAACGTAAATCCTCATTTTATCAGAAAAGATCACTAATACCATGTGACATCGCAGCATGCACAGCATTAACATAATAAGTAAAAGCAATGCAGTTTCCTGGTACAGTTTGTCAGAAAAGTAAATGTACACCTGTTTTTTGAGTCTGGCATTCCTGCGCTCCATCCATGGAGAGTATGAAAATTAAATCAATCAAATGTTTACTGAGGAGCAAGAAGAAAAGTCTAATCTGAATAAGACATTGCAGAGGGGCACAAGCTGTGAATACAAATAGCGCATTGTGTAAATAAAGGACGACACCGAAAGAGAAAGCCAGAAACAGCTGCAAAACGGAGAAAAAAGAGTAAAAATTATCGAAGTGGGAACATAAAATACAAATACAAACAAATATACCAACAACTAAACATTTACCAAACAACGATCTTGGTTTAGTAGTTATGGCGGTAGATTACAAATCCAAAGGATGGCGGTTCGAACTGCTTCAAGTAGTATATTCCTTATTTTTTTAAATAATGCATACAGCACATGAAAGGTGGTAAAAGAGAACGTATTACCCGTTTAATATGTTAAGTGAAAACGAATTAAAAAATTCGGTGAAATTTATTAGAGAAGTGAAACAATGAAAATTAGAATGCAAGTATATTTAATCAGGGGTATGTGTCAGAGGGTGGTGATCGCAAAAACTGCAAATTTTCCCGAATTTCGCCCATGTGAGTCTCTACGATAGTAAAATTTCTTCAGAAATGTGCGTATTGCGGAGACCATCATGTCAGAAATGCCGTAAAATTTCTATGCAGTTTTGACCTTTCGCCGATCATCTCCTTTGAGATTAAAAGAGAGAGAGAGAGAGAGATAAAAAGAAAGAGAAGAAGAGAGATGCTCCCGGAACTGAGAGTATGGTGCTTCCATTCAAATCAGCGAGACGACAAATAGACGCTTACATAATAATAATGCCGAATACAAACAGCCATGAAACAGCAAAGTATTAATTGCAAGCGTTATCACCTAAGGTTCCAAGATCCGAACAACATACCACTAATATCCCGAATGCCAAAATACTGTGACTTACACAACTCCTCCTCTCCAGAAATGTGTCCTGTCCAAGTTTTGGGATGAGGGGCCATATTGAGAACACAATATTAAACTATATAAGTAGACCATTAGCAGATTCGTATTCAGTTATTTTTCCCACAATCAGTTTTATTCATACTCAAGACAGCAAAGTCACTATATTTGTTAACGACAAAGAGAAGTTATTGCAACACTGCGTTACACGTGAATCATGCATATTACACTCGTGACGTTTGCTATGCAGAAGCTAGCCTCCGAGGCACGCTGAATAACGCCTGAAGGAAGCAGCGAGAACAGATAGCGATATAGTGAACGGAACAAGCAATGCATTACAGACATTTCAAGAGAAAAAAAGAAAAAAGGAAGGATCTCTCTTTCCACACTTCATGCTGTAGTTCTAACTTCCATTACACTTAATCCTGAGCCTTCAAACAACTTTGTTCTACGAAGGGAAACGTACAACACTACACTTATAGAGATACCATACATAAACAGTTAAGTAGTAATAGATGAATGCAATTATCCCCACATAATATCGATTGTCTAAATATACACTGGTTTCAAACAATTAGACACATAACAAACATTCACAATACCATTATAACCTATCATATGTTAATTCCACTTCACAAGTGGCAGAATAAAAGCCATAAACTGGCCGTGGAATGAAAACAGTAGAAAAGAGAATGATTTTTTAAAAATTACAATTATGAACACAAGTTAGGGAACGAAACGATGACGGTCAATGAAAAGAAGATGATCCGAGGCCGGATTTGGAGAAATAATTTGATAATGAGACGAAAACAGAACTTTATAAAAGAAATGGTTATGATGCGCTAGACACAACATGGTTGCCTGTTTCGTCTCGTCATGTGAAAATGTATCGTTTTAGAGAGGCGAGAAAAAGCCTGTGTCTCGTCTTGTGCAGTGGCTCTAGCTCGGGGCCGGGGGGCCTAGGCCCCCAGTTTCAGATTGACGAAAATAATTTAAGCTATTATTTATAGACCCTATAGTTTTGAAAATTTATAGTAAGGTCATGGGGTCTAGGAAAATTCGGTGTAGGAAAATTCGGTGTAGGAAAATTCGGTGTAAGAAAACTCGGTGTAGGAAAATTCGGTATACAGAAAATTCGGTGTACGGAGAACTCGGTGTGGGGAAATTTAGGTGTAAGGTAGATTCGGTGTAATACATATTGAATATTACTACTTGCGATAATTTATGACACTTCATATTGTGAAAACGAAAACCATATAATGTAACGAATATGTTATTATCTACTTCAAGAAAAGCAAATTTATTTTTTTTTTTGCCTTGAGTCCCAATACCTCTTGCATGTCTTTTGCGGGATATTACAATAAACTACTTTTCATCACACAATGAAGCTGACACTTTTTGTCAGAAATAAAACAATTACAACTATAAGTTGAGAGAATAGTTATAGGAACAACTAAAAACACCTTTCCTATATAGTACATCATAGACCATATACAAGGTGATTCTTTTAAAACTCACGGATTTCATTTGGGTCTAGAATTTCTAACTGAAATCCGATTTTCATGCGGTTTGTGGCAAATGATCAAAGAACGTTGGGAAATTTATAGAACTATGTTTACTGGTTTAAATTCATTTGGGGTAATATCGCCCACGCCTCTAGAAAAGCAGCAAATATTCGTCACTATACCAAATTGGAATTAGGTGAGGTGTGGTGTGGAGATTTGAGTTTCTTCGTTAGATGGCAACCTCGCGACCGTCAATAAGAAACAGGAAACTGGGCCGTTGTGTTGAAAATTATGCTGTGCTACTGTACCAATATGATCAGGATACAGTTACAATAATGTACTCTTTGGAGCAACGTGATTTTATCCCTAAAAAGATTTTGGAGACCGGGTTGCTACGTAAAGGGCATTTACACGCAACTTTGCCTCACGTTCTGCCCCAGATAGGAACATAATATGGTCGTTAGTGAATAAATTGCAGGAAACAGGATAGCTTCTGGGTAGGGCAGGGAAGCATCGGATGTTGTGGAAAATGTATGTTACCGACTCTTTAAGTCACCTAAGAAATCTCTGTCGTTTGTAGCGAGAAACCGGCTATTCAGCTTGTGATTTATGTGTGTTACCACTAACACTTAATTTGTATTCTTCAATTTCGCTTCAAATATCCAATATCTCATTCGAACTGTGACGTACAATTGCGAATATTTGCTGTTTTTCTTGAGGCCTGCTCGATATTACCCCGGATGAATTTAAACCAGTAAACATGATCCCATAAATCTCCCATCATCCCTTGATGATTTGCAACAAACCGCGTGAAAACCGGACTTCAGTTAGAAATTCTAGAGCTAAATGAAATCCGTGAGTTTGGAAAGAATCACTCTGCATTATGTAAGATGCAAAAATATGTTGATCAAAAAAGTCTTAGTGGAAAGGGCAATATAAAGCAGGATGGGTTTAACAGATAATAGTTGTACAAATAGTTGACTTCTCCTCCAATCAGACACTTTAGTTTGTTTGCCTTAAGTTAAGGTAAACAAGTACTGGAACCCTATTGACTCCTTATTGACTTCTCCTCTAATCAGGCGTAGATACTTATTTGAGGCATTTGTTTTTACACCTTTGAGTAACATTAATAAACTATGTCGTTTTTGAAGAATTTAGATTTAAATATTTATTTATAAAATAGACATAAAATCGTCAGAACATTTTTGAAAAATCTACAATTTTCAACTTTACCCGTCCTGTAACCTACATTTCTTTTGGACGTAGGAAATTCTAGGAGACTTCCTCCAAAACAGCATAAAAACTTAAGTTTTAAATTAAATGTCGATTGGTAGCGATGGTTGCTTCGCTAAATCACACGAACGGACATCAAAAAACAAATTTCTCGTCATGTAGGGGCCATGAAATGTTAAAGTCCGCCGAAATCTAGAATTCAAATTATTTCACGATCACATTTTTTTAAAATTTGGTATAGTAGACAGTAAAAGTACGTTCTACACAAAGTTTGATGAACTTAAAGGTAATACTTATTTATCCTCGAAGTTGAGTTTTTAATAAATCCTACGGTCTACTACAACGAATCTTTCTTTACACCTAACATTCCCCACACCGAGTTTTTCCGTACACCGAATTTTCTGTACACCGAATTTTCCTACACCGAGTTTTCTTACACCGAATTTTCCTACACCGAATTTTCCTGCTCCCAAAGTCATGATATACTTATCATAGTCTAGATTCAGGCAGCCCCCAGTTTTTACTTTCTAGATCCGCCACAGGTCTCGTGGCTACCCAGATTTCATCTCGTGTTTCCGAAACGAGACAAATTGTTATCTAGTCTCCTTTCGTCTAATTTTCTTTTGTAAACCTAATAATAATAATAAAAGTAAAATTGGAAGCCATGCGGCTTCGAAATGTAACGAAATTTACAAGTTAGAATTGATAATCGGACAAGAGAGGGCTATGGAATGCTTTCAAGACATTTAAAACGCGACGAGTCCAGACAAGGACCTGTCACGTCTCGTTTCGGAAAACGAGACGAGACAGACACTTTGTCTCGTCTCGTCTCGGATTTAACAAAGCCTATATTGTCTCGCCCATGCTGAAATGGAAGCCTCTCACCAGAGATGAAGTAGATTTTGGCCCGTGGCTCAACAGGACGTGACCCACTGCAACCCACCATCCACCGTGTCCCACCATAAACCAGCGACCCACCATAACCTACATACCCACTACGGCCCACCGACACATTCTGCTTAGTGCACTATATAAGCACCCTCTGAACAGTGGTGAACTTGTATACATTTTACTTTTAGGACCTATATTTTCTTCTCTTCTTCTTTTGCATTTGTTTCTATTTACTCACCTGAGATGAGTATATCTAACAAAGAAAAAGCAGACTTTATTAGGTGAACTTCGGAGCAATCTTTTGCGAGGTAGTAGTGCACATTTAAAGTGTTAATATTACAAACTGGGAGAGCGCAATAGCCAGAAATAGCCTAGAAAAAGCGTCTTAAAATTTCAACTCGCCGCATATATGATACGATGCCTAAAATTATCAAGTGGCGGTGTCGCAGACTGTGGAGCATTAATGACGCACGTGTAAAGGATCATGCGTTCGATTCCCGCTCGAGTCAACTTTTTTTTTGCTTTTTACCAATAAAGTAGTAATTTATAACTAAAAGTGAAATATTAATTCACCATATGTTCACATATTCTAGATGATAGGACTTTTCAAATCAGTTGTGAAACTTTTGAATATTTTATGTGAACTAGACACAAAATATAACCTATTTCATAAATATATTGATATCACTAGCTGTATTACGGTTACCATAGTCGTTGTGTCCGAAGTTTCGTGTCTATATCTGTGAACAGTGTGCGAATTGCAAGGAAGATGAGGGAAAAATCCGCTTGGGAATACTAGATGTATGCTATAGCCAAAGTGGATTTCCGAATTATCCCCCTAGCAATTCGCACTCTGTCCACAGATATAGACACGAATCGTCAAGAACATTTTTCATTTAACGACTTTACGAAATAAGTTATATGTTGCATCTAGTTCACATGAAACATTGAAAAGTTTTACAACTGATTTAAAAATTCCTATTGTTTCATGCATTATAAACATATGGTGAATTAATATTTTACTTGTAGTTATAAATGACTATTGGTAAAAACAAAAACAAGTTGACATGAGCGGGAATCGAACTCGAGATCCTTTACGCTTGAATCGTGAATGTTTCACACTCTGCCACACCGTTACTTGGTAGTTTTAGGCGTCGTATCATCCATACGGCTAGTCGAAACTTTAAGACGTATTTTCTAGGCTATTTCTGGCTATTGCGCTCTCCCAGTTTGTAATATTAACACTTTAAATGTGCACTACTACCTCGCGAAAAATGGCCCCGAAATTCATTCGACAAAGTCTGCATTATGCTTGTTAGATATAGTCATCTCAGGTAAGTAAATAGAAACAAACGCAAAAGAGGAAGAAGAAGAAAATAGAGAGCCTAAAAGTAAAATGTAGACAAATTCACCACTGTTGAGAGGATGCTATATACAATGCGCTAAACAGAGTGTGTCGGTGGGTCGTAGTGGGTATGTAGGTTATGGTGGATTGCTGGTTTATGGTGGGTCACGGTAGGTGGTGGGTTGCAGTGGGCCACATCCTGTTGACCCACGACCCACCAACCGACTTACACATCTTCACCCACATGTCTCACTTGACACATGCCCCACTTCAACTCTGGTGAGAGGTTTCCAATTCAGCATGGGCAAGACAATATACGCTTTGTTAAATCCGAGACGAGACGAAACAAAGCGTCTGTCTCGTGAGGTTTTCCTTGTCTGGACTCGTCTCGTTTTAAATGTTTTGAAAGCATTCCTCTTGTTCGATTATCAATTCTAACTTGTAAACTTCGTTACATTGCGAAGTCGCATGGCTTCCAATTTCACTTCTATTATTATGAGGTTTACCAAAGAAAATTAGACGAAAGAGGACGATATAACAATTTGTCTCGTTTTGGAAAAACAAGATGACACTGAGATAGCCACGAGACGGGACACAGGCTTCGTCTCGCATCGCTAAAATGAGACAATTTAACATGAGGAGAAGAAGCAGACAATCATGTTGTGTCTGTTGCATCATAATAATTTCTTTTCTAAAGTTCTATTTGAATTTCATTATCAAATCATTTCTCGACGTCTGACATTGGTCTTGTTTCACTGACAGTCGCCGTTCCGGAACCTTAGGTGATAATGCTTGCAATTATCACTTTGATGTTTTATAGTTGTTTGTATTCCGCATTCGCATTATGTAAGCGTCAATTTGTCATCTCGTTGATTTGAATGGAAGCACCACACTCTCAGTTCCGGGAACATCTCTCCCCCCTCCTCTCTCTCTCTTTCCGTCTCAGAGGTGATGATAGGCAAAAGGCAAAATTGCATAGAAATTTTACGGCATTTCTGGCAAGATGGTCTCTGCAATACGCACATTTCTGAAGAAATTTGCCTATCGAAGAGACTCACATGTGCGAAAATCGGGAAAATTTGCAGTTTTTGCGATTACCACCCTCTGATACATACCGCAGATTAAATATACCTGCTTCGTCGTTTTCATTGTTTCACTTCTCCAATAAATTTCTCCGAAATTTTTAACTGTATTTCCCTTAATATATTAAACGGATAATGCGCTCTCTTTCACCACCTCTCATGTGTTGTAGGCATTATTTAAGAAGAAACTAAAAAAAGTATGAACTCCTCGGAGCAATTCGAACCGTCGTGCTTTGGATTTGTAGCCTAGCGCCTTAACCACTACACGAAGATCGTTGCTTGGTAAACGTTTAGTTGTTGGAATATATGTTCGCATTTGTATTTCATGTTCCCACTTCGACAATTTCTACTCTTTTTTCCCCCGCTTTCTCAGTATTGATTTAATTCTCATATTCTAGATGATCAGAATGCACAAATGTAGTGGCTAAGACGCTAGATTGAAAATACAAAGGGCGTAAGTTCGAATCCGCTACAAGTAGAATGACCTTTTAATAATGCATAAAGCACGTGAGAGGTGGTGAAACAGAGCGTATTACCCGTTTGAGATATTAAGTGAAAATGAGGTAAAAGTTCCAGTGACATTCATGACAGAAGTGATACAATGAAAACAAGGAAGCAGGTATATCTAATCAGGGGTACGAATCAGAGGGCGGTGATCGATAAAACGATTTTTTTTCCGAATTTCACTTATGTGAGTCTCTACAATAGGCAAACTTCTTCAGAAATGTGCCTATTGCAGAGACCATCAGTAGATAGTCAATGTAGGTTCTGCAAACAACTTTCCCCTCCCAATATTTTTTGGCCAACACACAAGAAAACACAGAACATTTAACATAAGGTTTAACTAACTATACATAGCGCAAAGTATATAGATGAGAAGCGTGAATAAGATAGAACATTTTAAGCCAACACACATGATGTTGAAAGAGAAATAAACAATCTACACCTGGATACAAAAAATCACTAAATTTAGTCACAAAATTACAAATAAATCACTAAATCTAGTTAAAAAATTACAAAAAATCACTAAATCTAGTTATAAAAATGAAAAATCACTAAATCTAGTTACAAATTAAAAAAACCACTATATCTAGTTACAAAAATGAAAAAATCACTAAATTTAGTTACAAAAAATCACTAAATCTGGTTATAACCGGTTTTGACTTCAAAAAATTACTAAATCTGGTTACAAAAAATCGCTAAATCTAGTTACAAAAATGAAAAAATCACTAAATCTGGTTACAAAAAATCATTAAATCTGGTTATAACCGGTTCTGACTTCAAAAAATCACTAAATCTGGTTACAAAAAATCACTAACACTAGTTATAAATTTAAAAAAAAATCACTAAATCTAGTTACAAAAACACTTTTATAACTTAAAAATATGATAAAGTTAATTAAATTTTACTTAAAATTAAACCACACATAATTACTCACTAACACCTATCAACTACACTACACATAAAAGTTAATTAAATTTTACTTAAAACTAAACTATACATAATTACTCACTAACACATCAACTACACTACACATAAAAGTTAATTAAATTTTACTTAAAACTAAACCACACATAATTACTCACTAACATCTATCAACTACACTACGCATAATTATATTTTAACTATATCTTATAATGCCCCCAAGCTAATGTACGTACACCACCCTCTAGTAATATATCTTTTGTCATCACTTGAATCTAATGCTAACTTATTTACAGCTATGGTATACACATCATGCTTACAACTTCGAATTAGATTTATATTTTTGTATGTTTTCGTATTATTGAATAGGGTTCGCTTATAATCATTAAATTGTAACTCTTTTTCTACTACACATTTCGTTATTCCTTTTGCTTTTTCTTCTCTTTATCTTCAACTCTAAAGGCATACATCTTTGATCTTAACCCAATAAACTCTGTCATTATTTTACCATTGTTTTCATCCTTCATCTTTCCTAATACTTTTTTGTTTACTAGTGGTATTCCATATTGATTATCCTTTCCATATTCACTTGTATCAAATAGATCAACAATTTCCTTTAAGTCTTTGCAGAAGTCATCTGTATCAATTCCATATATAAAACTATCAGTATCCATGTAACAGAAGTCTATATCGATATCGTATTCAGGTTTCATAATGTTGTAATGGAAGTCATACATTAATAGTTTTGACAAATCTAGCACACTCATACCAACATATATAGGTTTGTTGAAGGTCAATTTTTCTTTTTTCATATGTATCGCACACAAATCTTCACTAAATATTGCTCTGTAATCAAAGTTCGGTTTCGCTATTAACTTTTCCACCCTCATTGGATCACATTCTAAGGTAATAGATGGTCTCTTTCTAATGTTTTCCATTGTTTTACCAAATACGCTATTGTTCATTAACTTGTAAAAATCTTTCTCAAAATCATTCTTAGCTCTTGTTCTCATATTTGTATTAAGATCAATATATTCCTTTAACCAGTTTGATTGTTTGAACTCCAATACTCTGTGAATTTTCTTTAATATCATCCCAAGTGACATATATAGTTTTAAGTTTCGGTAGTGAATAACATATCTTTCTTTATTGTAAAGCGTTGTTAATAATTTTGAATGTTTTGATCCTGGTGGACTCATGTTTTCTGGAGCTAATGGTAGATCTGAGTGTTTATTATGTAAGTATTCTTGATATTCTAAATCAACTTCTAATATGTAGCCAGTTTCTGAATCATCTGGAATATTCATTATGTTTATGTAAGGTTGAACCCATTTAAAGTCTTTGTAAGGCATGTACTGACTCATAGCCCATCCATATAAATTAATTGCATCTAAATAAGCTAAATACTTTGAAGGTTCGTCTTTGTTATAACTTTTCATATATTTATTATTTGCTTTTACATATCTCTTACTACATTGTGAAATTCCACCTCTTATACCTTTCTCTATCATTAATATTTTGTCATAGTCAGTTAACATTTCTAGTTTGATCTTAGTCATCTTTAACATTGAATCCCACGATAAACCAGGAGCAGTGACATACCAAGCAGGATCTAAACCATATGCTTTTAAACACACATCTCTAAAACTTTCAAATACATCAGCTAATATTAATACATCTGTCTTGTTATAAAGTTCAGTATATTCACCTAGATTTTTAATATTGAATGACTTCCAAACATTTTTCGCATGCTCATAATCTTCATCACTGATGTGGGTTTTAGTAAGTTTATTAAAGAACATTTCTTTTGAAGGTAGTTTTCTTTCTTCTAATCTTTCCATTGAGTCAATATAATCATATGGGTACACACCTTTTGTAATTACTAAATCTAATAAATCATTAAGGAAATACTTTGACGTTTCTCTATATTGTTCTTTTGTAAGGTTATTTGCTAGTTCTGCTAAACTCCTTGACATAAACCTAAATGAATCTACAAATCGTAAATTAATCCCATTATTTTTATCAACTTTCACATATTTTGAGTATGTTATATATTTTTCCTCATTATTTGCCATTAGTTTTATTTCATTCTTATCATAAGCAAGTTCTTTAACAAACAGGTGACTATCATAACCACTTAAGTTGTGAATAAATACTGGAATAAAATTAGGATTTCGATAGCTTAAGTTACAATAACTGAGAGCTGCACCTCTAAACTTTCCAGTTAAATGATCATGATCTCTTACTTTTGCTTTATTTTTATTTATCTTATAACACTTTTTTAAGTCATGCTTCCATCTTTTTATCTTTTCACTCATATCATCTCTATCCTTATAGAACTGTATTTTCCCCTTTAATGTATTTATTTTTTTCTCAACAGCTGGTGGTAAGTCATTCAAGTTTTTCTCACATATATGACAAATATCTGAACTGTTATAAGCTTCTATTTCCTCCTCGCTAAGCGGGGTCATATCAACTACCGTGTTATATATTTCCATAATTTCTATTGCTTCTTTTTGCAACATTTCAATAAATACTTTTGCAGCATCTAGACCTATATAACTAACAGGGGCTTTATAGTCCCCATTTGAATATTTGACATAGTAACAAAAACTCATTGGTTCATGCTTTTGATATTTTACTGTTTTAGTATAATTATGCTCTATTTTTAATTTGCACAAGATACATTCCAAGTCGGCAATTATCACAAATGGAACTCTTAATGATCGATTATAGTTTTGAAACTCTATTTGATTGTCGTATGGTTTTGGAAGTTCTATTCTAACCGCCTCATGCTCTTTACAATATAGCTCACGGTTTTGCAACTGCTTCTCATTTCGAAAGTGCCTCGTTAAACATCTGTCGCAGAAGTATAGTTTTTCCTCATGTTTTGTCACTTGACTTCTTGTTAATCGTGATAGGTTTTTTATCCAACAAAAATGACTGTTTTTTTATCTTTTACATTAAATAAATTGATATGAGTTTCCTGCTTATTTTTTGTGATTTAAAGTGGATATACATTATAGTTTTTGTCATAGCTGTAAACATTGATGGAGATATTACTTCTTCTGTCAAATTTTGGAATATCTTTTAATTGTACAGGAAATTCAATGTTATCACAATACTTCTTTTGCAACTCATTAACAAGCTGTTTATAATGCTGAGGTCTTTGATACTGAGAACATCTGTCTATAGGTTTAAATAGCTTGCAATAGAATACAAGAAACATTTATTGTCTTTATTTTTAATATTAATCACTGCTTTCTTATCTTCATTTGGTTTAGAAAGTTCAATATAGGAAGAAGCTCTTAATGGTACATACTTGTTTAATCTGATTTGTAAATATTTCATTTGATGTAATGTCCATCCTGATCCTCTACCTTCAAATTCTTCCATATCTCTACATAGTTTTTGTTTTGCATGATGTATATATTCATTTAAGTCAGTTGATTCTAATATTCTCTCGTTCGATGTTTTGAAATTGCGTTCTGTATTTCTTTATCTTTTATATAATCACAAATGAAAACAAGGTTTACTTTAACTGGATGAAATTTTAATTCTTCTTTAATTTTGTTAATAGCAACTCTCCCACTTGTATCTAAAAATTTTATTGGGTCTTTATATCCTCCTGTGTTTTCAACTTTATTAGTTTGTAAACGCTTCTTTAATGCAGTTTCTTCTAATTCTACTTTTATAGGTATACGTGTTGGTTTTGATTCTTCAATCACAGCATCTTCAAATGGAAATATCCTTTTTAATTATTTACTTTTTACTTTTGGTTCTTGTTGTTCTAGCTTTGTATTTTGAAAAATGTCTTTATTATTTTTCTTGTTTAGTTTCTTATAAGTTGATCTTTTGTTAACGTTCTATAATTTTGTATATTTAATTTTCTCTCTTCTTGTTTAAGCTGTGTTACATTCAAGTCACTATAGTTATCCACATTGTAGAATTGTAGTTGTATAAGTTTGTCATGTTCAATAAGTTTGTCAATAAGTTCTGCTTTTCTTAATCGGGAATAACCTTTTATCCCCTTCTCCTTACATCGTCGCCTTAACTCCACTACAGTAAATCTAATATAATTACTCATCTTTTAATATATATAAAATCCTACTACTCATTTTTTTTATCTTCGCCGGATTATTTATGTTCATTTTTGAACTATTTTTACTTCCATTTATCCTAATACAACACTTAACATTGTACACTCCTGCAATTGTCTACATATTGCGCGTTGTATTAGAACACGACTTTGATGAGAATAACCCATCAAAGTTACATATACACATATTAAAATTAAATCATTTTGTAAACTTACTCATCATCGTCATAATCATCACTACCATATTTATATTCATCATCACTACCCAAATCAGATGTTTTTTGTTGCATTATTAATAATTCTTTTTCCTTTAACAGTATTTGCTTCTCTAGTAGTGCTGCTAAGAGTTTAAGATCATGATGAATTAGTTTAAGTCTATCATGTAATAAATCAAAATGTGCTTCCATATTTATTATATAGAAAACCAACAAAAAATGAAATAAATTTAAAACATCTAAGAATAAAAACGAACAGGTGAATATGACTAGTGCTAAGGAAATATTATATTACAAACCTATATTTGATTGTGTATGTAAACATTTATATATTGGTAGTTATAATGATGAAGACAAAATAAATTTTAGCGTGTCCATAGGTATGTTAGATCGTTTGTTCAAGAAAGCCGCTAAAGAAAACAAATCATTTCTTATATAAAACATTCTCTATGCAAACGTTATGAATTTGTCTGATGAAATATTAAATTCACTGACTGATGAACAATGGCTATCTATAGGTTATGATGATTATGAAGAGGAATATAACTATGATCACATTACAGAAGACTTCATACGCAAATATCAGGAGAAAGTTAATATGAGTAAAATATGTTCATGGAAAAAGTTATCGGAAGAGTTTATAAGAGAATTACCTGATAAAGATGATTGGAAGAATATTTCGGAAAGCCAAGACTTATCAGAAGACTTTATAAGAGAATTTGCAGATAGAGTTGATTGGGAAGAACTATCGTTAAATCAAAACTTATCTGAAGAATTTATTAATGAGTTTATAGACAAAGTTGATTTTGTTGCTATATCTTATGGAAGCAAACTCTCTGAAGCCTTTATACGAAAACATGCAGATAGAGTTGATTGGTGGAGCTTATGTAGGACTCAGCAATTATCAAAAAACCTTATAAGAGATTACGCTGACAAAGTAGATTGGGAAATGATTTCGATGTTTCAAAATTTAACAGAAGAATTTATTACAGAGTTCAAAGACCGCGTTTATTGAGAAAACATTTCAATTTTTCAAGACCTCTCTGCAGAGTTTATATATTTATTTAGACATTTTGTGGATTGGAGAGTTATAATAAGAAAATATCATAATAATTCTGATTTAGGTAGTATATTGAATTTAGCATTCGATGTTACAACAGATGGTTTTGTTTAATGTTTAACTAATTACCTTTTATGACTATTATATCATAAAAGTTGTTACCTTAATTATTAATTACCTTTAATCTGTTCGAGCCTTTTATGGTTATTATTCCATAAAAGAAAATATTTATATTTACATAACAACATTACTTTTATCTATCCAGCTATTATGTGAATCATCAAATCCTAGCCATTTAACGTATACTTTATCACCTTTCTTTCTTCTATAGGCTTTAAACCAATTGTTCTATGTACTCTATTATTATACTCACTAACCAATGTTGGTAATATCTATATCCATTTATAATTCCCTTGTGTTGTGAACCTTTTCCACATGTTCTGTTTAAGTGTTCTATTAAATCTTTCAACAACAGAAGCTTTTGTTACCACTATAGGTTGAGTAATGATTAATCTTATTTTCCTTTATTAACTTCTTAAACTCTTTATTGTAAAACTCTTAACCTTGATCAGTTTGTAAGTTACTAGATTTTCTCATTCTTAATAGGATTCGAATGCTTCTGTAACATTTTTACCGCTCTTATCTTTAACAGGAGCAGCAAACGCATATTTCGAAAACACATCTATAATCGTTAGCAGATACTTATAACCTTTATTTAATTCGGAAACACCTTTTAATACTCCACTATCCATTTCAACAAGATCAGCTTGCCAAAGATCATCGATACCTTTTATAACCACACTTAGTCTAGGATAGTTTTTCCTTGCTGGTTTAAGAATTTCATCTATAATGTCTTCTCTAATACATTTACCTTCTAGTCAATCGGGCTTTTTAACGAATTGAGACATAGTAACACCACATACAGAACAAATACCTTTCTTAATATATCTTCCATTTTTAGTTTGTTCTATCCTAATGGTATCTTTCTTTGTATCTGCTGATTTCTTACATTTAACGCAATGCATTGTCATTATTTATTGTATAGAAAATCAAGAAAATAATTAAAATTTATCATCACCTAATACTATACTTTTAACATTACTAAAAATATCCATATTTATTATATAGCAAACGTCTTTAAGAAACCTCTCTTTCTATGTACATTATAACAAACAATAATTGACCTTCTTCCATAGCTGAATTTTTAGTTGGTTTAATTGTAATTATATCATTCTTGTTAAAGCTAAAAGGTAAATTTTCAATCAAAGTATCACCCAAATATACCTCTAGAAAGTATTTATCCAAACTTAATTCCATGTGCATTATTTTTCCATTATAGAGAAATTTGTAACCATTAGAAAGATTAAATATTCTAAAGATTGGGTCTTTAACGTTTTTAGCTCTTAATTGATATAATAGAGGTATAGTTTCTTTTTGCATAGTCAATTTAGTAGTATCCATCCTAATCTTTTGAAAATTTTCTTTCTTTATGTATGTGTTTTGCAACGTTTCTAATGCATCTTCAAATCGTTTTCTATCGTTCTCTAATTGGGCTTCTATTGACCTAAGTTGACTTACGCTAACAACATCATTTAAATTCTCCAACAATTTTAATTTTTCTTCACTAATATCAACATTATCTTTTTTATCTTTAACGTTACCAAATATATCCATACTCATTTATTATAAAGAAAATGCCCTTCCTAATTTTTCAAAACATTTCTTTAACATCTCTATTTGTCTAGATGAGTGTTTAAAATCAATATCAACATGAACATCATGCTTTTTCAACAGATAATACAATACACATTTTAAGCTAATAAACAATACTCTTTTCGGATACAATTCTCTAAAGACCTCGTATAAGTTTTCGAATTCGTTTGTAAGTGTTTCTTCCATATGTCGTAAGTTTAATGGTTTTTGATCGGTAACGTGATAGTGTATTAAATAGACATCATCATAATATTTTGTGTATTTATTTTTCTTTAGTACTTCTAAAACATCTTTTGTTGATATTAAATCTTTTGATACATCCCTAAATTCATCATTTAACATTTTGAACACATATTCAGGAATAATTCTATCCTGTAAAGCTTGCAAATGAGATAGCTGTAACTTAAATCTTTTTGTAGTACCATACCATGGTTTTCTTACACAAGCAGCTCTCATTCCTTCATTAGTAGTGTAAACAAAACCATTCTCTACAGAACAATAATCACAAATGTAACTGCTCATACCTTTTGTTAATGACTTACTACCACAATTACTGCATTTTAATAGTCCGGTGTTATAATTTGATAACATATCCTTAAAGGTAATTATTGGATATAACTTTACCAACTCTTCTTCCGTGTACAAAAATTTAGGTATTAACATTTTCCATAACTGAACAACTGTATATGCGTTGTTTTTATCTTTTAAGTCTATCTTACTAACATCCCGAAAATACCAATTAAAATTAAATCTAACTAGTGTGTCTAGTTCATCCTCATGCTTCTCAAAATAATCTAAAAATCTATTGTGTATAGCTTTCATATTTATCTTAAAACTTATATGGATATACCATAAAAACACTTAAATCTAATCATTTTTAATCATATACATAACATCACTAAAAGAATACCCTTGATTTAGAAGATTTAAAACCTTAACACAAAGATGACCACATATAACTGAATTAAAGTCTTGTATTCGTTCGTCATTGTAAAATAAGTTTTCGGTACCAAGATATTGTACTAGCTGCTTAGGAGGAACACCACCATAAGAATCGAACACGTACTTTATGTTGTTATCTTTCCAATAGCATACCCAATGAGTACCAATGTTTTCTGATTTATCAAGTTTACCTGCACCACACTCATTTACATAGGGTTTTTGTGGAAGTTCATCACTCATAAATACACCTCTAAATCGTTTTATCTTTAATTCTTTAACCAACCTCTCTATATCGAAGTTGGTCAATGGTTTAGTTTTTTGACTTCTTCGGTTTACCTGCTCCCTGCTTTTCTTCCATAGCCATATTGTGTATTTTTTGTTCTTCAAGTTATTGTTTATTCTTCTTAGCATCCAGTACAGTTTTAGTAATCGCTGCTGCACCACCTGCTAATGAGCCAACTGCTCATAAAGCTGCTAAAATGGCTGGAATTGTAAAAATAAAACCACCCATATGTTCTTTCTTAATCTTTTTCATTTGTGCAGTAGTTAGAGTTAAATCATTCCTTTACCTTCTTTAATTTTCTTAGATTTATCACTAAGTTGTTTCTTTGCTAATACATGATCAATATTTAAATCCTTTATTTCGTTATAAGGAACACTAAACATACAACCTTTAATAGAACACATCTTCCTATTTATTTAAGAGAAAATCTTAGTTTGTAAAAGTACAGTTGTTGTAGCTCCAAATCAATTAAGGAATCATTCTCATCTGTTATCCTTATCTCAAAATTATCAACCTTGTCTTTGAATATAGGGAAAAATAATGGATAAGTAGGCTCATAAATAATACTATGTTTAAACTCAGCATCTGTTTTAAATGATGCTATAATTCCTGTTTCTCTATGTGTGTATTATGTATCTTTAACAAACATAGCATCTGCTATATTACAGTGAACATTTATAGTATCAAACGGGTGAAACTTTGGCAACTTATCTCCAACATGTTCTGTGTTTCTAGCTAAGTTTTTTTTCTAAAACCTAATACAGTGTTAATGGTGTCTAAGGTTATATCACACGGTCCGCTAAATATTTTAACTCTATTTTTATCTCTGTCCTCAGTAAATTTAATATTTTTAAAAGCATCACCAGTATATGGAAGATTTGATTTAATATATTCCTCTAATTCTTTTAAATTACATTGACCAGGTTGAACTATGAGTTGTTTTGTGAGATTAGAATAGCAAGGAAAGTCACAAAATATTAGTTTATTATTTTTTCTCTAATGTTTGGAGTTAAGTATGTTGTGTAAAACCCAACTAGTCCTATACTTAAATAGTTGCTACTGTTGTCTAATTCGTAATGGAGTTTCTTCTTTAAAACAGAAGTATCACTCGTTAACTTAAATACCTTAACCATTTATTATATAATAAATGAATGAGTTTGATTTACATAGAGATATTCCAAGAGAGAAAGTAATCAAGTTAATAGAAGATATCATTCAAAAGTTAGAATACAGTTTAAAGAAGAAAAAGAGAAAACTACGAATTGTTAAATATGCATACTACACTTTGATCACGTTATCAGTTATACTTTCTGCAACAACTGGGTTTATTAATATTTTTTACCTCTAACAATTTACTCAATATTAACAACGTCTCTTGCAACTGGAAGTGCTAAAATGACAAGTTTGTCTTCTAAATTAAGCATAAGCGAAAGAAAAGATGAATATAAAACCATTGTCACTTGTATTAACTCATTTAAAGAACAGTTAGAGATGATAATAACATTAAATGGTGAAATGGATAACGAATATATAAAAGATACTTTGCTTAAGATCAGAGAACAACTTAAAGATATAAGATCATAAAAGGTGATGATTTTCTTTATAATAAATGAGTAAGAAAACTATTAATTGGGATGTAAAAGAGATGATAAAAGAAACAACAGTTAAGAAAAGAAATAGAGAACTTATACCTGATGATATTCGATGTCTTATAATGGGTCCATCTGGGCTGTGGTAAAACTTTTTTGTTATTTAATTTTTTATTACAGCCAGGTTGGTTAAACAATAATTACTTCTATATATATTCTAAAAGCATGAATCAGCCAAAGTATGAGCAATTAAAAGATCGATTTGAAGAAGCAGAACTAAAGTTTAAGAAGCTAATAGCAACGTTCTTAAGCGGTAATGATGGTATTGTACCTATTGATGAATGTGAAAAATACTCTATAGTTGTGTTTGATGATTACATTTTAGAGAATCAAGATACTGTTAGAAATTACTTTACAAGAGGTAGGCATAGACATTTAGACTGTTTCTATCTTGCACAAACATATTCAAAAGTACCTAAACAGCTTATAAGAGATAACGTTAACTTCCTATGTGTATTTAGACAAGATGATACTAACCTTAAACATGTGTATAACGAGTTTGATGGGGGAGATGTGTCTTATGATAAATATAAAGAGATATGTTCAAAATGTTGGCAAGATGATTATGGTTTTTTAGTAATTGATATGACAAGGAAGGTAAACAATGGAAAGTATAGGAACAAGATAAAAAACTTCATAAACGTTTGATGTTTATTAAAATTTTTTGACGTTTATTTATGTTTATTGACGTTTATTGACGTTTTGTGACGTTTATTGATGTTTGTTGAGGTTTATTGATGTTCTTTGACGTTTATTGACATTTGTTCGTTTTCTATATAATAAATGGATGAGAAAGAAATTAATAAGATTATTAAGTTAAAGGAGTTCTTGATAAAGGGCTTCAAATCTTGGAAGAAAGAAAGAGCAGGTATATATGATAAATTTAAGACACAAGAACAATTTGTAATTGATGCTATTCAAAATTTAGGAAGTGAAATCAAAGAAGTAGCAGAACAAAATAGAAATCTAATAACTGAACTTGTTCCAGTTGTACATAAGACGGCCTCAATAGATTCTAGTCTACTAGAAACACCTAAAAAGATAACTTATGATAGTTCTCCAATTAGTAGTGATACGCCTATAACAGGAGAAATAAAACAAATGAGAAATCAAATTAAAGACAAAGTGGAAGGAGTAGAACCTTTAACAACAGCGCAATCATTTGGTAAGATTGAAACGACATATTATAGTAGAAGAAATGATAGTGTATTTGGAATAAGAACTGTAGAAGAAGATGAAAAAATAATAAATAAGATAGGAAATTCTGAAGTTAAAGTGAATGGTGATGATTTGATAATTAATGGTAAAACTTATTTAGGAACAGAAGGTCTATGGGAATTGTTAACGATGAATACTAATAAAACCATTGAAGATTATGATGATGACGATTTTGAACAGTACAAGGAGTTAATAATAGAATCAGATGCTGCCTTCCAAAAATATAATCGAGATAAAAAAGTAGCATCTAATAGAGGTTCTAAGTACATTAATATTATCAAGCCTATTTGGGATAATTATATTAAACTATCTTTACCTCCAACTCCTAAAAGGACTGGTGAAGGAATTAAACAATATACAGAGATAGCTAAAGAATATATATGGATGGATGATGTGAGAAAGTTAGTTGATCGGTTAACAGTTATAGATGGAGAAGAAAAGGCTGGTAATAATAACTTTTATAATGAGAAAGTAGGTATAGTTAGTATGATTAATAACAAGCTTTCACAATTTATTCCTAATGATCCAAAAGGTACTGGGTATTTGATTAAGATGTTAAATACATTACAACCACGATTCTGGAATGATGAGAAGCTTGGAAAGGGCTAATGAATAAGGTTCTAAATATGAAGGGAATACCGGAGTTACATATACCAGGCTACGAATTTTGTGGGCCATTTACGAATCTGCAAGGAAGATTAGAAAGAGGTGATAAAGGTATTAATCCATTAGATGAGGCTTGTAAAGAACACGATATATACTACAGAGACAATAAAGATACAGAGTCGAGACATATTGCAGATAAGGAACTAGAAACTAAAGCATGGAATAGAGCATTTAGTAGTGATGCGTCAATTGGTGAACGATTAGCTGCTTTTGGGGTTGGTACTGCTATGAATGCTAAGGTTAGGTTAGGATGGGGATTATAAGTTTTTAAATGTTATTATATATGATTCTTTTATGCCATAAAAGCGTTGTTTTAAGATTTTCTTTATAATAAATAGATAGTGTTGAGAGTTACGAGTTACAGAGTTTTAAAGCTAACACAAGAACATTTAATAATTTGAATGAAGCTAACAAAGATATTGAGTTTGATTTCGATGTGGGGGATGGGTTCATACATCCACACAAAGCAGATTGTCATATGACTTTTGAAGTTGTTGGTGCAGCAGTTGGAGGAACATTTGGTGCAAATGATACTATAAAACTTGTAGATAACTTCTTACCATTCTTCTTTTCTCAAATTGAGGTTAGAAAGCATGGAGTTCTTATAGATAAGATTGAACTACCTGGAATAACATCTACAGCTATAAGAACATTAAAGATTTCCAAACCAGAAGTTGAATATCTAAAACAAGCAGGATTTGAAACATATGATAAACTTGGTCTAAGAAAGGACTTTAGTGTTTTGTACCCATTAAGATTAATTCCATGCTTCTTAAGTGATTATAAAGAGTTTATGTGGAAAGGTGGATTGAGAATAACATTTACAAATGATAATAACAATAACGATGTCTTGTACAAATGGGCTGGGACAGAAGCAGGTGCAACAGCTCTTCATGATGGAAAAATAACAATAAAAAGTATGGAGATAAGAATGCCTATTGTTGAATACGAATCTAATTATGAAAGCCAGTTAAAGTTGAATATTCTTAAAGAACCTAAAATCATGTTTTCATTCCATACTTATCAATTTGTTCAGAAGACTGTTGTAGGTTTTTTCTTGGAGTTTGATGTTACTACTCAATTTAATTCTAGACAATGTGATATGCCTGATTTTGTAGTTGTAATGTTCCAAACTGATAGAAGTGGTAAACAAACAGCAGAAGCAAGTAAGTTTGATCATTGTAAGGTAAAGAATATATATCTTAAGAATGAGAGGAATGAGGTATTTCGAAAAGAATCAAGAAACTTAGATATTGCTAACAGGGATTATTTTAAGATGTATGGAGATTATACTGCGTTTAAGAGAATAACATGTGGCAATACCGAAATGTATTATGATCCTAAAGAGTTTATAGATAACAGACCAATGTATGTGATTAATTGTAGTAAGAGGAAGAATGTATCGGTAAATGAGAGAACAAACATAAAGATTGTAGTAGACTTTGCAGAAGCTGTGGCTGCTAATACTATATGTTATGCGATTTTAATTGGACAAAAGAACTTTACATATGATCCTAAGAATGAGAAAGTAGTAGAAGAGTTTTAAATAGTTACATGTATTTTTTGTAATGTTTATGGAGGTTCTCCATAAACATTACAAAAATAATTAAAAAGTTTATAGTTAAAAATAAAAATTAATGTTCTATATAATAAATACGATGGCGAGCCATATTGAGCTTTTAAATAAACTTGGAAGTCTTGAGCAAAAACAAGTTATTGGATTAAGGGAATTACAATTAAATACAGAATATAAGGTTGTGAAAATGGAAAAGATTAAAACTAAGTTTGGGAAGAGCATTTTAGTTGAGGGTGAGGAGTTTAAGTTCTTTCTTCCACCTAGATTCACAAAACACTTAACAGATAAAATGATTGATGAGATCGTTAAAGATGGAACAAAAACCAAATACACTGGTTTAAAAGATAATTATCCAACTGTTGAGTTCTGTATGTAAATTTCAAATGAGGATCGGTTTTGTGAATCCAAAAAATAACAAAAATGAGCAAAAAGTATGTCGTCAGAAGTAAAAAATGGAGTGGATAGAATTGATCCCCCAAAAAAGTTTATACTTACTAATAATTTCAATGTAATTGAAAAAAATGTGCAAACCGAAGTTGAAATAGTTTTTGGTATTAACGGCTGTCTATTCAGCTTGAATTATGATCAGTGGACAGAGTTTAAGAAGTCATTGTTTCCTATTGAGAACGAGGTTAGCAGAAGATTCCATTATCAATATCCGAACTTGTAATTTTAAGTATGTTTTAAGTGTATAAGTGTTTTTATAGTATCAAACTATAAAAAACTAAGACCTTTGGGTATACAGAACACAGTGCCGTTTTAATTTTAAAGATATATGTATAAATGTGGAATTTATTTAAGTTTTCTTAATTATATCCTTAGAGTTATGCAACTTACAAAACATTCGATAGATAGTAAATTTATTTGGCTATTGATTGCCGTTTCAATTTTGAAAATCGGTTAATATTTGAAGTTATAACAAATTCAAAATTTCGGGAATTTTTTACGGGTTTAGTTTTAGGTTTTCGGGAAAATGTTATGTTAAAAAAGTCTTAAAAGTTTATGTGGATTATGGTAGTATTTTTTATTTTTTCGATTTGTTGAAATTTTGTATTGATATTGAAAAAGGAAAAAATTATTCTGAGGGTTATGCAACCAATTATGCATTTTATAAAATTGGTTATGTTATTAGTATTCATTTGCCGTTCGCATTTTTTAAATCGGTTAATTAGGGACCGAACTATTGAATTTTAACGTTATTTGGGGGTGAGGTTGCAGTGTTGCCAACTCACTTTTAACAGTTATATTTATTAGTAATGGGGTGAATTCATCCCTATATGTTTTAAAGCGATATCTTGAAAAATTAAAATCCTGGAACGTTCCGAAAAAACATTGAGTTGGAAACACTGATTCTAAAAAGAGGTCTAGTGAAAACAGCATGTACAATTTGAGACTTGTGAATTTCTTTCTTTTATTTGAGGAAATGATTTTGAGCTATATGTAAGTCATTCTCTCTCTTTCTTGCTGGAGGTGGAAGGATATATGACGTGTATCAATTGACATCATAGTTATTGCGTAGTCCTATCCCGTGGGATTGCGTCATATAACAGCTCCATCTATGTCTACTGCAGCTAGAAGTTCTGTTGGTGTGAGGAGTAGGAAAGAGAGAGGCTATAAATCTCATGTACATGCATGCTCATGCTCTCTCAACTGAATATATATATATATGTGTGTGGTGAAAGTGTATATACATGTAACAACCATATGCGATATGCTAAATTTAATTTCGTATTACTCAGCTATTTCTGAACCGATTTGGATCAAACAAAAACGATTTTTTCAAAGACAGCGCTATAAGTTATAAGTTTTAGATGTAAGCGTTTTATGAGTAATTTCATAAAACAGTAGTTTATATTTATCTTTACTTCCAATTTGAATAAGGCATCATCCTTACTCTCCATTTCAAAAACGCATTTATATAATCAATCCACTTCTTATTATTAATATGATTGATAAAGATATGATGATTCTTAAAACTGAAATAGTAGTCTAAATTCTTATAGGGTAAAGCATTATTCCACAGTTCATGTATTCTATTAAGATGATATTTTGCTCTTTCATCAAGTTGAACTTTTCCATTCTTATAGTCGATGTAAAATTCTAAAAACATTAGTTTGATATAATTCAGTTCGTTTTGTAAGTCTATAAATTCTTTTTCAGATAATTGTTCAGGATTTACATCATGATAAGCAAACGCTCCCATTTTTTCTGTTTCATCATTTTGTTTGCTCATTTTATTCCGGCATACTTTACACTCATTTCGTCTTGTATTTCCATTTCGAGGAAATTCTTGATATTGTTTTAATTCTCCACAAATTACACACTTTTTCATGATTTATTAAATATAAAATATTCAAAATAGTTAGCTCATTTTTGTTTGATTTTAAATGTCATAAAAGCCTATGTAATCTCACTCTAGGATTGTTGTTATTTATATACTTTGCGCTATGTATAGTTAGTCTAACCTTATGTTAAATGTTCTGTGTTTTCTTGTGTGTTGGTCGAAAAATATTGGGAGGGGAAAGTTGTCTGCAGAACCTACATTGACTATCTACTACCATCATACTCCATCGATTGCGCTAGCCAAGGCTAGTTTAACATATGGTGTAGTGATTTATCCTTAGAACGATAAATTAAAAAGTGCATACTGCAGATGAACGAAGTGTTTAGAATGTCCTCGTAATTCTCTTGCCCTTTCCCAATTAACATAAAACGTGTCTATCATGATACAAGTGTTTGCGTCCAGTTTCTTAAGGATTGTTCATTTAGTATGGGAAGTCACTCTTTGATTCTTTACGATTGCTTTAAAAAAACTTGAAACGGATTTGAAGATATACTGATTAGCTGTATTACTCACGTCAGAAGTTCAGCACTTCACCTTCATATTATCTTCTCATGCAACATCATAAGCAAATATTGCTAAGGTCAGCCCTGATGTTTGGAACGAACCTGTAATGATCTTCCTGTAATGATATTTCCACCAAAGTGCATGCCGAAGTTGATCTGGAGACAATTTAGTGCCCATTAATAAACAAAATAAATTACAATGGAGAAAAATTACAGAAATGATATCGTATTATACAGTAATTTCGCCGTGCAAGTTCAAAAGTGTAATAATAATAATAATAATAATAATAATAATAATAATAATAATAATAATAATAATAATAATAATAATAATATAAATGATAATAATAATAATAATAATAATAATAATAATAATAATAATATAAATGATAATAATAATAATAATAATAATAATAATAATAATAATAATAATAATAATAATAATAATAATAATAATAATAATAATAATAATAATAAATTTTCATCGGTCCTGCGTTGAAAATGAGAATTAAATCAATCACATCTGTAGTCAAGGTAACGAGGAAAGCCTAAACTGAAGAAGACATTGAAGCGGGTCACAAGCTGGGAATAAGAATAGTGCATGGTGTAAATAAAGGACGACACCGAAAGAGAAATCCAGAAACAGCAGGTAAACGGAGAAAAAAGAGTGAAAACTGTTGAAGTGGAAACAAAATACAAATACGAGTAGAGATAATTTTCTTGAGTTGAATTCCGAGCCAAGTTGCTGTTTTTGAGGTCGAGTTTCGAGTTGAATCGAGTTTGATAATCTCTCGCTCGCACGAAATAATGGCTTGATTAGACTGGAAAGCGAAAGCCATGAGAAATGTAAGTAGTAATGTGGAATACTTTTAGTGTTGCTCACGACAGGCGTGCATCTAGTTTCGTAATTTTAGTACATCTCGTGGGGCAATTTTAGTATATCTCGTCTCGTCTAGATAACGAGAGGACAAGACTTTTTTTACGAGACAGCCTCACATGTCGTGATCACCAATATAAGTATATACTGTAGTTCGTAAAATCAAGGCTGAGACCTGTATGGTCGAATTCTTGAGCCCAAGCAGAAGACCAACCCGGGTAGTGACATCAACCGGCTCGGCTCATTTCAACTGAACGAACAGCTCGAGTCGGCTCGGTTGGGATGAGCCGTCGGCTGGGCCCAATTGAGCCGATGACCTGAGTCGGCTCAGTTGGAACGAGCAATCAACTAGGCTCAATTGAACCGATGGCTCGAGCTGGCTCGGTTGGGGTGGGTCACCTACTCTGCTCATGTGAACCATCGGTTCGAGTAAGCTAAGTTGAAACTAGCCATCGGCACGGTGCGACTCAGCTCAACTAAGCCGATGGCTCGAACCGGTTCGGTTGGGTGAGCTGTTGGCTTGGCTCACTTCTCTGTCCGGTTCGGTAGTGAATGAGCTGTAAGCCGAACCGCTCGAGCCGTTGAGAACCCTAGACCCAGTCCCAGCTGTTTTGAACATGTTTGGTTGACGCCTGTAACTTTTTACAATTCTTGGCTCGAGCCCGAATACTTGCCCTTTCGGAACTCAAACCCAGAACGTGACCGATGTCCTTGCCACCTGAAGACTTCTCGACGACAGAGATCGACAGTTAATTATCTTTTACTATTCAGATACAAACCGCATATCTTTTAAAGATTATACACGGTGTTGATATAATAATAATCTTTCAATTTCCGGATTTCGGAAAATTATGGAATTTGGTAAAATTTCGGAATTCAGAAAAATTCAGGAACTCGAAAAAATCCGGAATTTAGAAAATTCCGAAATTCAGAGAAACCCGGAATTCAGAAAAATTCCAAATTTTTCCGAATTTCGGAATGTTTACGAGATCAGAAGTTCCTAAATTCCGGATTTTTTTCCGAATTTCGGATTTTTTCAAAATCAGATTTTTTTCGAATTCCAGAATTTTAAGAATTCCGGAATTTGTCCGGTTTTACTTGCGGGAGTCCCGAAAGTAAACATTCCGGAATTGGCCATCCCCAGTTAACACACAACCTTTCAGAACACTAAACTAATAGCTGTCTACAAACAAAGTATTAATGCAAAGCATTTTCTATCCCGCAATACGTCATGTATTAAAATCCGACCCCACTCTCAGTATCTAACCAGAAACTGCATGTATCTTGCTACTGGAAGCTGAGGTATGAAGAATTGTATTATGTCTTATCTGTTTGTGTGTTACACAATCCTGCAAAGCACTGAATGTCTAAACGGCTTTCGTTAAATTCAAGTTGTAGTATTCACAGTTACAAGCATTTGTGTCTATATGATCGGGTTAGTTAGGCTTTGTATATGATAGGGTTAGTATATTTTTCTCTGCTCTCCCGTAAAGTTGTAATACGATCTACTACAGGGTACAGAGCCAATTATCAATTTAACCAAGTTGTATTATTACACATCTGCATCCGGCTCTGTCAACTCTGGTCGATCTCGTTCACGCGACATGTTTGCTTTCTAAACCCCTTTGTACGTTTACTGAACTAAACAGTAACAATTCTGAATTATATTACTGCGCATGCCTCGTAGATAAATATTTTTGATGCCAATAGTTTCCGTTTTGTCCAAGGAATGTTCTTTTTCTTATTCGCAGCATGACACTTTTATTACATTATATGAAAAGCATGTAGGTATAAATACCTCATGTGTCGACTTCCAGCAAAGAAGTAACATATGATCATGGTATACAACCCACGGCAGTGATATCTGGTAATGCAGTGCTTGTAATCCCTAACGACGCAGTGGGTGGGTGGACAAAGTACTGGCTTTTCGCGCCGTCCACGCGAGTTCAAATCAATCTTGGTTTGATTTTTTGTCCGTTTGAGATAAAGTATTGTTTCTTTTCGCTACAGGTAGTCACTCTTTTCATATTTTTCGTCGTCCTTCACAGTTAAAGTAACTGTCTATTCTTATTCTTTCTACGAATGATGGATCTTCTCTTTGGTTTCATGTCAAACATGCACACGTAATGAAAAGACGCTGTTGAAAATAATAATAATAATAATATGAAATATTACTAGCTAACTCGTGCATATATTTCGCACAATATAATTTTATATTATCATGTGGAAATAAGTAAGGCTGGCTGACGCAACACCCCATAATTTTTTCGATGCGCCTTAATGGTCCACAGTGTCCAGCGTTGGTCCCATCCCACTATCACCTCATGTTATCGACATTTTGACTAAAGAGGGCACTCCCGTGGCCCCATGACTCCCCATGACAATGCCTCTTCGTTCTTTGTACATTGAAATCGCTTATTTTTCTGAGTACTATGAGTGCGTATTGTCCAACCTTGCCCCCATCACTCTACCATTTCCTGTTCTCTCGACATAAATTGCTAATATTTTTTTTGTAAGGGAGATATGACGTTTCAATCATTACGTCTGATGAAAAATTAGGAAGGTATTGTGTTAACACACCTATTATATTTTTATTATTATTATTATTATTATTATTATTATTATTATACTTACCACTAATGTGTCCTACCATTATTTGCAATGCAATGTGTTACTAAAAAGCAAATCACATAACCCTCTTCGCTATTCACGCTCCCGAACTCGAAATACATGATTTACAGTTCTATGTGTTAGGGGAAAGCATATTTATTACATTATTCTTTAAAATAACACGTTTCACAAGTTACTTCACTTTCAATGTGTAACTTCATATCATGACTAACAATCGTCTTGTACCGATAGGAAAATATCCCCCTTGCAAAAAATGAAGGCTTGATCGTAGCGAAAGGGCGTGAACCTTCTTTAGGTGATTAATCGGGTCGAATATTTCAATAAAAGAGGATAAGTCCCTGCACACAAACATTTCAGTAAAAGAGAAAAAGTCACTCAAATATTGTCGATACCCATTTATGGGCGAAATTTATTTCGCTTGGAACTTTTTAAGAGTTTGAAAGATCGCCATTTTAAACATTTTATCTGATTATTCTGGCTAAAAAACTTACTCAAGATAAATTTTACAATTTATGTTTGTGCCAAGTTTGGTCTCAATCCGCTGAAAATGATGGTGGTTATGGCATTTACAAATAGCGTTATATATATATATATACAGATAGATAAGTAGACACACAGAGGGAGAGAGAAAAAGTACCTTGCGCCCTTATCTCTTCTTGCTTCTGTGCTGTGTGAGAGCTAAACCGGGCCTCTTTGCAAAACGTATTGACCAGCCTAAGCTAAACACAAGCCTCTTACTACTCAACGTAGAAACATGGTCGAAAGATTTAAGGCATGTAGTGATTGTATTTTTAATAACCATGAGTATGGGTTTCAAACCCCTCCACCTCGATGTTTTTACTTTCTTCAGCTACATCTGAACGTTCAATTTTTATTCTTTACAAATTGCAAATGGCGTTTACATTCAAAATAAGAGAAATTTTGGTGGCATTTGTTCGGATATTCTTCTCTTTCGATATGAAGACAAGAATAAAAGCAATACGCAAAGACAAAAAGTATTATCGGTACTAAACATTGCCAATAACAATTGCTACGAAAGACTAAATACGACCTCTTTTAAAATTTCTCATGAGCTGTATGTATTATTAACAAAACTTTTAAAACATATCCTTGCAGGGGATTCGAACTGCCGTCTTTTCCAGTTCTAAGCAAGCTTTCTAGCCACTACACCAAGATCATGGCTTGGTGAACGTTTAGTTGTCGGCGTGTTTGTTCTATTTGTGTTTTATGTTCCCACTTCGACAATTTTTACTCTTTTTTCTCCGTTGAGTAGCTGTTTCTGGTTTTCTTTTTCGGTGTTGTCCTTTATTTACACTATGCACTATTCGTATTAACAGCTTGTGCCCCTCTGCAATGTCTTATTCAGATTAGATTCTTGCTTCTCAGTAAACATTTGATTGATTTAATTCTCATACTCTCCATGGATGGAGCGCAGAAATGCCAGACTCAAAAAACAGGTGTGCATTTACTTTCTTGACAGACTATACTTCCATCATGAAAAAAAATGGATTCTAATTGATACGAATGACATAGCTACTTTTCAGTATTTCCTATGATTTGTACAATCTTCACAATCGTGCTTCTCTTTCATTTCTAACTACTCTACAACCAACAATTAATATAAACTGGATCCAATGATTGGATTTAATATTATACTTAAATGTACACAAAGTTTTCGCAGTTAACACATGTCAAATTAAACTAAAACTAACTTAGAATTGCATTCTTTTAATATATGGACTCTTACCTTGAACTCAATAGGGCTGCGGTGGCTCAGATGTAGAGCGTTCACTTCTGGTGATTGGGCTCCCGGGTTCAAACCTTGCTCCCGCCAAGTGAATTTTGTGGTGGACGAACACCGTGTGCGTGGGTTTGCTCGGGGTTATCCCGTTTCCTCCCACTTTCTTCATTTCACCATTTCATTCATCTCTCATCATCACCATCTCCTTTAGCGTAATCGGCATAACCGTATTACGTAAAACTCAAAAATTTCATTTCATTTTTTTGAACTCATTATCTAAGTAATTTTACTTTTTTTATCATCAATCAATAGTATTAAGTTTGGTTGCATTAACAATAAATGAAATATTCATGTACCAGATAATATTAATTAAATTAGTAATCTATTAATATTTGTTATAAATTATTATTAAGTTTTATAAGCCTTATGTTACTGAAAATAATACTTTTTTTAAAATTTTAGAACGACAAAGATTATGTGATGAGAAGGGCAATGTGTGCATCAACAAATATAAAGGTAAGTTTTACTCATTATTATTCTTAATGATAAGCCTGTGATTGTTAATTTTTATCTCGGTAAAAAAAAGAAATATTTTGTGAACTAATACTTTTTGGAATAATATAATGTTTATGGTCAAATCAAATTTTGAATTTAATGAGCGGGCTGCTAATTGGAACCAATGGAACAGTAGAGTTCTTAAACCTCAGCAGTCGATAACCCGAGAGTCAGGATAATTCTGTTACTAACTGGAAGGGGAAATACCCGTTTGGATACCCATTCAAGTTTCTTGCCCAGGTGCGCGAAAAAAAGGAGGTTGTTTTAGCAAAATCGGCTAGTTAGTTTTTATTGTAGATAGCTTTATGTCTTCATAAAGTATTTTTTCTGAGGCTTGTCTTATCAGGTAAATTATAATATAGTTGCATATTATTTAACTTTCAGTTCCATGTGTATTAAATGATCTATGGCTTCATAAGGAGCATACTTTTCCCTTGTTTAAGGGTAATTGAACAGTTTATTCTGTGTTGTATTTTCAAGCAACCAATACATACAAGTACAACACTGTATTTTCTGACGAAACACTCGAACATATTGTTTTTAACCCCATTCCCGAAAATCCGACATTTTCACGAGCTCGGTTCACTTAGGGCGAATTTTTGCTACTCTATGGTAGTGTCGAAGGGTCTCATACTTTAGATAATGCTGCAAAATCCATTGAGGGTTTGAGTCCTTTTGAAGTGGAGGTTTGAATTAGTAGCTATCTAGGATATTTCTGTGTTTTTGTCCCTATCGTGTTGGGTTGTAAAGGTTCGGTGCCCCTGTTTGGAAGACTTTTATATAATAGTTAATAAAGCCTGCGTACCTGATCCTTTGGGATCCTAGTTTAAAACCTATTCGCCCCAGGTGAGCTTTTATCTAGACAAACCTCGTGTGTGCATCTCGAGGTTCTTTCCCTTCATTTCATGTATTTGTTTCTAATTCCAGAACGTTGTTAATTACCGACATCATCGTCTTCCTTAGTCTTGGAGAATATACGTGAAGCATTAAACTAAATAGTCTGAATGTGGTTCTTAGTCATTAAACTTGAGCTTCAACCTAACTGTACATAAATAGAGGGTGTGTCAAAAAGGACAACATTGAAAACTCATATTCATTTATTAATTTATCTAACAGACGTGATTATGGGATTATTTTGTACGAAAATACATCAAGGTTTGTCTCACGTAGCACACAGTTCTGAAACACTGCTCAAGCGCTAGCGGCAGTTGCAGCAAAGATTGCTGCTTTTACTGATCAAGAACGTATAGTGTGTGTTTTGGTTTGAAGAATCCAGGTCTGCGACAACTGTGCAACGTAATTTTCGCACAAAGTATAGTAAAGTTCCTCCCAGTAGGCCTACTATTTATCAGTGGAATAAGCGTTTTATTGAAACTGGATGTTCGACACTCGTGCCCTTACGTCAACAAACCTTCAGGTTGTCCCCTTACCTCTGAAGATGTTGTAGATCAAGTGGGACAGAGCTATGTGAATAGCCCTACAAAATCAACCTGGTGTACTTCTCCACAGCTGTGAGTCCCACACATGAGAGTGTGTTGAGAAATTGGTTGCATCTCAAACCATGCAAATTACAAATGGTGCAAGAATTAAAAGACACTGATAGAATTGCTCGTACACGATTTGGTGTGGAAACACTTCAAGAAATAGACTTCAGATGGAATGTGTGCTGCATTACTAATGGAAGTCGAATTAAACCTCTTTGGGTACAAGGTAAAGGACTTGCTGTATTTTGCTACAAAATGATTCAAAAACCATTTTATGTAAGCCAAATAAATAAATAAATAAATAAATAAATAAATATGAGTTTTCAAAGTTGTGAAGTCGTTTCCCATACACCCTGTATTTCGCTATTGAATAATTTATTAGATACAAAATATATCCCTCATAGTTTTGATAAATCGCATTAGGTTTGACTCGATGATTTGTTTTTATAATCATTATATTGCAAACGTATAATATTAGTGACCCTAAAGCATAAATAGAGCTCATACTGTGTCTACCCTCCAGCTGCATTCGACGATGTATCACCATACAGAAGGCGATAAATTTAACTATCTGGATATGGGAGGTTTAAGAAATGGTTTTGCTTTGCATGCAATCGTTTCACTAGATTGTAAAATTAATTTCTTAGAGCGAAAAACCTATTCCAAATGAATCATAAACTTCCTACACTCATGTATCATAGAGTTTGGATTAGCTTTTCATTATTTCTTCATGAAATATTTTCCGGTTTTCGATTTTTCAATTTTTGAAAGATTTTTCATATTCCATGTTCCAAAGAATTTTCGTTTTCTTTTCTCCGGAAAACTTTTCATTTCTTACTTGTAGAAAATAAATAGTTTTTCCTTTCCCTAAAATAAAACATTTATTTTCTTATTTTTCGAAGAATAATATATTTTGTTTTTCATTTTCTTCAATAAGAGAGCGTTCGAAATAATGTGGCCATCCGTACTCCATAAACCTGGTGCATTGACGATTTTAGACGTGTAACCCGAAGTCTTGTATTGGTGGATGATAACCGGAGATATGTTGTTGCAATACAAGAATGAAATATTGCAGTGCGTAATTCTACCCCTATCACAGGGGACAAGGTCCAAGACAAAGAGGTACATATTACTACAATCTCCCTACTTGTAATAGGAACGTTGAGCAACCCCCCAAAGTTGGGAGAGGTGCGTAAGACTATTTCCCTAATTTTAGAAATTGACAAAACAAATATTTGAAATGAAATGAAATCTTTAAGTTTTACGTCCCACGATTATGCCGGTTAGGCTAAAGGAGACGGTGATGATGAGAGATGAGTGAAATGGTGGAATGAAGAAAGTGGGAGGAAACGGGAGAACCCCGAGAAAACCCACGAGCACGGTGTTTGTCCACCACAAAGTTCACTTGGCGGAGGCTGGGATCGAACCAGGGACCCCAAGCACCAGAGGTGAACGCTCTACCACTGAGCCACCGCGCCCCCCAAAACAAATATTTGGTGAGGTAGTATAGGCCAATGGAATTTAACTCTTTAGATGGACCTTTGGATGGACCTTTTCGATCCATTCTATGCATAAAAAATGCCAAACACCCTCATTTATCCAGTTTGATGAGCATTTCCTACTTAATATTGTTATATGAATGATTAGTGTATCTTCTGCTTTATATGGTACGGGCATATGATGAACTCCTTTTAAATTTTGGAAGGGGTATTTTTAGCCACCTCTTAAATTTGGGAAATAAAAAATACAAATTCATAATTATTTTTATGGCTACAATATATACCTATGTACTGTTGAGTAGTCCTAGTTGTAGCTTTCTATGATTAAAACATTTTCCATGAGACAAACAAAAGCTTTATTCATTTCAATGTGATAACTACGTTGCCGCAGTTTATAGTCTAAAATATAATTTTATTGCATGATAAGGTAGGGTTGCCAGACTTAGTAAACGAAAAACCGGAACACTAATCGCAGGCTACGTATAAGGTCAGGGTTCCTACTCATTTGGTCAGAATCAATTAATTACCTATTTTTCACAGGATAATAACACAATATTCTAGTTCAATCTACACAAACTTTAAATAAAATGAAGCCCCCGCAAGAAATGTATAAAGAATGTGAAAAGGTACCATACGAACAGCTGCCTGGCATTCCTTATTCAAATTTGTTCTCATGAGCAGGTCATAAATATTGTGCGAATTATGACACATTCTCCTATTTATGACTGAACAAATACTTTTTTCTCTTTGTTATGCCATCATCTAAGACAGAAATACGATCCTAAAGAAATACGAATGTAACAAGAAAAAAGTACATTTACGCTAAATTCAGAACGATAAATGAAAAAGTAAATATCTTTAAAGACTTAAAGCAGGTTCTCCAAAAGTTCACTGAAAGAAAAGTTCAGTATCAAATTTAAACAAGAGACTTTTATGTGTTTAAACTGCCACCTTCTGCGCTAGATTAAGTTGGTACGGAATTTTAACCTGAAAGGTGTGGAAATTTGACTTTACTCTGCACAGACAAAGGAGACTTCAATCTACACCCACTGGACTGGATAAATCGCTTAATTGCAAAATTGTTCGTTAGAAGACGACAGACATGACGAAATAGTTTAAACGCGGTTAACACGCAGTGACACAGTAGTATCACCATTGTTGATTAAAATTGGTGAGGATTGGATAGAGAAACGAGAGAAAATGAGTTTATTTTGTTCCTTGAAAGGAGCTCGGGACTTCGGGAAAAAGCGTGTTTTGTGTGCAGTGTGTGGTACTGTAGTGTGTGTGAATGTTTGGTGATTTCTATTAAAAAAGACGCTGTAAATTAGACAAGTAGTTCATGAGTTATAAGAAGAAAGCAATAATATTAATTCGTGATACAGAACATTGAAAGACACTTACAGGTATCATTTAAAAGACGAAGTTTAAAAAGCAAAATCTTCAGCGTCATTAATTCCGGACTTGACATTCATTCATACCATGTGGTTGTATGGACAATGTATAGGTGAGTAATTATTGTTTCCAATCTTAACGACTGAGTGCGCAACCCTTTGGTTATTGTGGTAGGACTGGTTAGCATAAACACTCAGGTGTTATCTCATAAGATATCACTTAATCTTAAGGTACAGTCTACATTTATGTAATTAAAGATAGGCAACCCTCCATACGTAAGTGTATTGGGGGTTATCCGTAATTTTTTCAGGGGACATTTTCGGTTTTTCGCGGCAACCCTTGGTAAGTTATGATGATGCAAGGTAGCCCGCCCGTGAGTAGGAAAAGCTCGCAAGCCAAGAAGCTGGCAAAGGAGGATACCCAAAAGGCGACACCAGCAAACCCAGTGTCTATGACGAAATTAGATGATGAACACGTTCGTAAAAGAAGCCTAGAATAACGCTCTCCGGATATTCTAACACCTAAGAAACCAACAATGGAAACATATGGATTTGACACAATAGATCAATACGAAGCAGAGCTTTACTACCTTGATAATTTAGTAGACTGAAAGAAAATTGGAACTGGGATACTGGAACGCTTAAAAGGGAGAATGGTCATAGGGTTAAGGACCGTGAAAAGCTGAAAGGAAAACTTTCCTAAATGGAAAAAATCAACGAAAATCTTCAGTCCAAATATTAAAAGAAAATTTAATGGAAACAATAATGACGTCTGGGCAAAAATAATCAAGATTGGAGGACTAAAACCAAATAGAAGAACTTCGAAAAATTATTGAAATATAAAAGACTGAAATAGAAGACCTTAAAAAGGAAAAATCATAGATAAGAGCCGATTGAGATAACCATTATGACGTGAAAAAATACCAAGAAGCTGAGGATATTGGAGCAAAATTATACTGATCTGGAGAACAAAACTCACAAGCTTCAAGAGAAAATAAATGATAATGCACAGACAATTGTCAAATTAGAAAGCAACTCATTAGCAGAACTAGCACAACTGATAGAGATAATAGGTACTTTAAAATTGGAGAGGCAACAGGATTTTAAAAAAAAATATCTAAAGAAATGGAATTCCTGACAAAGAAATTGGGCGAGTTCCAGACCGGTAAAATGGAAGAAGACAACCAACATGTTCATAAATCATGAAACAGGACAAGACTATTACATAAAAAAGGAAAGAAACAAATCATGCAGATGGCAGCAAAACTAAACCGGCTATAATCATTCAACCTAAAGAAGGTGATACAAAAAAGGAAACAGCAACAAGATTAACTGAACAATCGATCCCACGAAAGGTAAATTAAAAATAACTGGTGTAAAAACAACTAGAAATATTGGCGCCCTCGGAACGGTAACTAAATAAGATCTACAGAAAATTACTACAAAAGAAGAAATTAAGAATAACTTTACTTTTGAGAAAAGTAGGAAAAATAATGATCACCCCCTAAATAATCATCTATGGGCTCCATCTGATCTGCAAGATCAATAAATAATACAAACACTAACTGAGCAGAATTTTCAAAACAATCTTCAAGAGGAAGCCAAATCCATCAAACGAAGATTCAGAGCTGGAAAGAAAAAAACAACAAAGACGTCACTTAGTTATAGAAGTATCTCCCTTAATAAGGAAACATCTAATAAACAGCGATAAAGTATATATCGATTATGAGTCACGTAAGGTAAAGAACGGTTTGGTAGTACCAAAATGTTACATCTGAAAAGAGTTCGGGCATGTTGCAAAATACTGCTATAATAAGGAAAATCAGAGATGTTGGTATTGTGGTACTATACGACACAAAGAAGATGAATCTGATGAAAGAGATAAAAAGTATGTATTCCGTGCAAACTATGGCAAAAGATTTGCCAGACTCCGAACAATGAAGAATGTGTATCTTACAGGGTAGCCATGCAGAGGCTTATTACTAAAATCAATTATGGATAGAAACAACATTCCTAGACACACAATCCGGAAGAATAAATCACCAAGTAATAAAAAATCGATAAAAGAAAACTGGAACAATTCTAAGAAAGGAAAAAAAAAACAAAAAGTACTAAAGATAAAATGATACACAGACCATCAAGTGGAGTGGCATCAAGTTAATAACGAATTTTCTTACCTTTTATAAAATAGATATAAGAAAAAGGAAACTGAAAAATTGGACAATATCCCAAAAATGAATGAATCCTTTATATTAGGCAACTAGCAACCTTTCCAACCAAACTCGAAGAACAACATATAGGACAATGCAATTTCTTCTAAAATTACAGACGTCCTAGGAGATGATCAAACGAAAATTAGGATCACAAGCGTAAATGAGCGAAATTGGATGGTAGACAAATTTCAACAATAACTTTTAAGCAAACCGTGAGGGATTTGCATCACTAAGGTAGAACGATTCGTTTCTCCTTTTGCAATTTGTCCGAGTTACTCCAGTTCTCGGAATCACATTGGAACATGAAATTGATGTTAACTCGAAGAGAATTTAAGGCGCAAAGAGAGGCTGAATTAATCAAATCATGAAGATTCTCTGTTTCTAAGCCGTAGCAGTCTGTGAGTTTTATGCCTCTTGAACTCCAATTTTCTTCACAAGCCTTAAGACGATTTATAATATTCCGCTTATCCTCGAAAGATAACTTCTTAGAGAACAGTGAAAGTGGAACTAACCCTGCTTCAAGATACCACAAGTGAGGTTGAAACTTGTTCATTGCAGATTCAGACAGAGTTTTGTTCACTATGGCGTAATGTTTAATCTGCTTGAACAGAAGTACGTCGTTGACGGGGGCATCGCATGTCTTGGGACACGAAATCCATGCTTTCACGTATTTGGAACTTGCAAATAAACACACTTCCCGCAGTTTTGTTTTCTTCTTTGACTGTAAGCTTAAAACTTTCGCGGAAAATCTATATCTTGAAGCAGCATATTCTCTTTTCCATCCAACGAGCCATATGGTAAGCACCTGGTGACTTGAAACGGTACTCCTTTGGAAATTTACCAAGTATAACAGGCAAAGCTCTATCATTTCTTTATAGTCATCACGGGGAACAGAGTTATTATTATCTTGCTTATGTACAAGACAATTTTGTAGAAACATAACTTCATTTTTCAGTGTTCGTACATATGGAATGAAAAGGCGTTCGTCTTCCAGCGCCTTAAAATTATAATGCTTAAGGTTTGGTCAAAACTCTTGGAAACGTTAAAACAGTGGAATATGTGGACCTTTAGTATGTTCTCCAAAATTGTGTGAGGTGCATCATTAATTAGGTGAAATTTATCCGTATTTTAGACGATATCAATCATAAATATAACTCCGTTTCTCTTCCAGTCTTGTCTTGTCTTATATGTCTTATATTTATGCCACTACTAGGAACGCCATTTCAGGCACGTAGCCAAGGGGGATATGGACCCCCTCGAAACCAGAAAAATGGAAAAATTAACGAAGGATTAAACAAAAAGAAACGAGAAAAAAGAAGAATCAGCGTTAAAGATAAAAAGCTACAGCAAGTGTTTAGTTACTCTTTCTTATGAGCAGCTTTGTGTGGAAGAAACAGAGGGTGTAAATTAAAAATATATATTGTTATAACGGGGTTATTTCATGTCACGGACCCCTTCTCCCCCTATTACGAAATCCTGGCCAATTTAAATGTTGTTTTTGGATGAAATTCACAAGCATTGCACAAAACAAGGAAAAGGTCCATCACTGCTTAAATGCGAATACGTTCAATATTTCAAATAACATGTGTGGAGCATAATTGAAGGCTTTGAGCCACCTCTAAATATTTTTTACTACAATGATGTTTTTTTTTTCATTCAGTATACTTAGACCACATGGATCAAAATTCGCAACTATGCGTTTAGATTAGAGATATTTTACCATTTTATGCTGGACCACCCTAATATATATATATATATATATATATATATATATATATATATATATATATATATATATATATATATATATATATAATGGTAATAACGCTATGTTTCTGTCCCATCTAAGCAGGATCAAAGCAGTCATTATCATTTCCCTCAGAGTGGGCAGAAGTGCGATAAATGTAGTTAATAAATATACACCACTAATAGTTGGTATTGGTCGAGGATGCTGTTTACTAAAATCGGTATCTGTATTGACGTTACATCCGGTATTTGTAGTCTGTATTGTATGAATTTCAACTGCAGTAGTACGCGCATGTGAGTTAAGTCTTTCTAATGGTAAAAACACAGGGGTTGGACAATAAAATCTAATACGTATGAAAAAAGTGAAATTCAGACCTAATAGAATGTGGGGCCTCTTTTTGCGTCCAAAACAGCTTGGATTCGACGCGGAATGGGCGTATACAGCTCCTGAATCGTGGTGTGTGTGTGTGTGTGGAATTTTGTACCATTGTTATTCTAAACATGTTCCATTTCCTTAAGGGATGCTGGTGGAGGGTAATAAGACCGAACACGCCTTTCTAACTGAGACCACAATGGCTCAATCATGTTCAGATCTGGTGATTGTGGGACTCAGGGGAGGTGTGATAGCTCCTGGTCATGCTCCTCAAACCATGATTTCGCCGTTTTTGCACGGCTACAGGGTGTCAAATCAACTAGGTAGATGCCACCAACATCAGGGAACAATATTTGGGCCATGCGTAGAACCTGGTCCTCCAAAATGGCCTCATAAGCCTTAGCATTCATCATTCCATGCAGGGCTATGATGAGACCTGCGGAAAATCACAATATCACTACCCATACTGTAACAGAACCACCACCATGCTTTACAGTTGGGAGCAGACAGTCTTATCACAGGCCTGCGATGGTGTTCTCCATACGTAAACACAACCGGTTTTTGGAAACAAGGTGAAGGTTGATTCATCGGACCACATTACGTGTTCCCACTGCTGATGAGTCCACGCCTTGTGGTTCTTGCACTACTGGATACGCCTCTTAGCTTTTACTGCTGTGAACAGGAGCCCTGCCATGAATTTTCATTTTATGAAGTTCCCGTCCCACTGTTTTTGATGAAACCGGGTTCTGTAGGTCGGAATTGAGTTCAGATGTAATTTTCATTGCAGTGGTTTTCTTTTTAGCTGCTACAATCCGTTTTAATGCCCTCTGGTCCCTATCTGACAGGATTGTCTTTCAACCACTGTTGTGCTTTGCAGACATCGTTTGCCCATGAATTGTGTATGCCCTCGTGACATTGAACACAGTGCCTTTCGATAACCGCACAATATTCGCCACTGTTGCCACTAAAGCTCCAATCTGACGGGCACCAAGGATCATGCCTCTTTGGAAGTCTGTCAGGTCGTCCATTTTACCGCACCACTTTCCCACCACGACACTCAGAGGTGAACTGGTAACTGGTGATGGAAGAGGAAGGTCCACGTGACACATTGAAAACAAAAAACGATCAATTCGTGTTGTACAGTGGAGGGCCAAACTTATGTGTCTTGTATGAAGTGTTTTTAGATTTTTTGTGTATCCCCTGTATATCTAGAGGTTTAATTAGGCTCTTATTTTTATAACGGGACGTATAACAGATGAGGCACAAATAAATTATTATTATTATTATTATTATTATTATTATTATTATTATTATTATTATTATTATTATTATTATTAGAACGAAGGAAAGGAAAATTATTGGTATTAGAAAAAAATAGCAAACTTAAATTTCTGACCACTCTGTATAAGAATGTCAAAAGCCTGAATTTATTTACATCCTGTATAAGAAAAAAAAATGTAATAAGCAATCATATAATATGTATTGAAGAAGCGTTGTTGGAAACAAGAAAGTATTGTATTTCGACCTTGCATGTATTAATGAACTAAAAAAGGAGAGAAAAAAGGTGTTGAGTTTGTAGATTGCTATCTCAACGGAAATACTTATGTAGCGAAGTTAAATAACAGAATGAGATGAAGTTTATAAGTGAAATAAATAAATGCGATTTTTTCCGTGTTGGTGCATCGAAAAAATGGTGCATGGTGCTGTTGGTGTCCCTTTTTCTTTTTTTCCTCTTCTCCGCTCCTGCTCCATCTTCTGCTATTGGTAAGTACTTGATATATACATTCTCTATTTGTGTGTATCCAGAAGCGCATAGTGTTCATTCGGTGCAGAATGGTTTTAAACGACCTATCAAGACGTCCTGCGTCCTGTTTCTGAATTTGGAAGGGTGTTCCACGCGGTACAAATCTGGGTTAAACTTCTCTTTCATTTCTGCCGTCCCTTTGTAATGAGTGGTAAAGTGTTCAGGTAGACCATGTTTTCTTTTAATTTTTCAAATAGAAAATAATGCTCCTTTGTCCATTTAAATTTTCATTTAGGAGTTGCTAATTGTTGGAATGGTTCATTTTTTCCTTTTGTAAAATCCTTGGTGTGTGCTCTAAGATATGAATGTAATCCAATGAAACTTTTGAGGATCCGTTTTGTAGTTGGCTTTTTGAAATTGTTTATCTTTCTAGCTATTTTTGGTTATATTTTAATAGATTCTCCACTGACGAGGTATAATAATACGTCAAGCTCGCGGTAACGTATTTGTGTTTTCTTGGGAGATGCACGAGAATTGTGTTTTCTAAGCTTCTTGATTAGTAATTCTAAGTCTTGTAATTACTGTTGAAAGTTGTAACCGCTGCAAATTATATTATCTGCAAAACTAGTAATCCTATTGGGCAGTGGCGTATTTAGGGGGTGGCTTCCGGGCTTAAGCCCCCCCCCCGAAATCTTACTTAGTATAGTAAAGTAAATTAAATATCTTGCAGAATTTTCACATTTCCAGGCAAAGCGCCCCCCCGAAAGTTAGCAAAGCCCCTCCCGAAACAAAATCATAAATACGCCACTGCTATTGGGTAAGCCGTCCAAATATAGTGTCGTAAATGCTCCGAATTTTAGAATGATGCCATTTTCTAAAATTTCTCTATGTTTTCGACATTAATTGCATCCACTGTTTTTGCTACAACATAACACGTAGCTAATTCTGTGGCTACGACCTTCTTTGCTTGATAATGGCCCAAGTTCATCATACACCCATGTTGTTGCTATGTCTCCTACAGGGTGATGGAGTAGCTCGGTCTGTTTCTTTTCTGGTAGCTCTTTTTTAATGTTCTGACAATCTGGGCATGTTAAAAGATATATAGTAAGTTTAGCATAGTCATTTAGTGATACTTACTATACTTTTTACTTTTATTTATATATTTTTACTGACGACCATCTAGAAATTTAGCAGCGGAATATCTCTCAACTCTAACCAGAATAAATAAGTCACGAAACTCTACTTTTTCCTTTTCAGTTAACATTTTGGACTGAGATGTCCCGTAAAAAAATATGAATAATTTTAACAAGAGCTTGTTTCACGTGCCAGAGACAAGTCATCGGCGTGCAGTATTTGATATGCGTGCCAAGGGTTCTTCACCACTGCCCTAGGGAAATAAAAAGCATAACATTTTAGATGTGCGAAGTTTACTTGGGGACTTTTTGACCCCAACTAGTGCTCTCAAATGGGTCGCGTTAGAGCAACTCAGGTCACGGGCCGGGTCGGGTCAGACAAACTCGTGTCACGTGTCGAATCAACCCGAACTGATTTACTAACAACAAAATTATACGATTAACCCTTAACTGTGCTGGTAAAAAAAAGTCACGTTTACCTGCTGGTGGGGTACCTAAACACCCCTAGTGAAAATTAACTTTAATAATATAACAGCATTTTCATTGTACATAATATATACAGAAAATATTATTCACAATCTGGGCAAACATAATGATAATGGTCCTTGCAGATAGTTTTATGGCATTTGTTACAAAACACTTTTGTTTTTCTGTCCAGTGAACGCGGGCAAAATGCGCATCTCCATACCTTTTTACTTGCATTTTCTTCTGCTGTTGTCTCTTCGGGTTTCTTACGTTTCTCCCAACTCATCCTTCTTACAAGTTCTTGTAATTCCCTAGGTAAATATCTTGTTTCTCTTCTGGAAATGTGAGGTTTCACTGGGGCCATACCTAGCTCCTTCAAGAAGTTTCTTCTTTCAGGCGGAGATGACTCATTTCCGAAATAACTTCCATTTGTTTTAGAAACTACTTGACTGTTTAATGCAGCTATGTTCAGAACAGCATGAAATATAACCATTGGTCATCTTCTGGTTCGACGGGATGTGTAATAGTTTGCGCATAATTCATCCAAGGTGTCCACACCTCCTTTTGTTCTATTATAATCGAGTATCATATCAGGCTTCCCCGTTTCTGCATCAATTGCTTGATCAAAATGCATACTTGAAAGCAGAATAACAGCTTTCCCTTTTTAGGAACATAAGAGCAAAGCGTATAATCTTTCGAGTGTCCAAAGATTGTTGTCTCAACTGGTCGCTTCCTGTTTGCTTTGAACTCCTGCGAAATCTGGGGTTTATTTTGGTTCATTGTTCCTAACATGGTTAGCTTTTTCTCCCTCAATTTATCTGCTAGTTCAATCGAAGCGAACCAGTTGTCCACAGTTATATTTCTGTTCGTTCCCTCTACTGGTGATATCAGGCTCAGAAAAGCTTCTGTTGGAAAACTAATATCTTGATTTCTGTCAGGATTCTTTCCCACGTAAACGAATGCGTTAACCATATAAAAAGTTTTTGAATCACAAAGTGCTATAATTTTTATTCGGTATTTGGCGGGTTTCTTGGGAATGTACATCTTGAAACTGCATTTCCCACGGAAAGGCAGAATCATCTCATCAATAGTGACGTTGTCACTGGGAACAAAATATGTCTGACAGTTACACACAAAAGAATTCCACACATCTCTTATTGCAGCAAGTTTATCATTTTGTTTACGTTGTTCTCTTGTTTCCGCACAATCAAAGCGTAAACACGAAAGTATGAAAAGAAATCTCGACACACTCATAGTAGAACGAAAAATATCCCTTCCAGCTCCATCTAAAGCAAATAAACCTGTCATAAGATCGTGTCCTGATTTCATCATTCCTGATAAGTAGAGAAGGCCTATGAACGATCGAAGCTCTATCATGTCAATGTAATTTGTGTATAAAGGTTTGGAATCAGGAAATTTTCCACGTTTTTCTTGGATCTTCACATTTGTGTTCCAAAATACACCGTAACATATCTTGTGAACAAAACAGTTCCCAACAACCAACAGTATCTTCTGAAGGAACATTTTTTGCACAGCCTTTTGTTCCGGCTAAATGCAAAATGATGTTGCAAGACCTGGTACGTTTCTTTACAGAAGCACTTTTATTCAATTTAAAACATTTATTTTTTTCCATAGAAGAAATCTGAAACATCGTCGTTATCATCATCCGATGACGTATTGTCTTCACTTTGTTCTGAACTAGATGAATGGTCGCTTTCGATATTGAACTCACTATTTGCATTTGATTGAACATCAGATTCTAATTCGTTCTCCAGAATAGCAGCGATTTCGTCTTCACCCAAGGATTTACTATTGCGATATTTGTCTGTCATGTTTTCAGTATAACAACACAAATAGATATGTTAAAATAAAAGCAAGAAATACTTTCAGTAAGAAAGAAGTAAAAATATAATATATATATATAAAAAACTGACGTTACTGTGCTCCTGGGGTATTATTGCACCCCAATAACGTATTATTCGCAGCAGTAAAGCTGCAACTACGTCTTAACAGCATCACATGCACAAGCGCACTGCCAAGTAAAATTATTGTGGAGGACGGCGTCATCTATTCGCGAGAAGTAAAAATGCGTAACATAATAGAGGCAATGGGGTATTTTTATACCCCACCAGCACAGTTACGGGTTAATCTAAGACATTTTTAGCTCTCTACGTCAAGTAGTTCAAGCTTACAGGTAGTTTAATGCTGAGTTTCAACTAGTGCTGGCAAAAGGCTCGACTTTAACAGATCCGACCCAAGGAAGTCGATTCAGGGCTCGGGTACAGTAAGACCAACTTGGGTGACGGGTCCGACCGGATTAGGAAGAAAAATTAAAACATTATACACAATAAACTCTAGAAAGCAAAGTCAGAAAATACCATCACAACAGAAATGAAACTCTAAGAAATACCAAAAAATATATTTTGTTGGGGTCAGAAAAGACAGCCAAGTCACTGCTAGTGTTAATATCGCCTTATCGGTTTCTCCTTGAATGTATCATTATTAATGGGTGCCTGTAAACATTCAGGGGTGCCTGTAAATATCACAGCTGATTTGTCTTACCACACGGGTAGAAGTATTTTATCACTGAGTCAGTTACTCAACACAAGGAGTAAGATCAGCATAAAGCACGCGTCAAACAAATGCAATTTGGTTCAGTGACCCAGAAATGAGGGAAGGGAATCAGTATGATTCGTTCATTGGATTGCAAAAATAACTATTCAATAAAAGGGGACTGCAAAAAAATATATGTACGTAAAAATGGATTATGAGTGTGCCAAGAAAGAAAAGAGCCAGATATGGTTTGCGGAAGTCGTCTTCCAGCGCCTATAATTTAAGCACCAGTCCAATATTCACTTGGTAAGATTCAAAAATTCAATCTGGATAGCCTGCCGCAGGATTCAATCCCATATGACTTCCCAAATGCAAACCTCCAACACTGTACCCAAGCCACGTCTGAAGTTCGCTGTTGGTACTACTTATATTATTATTATTATTATTATTATTATTATTATTATTATTATTAGTAATAATAATAATAATAATAATAATAATAATAATAATAATAATAATAATAATAATAATAATAATAATAATAATAATAATAATAATAATAATAATAATAGATTTGAGAAACAACTATTGAATGCTACAATCTAGAAAAAAGTCATACACGATATGCACGTATGTTGTCAAAACAAAGAGAGGGCGAGGGCATGAAGTATGCAGGATCTAAGGAGAGAGGCGTAAGAATAAGATTTAAAATATTGGGAACTTCTGGTGTACTAATTGCAAGGAGTGTAACTATTCCTCATGATAATTAATTGCAAGGAGTATAATGATTTGTTGGGAAAGTAACAGTGAGCCCTAGGCATAGCAGGTCTGAAAAACAATTAAGCGGTGGAATGGATAAATGTTATCTAAGCCCTATCAACATCTGTAGTTGACAAATGAATTGCACCAAACTATACTGTACGATTTCGCTTCGCAACGCGTAGTTGAAGTAAATGTGATCAAAAGAGGCCACGTACTGGTGTCATAAAACGGATACCAGCAAGTATGAAACTTCCATGAAGAGCATTTCGAAATGCGTCCGCGAGGAGCACGATTCTGAAGCGGAGTTTTCTTCATCATACATGTTTCCATAATGTGGTCCAGTTCACTTTTTTTCGTTTTGCACGCTTACAATCACTGCTACCCTACTCCACAGATTCTTTTAGATTGCGGCTAGGATTTGATCAAGTAACACAAATTTACAAGATAGATTTTTAGAGTATGGATGCGTAAAAATATTAAATAATACTTTTGATAAAGTGGATAGTTCCAAATATCTAGGATCAATATTAAAAGAGGAAAATCATATTCACGGAGAAATTAAATGTCGACTAAAATCAGGGAATTTGTGTTATTATTCGGTTCAAAATCTCTTGTCGTCGCGAATTCTGTCGAGGAATTTGAAACTTAAAATATATAAAACGATAATCATGCCTGTTGTCTTGTATGACTGCAAAACATGGTCACTTACTCTGAGGGAAGAACATAGACTGAAAGTGTTTGAGAACAAGATCCTGAGACGAATATTCGGACCCAAGAGGAACGGGAATGGGGAATGGCGGAAACTTCATAACGAGGAACTACATAATTTATATGGTTTACCCAACATTGTTAGGGTCGTGAAGTCTAGGAGTCTTAGGTGGGCAGGTCATGTAGCTAGAATGGAAGAAAGTAGAAACGCTTTCAAAGTCTTGACTGGAAGACCAATCGGAAAATGACCATTAGGAAGACCTAGGCGCAGATGGGAGGACAATATTAAGATGGATCTCGCAGAGATTGGAATACAAAGTAGAAACTGGATGCAGTTAGCTAAGGATAGAAGTCAGTGGAGAGCTTTTGTGAACGCGACATTGAACCTCCGTGTTCCATAGGCCATAGAGTTAGTTAGTTAGTAAGATTTTTAGAGTTTCTATTTTTTAAAAAAGCAAGTAGCTAGGCTGCAGGTTTTGCAGTATAGTCTTCGTCTTGGTCTTCCAAAAGGAACAGTTATATTTGAACCTGTTCTTTTATTTCTTTCTGTCGATTCGCATTACTAAAATAATTGGCAAGAAATATTGCAAATGCAAAGGTTGGTACTCTTGTGCATTGAATGGTTTCATAATGATAATGGAGTAAAATTTGTACGACGGTACATTTCGGGTTTAGTAATCATTTAACATGAACGGATTCTACTTTACCTATGGAATGAAAATGGCGATTTTTTTTTTGTGGAAATTTGGAAAATCAAAACCGATTTTTATTTTGACAATATGTGAAGTTGACAATGTTTGCACTTTGCAAGAAGTAAATGTACTCCACGTTTTCTAGTGGTTTCTACAATCCTGCGGAATGTAATGAGTGCAATAATGGTAATATTTTTAAATATAGATAGATAGATAGATAGAAAGATAAGCAAAGCATGACAAATTTTCATTCAAATCTTGGACTAATTCAAATTCCATCTGAAAGATTATTTCTGTGTATATATTTAAGCAAAATTGGAGCCCATAAATTCAATCGCTACTTCTAATCAAGGCCTATGGTGTAACTGCCAACGAGACTGTGTTCAACAAAGCCTTACTTTGGTAAGAGCTGAGGGGTAAGTACTATACATTTTTATTATATCGTTAGTTTAGCATGATACAGAAAAAAATGAAAATTTCTTCATGAAATATTATTTCTCCCAGTGACTCTTATTTGAACCATAAACTTTTTAAATGAAACAAAATTATGATGTAATATAATCAAGAAATAATACAGACACTTTTGTCACGCAATATTACAGAAATGGAACTGCTTCCTTATTACAAATCATGAAAATGTGAGAATACAAAAGACAGGGTCTTCAATATACAATTTAACCCTGAATTGTGAAGAGTATAACATTTGAAGTAAAAGCGGTAGACATATATTGGTTACACAAAAATAATTGGTCGTTTATACAGCTATTTTTAACAGAGGTACATTTATTGAGTTTTATAAGGTACCAAGTGTTGTTACTCAATCAAAGTGAAAATGAATTGCTTTACAAAGCATGTAAAAATTGCACATACCACATATGTATGGACACTGTCGTTACTTTTTACTCGAGTAGCTTGACATATATGGGAGTGAAATAATTGCTGTGTATTCCTACTGAAAACTAACTTAATGAGGCTTGTGTAATGGGCAAGTATTGAACTTTTAAATAATTTAGCACTGAAATTGGTAAAATTGCTGGTATTTCAATGCTAAAAATATATATCTAAAACTGTATAGGAAATTGACAAGTAGATAGAATTACTTGCATGCACCCGACAACACTGCTATAAATCATAAAATGAGTTGTCCTCTTTATTGCAAATACTTAAAGTACCAGCTGTTTTGAGCCACAACAAGGTGCACTCACTTCACCATATTAGCCAAACTTTACGATAAGCATAAATGTCATGTTCTTAATGGCACAGCGAATATTTGTTTGGAGGTCCTGTATAGTTTTGGAATTATTGTTGTATGCATCTTGTTTTAGGTAACCACATATAAAATACGATGTTTCATTATGGGAACTACTAGGCCATAATTATTTACTTACAAAGTTCATCAAAAAATTGTTCCAAAATGTTGAATGTTTCATTTCACGACTGACGTATTGTCTCGTCTAGTTGAAACCAACCAATACGTTCACTAATAGCCCACAAAAATTAATTGTGTGATAAGTTCATAATATACTGTGCCATCGATTGTATTGTAAAAATAGGTCCAACTATTTGGCGCCATAAGACAGAAAATCACACATCTTACTTTATGGGGTGCAACTGTTAAGCTTGCAATACATATTAATTACCAGTTTACTAGAATGTAAAATTCTGACTTTTCACTTAACCATTGAGATTAAATCAAGCTTCATCGCTGAAGAACACCTTGTCGAATGTATCGATTTCATTTGTCTTTAATAAAGTATTTGAACTAACAGTAATATTTGTTTCGTAATTCCAAGTCTAACATTTTTAGTTATATAACAACCTGTATATTACATGCGAATAACAACGCAATTTTTGAAATTATGTAAAACGTTGTTAGTAGTTAACTTATTTGTGCTGCAAGCTTACATATAGATTTTTCTGTACTATTGAAACAGACAACATAAATTTCGCTTATATATATATATATATATATATATATATATATATATATATATATATATATATGATTATCTAACAGTCAATCATTTTCTTTAATGAGACTAATTCCATACGAACATAAGTTACCACTACATTATCAATATTAATACAGCACTTATAACACACTCCAATTTCATTGTATGGATTATCTCCGAGTTATAGACAACATTCGTGTCAGTAGGGCGGTCATAATTTGTAACAAAATAGAGACTGGCTTATTCAAGGCCGGATTAACCTAGTTAGATTTTTACCGAGTTGGTTCTAAACAAAGAAAATGGAATAAATGAAATGGCGAACCAAACTGCTCGTATTTTAAATGGTGCGCATTATACTGTACGAGCAGGAATCAATGAGACGCGGCAATGATCATAAATTATGACAAGGAAGAAACAAGCTGAAATATTGAGAAGGTTTTAACGTTAAGCCCCGAGATCAACAGCATTAAGCTATTGTATGTAGGCTATGCGACCACTCTAGTTGTCGTATTCGAAAAATCTGGTAACTCTATAGTTTACTCCCTTATTAAACCCCACGCCTCCGTATGTAGTAATGAAATATATTTGCAACAATATGTACTGTTATCAAAAATCGTCTTCAAAATTTCAGGATTATTTTGTGATGTAATTTTGAAAAATAATGTATATTTTTGTATTTTTTTTTTTGTATTTTCTGTGGTTTATTGGTTTACTTTCCAACTTACGCTAGAGTGATTGAACGTACTTTACAGCAATTAATATAGGTAAGTTTAATTATTTACGATTATAGTACTGTGCGTAAAGTTCTTCACATCATTTTGCGGAAAGTATATGATTCAAGTCCCATATTCCTGGTTTTGTTAGGTCCACATTAGCCCGGTCTATTAGCTCTACTGTACTCATTTGCGAATTCTGCAGCGATTGATTAATTATAATAGTTAAAGAACACACTTTATGATGTAAGCGACCTGAAGGTTCGTCTCAACAGAGGCAACATGCCTCCATCTGATGCTATTGCCTGCCCACCCAAATACATTTTCATTATTATTAATATATCTAAAATGAGATTTTTACATTATTGTAATCACAATTTATTGCTCTATTCAAATAATATTTTCTCTCATGCATTCTGACTACAACATCCTAAAACTCTGTGCACTTCGCTATAGTTTACCGTGATCCTATGTTAGACGTCTTACTATGTTATCCGCATGGTACTCGTCACCTGTAGGAATTGATGCGTTTCGCATTATGGAATCAATTCTGCAAAAACATGCAGGAATAGAAGAAGATTCAAACAACAGAATTGGCGGCTGTTGAACAAAACGGAGAGAAGCGGTAGAAGTGTGGTGTGCTGTACGGTACCAACACGTCTTAAAGGAAAAGTTTAGAAAACAGTAGTGGGACCTGCATTATTGTACGGAGCGGAATGTTAAACGACGAAGAAGAAAGAGGAGCAGAAGTTGCATGTTGCTGAGATGAAGATGCTGCCGTGAATGTGTGGTGTGACGCGGGAGAACAAAATTATGAATGAAAATTATGAACAAAATTATGATACGTAAGCCATTGTCCGGTGTTGCACCTAGCTTGTTGGGGACGTGTTTGTAGCAGCCGTACTTCAGCATCCAACTCCAATCTGTTGGAGGTAAATGCACACCCTTGCACCACTTTTGAAACTAGGAGATAAATAAACAAACATACAAACAACTTTAAATATTTAAGTGTGATATAAAAACGAAAAATTATAAAGGAGGTCAATGCAGAATATTGTGTGAGTATGAATTTAATTTGAGTAGAAAAGGGAGAACTGGTAGAACAGTATAATTTCCATGAATGTATTTTTACAGTTCTATTCTTACTTGTGATTCTTACTGACTATAAAAACTGTTGGAGAACTGACACACAAACGTGGGCTGTCTGAAGAAGTGATTGCTCTTTGAATGTGAGCAATGCTAGCTTCATTGAACATTATTGAGGCGATGAAGGATTCAGTGGCATCTATTCATAAACGTTCGAGCAACATGTAGAACTTCGCGAATGTCGACGTGCCAAAGACACAAATGAGGTTGAAAAATTTATTGGGTTGGCTCGTAACTCGTAGCCCGTTCCAAGGACAATCTGATCTCCTTATTTCATTATCTACTGGATAGGTTGCTGATAATTTGTTCAACTGTGATGATGCTCATGGTCAATTGTGGGTCTGCGCTTCAGTGATGTTTATCTTAACCCAAGAGACAAGATACAATCGCTTGCAAGTGTATCCAAATTGATTAAAATAGAAGATATATCGATTGAAGTAAATCCAAACTTGCTTTTCCATCACCTTCTGTGCGTCGTAAGTAGTGAAGGGGAGCTAGCACGTAACTTAAAGTACGAGCTGCCTGCTAGACTACCTGCACTTTTCAACGCGGAAAGGAAATAAGCCAGTATTCATAAGAGTTCTGGAGGAGGTATGACCTTGTGAAGACACTGTTAAACCTAATCCTGTTTTGACAATGGATTGAAGATCCCTATTGCATCGAATGGTATGGGTGCGTCCAGCAAACTTTGAATATATATGTGTAAAGTATGTGATAATACATAACTAATCACTACGGTCGAAACGTGACTGTGGTGTTCCATGGCTACGTATCTTCAAGCACAAAGGACAAAGAACGTGCCATCAGAAGTAGAAAACAAGCAGCGACAGAGACAGTTATCACAGACGCTACACTACCAACTGTACCAAAGGAAGTATTTCTGACAAACGCTAAGAATAAGACGTGCTTCAATGCATTTTTGTCAGAGCATTTCTGGAAAGCTGGCATCAAATTACTTCAGGCTCCAGGTGACGCAGATGCGATGATGGTGCTAAATTATGTGGAAGTGTCAGAAAAAAGGATTGAATTCCGTCATTGCAGGAGAAGAAACCGACTTCCTTATTCTTATGGTTTCTCTTTCTGATGACTAAACCGTCCGAATGTTATTACCTGAGAAAGGAAACGCAGACAAGATCTACTGCAGTGACAAACTAAATGTTTGCCTTGGGAATCTCCTTCTCGTACTGCTCTTCTCCCATGCTGCAACAAGGTGTAACACAACTTCCGCGCGCTTTAGGACAGGAAAAGTGACATCTTTTAAACAGCTTAAAAAGCACGAAGTTTTGGGAAAAGGGTGTTAATATTTTACAAACCAAACGCCACTCATGAGGAATTCACTGTGGCAGGAGAGGCTTTTCTGCTTGTTTTGTATGGATGATATTAATGGCACTTCAGACCAAACAAGGCATCAACTGTATATGCGCAAGTAGCAAAGCTGTCTCTGAAATCATAATTTGGTTTGGCAATTCTTCCACCTACCTTCTCTGCAGTATAGCAGAATTTCTATCGAGTTTAGCAGCATGTCAGGCTCATATTCAAATTAATTTACTTTTCTTGTCTCTTTTTTCTGGAAACGAACACGTTTGTAAAATCTTTGGAAGAACACGTTTCCAGTTCCAGTCAAACAAAAATGGTTTTATGCCATTTTTGTGCTTTTAATATTTGTGGTCGGGGCGAAGTGAGCTATCTTGACTCTGTAAAGTACATTGGGTAGTTCTCACAGTAATAAAAGCACTCTAGAAATACATTCATGGAGATTATACTGCTCTATCAGCTCTTCCCCTTTTATTCAAACTAAATTCATATTCACACAATATTCTGCATTGAGCACCTCTATAGTTTTTCGTTTTTTTATGTCATAAGTTACCACTTCTAGATGCTTTGTTGTTAGTTTATTTATCTTCTGGGTTCAAGAGTGAAAGGGTGTGCATTTACCTACAACAGAATGGAGTTGGATGCTGAAGAACGGCTGTTACAATCCCATCCCCAGCAAGCTAGATGCAGCACCGGACAATTGCAAACCGGATGTCTTACATATCAGATCCTGCAATTGCAAGTCTGGATGGGAAGGAGATTACAAGTGTCTGAGAAGTAGTCTACAATGAAATAGTATGTGTGGATAGTGCGCCAGCCGTGGATGCTTAAACCGAGCACATTCTGACGATGCTGAGATCAGTGAAACACTAGATGCTGAAGCGTAACATACAAAATAATGTGAATGCTCTGATTTCTATAACAAAAAATGTACAATCTGTGTTTTTGGCTCTCATGATGTGACTCCATTAGATCATTACTATTACATAGTTTCAATAAACACCGTTTCGGGCAGCATTTCCAAACTACTACTACTTCTAATTATTCTACTGTAAACATGTTTATTACAACTTTTAATTTTATTCTTTTACCACACTATCATACCACATCAATTTGAAAATCCGACCTCATATAATTGGGACAAAGGTTAATAAAAAGAGGCTTTCATTCATATGATCGTCAATACTAATCAGATGTGATACATTTGAGGTTGAAAATCTTTCATTCCGAATAGTCCTTGGTGAAGTAATACTGAACAGGTGTCGTTGCATATACACTTGTAGATTGGTGACAATTCATTTCATTTTTGTTTACCACATTTCCGATTTTTTTAACAAGATCGTAACTATTGGTAGCCTTTTACAATAACTTCTTTGACTGGGAAAAATTAGTACAATTATTTTTTCATTACCATTTATTATTACTTGAGTCACTTGGTAGCGATTTTTGGTAGCATATTTTCGATTTTTATAACCAGATTGTAGCTTTTTACGACCACCTTTTTAACAGGGAAAAATGATTACGGCATATGTTTCATTAAATATTGAATGTAGTACAGATATCCTCCCTCTCTTTTACGGTTGTTACCTCGTTTTCTTTTACGAGTATTTTCCAATCCCTATGGAACATCAGTCAGGCACAAAAAATTAATACCCCATATACTTTGTTTAACCTTAATATACCAGAGATTACACACACACACACACACCAGAAATTAATATACCAGAGATTAACATATATATTAATTACGAACTAGTGGTAAAAGACTACGGAATACGTTTTATATTCTATTGAACGTCGTACAGTATGCATTTCAAAATCCCTCGCCCTTATGAATACATATCAGAAATTAACGGTGTACACTTTCTGTTTCTCAACCCTTATAGTTATTGTATAGATATGAGCCCGTTTCCAAACCTTATTTAACGTAACTGAAACTAAGAACTTGTTTCAACCCTTATGAAACGCAGTAGAGTCGTCATTGCCTAAGTATGAGAACTTGCTTTTATACCGAAAATTATAAAAGACTATGGCCTTTTTTCAACCACTATCTAACATACTAGAAATACACATTTTCAACTCCTATTGAATATAATAGAAATTACAACTTTTTTTAATCCGATAAAAGAGCGCCTCCGACGTCTTTTCCATTTCCTACCAAAATGCACACATGTATCAAGATTTCATAGTTCTAGGACCAAGTGAATATAGAAGAAATATGAACACTTATTACATAAGGCTACGGCATATTTTCGCAACTTTAAATTGCACAAGATTATGGCATATGTTTTAACCCTTATTTAACCTAGTAAAGCAGAGATTAAAAAATAACACCATGTAACATAGCATAAGTCTGGTTATTCATCTCTCTCTCTCTCTCACACACACACACACATGGTTTACGAAGAACTTAATCTCGCTCCAGTGAAAATCAAACCGGTAATATTCGTAAGTTCTGAACGGCAAAAGTCCTAAATGGCATAAGACCTAAAATATAAGCACTAGAAATAAATTTTAGGTATTTTGTCCTTTAGGCCTTATACCGTTTAGGTCTTGTGCCGCGAAATGACTTTTAGGTATTTTGCGTTTAGGTCTTATGCCGTTTAAGTCTTCGTCTTGTCTTTTCACTCAATTACCTTAGTTCTGAAATTCACCACCACCACACGAAATTGCGACGATGGAGTAATTAGTTGGCAATAATGTTACGAACGTAGGTAATTCCAACAGTGAAAACCTTAATTGTGCTACTAAAATGTTTATTATCATTATCTGTTCTGAAGTTATACATGAATTACATAATATGCCCTGGGTAATTCCACGGGAATGTACACCAAAGGTGTATTTTCTAAACTTACGTGTTTCGCTTATTTTTGTCACCCATATTTTCGATTGAGGTCTAAAATTGTGAATGCTATATAATTTGCTGCAGTTTGTAAACTGCTGTACTGACAACAGTGTTGATCCAATATGGCTGCTCTGTGAGACAAGCTGAAAGGCATATCGACTGACATTTAATTGTCGATCATTCATTTTATTGAGAAGAGAAGAAAAAGGTGTTTACAATTTTGAGTGCAGAGTACCGTATTGTGTGTCACTACATATGCGAATGTTGTCTACTCTCAGCTGTTTAAATGGCATTTCATATTAGAAAACTGGTCTTGTGCTGTAGTGTTCGTCACGAAAAAAACACATTTTTTCCTGCTGAAAGTTAGCTATTGCATATAACGGTTTAATACTTTCAATTTTCCTTCTTGATAGATAGAGCAACTATTTGCCGTGATATTGATTTGGAAACTCAAATAAACACAGACTTACAATTACTGAAGTGTATGTAGTGTGCGTCACGGGTAGTGTCTGTCACGTTCAAGCATGGCGAAAACTGCTTCACAACGTAAAGCAGAGCACGGAAAGGCTTCGTACGTCCGGAAATAATGCCGAATTTCGAAGAAAAGAGACTCAAAATCAGAGAATTAGACGTGAAAGGAAAAAGAAGAATATTACAATTGAAGAGAAGGAGCATATGCGAAAGAAGAAGAGAGAAGGAATGAGACGATATCGTCAGAAGAAGAAATTAAGCACAGCTATTGATGCTATGTTAAATAAACAAGTACCAGTGCATCTTCACCTAACAAAGTGTTTTCATCTCGGTGTTTATATGGGAAAGCTATGGCTAAAGTTAAAAGAAGCGTACCTCATAGTTCCAATAAGCGTAAGGTTGTTGTTAAACAATTGTTTGAACAGTTTGCACCCGACAATAAAAAGCCGCCAAGACACTAGATCAAAGTTAATCAAAAACGGCAACTGAAGAAGCAGTTATTTAGTTTTATTTAAGCGATGCAATATCTTACCAGGCACTAGGACTTAGAGATTGTTTAATCGTCAGAGATTCATTCGGCAAACAAAAATTTCAAAACGGTACTCGTTCCTAACACTCGGTGAAACAGTTCAAGAAACAGAATCCTGATATAGAGATTGGAAGATGTAAATTCTGTGGACTTCGGCCGAAACACGTCTGCTGAACGCGAACACCACCAAATCTTTCTGTGCATCAATCACGAGAATGTTAGATTACTGTTAAATTCATGTTCATTTCTGTCAAACAGCACAAATAACCTGATTTCGTCTCGTAGTGTGCGACGATGAATCTGAGACCTGTATGTTTCATACTTGACAAGAATGTGGTGAATTACCAAAGTTCGTTTCGCTTCTCAACTCTACTCAACCAATGGACACGAATATGGAAATCACCTATCAACAATAGACTACTGATGAGACTGGCAAAGTCCCGAAAGAGAAAATGTCAGGAACATTAAAGGAAGTGATGAAAAAACTATAGAATAAACTACCCGTTTTTATAGCTTGCATTTATACTGCGTCACCAGGCAAATTATTTTAAAATCCTGAAAGAAATTGGTTGATTTAGTTTGTCCCACGGTTATGCCTGCTAGGCTAAAGACGACGTGAACCTACTGATTATAGTGAAATTCTAACCACTTTGGTCCTTCAACTGTACCCCCACCGGGAATCGAACCCGGGACCACGCTATCCGAAATCGAGCGTGCTAGCCACTAGGCCAAGCAGGGGTTCCCTGAAAGAAAATGTACCGGAAAACACAATAATAATGATGCAAGTAAATTTTAGTGAAAACTACACATTTCCGAAACATGCTAAATCCTTTTTTGGTCGTTCAATAAGTATATTTGAGTTTGCTCTTTCATTTCTAGAATACCTTTCGACATATACCTCAGTTTCCTATTTTTTTAAAGTGCGTTTTGGTTTCTAACAAACATTATTGAAACGAAACTACTGCAGGTATCGATAGGCATTTGAAAAAAAAATAAAAGAAACAATATGCTTATTAAATCACCAAAATGCGTTTATTTATTTAACGAACACCAGATACGGCTCAGAGGCCATTTTACACTAAGGAAAGGATTTGGGAAAGTGTCGGCAAGAGTGGATTTGCTAGGTACCATCCCGGCATTTGCCTGGTAGAACTGAGGGAAAAGCAGACATACCCGTCAGAATGGTCGGCAGCGGTATCGAACCCACATCCTTCCGAGCAAAAAATGAAATGACGCTCTTTTTTTGAAGACATTTCACCGAACTTGCATACTGTCAGAACATTAAATTTCCCTAAGATTGGTGAGATACTACCCTGCAGCACGTAATTCGTTTCATCTTATTCACGATACAATAATCTCAACAGGTGTATACATCGAGATCTTCAAAATGTTTATAAATCAATTGGACGACGATAAACCAACTTCTCGATGTTTCCATCAGAATGAAAAGACATTAGATGGTAGCATTGCTGTAATTCATTTCTTTTTCGGTTACCACGTCGCTGGAAAAAGGTTGTCCGATACTGTGGGCAAGTTTGCATTATTTCTTCTAGGTCTTTTATTGATAATTCGTCTGAGTTCGCAGTCTCGCACGAAATTTGAACTCTTAGTTGGCATCTTAGTGTTACATTCCTGATGTTTTTTCCTTATTTTTCTTAAGTATTAAAGAAGGATAGAACACGTCTTTAATAAATTTAAACGAAAACTCTCATTACTAAATTTCTTGTTTCTAACCTTCATCTGTATCGAGATATGTACAGCTTATGATAATAATTATAATCATCCACCTCTCTTTCTTCCTGTCCTTTTGCTTCCCTTCTAGATCAAATACCAAACAACGCTGAAATACGACTCTAATTGTTTTAAATGAAAAATTCAAATTTAAAATTTCATACTTCTAACCTTCAGATAAATTTCATACTTCTAACCGAGATATGATTGTCGTATTATAATAATTGTAATTCAAATAACTTCTTTTCTTCACATCCCGTTTTCTTCTCTTCTAGGTGAAATATCAATAAACGCTAAACCAAGTGTATATATATATATGTTAAGGGAGAGGACCAAACATCGAACTTCATGTTTGTAAAGTTCAGAAATTCCGAGAATATGGACCTTCATTCAGTACCGGTTTGCGTCGATGCGCTGCAAATTTTCCCTGTTTAATTTGCGGTAATCGGCATAGTAATTATAACAGGTTTTGGAACTTTTCGCGTTGAGTTACTTTGCACAATCTGCTACATCATGTGACCCAAGGATATTTTATTATGATCATTCCCACCCCATTTCGACCTTTCTCTTCGAATTAAACAAGAACTTACTTATGTTTTAGTGTTTAAATTCGCCACGAATACATGTATTGTTTACATTCCAAGTTTCTATCTCAAGTGGCTTGGTCGGTCATTCAGTCAGAACTACTACTTTTATGTAGAGAGATAGGTTAGGCACCATACTAATGTTTCTTTTCATTTTGGTTTAGTTTGACACAATATACGTTACGTTAGCTGCTAAGGTTAGTAGTTAGTTACAGTAGTGATAATTTCAGAAGATTTTATTCGGGTTGGAGTTGAGGAACTTTCATTCAAGAGAGGTGAAAGCAGTGCTGCGAAAATAGCCCATGTTGAGCAAAATTGGAATAGATCCTACTATGAGTTAGAATTTCTCCTTGGCTACAATCTGAAGTCACCACTGCTTACAAACGTTAGAAGTGATAGAGGTAGAGACATGAAAAAACAAAAATACTTTAGCTTCAAATTTGGGTTCCCAAGTATATAAATCTCGCTGGTTTCCAATATTACGTTCAGTTCAAACTGGCAATCTTATAAAACTCGGACCCCGCAGTCGTAATAAAGATGTTATACAAGGACACAAAACTGAGAAACTAAAAAAAAAAGAAAAAAAGATTCAGCTATTGTTTCTACGCTATTCGATGGTTCGTACTTTAATGCATCCTTTCTCCATCCATGGTTGCGGCCTTGATTAAACGTGAAGTTATTGTATTAATTAGATTTAGTTAATCTAAAAATACTTTTTTTTGATAATTTACATTTAAAACGAAATTTCCGTATTCTAATTTCTTGTTTTGTTAATAATGTTCTTTTAAACAGCTTGAGTGCGCCGAGATTTTTAGAAATTTTTAATTGGCACAAATGTTTAATATTTTACAAATAATTGATTTTTTTTCAATTAAATTAGCGCTGCTTAACGTTATTCACTTCAAAGTGTTTCTTGTAAAACTACTTGCAAATTTCCTTTTATAGTTTTGCATTAGACCTTAGTCTCAACACAGTTTACTAAAAAAATATATTGATTTCTTCGTGCGCCAAGAGCTACTCCTCTGAATTATATCTTTTTCTGTGGGTAATTTTTTTATGGTGCATGGTTCCCAAGAAGAAGTAATTGCAAATTATTGTTCAAGGATTTTTTTGATTGTTTTCTACGTACCCAAAAATATTTTCTTGTTGTTTGAAACTGATCAACCAGTTGGTCTAGTTTCTACCTTGTTTGCATGTGTCACAGTCGTTTCGGGTTCGAATCTCTGTAGAAGACCACAATTATAATCAATAACTCGTTTTAGTTAACGATGTATCTCTTTTAGTTTAAACGTCGTATTCGGTTGGCCATTAAACTAGATAGGATAAATAAGAAAAACATTGCATACTAACAACCGTGAAAACTTGTTTTCCATTATTAATGCAACCTTATGACATCATTGTTTACTTTTAATCAAAATATACAAACTAAATTTTATTAGGAACAACCCGTAATTACATAACCATAACTAAAACCGCGTGATATACTTGAAATGTTGTTCATAAAATTTTTAAAAGCAGTACCTTAGAAAACATACCATGCGGTTACGTTATTTCTCAAAGTTACATCATAAGCTAGTACTAAGGGAGAAGGAAAATCATATTTAATAAATTTTGGGAAGGGCACCAAAACTATTTTCATATCACTCAACGTATTATCAACCAGATTTTTTATTGATCAATCGTAATCCGTTCCTTGTAATTAAGTGTAAATGTAATGATGAAGCATATTTTATTACTTTTCTACCGATCGAATGACACAAAATTGTCCATTAAAACTTTTATATATATATATATATATATATATATATATATATATATATATATATATATATATACGCGAGTCTTATTCAACATTCGAAAAATCTTATATTATTGCATTTTCCAAATTTAAGAAGTATTCAATTTACCCTTACCAAAATTTGAAAGGCTTGTACCATGATAAGGCTTCCGATTAAAAAGAATGACCCCACGCATCCATCCACAGAGCCGGATGCTGCAATGAAGCGTCGTCTTATAGGATAAATTGAGACATAAACATGTCACGTGGAAAAAAAGAATATGTTAGGTTTTTTCGAGTAAAGGTAAAATTGGACAACCGAAAATTACTAAGGTATTAAACAAAATGGTATGCATAACTTATTTACTTATCTGCTTTAGAAAATATCCAAAATTCACGGAGTAGGTGAATCCGGTGACATCGAAATTTGAGAAATTTGTATTGTGATTCATATGTATGTTCAAAAAGAATACACCCACAGACACATCTGCAGGACTATAATATAGCTTCATTAATTAGGACACAAGCCTTACAAATTTAAGTTCAGAGGGAATTTCTTTTTACATATATAGGAGACGATGATCATCCAAATTTCAGACGTGCATGCACTGTTTGGATACAACCCTACTATTTTATTAATTTCCACAATATTCCATTTTAAGGGGCGGTTGTTTGAACCTATTAAAAAAGTAAAAAGAACGGATAACGAACCCACGTTAAAATCTGAGGATGCGGATATTTTTCGGAAATTACAGCCTGGTCAAGGTAACCCTTCTATAATGTTGTAATTAGTCTGATTTTACTGGTACTATAATTACTAACTATTACTCGTTTGACTTATCTCTGCATGTGACAAAGTTGCGAACTAATTTGTGATATACAAATGATGTCAGCCGTGTCCTAATGTTGTCAGAGTAGTGGTTTGACTTGAGATTTCTCCCATATGCATTTTTTAAGTGATATGCTTAACCCAATCAAATTTAATAAAACACTAGTATACATGTTTATTATTTTTTTCCTGAATGCAATATCTGAATACAATATATTTTATGCTGAATGCAACTACAAGAAATAGTAGATGCTGATGATTTATTTTTCATGAAATTATTATGATAGTGAAGTCTTTATGTTGGCATTACACACTTAGTTTTGTAAAAGTATAATGACATTGTAATCGATAAATGTAAAATTAACATACGTTTAAATTGATTTTAATATTTTCGCTTTTCTTAGACATGGTATTGCGAAATATGGAGAATATGCAACGCTTCACATTAAACTTAAACTTGCAAAAACGGGGCGAAAATTGAAAGTTGTACACGGTGCATTGGATATTAAACGTAAGTACAGTATGTATTTGAATTTGTCATCCTTTCGATTATTAATGTTCTTAATCAATCAATTGCCACGTAAGTAATAGTGTATAACATAATCGCATGATTTTAAACTATTAATTTTATTTCGTTTTCTTTCGCACCAACTTCATTTGTGAAATTGTGTACTTATTTCTTACTTTTCAATAACATAAGAAACAATATTCACATACACTGTCATTCAGTATTGTAGTAGGTTTGTGCGCTCTTTAGATCAGTGTGAGTTCCAAATTGAATGTCACACCTTTACTGATGTCTTATATAAGAATGCAACTTATTTGGTTAGTTCGCTAATAACTTTAATGAAATAGATGCAATACTGCGTCTATTGCAGAATGAGTTGTAATTGCAGTTCTTTTACTCAAATTAACTACAATTAATCAAACATTTCACAAATAAGAAGCAGATAGTTCTGTAAAATTTGATAATGATAAGTGTACGACTACTTTTACACTTATCCCTTCTCAACGGATAAAATATGTTTTCTAGGTGGTCCAAGAAGTACACACGATAGGAATAAAAGACAACGTTATGATGGAGAGTAAACCTTTACATATTTTAGCTTAAATTACATTACTATTTGATTCCACTTTTGTTAGTATAGTTAAAATTTAATATGTATGATTTGTGTATTACGTAAACTTTGTTTATTTAGGGTGTTAACGATCTATACCGACAAATTGTAAGAGATGATTCCACACATCAAAATAAGAGAAAAAGTCAATGTGGACCAATTACCAAAAGTGCATAGTTTCAGAGTTAGGGCTGTCCAAAATTGCGAAAAAGCTAAATTTCAACAAACCCTATTTCGAATTCCAGAAACTGTGGATAGTGGTTCTTATCAGCATAAAGGAAGCAACACCTACGCAAACCAAAATGCATATTTCATTCCCTACAGCTTATAATTCTCAGATAGGCTCTCAATAGAGTTTTCAGATATACTCTGATTTCATGGAGAGTCCAAAATAGGCAAGATGTAAGCCTTGACAACAATGGATATCCAATGCTTCAGAGGAAACTCGAAAGTGTTAGGAACTGGCTGCTCCATGTTTTTTGTGTTTGGAATAACGCGTGATGCGATGTATTTCTTCACGATATATTTCACGTTTTCTTCACTTATAAGCGTGAAGAAAACATCGCAGCATGCTTTTTCCCGAGTACGAGATACCGTGCTGTTGACGATCCTTAGCACTTCCGACATCGCAACAAACGATTCCGTGTTTACTGCTATCAAAACTTATCGTTTGCCTACTTTGGACCAATCATAAAGTCAGAACATATCTCGAAATTCGGTTGATGGCATGTCTTTAAATTCCACCCTGTAGATAATACTCTATACACCCATTGAACATTAATGAAATGTGCATTTTTGGAATGTGTATGCATAACTTTCTTTACGCTGATAAGAACCACCATCCACAATTTCTCGAATTCGAAGTAGGGCTTGTTGAAATTTGACTTTTTCGTGATTTTGGACAGCCCTAGCTCCGAAACTATGCATTTTCCCCATAGGTTCATCTGAACTTTTCTTCTTATTTTGACGTCATGAATCATCTCTTACAGTTTGTTGGTCTAGTTCATTAACCCCTTATATATATATATATATATATATATATATATATATATATATATATATATATATATATATATATATATATATATATATATTAGTGGATATGGTTATGTCCCTGTCCTCTGAATCTACTATCTGAAAAGAACAACGGAACAAAATATAATGAATAGGAACTACCGGATTTTGTTATCAGTATTATGGATATGGATATGGTATTGTTTTGCTTCAAAACTTGAAAATCATATCTTTCTGATACAATTTCACAAGTTCAAGTACTATACTTTTGATTAAGTTGTCGTTTTGCAACTTCATATGAAAATATTATATCTTTAAAAGAACGATAACTATTTTTAAAATAATATTGCTGAATAAAAAACAGTATTCCCTTTAACCCCGGTTTCTATCTGCGTCTAAGATGGAAAACCAAGCTTGAAAAAGTATTTTAGAACAGAAATGATCACTACACGACTTAAAACATGCAAATATATTAAACAGTACGATTTAATTTCTGGTACAAAAGCTCATTATTGAAATTAGTAATTATCTTCCTATATTTGTTTTTCTTTTGCTTTATCAAAAAGAGTTAGTACTAATTGGAACCAGAACAAACATAAAATTCACATCTAATTTTATTCAAGTCCTTTTCCTACATGAAAACATATATTTTATAGTCAGTTTCTGAAATCAAGTAATAGATATACTTCGGAACCTAAAACAATTATGAGTTTATATTTTAAAACATGAAACAATTTTCAACTATTACATTTAAACTAACAAACCTTTCCCAGGAGACAAGAGACAAAATAAACGATTAATTAATCATCGAATATTTCTGGTGACAATAACCTGGGGCTTTTGGAAATGATAAACGTCCTCGACGTAAACAAGAAAGCTACCAGAAGTTTCATACTTTAACATTGATGTAAAACGAGACAATACATCCGCTTTGTACACTCCGCATCAAAAAAATTGCGACAGCTAATGCGGTGCAGCTAGGCCACCCAATATACACCTTCTAATCCCATAATCGTGTCTGGTAAAGAGACTCTCTCTTTCCCCTTCTTTCTTCTCTCCCATACTAAAATTAGCTAACAACATGAATGCAATTTTAATTTCAAACTTCACATGTGTTAGTATCGATAAAATGAAATAACAAAATTGAGACGAAACAAGATTCATAAGTTTATTAAGGGAGAAACTGAAACACACAATATGAAAAATTGAAACCAATCGATGTCTATTACACAAAGGTTCAGAAATGAGGCAGAGAGAGAGAGAGAGATAAAGAAAGAAAGCCAGAGAGAGACAGAGAAGGCGAGAAAAGAAGAAAAAGAAAAGGAAGAACAGAAAAAATGTGGAATTTTAAACTTAGTAAGAAAATAACCTAACATTATAAAGTTCCGTTACTAACAATCCAACAGTAATATAGAAATAGCGTTTGTTTTCGTATATGTGTTTCAGGGGTGTTAGAATATATAGAGGATGCTTGAAACATTCATTAAGACTCTTTCATAAAGGACAGCATACTAAATTTCGAGTAAAATTGTAGATCTCACAGACACATCTAAGATAATGTCAAAAGTTTAACATACATGCTTTGTTTCCGCGAGTTTTGGTTGTAAATTCGGTAGTGTTCATTGGACGTACTGATGCAAACTACATTCTAATAAACCCAGTTGGAAGCGTAGGCCATATCTTCCATTTGAGACTATTAATGCAAAATGAGCAAAAAAAAAAAAAAAAAAAAAAAGAAAAAGAAAGGAAAGGAAAAGGAAGAAGGAAAGAAAGATTAAATTCAATGAGTGATATTTTACTGGTAAATTTTTAACAGAAATATCCTATATTAAAAGTCCAAACCGTATCATAATCAAAAGTTACAAATGTTCAAATAGAAAATTGGATGTCCTTTATAGATGTAGCAGACCTTGCATTTTTCAAATTTGAACGTGCATAAATCGCATTGAATTATAAGATGGAAACAAATTTGTGTCGAACTAGAATAAATAAAATTCTGTTTTCAAATAACCAAAGAGGTTGCCATTTTTTAGTCTTTTCCGAAGATTTATCTGTTCCAAACATCCAGCATCACTTTCAACTATTGCTAATATAAAGTTGTAATTTGCACAGATAGAATGAACACGCTAGTGCTCAAATGGATGATGTTGGTTAGCTTATGGACCAGAACTGGGTCGCGGATTCAAACAGGTATTGACCCGGTAATTCGACTGAGACTCGGTAACCTAAATGATAAAAAAGATATTTTACTTATTCCCTTGCGTTTAAACAGTATGTCTTTGAGATATGACCAGGATGGAGATGTTATGCACAGAACACGAGAAACTAAACGCTTAAGTTGCCAGTTAATTACATTTTCCAGACCAGGTCTATCGGTTTCTCTCTCCGTTTTAACTTTGGAACATGCACACGCACATGAAGTTCGAGTGTAGGTGAGAGAGAGGGAGAAAAATGAAAAATGGAACGACAGGATAGGGAAACGTCAGGAAAGAGAGAGAGAGAGAGACAGGGACGAATATAAATATGAAACATACTTATCATTACAACGCATGATGAAGAACGCACACACTGTTTATTCGAATTCTCGTCAGTGATGCTTTGTAAGTTCTCCAACAGAGGTTAAATCTCTTTTTGCACCCATTATTTTATGTGCAAAAGTTATACTAGCTGACGGGGAACCGAACCCGATTTTTCGCTTGGAGGTCTGGTACTTTACCACTACACCTCCGATCGTTTTATCCAAACTTTGTTCAACAAATGCTGTAATATTTCTCTCTGAGAACGTTAACACGAAAAGTGTTTACTGCAGATGAATTAAATGTTTCGAGTGTCCTGGTAAATCCCTTGCCCTTTCCCACCGAACATTTGTAATCGTCTTTACCATGATAAAGGGTTTACTTCCACATTCTTAAGCATTGCATGTCGAATATGAGAATTCGATTCTTCACTATCACTTTGTAAAAAACGTAACTTTGGCGAGAGCAGGATTTGAACCTATGCTGGACAACTTTATTAATCGTAAGTCCATTACGTTACCGCTACACTATCAGTATTCTTGTTACTAACTTCAAATACAGAACTTGTACTCAACTATTCTTGATACAACAGAAAATGATTTAAGCAACTTGAAAGGGAGTACTCAGTTTAACAAACATAATAAACAGAAAATAAGAACAATAATAAAAATAAAATACAGAATAAGAACAATAACTTAAAAAATAGAGAGAGCGAAAAGTTTATTGCAAAACCACTTCTAAAAACTGGCTGAAATATTGGCGATCGCGTTCTGGAGGGTAAAACTTGCAACGTGTGCGTCTCAAAAAATCAAAATAAGTGCACGCATCCAACAAGGGCACATAGCGCTGGAAATAGGCGGGAGTACTGGCTGCAAGAAAGAGCACAGCCCGATGTTTAGTGGGGGAAAAAAGCGAAAATCAGGGAATAACATATGCTCCACCGTAAACTGAGAGGGCAGACGACGAGTGATACGTCCCACCAATTCATGAAAAGTGTGCCAGATAGGAGGGGCTCCAACACATTGGGTATAGCGATGAGCCAGAGTGTCCTCTTGGTTGCATTTATCACACAACGCATCAGGAACGCGTTGAATCTCGAACAAGCGTGCGCGTGTAGGGATAAGCTGCTGTACACCCTGAAACCAAATAATTTGCATGTACGAAGGTACTACGGAGTTCCCGAGACCCACACTTGCTGCCAACCGACGTGTGAAGAAAGCCGTACGACGCGCAGCTTCGTCTTAGGATAAGTTAACATGGCAAGAGCACAATATAACAGACGTGCATTGTGTGTCCGCGGGTTAAGGATCAACCCGGAATACGTCCAATAGCGGATGAAAGTCCGGACATACGCCGGACACTGGGCTGGAAAGTTAATGAGGGGGGATTCATTGGATGTTCATAATCCGGCCAGAAACAACTAAACCAGTGATTAGTGAAAGAACCAGCTGAAGAGAGCGCGGAGTAGAAGTCTGACACGAACAAAGTTTGGCATTTTAAGCGAATGTTGACCAAGCCTAACTCGCCCATAGAACGGGGCAGATAAAGTGCAGTACGCGGAAGACAGAAATAAAATCTGCGCCAGATATGCCAAAGGAACAGAGATTCAAATCGTTTGGCGTATATCTCCGGTAAGGGAAAAACTCGCGCCCGGTACCACAGCTTGAGTGCATCATAAATATTGATAAAAGTATACGGTGTAGTAGATGAAGTCGACGAAAACGCTGGGAATAAAACAAACGGCATACTTGTGTTAAGAAGGGTGCTCAAATCTCATCGTAGTGGGGAGTAGGTTAGGACGTAAAGGGTATGCCTAATATAGTTAAGGAGACATGTGGTAAATTTGGGGAACCAGTAGTGTTCACAGGTAACTGAAAATCATTAAATTGTAATACATGAGTTTTCCTGTCATTATAGTGAAGACCAGCGCAACGGGAATAACGCTGCAGAACAGGAAAAGCGCCCTGAATGGACGCAGAATCCACTCCAGTGATGGCTAAATCATCAGCGAAACAGAAAATATTTTGGCTGAGAAAAAGTGAAGATCCCGAGGGGGATAAGGTGGCCAAGCGGTAAAGAAGCGTGTCTAAAACTAATGCAAACAATATAGTGCTGAAACAACACACTTGACGCAAACCACACTGTAAAGAAATGAGTGAGGATAAATGGCCATTAATTTGAAGACGGAAATTCGCCGTAGCATACAGATTCAATATTACCTGGCAGAAAGCTGAAGGAAAGCCCCAGGCTTCAAGCGTTAAGCGGAGAAAGTTATGATCTACGCTATCATAAGCTTTAGCCAAATCAACTGCGAGGGCTCCTGCAGGAACCTGACGAAAGTGAAAATATGCAAAAAGATAGGAGAACGAAGAGTGTATTGAATGTTATGAGTATTGTGTAGCGCCGCCTGGAACGGACTAATTAGTCGTTGAATTATAGGACGAACTATAGCTGTTAGAACCTTCGTGAATAATTTCAGGTCTACTGGTAATAAGGAAATAGGCCGGTAATCGGAAACCTCACGTGCAGTAGGCGATTTCCGGATAAACACCACTATAGTTGGATTATGATAAAAAGTGTCACCCGAGAGCCACGATTTAAAGAGCAAAACAAGAGTCACTCTGAGAAAAGGCCAATAACGCATATAAAAGAAAAAAAATTCAAACCGTCGACCCCTGGGGAACTGCGGCCTTTGGCACGGCTGAGAAGAGAAGAGATCTCTTCCTCTGTGATGGGACGCATCAAGTCATGACCATCACTCTCTGACAGCTTGTGAGGGATGACTTACAAAAATTCAGGTGCAGAAGTGTAATCCATAGTCTGCGCGCTCGCAAACGCTTTGAAGTAGCGAGTAAATTCTTGTAAAATGTTGAGCGAATCAGTCGTGTTATTGCCATCCGTCAAGACAAGGGACTCGATGAAAGTGGCACGCCTTTGACGCAACAAGAGATCGACGTGATACAAACATGATGTTACCTCCGGAAAACAATTATATAAGTCCTTTGAAAAATATACTTGAGGCGAGGCGTGAGAATCTATCTGTCATCTATCTGTCGCATCAGGCGTTTAAGAACAATGATACTGGCCTGATTGACAAGGGACGGTCGTGGCGCCCAAAGTTCACATAGCGCACTGTAGAAAAAATCATAACTGACGATCATGGTGACATCCAAGTTTACCACGCCATTGAAAAAAGCTACGTATTTGGGGTTTGCAATATTGACTCCACCATGCTCCTACCGTTGGTTAATATTGTTGCATTTTACACCAGTATTCAAAACGCGAAGTAAACGCTTCCTCTAGTGACTTCACATCATTGTTGATCTTCCAAAAGGAAGGGCCAAGTGCGGCAGGAAGAGAAAATGGTAGCTTAAAGGCTACTTCGACCGCTGCATGAATAGACAGCGGGACAGGTATAGTTAAAACGTGGAGCACTGCTTTACATAAAGGGTCCGTTACGTATAGCCTGTCGAGGGGAGTGTGAGTGGTAGAACAGGTAAATGTCATTGCGTACTTAGAATTAGAGGTAATCAGCGCATCATGTAACTTGAGAGCGCGCACCGGCTCAACTAAAGCATGACAAGGAGGGGAAGGGATGAGAGAGTCACGAGGATCAATCACCGCATTAAAGTCTCCCACCACAATACAGTGGTGAACGCCAGGAGGAATCAAAGATGGAATAGTTGTGGCAAAAAACTCTTCCCTTTCTCATATTTTGAGATATCCAGCAAAAGCATATAAACAGATTAAGCACATATCTTGAATGTAGCAGTGAATTGCCCTAGCATCAGGTGACAACATTATTCTATCGTAGGTTAAGCTTTTCCTCACTAAAATAGTAACACCAGTAGAAGATTCACAATTAATAATGGCATTATAATCAGTAAGAAATTCAAATGAATGGAAAGTCAGTTCTGTTATACAACATACATCTAGGCGACTTGCTTGAGTAGCGCTATATTTTGCGCTGAACTAATCCGATTAATATTTAGCGTGAGAAGGGTGAAAGAGTTTATCGTTGGCATAGTCACATTCAACAAGAAAAAAATACAAAAAAGTACTTACTTAAAGAACCCGGAGGTAAGCCGTTGTAGAAAGAAACCAAAGATATAACAGAAAGCTTGCCCACTGATATACTACAAACAAGTAAAATAAACACAATACAAAAGCATGGCATAACAGGAGGCCACTAGCCGCACACGAAACTTCCGTTGTCGTTGGTGGAAAGACTCACACTTTTTCATTCACTGCAACTCGAAATCAGAAATAGCCCGTTCTTGCGAACGCGTATCACGTGTGATTGGCTGTTTCGTTCCTTGAGAGGCACACAGAGAAACATTCAGATATTTTTCCTTCGTAACCGACTTTGACACTCTTCTTCGTTATTGCCGGGAGGCAGGGTCTGGTTCCACAGGGCCAACACTTGTTGGTAAAGGAGGGGAAATGAAGGTATCAGCGACAGATGAGAAAGGCTCACGCGTATTCAAAGAAGCTTCTTGATTCGTAGAAATAGCGACTGCACGCGGATCTTCCAGTGGCGTATCGGGAGGGAGCAGCGGGGGCACTGTCATTTTTGGACATTCCCGCTCTGGCGTCGATTTTGTTAGTAACTCTGGAGCAACTGAACGTCGGGGTAACTTGGGAAACGGCTATCGGCTATCGGCTAGACTATTAACGCCCCGGGGCCAGGGCCGGAGATCAAGAGGACTTCAGCCACACGTTTCAAAGCTCCAGATGACTACAGGGTACGCGGCACCTTTCCTAACTCAGTCATATGCACAGAGCTCAGGGTGGGTTTCACACCCACAGAACTGGGCTTTTTCTTTAAAAGGCAGCTAGAAATGGTATGAAATTAACACTGGCAAAAAAGTAATCGGTTTTCCGTCATACGAAATACTCACTTTGTAACCCTGCACTACTAAACGGGATGGGATACGTTTGTTTAGTTCCATATGGATAATACGGGCACCGCTATCAATCCCAGTAAGGAATAGAGCAGCCCAAAATTGCTGTTCTACACGTCATACTGTACCATAGGCACGAAAATGTTCTTCTAATACTTGTAGAGGCGCTTCCAGTGGAAAACCGTGAACACGCGCCATTTTCACTGGGTCCTCGCCCGGCAAGATCCTCACAATACTCGAATTCCCAACAGCGTGTTGAAATATCACAGACACCGGAACTGTCGACGCAAACTGTTCATACTCGTTGACACTCTTGAACTTAATATAAATGCTATAAGAATCTTCATGAAGCTGAAGAGCACAAATTTGCTCGAAGAGACGAGGAAAAGTCTGATTTAACCATTGGCCGACCTGGCTCGAATTAGGGCGTGAGCTACGATATCGCTTATCAAACATAAATTTATATTGCAAATCTTTTTATATAGCATTGTACTATAACGGGAACTAGCACTAATTACAGTGGAATCAATAGAATAGCCACTAACAGGCCAAAAAAAGGGCACAGAAAACGTCCTAACACACAACAAAAAGGTGTGGGAAAGGAAACTTAGTACGTCACTCCCAGGAGACTCTGCGATGTTCGTTTCTCGAAGGCTCGAGCAAAACTGTGACTACCATGCCACATTAAAGTAGAACACAAATATTACCTGCTTTAGCCTTGATCTTTGGAACGATCAAGCTTCTTTCTTTAAGATTATTTGCACCTAAGTGCAAAACGAAATTAATTTATTCGACGACCTGGAAACAAATTAGTGCCCAATAATAAAAGAAACCACATTCAATCCAGGAAAATATACAGAAATAAAAATATATTATGCAGTAATTTCGACCTGCAAGTTCAAAAGTACGTCAATAATAATAATAATAATAATAATAATAATAATAATAATTATTATTATTATTATTATTATTATTATTATTATTATTATTATTATTATTATTACTAGCATCAATTGGCCGCTTTGCTCGGCTAAATTGAGAAAAATTAATATGCTCCGTTATTCAGTCACTTTTTACTATTACTAAAGCCCTCTTTGATATCGGTCATATTCGATGAGTTTTATATATCCCTCCTTCCTATGTTGCGGAGCATGGCATCTTCAGTGTCATTGTTCATCCAACCACCCGGAAAACTATGAATTCCACAATGATGTTGGTTATCTTGATCATTTTATAGGTCTCCCCCTCCGCTGAATTTGGATTTTAACGGCGTCAGATGTGTCACTGTTCATCCCAGCGACTCCAAAAATTATAGATTCGATACTAATATTGGTAATTTTTCGTTCTCATTCAAATGTTGCTATTCTTCCCCCTTCTTTTAGTTACACCATCAAAATGAAATGAGGAAAACCATATCAGGCCCGAACCTCATATATGTTGAAAATTTCTTCCAGATTGGTCGTTCGATTCAGGACTTGTTAACTTTTCTTTACCTTTTATGTTTTTCCATCCTCTCCCTCCCCTAAGTAACACCACAAAACGAATAGATAAAAATACTCCCCGGTGCGAACATTAACAGAGTTGAATATTTGATCGAGATCTGTCGAATGGTTCAAGATACTATAAGTGACAGTGACTTTCAATTTTATAATATAGGTTATTATTATTATTATTATTAGTATTAGTATTATTATTACTATTATTAATAGTAATAATAATAATAATAACAATATTGGCGTACTTTTGAATTTGCACGGCGAAATTACTGCATAATGTGTTCTTATTTCTGTATTTTTCCCTTAATTGAATGTGGTTTCCTTTATTAGTGGGCACTAATTTCTCTCTAGGTCGTCCAATAAATGAATTTCGTTGTGCACTTAGATGCAGGTATCCTTACAGGTAGAAGCTTGATCGTTCCAACGATCAAGGCTAAAGAAAGTAACATTTGGGTTCTAGTTTCAGGTGGTATGAAAGTGTAGCGGTTAACTTAATGGACTTACGATTAATAAAGTTGTCCAGCATAGGTTCAAATCCTGCTTACGCCAAAGTTATACTTTTATAAAGTGATAGTGAAAAATCGATTTCTCATATTCGACATGCAATGCTTAAGAATGTGGAAGTAAACACCTTTATCATGGTAGAGACGATTTACGAATGTTGGTTGGGAAAGGACAAGGGATTTACCAGGACATTCGAAACCCTTCATTGATCTGCAGTAAACACTTTTCGTGTTATTGTTCTCAGAAAGAAATATTACAGCATTTGTTGAACAAAGTTTGGATAAAGCAATCGGTGGTTTAGTGGTAAAGTACCAGACTTCCAAGCAGAAAATCTGGGTTCGATTCCCCGTCAGGTAGTATAACTCTTTTGCATAAAATAATGGGTGCAAACAGAGATTTATCCTCTGTTGGAGAATTTACAAAGCATCACTGGCGAGAATTCGAATAAACAGTGCGTGTGTTCTTCATCATACGCTGTAATGATAAGTATGTTTCATATTTATATTCGTCCCTCTCTCTCTCTCTCTCTCTCTCTCTTTCTTGACGTTATAACCGCCACCAGGTTACAGAAGTATTTCTTGTGGACGCTCTGTATATTTCGTAAAGACAGTGACTATTATTTTCGATTTGTACTTCATTCTGCGACGCATATAAGTTCTTTCTTCCTTGGGAATTGCTTCTTTCCCACACAATTGGACAAAGGAGTCTTTCATCGTTTTTTCATATATATATTTAAAACATTGCTTTTGGTGAGAACGTTTCAGTTAGTGACGAACCATTTCAGTATTTCTCCTGACTTATTATATGCACAGTATATATTCTATAGTTATTGGGAACTGAAATAAGTGTTTTCGTTAATCGTTTATGAAACATTGCAATAGATTAGAGAAATACGGACTGACCAGATATTCCAGTGACCAAAGTGGCACCAACTGCGTTGTTTCGCAGTTCGTTATCTGTACTTTCTCACGCCAGAGTTATCGCCGTGTCTAGTGCATTATAGGCAGTTGACTAAAATTAACAAAAATTATTTTCCGTATTCTGCTTGCATGTGCATATAGGTGCTTTAACTGAGTGATTTTTGAAATGAACTGCCAACCCTCTTTAACCGACCACTGCAGCCGTACCTTGAGCTTTGGTGCTCAGGGAGTTTGACTCCGGTATTATACGCACCCACCACGCACATCGCGTCGGGAACCAAGTATGATTTTGTTACGGCTACATTTTCTTACGGCTAGCCCCCAATTAGTGAAGTCCCAGGTCCGCAGACCTTGTGCGTTTAGAATGTTATACACGCGCCCTCCAACATCAGCATTCTACTTTGTTGAATTTCTTGTTTAATTTGTTGAAGATTCATCTTTACGCTTCAGGATTTTTTGGCGCAGCAAATGGATCCCTCGTGGAATTGTACTAACAACTTTTCACCAGTGCTAATCCCCCAAGTGGGTCAATGGTGTGAGAGAAGCATTTGCAGTGAAATCTGAATGATAATCAAATATATATATAAAGGGCTACATTGCATAAAAAGGCAAAGTGTAATTTCGGTGATGAAAATTATTACACATATTCTGTGTTCAGTGTTGTGTTACTTCCTCTTCGTTATTTTTTTATATAATAGTGTTCTAATAAATAAGTATAGTGTTATTTAATCCGCTGTGGTTTCGTTGTTTGTATGAGTGATGTTTGTGTGCGTTATGGTCTGGATGACCGTCTGATCGTCCGTGAGGTTTTCGAGACGAGACACCCGAACCTCTCGGCGCCTAATGCTCATCTAATCATTGAGACCGACGAGCGATTTGGGAACAATTTGTAACTCTTCTTGCAGAGGTTCTTCGTCCTGTCCAGGTAAGTTCCAGTCTCAGGAGAATACTTATTGGTAGGACCACGAACCACGAACAGCGACCAGATTACACGGAGTGCTTACAAATAAATGTTCACCCGAACAGAAACCTCGAATTTATTTGGTTACAACGTTTCTCTATCCTGTCGTTGCATCTTTCACTTCTCTCCCACTCTCTCACGTACACTCGAACTTCATGTGCATGTGCATGTTCCAAAGTTGAATCGGAGCAAGAGACCGATAGACCTGGTCTGGAAAATGTAATTAACTGGAAACTTCAGCGTCTAGCTTTTCGTGCTCTGGGCATAACATCTACATCCTGGTCATCTCTCAAAGACATACTGTTTAAACGCAAGGGAATAAGCAAAATATATTTTTTATCATTTAGGTTACCGAGTCTCAGTCGAATTACCGGGATAATACCGGTTTGAAACCTGGACCTAATGGTGGTCCATAAGGTAACCAACATCATCCTTCTGAGCTCTTGCGTGTTCATTCTATTTGTGCAAATTACAACTTTATATTAGCAATAGTTGAAAGTGATGTTGGATGTTCGGAACAGATAAATCTTTGGAAAAGACTAGAAAATGGCAACCTCTTTGGTTATTTGGGAACAAAAAGTTCCTTATACTAGTTCGACACAAATTTGTTTCCATCTTATAATTCAATGCGATTTATTCACGTTCAAATTTGAAAAATGCAAGGTCTGCTACATCTATAAAGTACATCAAATTTTCCATTTGAACATTTGTAACTTTTGATTATGATACGGTTTGGACTTTTAATATAGGATATTTCTGATAAAAAAATTACCAGTAAAATATCACTCATTGAATTTAATCTTTCTTTCCTTCTTCCTTTTCCTTTTCTTTTTTTCTTTTTTGCTCATTTTGCATTAGTAGTCTGGAATGGAAGATATGACCTACGCTTCCTACCGGGTTTATTAGAATGTAGTTTGCATCAGTTCGTCCAAAGAACACTACCGAATTTACAACCGAACCACGCTAAAACAAAGCATGTGTTAAACTGCTGACATTATTTTAGATGTGTCTGTGAGATCTACAATTTTACTCGAAATTGAATATGCTATCTTTTTGAAAGTGACTTAATGAATGTTTCAAGCCTCCTCTATATATTCTAATACCCCTGAAACACATATATGAAAACAAACGTTTTTTCTATATTACTGTTGGATTGTTAGTAACGTAACTTTATAATGTTAGGTTATTTTCTTACTAAGTTTAAAATTCCACATTTTTATCTGTTCTCATTTTTCTTTTTCCTCTTCTCTCTTCTTCTCTCTCTCTCTCCCTCTCTTTCTGCCTCATTTTTGAACCTCTGTGTAATAGACATCGATTGGTTTCAATTTTTCATTGTGTGTGTTTCAGTTTCTCCCTTAATATACTTATGAATCTTGTTTCGTCTCGGTTTTGTTATTTCATTTTATCGATACTAATACATGTGTAGTTTGAAATTAAAATTGCTTTTATGTTTTTAGCTAATTTTAGTATGGGAGAGAAGAAAGAAGGAGAGAGAGGGTGTCTCTTTACCAGACACAATTATGAGATAAGAAGGTGTATATTGGTCGGCCTATCTGCACGGCGTTAGCTGTCTCATTTTTTATGCGGAGTGTACAACAAGTTCCGAATAAAAAAATAATAGTCAGATAATGTTAAGATACAAATACATTTTAATAGCAGTTGGTTCTACTTGATACTTTACCTATACATTTTGTTCCCTGGAGAGAAACCTGAAATTTGAAGTAATTTACTACTGTCAATCAAGAGTCATCGACGCGAGTAAGTGCAAAGAATGCAACAGCCACTTGTTAATGTTTTAACGCACTTTTCTTTATCATGTCAGTTGTTTCCAGCGATAGCCAGTTTCTAGGCACAAATAATCATCTCAGCCAACTGTAATATTCTTCACGACAATCTCTCATCAACTAACGTCACAAGCCAGTCAGTTTTAGAAAAGCATATTTAAATGTAATCAATCATCAGCTGTATTTGTCATGTTTAGCTTTAGTAGATTAGGTAATTTTCTCCAAGTTTTACATCATGGACATCATACTTCAGCATATCTTCCAGCGAATGAAATAATATTCCATCGCATTTCCAAAGTATGGGAAAACGATTTATTCGAATGAATGATAAGTTGCATAAATATTTGTTATACTTTTTTTTTTTATTTTGACAAGATAACCATAGAGTAAGGCTTTGCAAGTAAGCATCATATTTTTAACATTTGAGCAATGTCATCTTTGCAATGACCCAATTTACTCGATTTGTTGATTCATAGGAAATTTCAACAAATTAGATCAGGTATTTTTTCAAGTCGCTTCAATAACGCATTTTCTCAGAGCATTTATCTGAAGAAATGACATATAGAGAAGAAAAACAAAGCAAACCCTTCATTCAAAGTTTATTAATGATTCAATGGTCGTTGAATCTGGCGTCAACATGAATATGACAAAATTTGTTGCAAATTATAACATTCCTGCTTGCAGCATAGTCCAACCTGGCAGGTTGTAAACCCTCCCAGTAGAAGATCTATATTACGATTTTCCATGGTTCATTGCGATACAAGAATACACATAACATGTAATCATTCACTGGAACGACATGATGCACTTTAACATGTGATCACATCAACTATTTATAAAGTCCTTCAGGTTCGTTTAAATTACTGGCCAGTCTGAAGTTGAATGATTAAACAAGCTTTCACAAAATCAAAATTAAACATTATTACGAAAAGCGACTTCAAGCTCTATTATTTTCAAATTTATGTTATTCCAAAGTAAGAGCATCATTTCCGCACATCATCTGTACTATTTCCTTATCTTATTCCACATTACAAGTACGTGTCACTAAATTGATGTTATTTTCTAATTGAGGGAACGGTTGATCTACTTTGTAAACCGAATACCCCTGGTAGTTTTTGAATCATATAGCTCTGTCATAATCCCAGTTTCATATACCTCTATCATAATTATTGTTATTGTCCTGAAGTTTTATGTATATCGCACAACACTCATATCCTTGTAACAATCCGCAATATGATATCTACGTGTACACGTTCGTGATGATCGGTTCATTTCCTCGTATTCTGCAACATACAAGGCAAGCAATATTTTCCTCTACAGCGATAAAAATACATCATGGGGATTCTGTGGAAGTGGATACGTCAATATTGTTAACTCCTCTTGTCTAATTGATATCATACAATTGTATCCTTGGACGTAAGTTCTCGTGTGTCCACGTGATATTATGAAAGGTTGAAAACTGAAAATATCGAAACATTTTATTGTATCGTATGTCTTCATCGGCCAGGTAGTACAAATTCATGGTATTTCTACTTCCTCTAGAAACTATCTCGCGAACCTAGAGGTATTCTATCCATGTACGGCTGCTTGTTAATGTAGATCCCGATCGCTAAATTAAAGATGAGTTCAAATTCTTACTCGTATAATTTATCTACATGGTAGACTTATTTGTAGAGTCTCGCATACTTTTAATTCTACGTTTATTCCTGATTTAATTGTTCCTTCCAGGTTACCGTTAATGGAATGGTTTTGTCTTTTGTATAACACACATGAAAGAAACAACTTTTAAACAAGAAATGCATACTTCTTTTTTGGGTTTCGACATTCAGAATTTACCTTCCTTCCGTCTTGCCGATGTACTATAACCATTGTATTGTTGCTATGCACTGTGTATTCATCTGGTGGTAACATTTCAATGATAATGGGTTTCAGATAATTACGACTGAACACTAAAATTCTTGGTGAAAATCGAAACAATTTCAAAGAACAAAGTAACATTTGTGTCTACTTCAAACATAGTTATGAACAAAATGCATGCTTGCTGAAGTGCATTCACATTTTTCACACAGTATTTTTGTTTTTTGACGTGTTCTGTACCATGTCATTAATTTGTTTCCATGCTTCACTAACATTTCATTTGTCTTACTGTCAGAAACTGCACCAATGTACAATTGATTTTCAATTGTATAAAAGAGTCCGGAGAGTATCTCTTTGTTGCTACGAGTTGAACGTTTTTGACAATTTACGGAAGACCGCAGGAAGAAAATCTAATGAAAATTAGACTGTTAGGGTTAATGCATTTAATTTCAATTTTGTTTAAAATTACAGAATATTTCCATGTGAAATACGAATCATACCCTTTAGAATTATATGCAAGACAGATTACCGTATTTATATTTGGCCGTGGTTTCAGCAGTTGTACTAGGGAATGATTAATTAAATTCTAATTATAAGATATATCGGATTTCAACAGTTTTACAAGACTACCAGGTGTCGTTGTTGTCAAGGCAAGCATAGCATATTTGCTGTTCTTCAAGTAAATTCGAAATATGCACAAACATATTATCATAAATTTCTCTATCCTGCATCACTTAAGTGTCGAAATAACAAAGCATATCCTTATTTGCTTAAATGTTTGAGCAACATCCTAGTTTATACATTCACAGGAGCCATGAAACAGTTATGTGCAACTACTAAGTACTATTTCATAATATTTCAAAATGTTTTGTTCAGCGATAAATACGTTTTCCTGGAAACACAAAATGGTATATTATAAAACACGTTTGATGTTGATTTTGCTATTTTCAATTGGTATGGAAACCTCTCTATGACTTTGGTGCATGGGATTCCAGGTTTGATTTTTGATGGGAAACCATTGAATGTACCACAATTGTTTAGATAGAACTTTAGGCTTTGTTTCTCTTCATTAATGGCGTCGATATTCACACCGATGTAAAAGCAAATAATTAGCCAATCTCGAGTTGAGATTCCATGTTTATGAAATCGCTACCATATGTTTAGTAGTTCCCAGATACTATCTAAGTAGGAGTGGCTCAGTTTAGATGGTTGGTGGAGGTACACACGTTTTCGAAATTGTAGGTTTACGCCTGTTACTGTCTCCGCGAATTGAACTCTGGTTTAAACACATACAAAAACAGTCTAATATTAAACAGGGATAACTTTGTACGATTGAAATGTTTAGAATACTACACTTTCAAAGTCTGGATGCATTCCTTAATTCTACTCGATAGCTTGATCTCGAGTTTATTTACCTAATTGGATTCGTAAGCCCTGACCTGACTGCAGCTCTCGTTTCCTTCGGTTAAAGGTTTGCTTCAATATCCACCTATAATGCTCTTACTGACACATTTCCTCTTTTTCATGTAGCGGACCGTTATCGTCGGGAAGGGGTAGGACTGGGCTAGCGGCTTCACTTATCATTTATTTCACCCCTTCCATATTTATGTTCTTGTATGCCTTTTCTGCTACCGGACTAGTGTGTGATTGGTGTTAGTTTTGGAAGAGAATGGTCAGTAGTAGTATTGGCCTGACCTGATCTAACTTTTGATTATCCAATTTGGGCCCACCATGGACCATAGTGAATGAATCAGTGATGCCTTGGCCCGGAATTGCGTCACCTATTGAAATTTTGCTTATGCTTATTCAGGGGCGATGCACGCTGGTGCGAATGAGTCAGAGGTACCTTGGCCCTGCTATGACGTCATGAAATTGGGAGTTTTGGATCAGATGTTATAATGATTCTTTAAAACTACTAAACATATGGTCTTGATGATTCATTACGTTATGAAAGAGTACAGGTTTATGAATTTTTGTGTGTGTTTTCGTTCCCTTTTATGGCATAACATTTGGAGATTATTATCTCTTTAATGAGATGGACTAACACTGGTGCAAATGAAATCTTTAGTTTTACGTCCCACGACTAGGCTAAATGATACGGTGACGATGAGAAATGAGTGAATTGGTTGGAGAAAATGGAGTATCAAGAGCATAATGTTACCCACCACAAAACTATTTTCGCGGGGTTCGAACCAGGGACCCCATTTGCAGTTCGCGGGGTTCGAACCAGGGACGCTTTACCACTGAGCCACCACGTCCCTTACTGGTGCGAATGAAGTAGAGGTATTTGGTTCCAGCTAATGTGTTTGTTTGACGTCGGGGTGAGCTTATTTCACTTTCGATTATACAATTTGGGACCCCATGAGTTAGAGATGTTTTGGCGCGGGATTGCGTTACCTAATGAAATTTTTGCTTATGTTTACTCAGGGGGAAGGGAATGCATAGAATCACTCAGGACACATAAGATCATATTGATTTACATCAGGAGTTGGGGGGAGGGGGAGTATCGGACCTCGTACCCTTTGATGAGTATAAAAATATCAATTTCGGAAGTTTTTTTTTAATTTATCCTATTATCTTTCACGAGACAATTTCGTTATATAATAGAGTACAATGATTGACTTTTAAAATTTGGGAGTCATCGTTCCCTTTGATGAGTGTTGATTTTGGAGCCTTATTACGTTATGTGGAGACGTATTTAAAATTATTCCCTTAAATTTGATAAGTACTTTGTAATCAATTTTGATCCGCTTCAGGGGTGAACATGGATACCTTACATGTGTTGGAATCGTTCCGTGTTCGATTCTTGGTACTAGCTTAGGAAATGTTGAATTTAACGTCCACAAAAAACGATGATGAGAAATGATAGGACGAAACAGGTACTGAGGATTGAAGCAGGGACCTCACACATTAAAGATAAGCGCTAAGTGACCGTACACGTGTGTTGATTACTACGTTGTAAACATTGCAATCGTCCTAGTTTGATTCTTGGTGCTAGTGTTAGGAAATTTTAACGTCCACTCGCGGATAAGCGAAACAACAATGATAAGAAATGATGAAATGGGAAAACATCATAAACTTACTTGCTTGCGGATTGAAGCAGAGACCTCACACATCAGAAATAAGCGCTGAGTCACCATGCCTCATTGAGAAGTTTTTATTTATTTTCTGTGCGAGCAGTTTTTGCGTATGAAAAGAACATGATCAGATTATGTTACATTACACATTTCAGCTCGTTGTTACGCATAGAAGTTTCTTATTGTGAAATTGCAGAACCTGTTTATACTACATCAGCATTTTTCTCAGCTGACGGACTTTTAAAGCTGAACTTTACATTTATGTCAAAGACAGTTTCGTAACATATCGATGAATGTTACATTTTCAATCAAGTTTAGGAAAAATGAATCACATTTTTAGTTGCGTTAATTTGAATGTCGTAAGAAACTAACGAGTCAACGGTATGATGTCACGATTAAAATTGCTATACTAGATGTTGTAACGATTGATGTGTAAGAAGAAAAACGTGAATAATGTCACAAACAATCAGATTGTTCCTTACATCACGTTTCGGCTCATGATACATGATGAAAGCTGTGTTTTCATTGTTCTCCGTGATTTCATTGATTCATTTCCTTGTTTCTGATTGGCTGATAGTGATGTCACTTTATACTTGAACACGTTTCAGACCTAAATCAAAATTCATTTTTCATTTTTCAAGTTCTATTTCCACGAAGATCTTGAAATTGAGCAGGTGTACCTCTTGTGTCAGCGTGACTTTACTCCGTTCCTTGAATTTGAGGTAAGTTTATTAAGAGTTTTATTAACCGCGTTTCTTAATATCAATGGAGTGCTTTTGAAATGTATTACATATCAGGATAACATTGTTATCACTGTTTTATTTTAGTATGAAATATTTAGTATATGGGAGAGCAAATGGAAGAATTAGTGGAAGTACCCTCACTTATTTGCCCGGGGATCGAATCAGGAATCCCACACATTAGGAGTAAGAGCGAGAAATTTGTTGATTTTGGTTTAGCGTCCCTTCAGTAGTGGGGCTAGGAATACAGCTTAATGTTAAATCTGCGCGCATACTGGGTGTTGAACCCGGGCCAGAGGTGCAAAACGCTAACCACTTAGCTATGAGGAAGCTCTGTTTCTGAAAGTTACCATTAACGTATACAAAATTTTAGTTTTTTAGAAAAACTACGCATTTGTTCCCCGAAAAAGTTTAACCGCTTAGCTCGAGAAAAGCAAGCGCATGAGATTTTGGTTTCGTTTCATGTTCGTCATACGTTTAAAGTTCAGTGTGAGGGGGAAATGCTTACTAGAATGATTTTCTCAGCTGAGTTGGAAAACAATTTCATTCATTCTTTTTATCACTACAGAAAGTTAGGTCAGTTACATGTTGATGTTGGTCCCGGGTTTGATTTCCAGTATGACGACATTAAAAATTTTTAACAGTAGAACTATTTGAGATATGATAATTCTTTTAGGATTGATCGTGTAGTCATTTTGATACCGTTAAACATGCTAGCGATCTCTGAATTCAATTTTAATTCGTGTTTTTTTTCTCTCTCAAGTTTTAGATATTTGTTTTCTTTGCCTTTTCTTTTTTGTTTTACCTTACATTTTCTCCTATTTGAATATGGCTACTTCTGGCTTTACTGTCTTGTTACAAATCAATAGATATTATCGGCGTTTTAATCTTGAAGGACGAATGCTGGAAATTCAAATTAATTCTCCGACCAGTGACACCGATATTCTTGAGTGGGTTCAGACTTCCTTTCAACAGATGTTGGATTATTTATTGGAAAATGTCGACGAATCAGCGATGGTTGGATTATCGATTTTATCTCACGATGAAAAGAACAAACCGTTTTATTTATCTTTTTGGCGTGCAAGTAATCTGTCACTGGAGACTTTATGGGCTTCCTTTGATCGCATCCTTCAAAGTAACGATAGTTTCATCATGAACGAACCGTTCATTGTATCCTCGTCGCCATAAGTGCCTTTACATCGCAGTGACGGGTATGTGACCGCGCAGTACTCCAAGGAAGGGATGGTTGTATAAGAATTTGTGATTAATTTTGAAGAGTTTTTATTTTGACTAGGGAATTAACATAGGTGAAGGGAGTAAAGACACAGATTTGAAGCATCAGTTCACTGTTATTGAAGCATCAGTGCACGAAAAGATTCGTATTCTCAGTTTTTCTATTTATTGTTTTATATGTTAAGTTAAACACCACAATATGTATCACTGATATCGCAGATCGTATTATTTTTTAAAATCGTGTTTGTAACCTATTGTCAAAACATTCATCTCCACACATGATGTAGAGAGAAGAGAAAGAGATACGACATCTGTAATATATGTATATGTGATTCACTAAGTAACTGTAGAAATTAATTAAAGGACACATAAGAGAGCGAAAAGGAGCTCTAGAAGTCTGAACTTTTAGAAACGTCCTAGATAGGTGAAAATATAGTTAAAAATTGCAGAAGGTATCATGTAAATTACATCTCTTTTCTTATATTCTAGTATACTTTTTCTTCACATCCAAACATCTCTATTCAGAATTACGAGATAAAGGCGAAGAGAGAAACATTCCCATTTCAAGAATTATATCAGGAAAAAATCTTTTGACTTAGACTAGATTCGAACTCGCAACCGTTGAATCCATGGCTCAGCGCTCTACCGATTGAGCTAACAACTACTGTTCGAAAAGCCAGATTTCTACAACTACCGGTTGCTGAATGGTGTGTATTAACCAAGTTTGCCGAGATAATTGCTTCATATAGCTATAATAATAATAATAATAATAATAATAATAATAATAATAATAATAATAATAATAATAATAAAGCAGAAGAAGAACAGAATCTAAAAAGTCACATATGTTGAAAGTTTGACTTGCAGAGTAAGTCCTAATATGAGATTTTATTAATTATATATAATAAATGTAAGCGTGGTTTATTCGTGTGTGCTACTCAAACTGCGCAACTCACTACCTAGTCCCATAAGGGTTGTACGCATATGGTACAGTAGCCTTGCGTCCTCCAACCGTGAAGAATGTTTCCGTTTGAACCTATGCGTGTCCTAAGAGGAAGGAGGAGATTGAAAGAAAGAAAAGTGGTTTAGAAATTATGCAAACTTAGAATATGTCACGAGGTGAGGTGATATAGAATTCAGTGTGTCTTTCAGCTACTACTCTATACAAGACGTGCATCTACGACTTAACGTGGAACCCGAACCACACGACTCCTGACGGGAATCGAAACCCGTATCACCTCTAGTTCTATCATGGGAGACACAGGAACATGTAAAAATAATCGAAAATTTCTTCTATCTTTCTGATAAAGAAAACAAAGTTGATACCAGATATAAATAACGAAAAAACATATGAATTTAAATGTAAAATTTGAGTCCAAAATACCCACTTATAAACAAGTGCTGAATTTTAGAAAATAAAGACATGTAAATTGAAGTTATGTGATTAATTTGGAGCTTCAAAAACCAACACCCAGAAACCGCCGTGTAAAGTCTAACTGATGCATTTTTTTTTATTGCATAACTTGCTTTGGGCTAGGCGGGGATTCCGCCCCCAGACGCTTGCATTTGCTCTTTCTCCGACCTCTCACTTCTCATATCCCTAAGACCTCTGATCTTAAGTGGTTTCGAGATATGGCTATCTTATTGTAACAATTTCAACTCCCAACTTTGTCTTTCTGCGGTTCTTCTTCTAACCGTAATATATATATATATATATATATATATATATATATATATATATATATATATATATATATATAAAACGCTGAAATACATCTTTAATCAATTTTCATTCCTGGCGGGAGTTCATGCATTTCGAATTCCACGTTAATCAGTAGGTTAACGTTTCATATAGCTTTGCTACTGAATGGGACGTTAAACTCAAAATCAACTCAACCAATTTTCATGTCAATAACCTTAAAGATTTTCGAGTCATGACCATCCAATTATAACAATTATAACTTTACCCTATTTTTTCCTTTCTAGGGCAAATATCATAAAAACGCTTACATACATATCTAATTATTTTAAATGAGAAGTCTATATACCAAATTTCATGTCGTTAACACTCAAAGATTCCAAGGTATGGGCATTTTAAGATAATTGCCACTTCTCTTTCTCCCTTTTCCCTTCAAATTTCCAAATATTCTTCTTTTAGTGGGACCTTACATTACAAATCATATGCCCTTTCTAAACTTCAAGTTTCTAGCTTAAGCGGTTTGGCCTAGCGTTGATCAATCAGCCAGCCAGAACTTGTTATTTTATATAGAAAGATACATAATAAGCAAATTAATGACAAAAATATTACTACAAAAGCAATATAGCAAAGAACTCATATACTGTGTTAAAATATGTAGATATTCATTCATTTGGTAAAATTCATAAAACTAAGGGCACAAGCTTAGCGTACGCGCGTTTGGCGTGGGAGACCCAGGTTCGATTCCTGGTGGGAGCTCATGTGATTCGGATTCCACGTTAACCAGTAGGTCTACATATCATATAGCCTCGCTGCTGAACGGGATGTTAAACTCAAAATCAGCTCAGCTCTGCTAAGGCCATAAGCAGCGTGGACCTACGGCTTTTTGGGTCCAACCACCGATGACAAAATTACACCCCTATTGCTTTACAATTGCTGTAAATCTCCCTGCTTTGGAAATGAACGGAACTTGACATTCGCTTCACCAACTTTTCTATTTCGTGTGTTCATTTTAAAGCCGTACACAGCGCATGAGGGCATTGCTAAAGTTTTCAAAGTCAATGTAAGAAATACAGATGAGTTCTATTTACACAATGTGTACAGTAGAAAATATTCAATAATATTTCACATAGAAAATATCATACACAACAGTGTGTAAGAAATTCATCAAATGTTTAAAAATCAAAGAAAACATACTTCAACACAAATGCAATTAAACCTGACTCTGAGAGCGCAATAATGTTATCTTGTTCGAAGGGTCAGTGATTTTGTGTCGAACAGGCTGAGCGTAGGCTCACCTTGTCTTATGTTTTGCAACATTGCTCTTGGTCAAGTGGTTTATTGCTTGTGCCTTTAGGTATTTGCCCTAAAGCTATACAGCGAGTTGTGTGCGTTCTTCCTTCCCTGCCCCTGGCTGGCGAAAATATCATTTGCTTTTCATGCATTGGGATAAGGGGCAAGACACTTTGCGACCTTGAAAGGTAGTAACATATAAAATGATCGAAAACGACAACCGATGTTCATGTAAAGTTCATAGTTTCGAGGTCCCTGAGATGGTTAGGCGTAAAGCTATCAGCTATTTTCTGTTAGTGATTTCTTCATATACGTCTACCAAGTTAACGAATCAGTGATAGAACGTTCACCTCTGGTGCTTGGGGTCACGGGTTCGATCCCAGACCCCGCCAAGTAAACTTTGTGGTGGATAAACACCGTGTGCATGGGTTTTCTCGGAGTTCTCCTGTTTCCTCCCACTTTCTTCATTCCACCATTTCATTCATTATTCATCATCACCGTCTCCTTTAGCCTAATCGGCATAACCGCGGGACGTAAAACTCAAAGATTTCATTTCATTTCATTTTCAAGTTAACGAACCTTGACTTACCTGCGTACAGTGGTTGGTTAGCGTGTCCTCGATGGCTATTTTTACTTTTTCCATGTTCATCCCATACCATACAGTATTTTTTATGTTTTGAAAAAGCTTGATTCTATCAATTCGTTAAACAACAATGTTTCTTTTTTTCTAATCATGTTTCTTAGTATTATCCTCTTCATTCTAACTAATTTAAATATTTTCAATAATTCGGAATTTAGACTAAAAAATGTTACAATGATCAAGAATTGTATAAGAAGAGGACTCTTCATTTCTAATCATTGTCATAACCGGTAGGGAAAACTTAAAAAAATTGAAATAACTTAGCAGACGTAGAAAATCGACGGAAATAATAAACATCAACTATTAGTTGACTCTCAGAAGTATAGTATATAGTTCTCAACCCAAGTAGAAGATGCACTCTTTGCTTCATGAAAATAATAAACATTTTCCAAAAATAATTACAGAAAAGTAATTTCATGACATTTACTGAGCGAACGTAGGTTACTGGTTAGCGTTGACCTTTGTAGTTGGGAGTCTCCAGGTTCAAATTTCGATACGAGGCATCCTGAATAGTGATTTTGCAGTACCACTGGGCGAATATCGGGATAATTTTAATACATAAGCTTTGGCAAATTTTCTTGAAAACTTTGTTCTTATGTTGTAAATGTTTCAGTGTGAAATGTCATTTTGCTGCATGGAAAATATTTTTAGTAAACAAAATATAGTAGATGAATGGTTAGTATAAGGGACTCCTACTTGTTTTCTTTAGGTTCAAATCCCGACTGTTCTTATTGATTTTTTCTTTTAGTTACGCTCATATGTTGCGCTCCAGAAGTTCAATTTTAAATTAAATGTAGTCGCAGAAAGTTTAAACTGAAATTATTTTCAAAACTTTTTGCTATTATATGTTTTTGTTTTACTTGCGATGTTTCAACTTTGATATTAGATCTTAGACCTTAATGTAACTCATTTTCCTACGTCATATTATGATGAATGTTTTCACAACAATGATAGTCGGGCGGTAATACAGAATTCCATTGTTACTGCAGGGCCGGATCTTGAATCCTGCGAACTACGCGTTCGCAGGCGCCAGGTGAACAGGGCGCCAAATTAGAAAAATGAATTTTCTTTTAAATGTAAATATTCATTTTAAAAATGTTATGATGAAAAATTTTCCTCATATAGCTTCGAATAAATATTGTACAGACTGAGATACAGATAAAATACATCAAAAGGACAATAAAGTCGAATCTTCGCTTGGTTGGCTGTAAAACACCCCTTTACAAATGAAATGGACTCGCACATCAATGTCTTGCTGTACTGTACTGTGGAGTTACAACCACAGTTATTTGCTCAATTATCAGTTCTTTACTGAAAGAATGTGGGGATAGCACTTCGCATGGCAAGAGAGAAAGTACGTGGGGATCTGAGTAGTACAGCGCTGAAGTAATTAATTGGGGATGAATGAAATGAAATGCATGTTTTCTAATAGAAGAAATCACAGAGACACAAAGGTTAGGAAAGGAAAGGGTTTTACTGTACCTCAGCCATTTCGATATGATGAGCCTCTTAAAATATCGGGTGAAGCCTTATCCTCCAATTCGTTGAGTGTTTCCGTCTGGTATCGATCCCGGACCTCACGTTCGAGAGTGAAGAACCTCTCGACCTCAGGGCAACAGCTCCCAGATGTCCTGGCCTCTTCAGAATGACACCTCTGTCATGCAATGGTTGGTGAGGGCCCAGGCGTGCCGACCGTCTTTCAATTGCTGCTACGACGACTCTTCTGAATAGGGGTCCAAAGTGTGTTTCTGGCTGCTTCTGTCACACTTCTCACCTCGAGGGTCCCGTGTCCCCTGGTTTTGTTCTACTTCTTTGCTTTCACTTCTTCCTGGTGCTCCGCACGTGGATGACTAGCTCATCACAATTATCTTGGTCAATAGGGAAATTTGTTAATTGCTGAAACGGCGTGGCTGAGCTTGTTTTGATGAAGTTACGGAAACTAGAAAGAGAATGGTAAGCATGAATTTGTATTGGGATGAGGTGACAACATAGGGAAGTCTCTTCTTTATTATTTAATAATTACAATTTCTTGTTTGAAGAACAATAACAACATACATGGAGAATTCAAAATAGGCGCTAAGCCTGATATCCTCTAGAAATTGATGCCAATGCGACACTCACAAGAGATGCTAGTTTGAGGAAAATTTCCATGGCACAGGATAGATCTTTTAAAGAGGGAAAAGGGATATTTTACGAATATGAGATAAAATCAATGTAAATTTAGCTTTCCAATAGATGTTGTATTAAGCACTATGACCGTAGAGCTAAAGACTGGTATTCTTTCCACAATCCCACCATATGCACAAAATACAAATATAACAGACTCTTCATTCCTTTCTCAACAGTTAAGGGTTGAGAAAGATCACCGTAAATGAAATGCACATTATCAAAGTTGAAGCAAGCATGGGCACCCAAAAGGGGACGAAAGGGCCAGGCCCCACCTGGCTTACGACAAGTATAATGTATATGTATAATTTCTTAAGATTTTCTTAATAGAAATAAAAATACCAAACGTAATATAGTAACGAGGGAGATGACCACCCTAAAAACATTCTTCGGGCTCCCATGCAGGCAAGTAGGCTTTCTTGTCCATTCGTCCAGGGAGTGGAGCGAATACTAAGAAAAGACGGGCGGTACAAATGGGTTCTTTAAAAATCATTTCTGAGGGAAATTTTAACTTAAGTTCCTAATGACTCACAATCGCTGTCCAGTGCTTAATGCTCACTTTGTTAATATCTATTAGTCATTTGTCATTCGTCAACATTTTCATTTCTATCCTAAGTCATTTCGTTTTTGTTTATATTTTTAAATTATAATGATGTATGCTTTCACTTTTTAATAGTACTTTGTTTTTCATGTAATAATAATGACCAACGATATAAAACCAAGTGAGCATTTTATCGGAAAAGAAAGCTACAAAACGTGCAAGAAGATAAGAGGCAACCGAAGGCTCTAAAAGAGTTTCTTTCGAGTGCTGGACAAAATTAGACAAATATTGAGGTGGGGAGTTGTCAATATCAGTCACTGTTAACGAAGCATTTGCAGGTCGACATTCTTTTGAAGCTGACAAATTTATTTTAACCTGATTGCAGTAATTTAATTGTTGAATTAAAATGGAACGATACGGTCATTTCGGTTACGGGTCTGAATTAATTTCATGTATTTCAAAATTTGTTTGAATACAATTAGTTTTCACGTGGCATATAAGTATAGAACTTGAAAGGATATAATCGAAAGCGACGAAAGGTCATTTGGATGACGAGTATTTTTTTTTCAGTACTCTCACTTTCAATCACAGCAGCGTATACAGATGCTCGTTTTATTATGACAGATAACAATAATTATTAATCCATTCTCTGCTAATAAATTTAGATGGAGCGATATTTTAAATTAGTAATAATTCTAATGCAAAGTAGAGTTTTGATTATTAGTTACTTGTGTTCAGGGATGTACGGATGCGCAAGGGGCCAGGTCGAGACAGAATTTTCCAGACAAAATTCGAGTCGAGACACGGCTCTTCCAATAGAGAAATATACATTTTTCGAGTCGAGCCATCACTTTTACAGCACATTTTCGAGACGAGACAGCCACAAATCTTGTATCGTGCGCATCCCTAATAGGTGCAGTTTTCTATTCAGAAAACATCTTCCGGGGGGCACACTTAGTAGGGCCTATGCTGGTACTCTTTTATTTATTATTATATTATAGACGTATTATTTTGATCTCCTCCCGGGGGGAGTGGCCCCCTAAAATATGTGTGGACGAAACACTGAACAGGCAGTCTGAGAGTCTGGATCCCCCAATTAGCATAATTTCAGGGGGCAAATACACAAAATTATTTGCATTTTGTAGGCTATTCCGAAAAAATCTTCCCACCTCAATGGGTGCATCATTACTTGTGTTTACATTGAGTTACTGCCTGATTTCGAACGTCTATGTTGGAAAGAAACATGAAAGAATTGAATTGTTCTATAGGCATAAGGGGCCCTGAAAAGAATTTTTGCGGAGAAACCTGATTTTAAAGTTCTGCCACTGATCGGGGACAAATTACATATAAATTAAGACACACTTTTGTCATTTGTTGTGTATTGAACTAGTTTAACTAAAATTAATAAAGAAATATTTGAAATCAAGTATATCTCAAGAACGATTAAATGGACTAGCTTTGATGGCCATTGAAGATGACATTCTGAATGAAATTGATATGGATGCAATAATAAGAGATTTTGCCAAATTGAAAGCCAGAAAAGTGTCTTTATAACATGAACTTTACAGTAACAAAGAAAACGAGAAATTAAGCTAATTACCATATCTGTATCACTAGAAAACACTATTTAAATATGCTTTTAATGAAGTGTAAGAGCATATCTCTTTGTCAAAATCAAACCTGTGATAATGTTAGACTTGAAGTTCATTAGTTTTATTCTATTTCGACTTTTATGTTTCTACTGTATTTGTCAAAATACATCTTAGGTATACATTTTAGTTGTTTCCTTTGCTTATTTAATAATAATAATAATAAATTATTAAAACTGGAACTTTGGTCATGATTCATCCACAGTTAATTAGGTTTAATTTTGCCACTTTCCTTTAATACTCACTGGAAGACTGAATTATTATATATTGAAGAAATTTGTAATTGTAACAATTATCTGAAGAATTTTTGTCCATTACAGCATTCAATTCTTTTATTATCATATAGGCGGGGCGCCTAAATATTATTTGCTTACAGTTACGAAATGTCTACAACCGACCCTGTTACTGTTATATATATATATATATAAAGAGAGAGAGAGAGAGACAGTTTTGACTCAGAAAAAGTACTGTTGAACGTACGATGTTACGTGGGCTCCTGGAAGGTGCACAATTTACCCCTAAAAATGCTTTCGATCACTGAAATAAATTCCTGCCTACGCCCCTGTAAAGCAGTAAGAATGTTAGGGACTGATCAGTGGGTAATGCCTCCCTGGAGCAACGACAGTTCCCCAGAAATCATACCTCTGATAGGTCCGGATGTGACACCAGTATTTGTGTGTTACCACTCTTCCCTCTCAGTGTACTGAAACTTAAGTCAAAGGAACTGTTCTGAAATCTTCACCGATTCTCTCCTCTGAAACCGCATGCGAATGGGGCCGACCTTGGTCATATACCACATCTGGAATATTACTATTTATGTCAGATATACCGAAAAAGATATATTTGACACAAATATAGGATGTTTCGATTTTATTTTATTTATTTTTTGCCTGTCACCCTTTCACTCTGACCTCCATGCCAACCAAGGCTTAACTTCTACCTAAGCAACATCGACAGCGTCACTATTCATCTGCGACCACGAAAACTATGATTTCGATACTATTATTGTTCATATTTGATTACTTTTACATGTCCCTTCCCCCTTATTACGAATGACTTCAGTGTCTCGCCTCACTGGAGCAATTTCAACAAACTTAAGTATAGCTATAAACCACCACCTGTAAAATAAATGTGCGGGTGATCTTTTTCGGAGAGGAAATCATTAGCTGCTTTTCCAATGTGGTGGCTTTATTCGCTTCCCATGCTAAAGATTGCCAAAGACCTCAACTTTATTTGCACCACTGTGCTATGAATATAGATTTTAATGGCATTTACTTTACTGAATGCTCGCTTAGGTGTTGCTCCCGTCACAGGAAAAGTGAGATACTGTTATAAATAAGTAGGGATATAAACAAATACGGAAAACTATTAGCAATGACACCACTCGAAATGAGTTTTTGCAATATAATGGGGCAGTATTTTATTCGAATGTGAAGGAAATCATTGCCTAAATTGTCCCTTCCCCTCCTTATAACTCTAAGCTACAATACGTATCTAATAATTTTGAATTAGAAATATATGCATCGAGTTTCATATCCTTAACTTTAAGGTGTCCTGAGTTAAGTAAATGAATAAAATTCCTGCCAACGAAGGAGTAAAGCTTTGGGCTTTAATAGTATCGGGAGTGTAATTATGCATTTCAGCGACCCCGAAAGCTATTGAATATATATATATATTGAATATATATATATTTAATATATTTAAGACACTCATATATTTCAATTAGGAATTTTTAATTTTCACCCCTCCCATTAAACCTCCATGCAGATAATGCTAAAATTTGATGTGAACGATAATGAGTGTATCATACATAATTCATGCACTCAAAAGCTATGGATTTAACATTAATATCGTTCATTTTCGATTATTTTTACATGTTTTTGTGTCTCCCATGATAGAACTAGAGGTGATACGGGTTTCGATTCCCGTCAGGAGTCGTGTGGTTCGGGTTCCACGTTAAGTCGTAGATGTACGCCTTGTATAGAGTAGTAGCTGAAAGACACGCTGAACTCTATATCACCTCACCTCGTGAGATATTCTACGTTTGCATAATTTCTAAACCACTTTTCTTTCTTTCAATCTCCTCCTTCCTCTTAGGACACGCATAGGTTCAAACAGAAACATTCTTCACGGTTGGAGGACGCAAGGCTACTGTACCATATGCGTACAACCCTTATGGGACTAGGTAGTGAGTTGTGCAGTTTGAGTAGCACGCACGAATAAACCACGCTTACATTTATTATATATAATTAATAAAATCTCATATTAGGACTTACTCTGCAAGTCAAACTTTCAACATATGTGACTTTTTAGATTCTGTTCTTCTTCTGCTTTATTATTATTATTATTATTATTATTATTATTATTATTATTATTATTATTATTATTATTATTATTATAGCTATATGAAGCAATTATCTCGGCAAACTTGGTTAATACACACCATTCAGCAACTGGTAGTTGTAGAAATCTGGCTTTTCGAACAGTAGTTGTTAGCTCAACCGGTAGAGTGCTGAGCCATGGATTCAAGGGTTGCGAGTTCGAATCTAGTCTAAGTCAAAAGATTTTTTCTGATATAATTCTTGAAATGGGAATGTTTCTCTCTTCACCTTTATCTCGTAATTCTGAATAGAGATGTTTGGATGTGAAAGAAAAAGTATACTAGAATATAAGAAAAGAGAGGTAATTTACATGATACCTTCTGCAATTTTTTAACTATATTTTCACCTATCTAGGACGTTTCTAAAAGTTCAGACTTCTAGAGCTCCTTTTCGCTCTCGTATGTGTCCTTTAACTAATTTCTACAGTTACTTAGTGAATCACATATACATATATTACAGATGTCATACCTCTTTCTCTTCTCTCTACATCATGTCTGGAGATGAATGTTTTGACAATAGGTTACAAACACGATTTTAAAAAATAATACGATCTGCGATATCAGTGATACATATTGTGGTGTTTAACTTAACATATAAAACAATAAATAGAAAAACTGAGAATACGAATCTTTTCGTGCACTGATGCTTCAATAACAGTGAACTGATGCTTCAAATCTGTGTCTTTACTCCCTTCACCTATGTTAATTCCCTAGTCAAAATAAAAACTCTTCAAAATTAATCACAAATTCTTATACAACCATCCCTTCCTTGGAGTACTGCGCGGTCACATACCCGTCACTGCGATGTAAAGGCACTTATGGCGACGAGGATACATTTTCATCATGAGGATGTTCCCCGTGGATTTGGATTGGTGCGTCGAGGTCTTTTATTAAACGACGAGTTACTAAAACGCAAGATTGGCATTCTACGAGTGAAAAAGCTGACAAGAAATGTTTGACTTAAGCGATTGTGATTGCTATTGGCCTAAAGAAATATAAAGATACGAAGAAGAAACTGTACAGGCAATATCAGAACCAGAGCAATTGTGTTCTCCCTAACGTACATGAACTTTTGTCTCGATCCTCAGTGAATTTAGACCATGGGGGATCCGTGGAAGAATTGCGACAATTGCAACGCTACTTGACCGATTATAAACTTAGCGTATACACCAGGTTTCCGGAGACGATATTCTGTATGAAGGGCCTGGTGGCGAAGACAAAATTCCAATCAATTTAATGTGCATCAATTCTCATTAAGACATCATCACGTCAATAACGTCTGTTTTTTCTACCAACTATTACTGTGCTGCATGCCACAAAAAATATGATCATCTTAATAGACACGTCAAGAACTGTCCGGCCATGTGTGAGAAATGTTTGCAGAAACCGTCATGCAGTAAGACCAATACGGAGAAGCAGTGTCCAGAATGCAATCGTGAATTTTATGGTGAAACATGCTATACAAATCATCTGACTGTACCATATCATAAGGGCCAGCCTGTATGCAAGATGCTGAAACAGTGTTCCAAATGTTTAGGCATTTATTCGTTTATCCATACAGGGGAAAGAGAACATCATTGTACAGATTATTTTTGTAATGTGTGTCGTAAACACATTATGTCTACCCACCAATGTTACATGAAGCCTGATACGACTCAATTAAAGCCTGGATTTCCATCAGTGTTACATGCCAAGAAGACTATGATTGTCTTCTATGATATCGAAGCCTCACAGGATACTTTCTTCGATGAAGAAACGTTCATTCATAAGCCCAATTTACTAGTGGCCCAACAAGTATGTTACAACTGTGTTCAAGATGAAGATATACATCATCCGTGTGATGTTTGTGGACAGCGGGAACATATTTTTCAAGATGATCCGATCAATGCGTTTCTTGCGTATTTACGTCAACCACGACCCAACATCAAGCTTATTGTATCTTTGGCACATAACTCTAAGGGATATGATGGTCATTTTATTCTTAAATCTTTAGTAGAAGGACATGAATTGAAACCTGCTTTCATCTTGAACGGAGCAAAATTTTTAAGCATGGAAGTGAATCACTTATCGTTTATTGACTCCTTAAACTTCATGCCAATGGCTTTAAGTAAATTATCCAAGGCATTTCATTTACTAGCAACCAAAGGATATTTTCCACACTCTTTAATACTGCTGCAAATCAAACGTATGTGAGAAAATTACCGGATATCCATTATTATAGTGCAGAAGAAATAAAAGTGGATGAACTACAGAAATTCATGACATGGTACAACAAATACCAGAACGATACGTTTATTTTCCAAGAAGAATTAGTGAACTATTGTGTCCAGGACGTCAACGTACTTCGAATAGCTTGTATATCTTTCATGACCACTTTTGAACAAGAAACCCACGTCAATCCTTTCCTGGAGGCTATCACTTTGGCGAGTGCGTGCAATTTAGTATTTCGACGAAATTTCTTAAAACCCAATACTATTAGCTTTCTTCCGGCACGAGGATACCGTCACAGAAACAATCAGTCACGGATTGCTTTCCAGTGGCTTGCCTACATGGAAGAAAAAGGGGGCCATCCAATTCTACATGCAGCAAAAGGAAAGAAGTTTATGTTGCTGGTTTTCATCTGGACGGCTACTACAAACATCCCGACACTGAAGAGGAACACGTGTATGAATTTCAAGGCTATAGAATCCATGCCTGTCCTCTTTGCATCCCTACAGGCCGTGATCAGCCCATTTGTGAGAACTCCGAAGAAACGATGAACTACCGCTACGAGAGAACACAGCGTAAAATGAAATTATTTCGATCCATGGGATATAAAGTACATGAAATGTGGGAATGTGAATTTCGTCAAGTGTTAAAATCCAATCCAGCATTGGCCTCTTCTTTAAGCACACATCCTTATACTAATAAGACACAATTAAATCCAAGAGACAGTTTCTATGGTGGCCGTGTTAATGCCATTAAATTGTATCACGTCGCAAATGAAAATGAAGGCAAAGAAATTAAATTTTTGGATATCGTTTCCCTGTATCCTAATGTGAATAAATGTGGACAGTATCCAATAGGGCACCCACGGAAATATCTACAGGGAGATCCAGAAATGCCCGCCATTCAAGATGTCAACGGATTAGTCAAGTTGAAGATTGTGCCTAGCAAAAATATGTTTCACCCAGTACTTTCATTTCGCTCAAATAAGAAGTTGTTTCCACTTTGTGTTGCCTGTGCCACAGCATTAAATCAAGATTCTGAATGTACACATTCCGACAGTGAACGTAGTCTAACAGGAACGTGGGTGTCCTATGAAATTCAAAAAGCCATTGAACTTGGGTATCAAAACATTAAAATTTATTAAATTTGGGATTACGACATCACCGTATATGATCCAGAAACCAAGACTGGCGGATTATTCTGCGAATACATTAACACATTTTTGAAATCGAAGCTGGAAGCTTCTGGATGGCCCGCCAATTGCCTCACCGAAGAAGAAAAGCAGCAGTATATTCAAATGGTACAACAGCGTAAAGGCATAACTTTGAATGCAGCAAATATAAAGACAAATTCACCACGTCGTAGTCTTGCAAACCTCTGTTTCAATGCCTTCTTGGGACGACTCGCTATAAGAGACAATTTCAGCCAAACAACCATCATTAACGACCCCAAAGAACAGTATCACAAATTAACTGCTCCTGATATAAAAGTCAACCAAATTTTACCTGTTAATGATTCGTTGTTATACCTTTATTGGCAGTATGAAGATTATGTTCTAGTACAAAATCACAATGTCAATGTTGTCCTTGGAGCATTTACAACGTGTCAAGCTCGTCTGGAGCTCTACAAATATTTAGAACTGCTGCAAGAGAGAGTACTATATTTCGATACAGATTCCGTGATATTCACGCAGCGACCATCAGAGCCCACAATAGAACCAGAAGTATTTCTTGGTTCAATGTCAAATGAACTGGAATCAATTGGACCAGAAGCATACATTAAAAAATTTGTGTCTGGTGGCCCAAAACAATACGCTTTAGAAATCTACGAGCCCGACACGAAATCAACCAGTTACGTATGCAAAATTTGCGGTTTCACACTAAATTATACTGCAAGTCAAAGGTTAAATTTCAATAGTCTGGAGCAAATGATCGTTAATCAATCCAGTGAAAAAATCTCCATTAGCACGCCACACAAAATGTACAGAACCCACGATCATCAGCTTGTCACAAAACCTGAAGAAAAGAAGTACAGTTTCAACTATAAAAAACGCCGATTAATACCAGACACATACGAGACATTGCCCTATGGGTATAAAAAAGCCAGAAAAGAATAACAGACATATTTTTCCCTAATCCCACCAACATCACCTCCCAAAGATGGGCAAAAAATCAACCGCAACACGGGACATGCTTCAACGATGCACGAACGGAGACATACTCAGATGACATCAGCTTGCAGAAACCAGTGGAGAAAAAAAAAGAATCCAGGTACGTCACATTTGCTTTTCTTTTTCTCATCTCACCCTCTCTTGATCAGTTAGTTTATGTTCTTGTTAGATGTTGATAATATGTTTTTCTTCTTTCACAGGAAACAAAATAAATATTACCATGTATATTCATATATTTTATTTTCTCTTTATAGAATTTGCACCCGTCACGGACACGTTTTTCTTTGAAGAAAAATAAATGCACACAAAGATGGAGAAAAAAAATTCTGTATTCTATTTCACATGCTGAAATAAATGTTAGGAACATGAAAAAAAGTAATTCTGTGTTTTATTTCACATCCTAAAATCAAATTCTTTTCATGTACTGCGATTTCAAATTTTTTTCTGAATCACTTTACCGGTAAAATAAAATTTCTAAAAATGTTTTACGGGAAAAAATCAAACTAAATTTTTGTTTCAGAACTTTTTTCGTGTGCGCAATAAAAAATTGTGTACAAAATAAGATTCTGTTTCATAAAATGTTTTGTGTACGAAACAAAAACTGATTCAGAAATGTTTTGTGTACAATATAAAATTCTGTTTTAAAATTTTTTTTGTACGAAACAAAATTGGTTTCAGATAATTTTTTGTGTACGAAACAAAACTGATTCAGAAAATACTTTTGTGTACGAAACAAATTTCTTTTCAGAAATTTTTTTGTGTACGAAACAAATTTCTGTTTCAGAAAATTTTTTGTGTACAAAACAAAAACTGTTTCAGAAATTTTTTTATGTACAAACAAAATTCTGTTTCAGAAAAAAATTCTGTGTACAGAACAAAAATCAGTTTTCGTCACGAAACTGCCCCGACTAAATGAATCGATTGATTCTGATAGTGTTGGCAACACTGGAATATCTCGCTACGTATCGCTCAGGCACTGAGTTACAGCGAACACAACTAGATTCCAACCAACAACCCTAAACGTCTGATTCATCTGTAAATACAGCCAAATAAACAATAAGATTATGTTTGTACGTTTTAATGCCAACGCTTAGCACTGAGTCAGCAAGGTTTCCTTCAAGGTCAAAGTCGTACACGAAGTAAAAAAGATGACAACACAGACCTTCTATCTTTCTATATGAAACATAAACCTAGTGTGAAAACTGCTCACACCGAATTATGTAATGTAATATAACCTGTCCATGTTCTTTTCATACGTGAAATTGCTCGCACCGAAGGTGGCATGGTGGCTCGGCGCTTATTTATGATGTGTGAGGTCTCTGCTTCAATCCGCAAGCAAGTAAGTTCATGTTTCCACCTGTTTCGTCCTATCATTTCTCATCACCGTTTCAAGGGGACGTGAAGCTCAACATTTCCTGAAAGTAACAACAAAAATCAAACTAGGGACCATTACATTGTCTATAACGTAGTAATCAACACACGTGTACGGTCGCTTATCGCTTATCTCTAATGTGTGAGGTCCCTGCTTCAATCTTCAGTCAAGTAAGTTCATGTTTTTACCTGTTTCGTCCTATCATTTCTCATCATCGTTTCGCGTGGACGTTAAATTCAACATTTCCTAAACTAGCACCAAGAATCGAACTCGGGACGATTCCAACACATGTAAGTTATCCATGTTCACCCCTGAAGCGGAACAAAATTGATCACAAAGTACTTATCAAATTTAAGGGAATAATTTTAAATACGTCTCCACATAACGTAATAAGGCTCCAAAATCAATACTCATCAAAGGGAACGATGACTCCCAAATTTTAAAAGTCAATCATTGTACTCTATTATATAAGGAAAATGTCTCGTGAAAGATAATAGGATAAGTTTAAAAAAAAAACACTTCCGAAATTGACATTTTTATACTCATCAAAGGGTACGAGGTCAGATACTCCCCCTCCCCAACTCCTGATGTAAATCAATATGATTTTATGTGTCCTGAGTGATTCTATGCATTCCCTTCCCCCTGAGTAAACATAAGCAAAAATTTCATTAGGTAACGCAATCCCGGGCCAAAACATCTCTAACTCATGGGGTCCCAAATTGTATAATCAAAAGTGAAATAGGGTCACCCCGACGTCAAACAAACACATTAGCTCGAACCAAATACCTTTACTTCCTTCGCACCAGTAAAGCGTTCACCACTGCTATATGGGGTCCCTGGTTCGAACCCCGCGAAAATAGTTTTATTGTGGGTAACGTTATGCTCGGAATACTCCATTTTTCTCTCAATTCACTCATTTCTCATCGTCACCGTATCATTTAGCCGAGCAGTGGGACGTAAAACTAAAGATTTCATTTCATTTCACCAGTGTTAGTCCATCTCATTAAAGAGATAACAATCTCCAAATGTTATGCCATAAAAGCGAACGAAAATACAAAAAAATAAATCATAAACCTGTACTATTTCATAACGTAATGAATCTTCAAGACCATATTTTTAGTAATTTTAAAGAATCATTATAACATCTGATCCAAAACTCCCAATTCAATGACGTCATAGCAGGGCCAAGGTACCTCTGACTCATTCGCACCAGCGTGCATGGTCCCTGAATAAGCATAAGCAAAATTTCAATAGGTGACGCAATTCCGGGTCAAAGCGTCCCTGATTCATTCACTATGGTCCATGGTGGGCCCAAATTGGATAATCAAAAGTTAGATCAAGTCAGGCCAATACTACTTCAGTGTTACTTTATTTGAGATGAAGGTGCATTACTCCGTCGAGATTTGTGAGTGAATCCAGTCTTCTGTTAATCTTTTCATACAGAAGTTACAATATAAAACTATATATGTTATACCTTATATATCGCGTATTGTATAATGCATATATAAGGGGTTATTCACGAATTTCATAATAGTGTCTTAACGGAGCTCCTAGTAGTGCACAAAAATCTTTTAAAGAAAAATGCTAATATCAATGTGCAGTGCATGCTATCAACCATGCGACGATGCTTCTCAAATTAAGATAGCCTCGGGAATATCTCTACGGAAAATGACCTCAAAACCTCAAAATTTTAAGTAAAATACACAGGTTTATCTTGCTCCTATTGAAACAGTCACTAAAGAGTGCGTACAAGTTTAGTTCAAATTTCGTGTCCCCCTGAATTTGCCCGAACGTGATTTCAATCGATAGGTTCCGATGCGTAGAACACGACTATGAAGGAACTAGAGTGGTCAGGGGGCCGCGTTGGCTCAGTAGTAAAGCGTTCACCTCTGGTGCTTGGGGTCCCGGGTTCGATCCCAGCCCCCGCCAAGTGAACTTTGTGGTGGAAAAACACCGTGTGTGTGGGTTTTCTCGGGGTTCTCCCGTTTCCTCCCACTTTCTTCATTCCACTATTTCATTCATTACTCATCATCACCGTCTCCTTTAGCCTAACCGGCATAACCGTGGGACGTAAAACTCAAAGATTTCATTTCATTTTTTTAGAGTGGTCAAATGCACCATTCCTGAGATATCGCTTTCCAAAAGTGTGGAATGCCACGAGATGGCACCAGCATCATAGTTGTGATTGACGTGGCTTTTTAGTTTATGAAACTCAATCAGAAACACCTTCATCATTCGAAAAATTTTCAATGCGAAGAGAAACGTTGGACTATCGATGACGAGCTCGATCAACTAGTTCAATACGATACGGAGTTATATATGTGACCACTAAAATGTGATAGCTTCACACGTTATACAAATACCCTCCAGGCGTTAAGAGGGAATCTCGCAGCTGCGCCTCGATAACGACGCCATCTCGTGGCATCCCACACTTTATGAGAAGTATCTGTGTAATTACAGTTATCTGACAGTGAGGTGACTGAGAACTATTAATTTAATTTGTTAAATTCTATTTCATACGATTATCTTCGACAGTATCATGAACTCTTTAAAATCCAACAGAACAAATCTTTTATTAATGTTGTGCATTGCCAGACATTTTGAATAAGCATGTATTTGTTAATTGTCACTTTCGAAATTGTCAATAAACTCGACTAGTTTACTTCACATTTCCGTGTTCCTTTCTGTCCAGCTTGACATATCGAAGTTCACTGAACGTCAAAGTAATCACTTTGCAGTCAGACAAAACCACGGAGGCCGGCGGGAGCTCATGCGGTTCGGATTCCACGTTAATCAGTAGGTCTACGTCTCATATAGCCTCGCTGCTGAAAGGGACGCTAAACTAAAATTAACTCAAAACCACGGAGGACACATCGACAAGGGGTATTCGCCACGAGGTTGAGGAAGGTGCAGGATCATCGAAGGCAAGCAGATCGCACCATTGGAGGACGACAGATTCCATGTTCCGAGAATACCATTCTATTGGCTCATCGCCGCAGACACATTTTAAGTTTGACATCTGAGTAGTGCCATGAAGGTGTAGAAGAACATCATCATAAAAGGCGCATCATCAAGAGAGAACTCGACGCCCCTGGCAGTCCAGTAGGATTAAGATCCAGTTGTTGGCTGGCTCCAGTACATCCAGGCTCCTCCAGAGAAGACCATTCATCATCCAGATGACCAGAACGACACCAGTCTAATTGCATTTGTCAGGCTAGTGCTCTTCCTTTATCTTTTAATCATAACCTATCTCTCTCTCTCTTACCTATTTCCCCAACTAGTCATTTTTCCAAATTAAAACATTTGAATTTCTTTTAAATTCAACCATAATTTCGCACTTAAGTATCGTGTTGTGCATCAGTTCCATCCCTCAATTGTTGCATTTATTTTATGTGTATTATAGAGGTTATTCTGAGCTACGACCGATGGCACAGCACTGGCACATTTGGAACGCGATAACGCAGGAACGGTGCATCTGATCACTCTGGTTCCTTCAGAATCATGTTCTATCCTATCGCTTGCACTCAAGTTCCTGGATATGCATGGGGAGGTGAAATTCGGGCTAAAGGCTAACGCTTTCTTGGCCGCACATTTTTAAAAACTTTGAGACGAGACACATTGCCGTATCTCTTACCGTTTGGCAACCACAAGAGCTCATTAATAAGTGAGGGTTCCTGCGTGTTGTGACTCAAAAAGGATAGTAATTACATGTTTGAATGTGAATTGACGTCCAAAATTGCACATGTGAAAACAAGCTATGCAATGTTCGAAAACTGTGGCGTCTCGGGAATATCTTTATTACAATATAGCTAACTTGAAAGTGTGAAATAGAAACAGGACTCGATTATGCTGCCGTTGTAAGTAACGCTAAATATTGAAAAGCTTTCAAGAACGCAAGTTTATGAGACTTGGTACCGTAAGGTTGCTATAGAAATCTTGGCAACAGTAAATGATGTGATATGATTTAATATGTTGGAACAAAATTAAATAAATTAGCGTATGAGCCTTTTTCTGTGGGAGACCCGGGTTCGATTCCCGGAGTTAGCTCTTGTGGTTTGGATTCCACATTAATCAGTAGTTATCTCATATAGTATTGCTGATGTAAAGGGACGATAAACTCAAAATCAACTGAAAATTAAATAAGAAACAATTAGTAGAAACGAAGAAGAAAGTAACGAATCAAGTGACAAATGCTGTGGAAAACATGGAAGAACGAACCTGGTTATTTCCATCTGACCAATTAAAAAAATGAGTGAGTACCTAAGGAATCGTCTTACTACTCGGAGTGCAGTCAATGCACCCTTGGCTTTACAAATGCTTAAAATCATATCCATGAACAGCAATACAACGATTTGTTCCCAGTACATAATTGTAAACAATAGCTTGAATCTCGGCCTCGTTGATGTTCCGGCATGCGGTTGTGATGCGTTGTTTCATGTTCCAAATTGTAGATGATCTACTGACATAAACATGGTTCTGGCCCGGGGAGATTTATTCATATAAATAAGGTCGGGAGAGATCGGAATTAACTGTGGATTGGAATCTCATACGATGAAGTTTAGCGGAAATAGAACATTTCACTCTTACCTATAGATGGCAGCTATATGTGCTGGAAAACTCTTTAACTGAAACCACATTGCCTGATGAATATGGAGAGGTGTCTTTACAAACAACCGATGTAGATGGTGTCGCAAGAAATCACTGACACTGTTAAATGACAATCAAACAATCTTGGCGTAATGAAGTGTGTTTCTAGAACGCCGCCCAACATATTAATGCTCCATCATATTTGGCACTTGACTGCTTGCATCCAACGCTGTTTCTCACCTGACCATTAATGCTCACTGTGTAAATGCAAGTCGCCATTTCTGGAGACTGTAGCTTCATAAATCCATAAAATGAGGACTATGAAATTCGGATGAGCTCGCAATTCATTGCCGATCTAGTTAAGAATAGAAGCAGTAAAATACAGTTAACAAAACTTAGTTTATGATGCAGAGGAAATTACACCGATGAAAATTGTATTTTTGCAGAATACGAAGTACATTCCCGTGCGATCTGAGGTCTACATATTACGATTGCGGTATATTGTTAACAATTGAGTACGTACTCTTCAGTTTCTGGCTCGAGTTTTGATTCTATTTTATTTAAGAAAACCTAGTTAGCAATTAAACAGAATAGCATGATTCATTAGTTAACTGAAACGAAGGGAGGCGAAGGAGATTAGATAGTAATTTTCCCCTATCTGTTTTCAAAACGGATAAAAAATATTTTTCAAAATGTAAGACTTTCTTCACCACTTGCTGTTTTTATAGTATTTCGTACAGTAAGCAACAAAATGACATATCTCTAAAAATGAAATTTAGAGAATAACAGCATTTGCTGGAGTATTTTGCAAAATAAATTTGTCTAGATATTTACTAAAGTCATACATCCTTATTTACATATAAGAGTATTTTAACACTGTTTTACTTGTATCGTTAGATTTATAAGTTATTTTTCTTGCTATAAAATTTGAATTAATGTATTGTGTTTGAAAAAGCTATGTATAGCCATTATACATAACCTACTTATATAAGTATAAGAATTTGTACAAAAATACTAGAAAACTTTTATAAAACAAGTTCATTAATTAATCTAATTACTTTGTTTAATTATGTTTCAGTATCCATTGGACAGATATTTGGATTGTTCGTTGGGGCAAGCTTCATGAGCGTATTGGAAATTATTTACTTCCTACTACTGAAAACTCTGTTATTTCTCTGGAAGAAATTAATCTGGAACAGAGAATAGTTGAATATGTAACTTTCAACTAGTTGCTAATATTGCAATAGATCACAGTTTCTTCTCTTTAGTGCCAGACCAAATATGAGAATATTAGGTTTCAGAAATTCCTTATATGTTTTTCAGTTAATTTATTTTAACATTTTAAACAATGAATTTCATTAGCTTTCATTATAGGATGAATAATTGCATATAGTGCTTTTTATGATTGGTTGTATTAGTTAACAAGACATACATGTTAAAATTCTTCCAAGTTTGTCTTAGAATAGAATTATGGATTCTGCACATGTGTCTAAATTTACAAAATATTACTAACGTTGGGAATTGCCTGTGCTCTGTGGAAACGTGTAAGTACATTGTGCTTTGTATATACACAATATGTTAATGAACTGATCTCGTGTTCGAAATAAAACATGTTGCGTGTTTTTATCGCTTCAGGACTTGCCTGGGTGCAGGTAGGATTCTTACTGTACTAATTATGTTACAGTATTATGACATTTTTCAGTGTCGATACCATTACAAGTAAGACGATGATCGACCATTGGGTTAGAACCTCTTTTAAAACCTAAGAATAGCACTCGGGATCGCTTGATTACAATGCGCCACGTAATGTTATTCACCAGTTGTTGGCCAATGTGAGTGCACCAATAAACAACGAGTATTCAATTTATTTGCGGTTGGTTTCCGTTGTCCCTGTTATAATTTCCTATGTTCATATATCAAAAGGGGAAGGGGGAGGTGAATTGAGGGGCATTACTTCCAGAGTAGATTCTACTATTGTTCCCAGACGTGTTCGTGTGCTCGTAAATCCGTGAGTTCTGCGGAGCGCCCCATTCTGCTTTCTCACGATGTCTAATGACTACTGATGTCGGTGATAATGAGTACCTGGCAGTAGGTGGCAGCACAATGTATATACGTGAGATGTAATATAATTGTACCATATGATACATAAATAAATGTCCTTACCGAATTGTCAGTAATAATCTTAAAAATGAAAATTTGTAAAAAAAAAAAAAGAAAAGAAAGAAAGAAAGAAAGAGAGAAAATAACGGTGATAAACGTTACAAAAAAAACACAATATCAATCTATAAATACCACAGCTGACTTATGTTTGAAATCATATGTGTGTTTCTGGTCTAAGTTCAGTTTCTATAGATAAGCTGGGAGGAGTACGGAGTACTGTAACGTGGTTTCACCATGTTTCCAGCGGGAGGCAGAAAGGAAATATTCAAAAAGGTGGTTCTATTACTTAACCGCTGGTACACATTGAGATTATGGAAGCAAGAGAAATATCCATTTTCTTCACACGAAATGCTATGTTGATTTCAACGAATTGTTCTTGTTGTACAGTGATTAAATTTATAGCCATATTGACTGTATGCAAACATGCAAGTATGTATTGTAAGGCAAGTTTAAAAGTTATTGCAGTGATTCTTATGCTGTATTAGTTGGCAATAAATGATGTCAACACATGATATTTTATTGCCACTTCTGTCGTTTTGACATTAAGCAGTTGTGAAATTAATACCATATTCACAGTGAAGTTTGCAGTATTATTTTGTGTGTGGATTGCTTTTAATTGTGCATGCATCTAGAAGTTATAATTATTGTGATGAAAATAGTGAAAGCACGTATAATACAAACTATTTGTAACATTAATTTCAGTAATCAATTTAAAAGTCATTTGGAAATTCTAATATAACCTGCCTAAGCAAATAAAATAGATTTTGACAGATATTTGCGACCAAGTGCATACCCGCAAATATAGATGTTAAATTTACTACAAAACCCTGACTTAAGTTTTAAATAAAATCTTACCTATGATAGTGAACATTGATTACACAATATTACGTATATAATAATAATAATAATAATAATAATAATAATAATAATAATAATAATAATAATAATAATTATTATTATTATTATTATTATTATTATTATTATTATTATTACTATTATTATTATTATTATATAAATGTACCATATTCAACAACCAGCAATAGGTGAAGCATCCTTTTCCATCACTTTATTGTAATTTAACACTGAACTTAGAACATTTGACAGTGAGTCCTTAATGGTAAAGCAAATTAAAAGATTACATTGCAAGTTATTTTGAAACTGTGGTGATGAACAAAATGGACGTACTAACTTCTCGATGTAAAAATACATCTTAGAAGCTGACTATAAATTAATGGAATCCTGCCTTGGATAGAGAAGTGCATATTATAGTTTAAGTTAAGTAGTCCAATGGCAAAAGTATGTCTGCTAATCTTTTTAAAACCTTCATTTAGTGTTTTTTGTAAAAAAAATGCAGATGATGTTACTCTGTGTCTTGGAGATCTTTGACGGAGAGGAGGAAACGGAATTTACGTTTCTAAAAAAAATACTCCCTTTAGAAACTATATTAAAGTGTTCATGTAGTGACCATAGAACTGAGAAGGTTCATCCATTAAACAGCTACATTAGCTCGTAAGAAGTTAGCATCAACATAATGTTTCCACTTATTTAATGTGTACTTTATATGGGACATCGTCAACTATATATTTGAAAATAAATTGATTGGTATTCCATCCTTCTTTGACAGCTTTTACGTAGCATAATTTTTCACTATAAATAATAATTAAAGACTCAGGAATGTCGGACGTTTGACATTACATGTTGCAAGTAAATTTTAAAATGTGTTATGCAATAACATTTTGGAAAAAAATGTACTTTGTTTTCAGATGATACATTTTATTTTCCAATAGTAATGAACAATTTCAGTATATATATATATATATATATATATATATATATATATATATATATATATATATATATATATATATATATATTGCCAATTTTCAACGAATTATATGACGGTTTTTAAGTAAATAATAAGGGAATTGCGATATTATCATCTGAACTGTATTGTTGATAAAGTAAAACTTCAATTTGTGGAAGTGTGATCAGCAGTTTGCGTTGTGCTTAATGTGTGTTTGAAGTTAATACACAAATCTAAAAAAAATAATAGAATTATATTATTTTATTAGTAGAATATGTGAAATCCATACATATATTCTCCGAAAAAATGACAATTCCCAGTATGAATATATAGGGAAACAAACTGTCAGACTTCTGATGTAAATACTTGTTTAAGTAATATTTTGAGTGCTACTGAAAACGAAAAGAGAACTATTTAATTTCGTTATAATTTCTTCAGTATATTTGAAAGTATTTTTGTAAAACAGCCTCCATTCATCTGTATATGTGAAAGTAAGAACATAATATAGTTGTATCACTTGTGTATATTACCAGTAATGCAGCATGTAATATATATTTCAATCATATTTGTGAAGGAATGCATGTTTTTAAGTATAAATGCTAATTAAATAATTTAAGTATAAGGGACGTGTGAACACAACATGTAATAAATAATGTTTGAAGTTTTCGAAATAGTTGCCGGTTAAACAATATTTTTTTCTAGACTAGCTTTTGGTGTGTTTTAACACTGTAAATATTGTTTGCTTTGAAAAATCATATAGTTGAGATCATACATTAAAAGTAAACAAAGTTAGTAAAATGTTATAGTTTTTAAAATTGTTACGGAACACACACAATCAGTTAATTAGATGTTTTAATATTGTGCATACCATATAGTTTGCTATGAATTAACTAATTAACTCTATGCTCTATGGAACCGAAAAGTTCAATGTCTCACTTACGAAATCTTTTCCATTAACCTTTGTCCTTTCCCTACAAGGTCCAGATTTTACTTTGCATTCCTTTTTATCCGATATCCATCTTAATATTATTCTTTCTATGTGTGAGGTATACCAATATATAGCATGATCGTTCTCCGACTGAGTTTTCAGTAAAAAATTTAAAAGTAATTCTACTAACTTCCATTCTCCTGCATAACTAGCCCATACGAGTTTTTCAGACTTAAAGTCATAATAACGTTAGGTAAAGAATATAAATTAGGAAATTTCTCGTTATGAAATTTCCACAATTTTCCTTTTCCGTCATTCATGAGCCAAAATATTTGCATCAGAATTTAATTTTCAAATACTTTCTATCTGCGCTTCAGTTTCAGCTAATACTGTATAAACTTTGAAACAATGCAGTAAAATCCAGTGTCTGTTCTAATAAAATATACTGATTGAGTAACACTAAAAAAAGTGTGCCAATTTAACTCATAAATTACCTTTTCATTAGTCCATATGTAATTATAACACCTTCATCATATTAATAGTATTGTTTTGAAAAAGGTTTCTTGAAAATGTCAGATACAATAATGAACTAATAATGTAATAAGTTTAGGATGTTAATTGTTAAAATTAAGAACATTGATGATCATTGATCAACTTCTGGTATCAATCTGTTCTAATTTTACTAAAATTATACAAGAACACTAACATTATTTTTCATTAAAAGTAAGACTCTTATATATTTAATTGAATTGCATTCGAAAATTTTATACAGGGTGTGACAAAAGTCCGTTACCACTCCTTATAAAATAAAAGCGAGTGTAGATAACTGGAATTGATAATATAGTGATACCTTAGACTGAGGAGGAACCTTTATTTTGTATATCAGGTGGTCGCCCGTCATTATACTGTCCGGTACCTTAAACCTCCTTCAAAAAGTTTAAATAGGAAGGTGATCATGTGATATATGAAAACTGGCTAGAATTTTAAGATGAACTCAATGCATATTATTATTATTATTATTATTATTAATAATAATAATAATAATAATAATAATAATAATAATAATAATAATACATCATACACTTATGTTTAAGCACAACTTATATCACCGTAATAACATAACGGATCTCTCTTGGCTTAACATGTCCTATAATTAACAAAGCTATTGTCCGACTATCTACGCTCTCTATACTCGCTTTCATTTTTAAAAGTGGTGGTGGGACATCTGTCAATTTACCCTGCACGCTATAACAAAACTTCTGCTCAAATGTTAATAATATGTATAAAAACATTCTCAATAAGACATACAATAAATTATCAACATTTATATTAAATATTTACTACAATTTTCACTGCCATTCAACCATAATGTATGTTGAATTTTTCTCAAATTTCAATTGTTTCATACCATTTTCGACTTGAAAGCTAGTGGACAAAAATTTTCCTACCCAGACTTTACTTTGGGATTCATTTAAACATATCTTAATTAATCTAATTACCTTTCTTGGTATTCTAAGTTCTGGAAGAATGTCGTATAATCTTTCCCTTCTAACTGAATAGTACGCCTTTCTAAAATCAATAAATAGTTGATGTACCGGGGTATTGTATTCCCACTTTTTTTGAGCATTTGCCGAATGGTAAATATTTGGTCGATAGTTTATCGATTTCATCTAAATCCGCACTGATAATCTCCAATAATTTCATCTGCGTACGGAGTCAATCTTCTTAATAGAATATTTGAAAGGATTTTATAGAGTGTTGACAGAAGAGAAATGACTCGATAATTATTACAGTCATGTTTGTCTCCTTTCTTGTTAATTGGAACAATGATTGATTCTTTCCACTCTTGTGGCAATTCTTCATTGTTCCAGATAAGGAGAATGAGTTGGCGTATCTTATTCCACAATTTTTCGCCTCCAGCTAAAATTAACTCAGCCGGAATTTTATCTGCACCCGGAGATTTGTGTTTCATTAATTTCTTTATAGCGGTTTCTACTTCTATTCGGTTGGGTTCTGGAATATACGGTTCAGCGGTGTGTATCTCCTTTTCTCCACTCACACTAGTTTTTGGTTGCTTGTTAAGCAAATCATCAAAGAAATCTTTCCATCTATTTAAGATGCTATCCGTATCAGTGAGAACTGTACCGTCAGCTTTCTTTAATATATAAGCACGAGGTTGATAGCCTTTCTTAAATTCGCTGATCCCCTTATACATGTCCCGGATGTTTTTATTTTTACTATTCTCTTCAAGTTCCTTAATTTTTGCTTTCAAAAAATCGCGTTTCTTTGATCTAAAAGTTTTGGAAGTTTACCGCTTGACATCTGCGAAACTTTGTGTAGTTATTTCATTCGGATTTTGTAGCCAGCGTACTTTTGCCTGTTTTCTCTTCTCTGTTTAATGCATTCCTGGTCGAACCATGGTTTGTTCCTACGTATTTCCGCGTGTCCCAATTATTCTTTTGCTGCAATTTGAATGCTATCTCTAATTTCAATCCAGGTATCTTCAACACTAGTGAATTCCGAATCTTCTAAAGCCGAGAATGTATTCGAAACTTCAATCTAGTATTTCTCTCTTACCTCGCTCTCTTCTAATTTCTTTAAATTGAATCTCTCCGTTTTGGGGCAATGAATATTACCTTTATTCAACGAGAATCTCTCTCGCATTATCGCTGCTACCAGGTAGTGATCAGTGCCACAATCAGCCCCTCTAAACGACCAGACATCAATTATGCTAGATTGCCTTCTTCCATCTAGTAAGACGTGATCAATTTGATTATGTTTTTCTCCGTCTGGTGATGTCCAAGTGTATTTATGAACGTCAGGATGTGGGAATTCTGTACTCTTCACGATTAGGTTTTGGATGTTGCAAAGTTCACGAGTCGAACACCGTTGTCATTACTTTCCTTATGCACACTTTCGTTCCCTATAATCGGTTTGAAAATATCCTCTCGTCCTACCTTCGCATTGAAATTCCCTAATAGAATTTTCATATGGTATCGCGAGAGTTGGTCAAATATCCGTTCCACTTCCTCGTAAGAACTGTCTTTTATATCGTCATCTTTATCTTCAGTTGGGGCATGTACATTTAAAACAATAATATCACACCACCGTTCCTTGAGAGCAATAAAAGAACGTCTGTCACTAACAAATTCAACCCGTTTAATTGCTGGTAATATTCGTTTGTGAACGAAAACCCCTGTCCCTAACTGGTGATTTTTATTTCCTTCCCCGTAAAAGAACGTAAAATTTCCGGAATTCACGGATCCATTTCCTTCCCATCTAACTTCCTGAACTCCTACTAGGTCCATCCTGTATTTCTCTAACTCACTTGTTACGGATTATAATAACTTGCCCTATAAAGACTTCTAATATTCTATGTTTCAAATCTCATGTCCATTTTCTTTTGCAGAGGTCGTGCCAAGTTATCAGTCCTTGTCCGAGTCTTTTGTGAATATTTCTGAACAAGTGCTTTTTTTACAGGATGAGGTTGTTAGCCTTACCCAAACCCCCAAGCTGGACATTAATACCTTAATGCACATGTCTTAGATATGTTATGATGTAATTCTCCGCCGAAAAATACATTTAAGATTTCGTGATCAGTAAGATAACGGAAGCGCTGGATTATTCGAAGAAAATATTAAATAGTTGAAAGGAAATGTTGAATAAAATAATAATTAGTTGAAATTTAATCGGTGTCGGGATTTTCCAGTTTTAATTTAATTTTATGTTCAGTTCTTTTTTCTACAGGGTGTCCAATATACAATGCATCTCGGGGTTTGGAATAGTATAATTTTGAACCTGAAGTGATACACGAATAATGGTTATACTAAAAGGAAGCCTTGTCCATGCGTATATTTTTAAACTAGGAAGTAAACATTGATGTACTCTAAGAACCACACAATATTCCCTGATGTAACCGAAGGTGTAAATCATTTTTTTTTTTTTTTTGCAAAACATGTAAATTGACTAATAACTCATACGTGTGGATGTTAATGTTCGTTAATTTTCAGTTTGATTAGTTGGAGTAGCTTGGAAATTATGGAGCAGAAAAAAGAATGTTTTAGTTCCAGCTGCTGATATTTCAGTGCAGCAAAAGGTGTGTTAAGGATCTGTGTACGTTATGAAATTCCTAAAAACAATAAAAAACAAACTTTAAATTTATCGTAATAAAACGTTTACTTACATGCACCCTTCAACAATGCTACTATCAGAAATGAGTTACCAGCTCTACATCTGATGATGAGAGTGTCCCCTGTTTTGATTCAAACAGTGGTTCACTCGTTTCACCAGGTTGGCAGCTACTTTGCGAAAACTAAAAGTGTTAATGTTCTCAATGGTACTGCGAATGTTCGTTTCCAGGTCTTGAATAGTTCGAGATTTGTCCTTGTGTACCTCTTGCTTTAAATAGCCCCATAGAAATGAATAGCAGTGTTGCCGGTTGCATGTAAGCAAAAATTTTATCATGATAATTTCAAAGTTTGTTTTCCATTCTTTTCAGGAATTGCATAATGTAGACAGATTCTTAACACACCTTTTGATGCACTGAAACATCAGCAAAGTTACCAATTCAGAGTGTCTATTTGTGAAAACTACGATTTCCCTAGTTCCCTCTTACAGAGGCCTCTTCCGATTAGTTATCGGTGGAAACGAGAAATTCGTTTTTCTGCTTCATACTTTCGCAAGCTACTTCAAGTAAACAAACTGAAAATTAACGACTGAACATCCATACGTATGAGTTATGAGTTAGTTTACGTGTGTTGAAAAAAATATTTACACCTTCGGATACATCTGGCAACACTGTGTGGTTCCTAGTGTACTTCAATCGTTACTTCTTACATTAAAAATGTATGTATGAACAAGGCTTCAGTTTGGCATAACCATTATTTCTGTATCGCTTCAGTTTCAAAAGTTCTACTATCCCGAACTCTGTGTTGCATTGTATATTGGACACCATGTAGTTTAGATCTATTTCGACGCTGATTGAAACCCATTTCAACATTTTTTGAAATTTTTGTGTTGGTGGGAAATCATTGGAATTGCAAAACATTCCAAATCCTAATTGTTGTTGGAAACAACGTGCTGCTCACTGTTTTTAGAACTAATATTTTATTAGATAATAGCGTTATTATATGTCTGACAATATAATTTAGTTTTTGGAACGAATTCTAAGGTACATTGTGTAATTAGTTAGAACTTTAAAGTCCCTTTTTAGTGCAAGGGCTACTACAGACCTTTAGTCGGGGTAAAGTCAACGACTTACAGTTTAATAGAGATTCCCTCTTTATAAAATATCCACTGGATCGAACACGAGTCTCTCGCGTCAAAGTTGTGTATGCTTTACATACATACATGAGAAACCTCCGAAACGTAAAAATTATGTCTTTCTGTGTATCCAAGCTTCTGTGTACTTCATATATTTCGCGTAGCTGAAACTGTTGCGATGGTTATGAAACACGTTTTGAACTACACTTGTCACAGTAGGCTGTTGTAGGTACTGGTTGAGGTCAGTTTTCACATTTTCCGCATTCCCTACATGGTAATTGCTGGCTATCATTTATTACAACATTCAATGATCGTTGCTATTGTGGTTTCCTTTTTGGCCATCACTTCCCTTCACTAACATTTTGTCATGAATTATGTAGCCCGTCGTCAACTTGGAAAAAGTTTTTCGACTTGCATCTAAGGCGATAGTCCCCTTAGATACCCTTCCACCAACTAACAAAACACCAAAACTTCGATTTATTTAAAACTAAAATGCATTTTAAATTTTGCTTCACACTGCTCGCCCGTTTCAATACAAGCCGCAGATATACTGCATATGACACTACAGGCGATTCCCCAATACGTTACTATCAACAGATGAATTATATAAGCAAGCGGCGTTACAATAACATGTAAATCGTGTATTATTAACTGAAGTTGTGGCTATTCATTTCATAATAACCCCAATGAAATAACATTACTAATTAGCGTTTACTAGAATTCAACAAAAATCGTTAAAACTACATTTTTTAAAAAGAAATCGTTTATGGTGGTATAAAACTTGCTATGATGCGCAGGATACCTAAAAATATAATTTATATATACTTATTCTGACTTATTTTACGTTATATCCTGAAGTTCACGAACTAGAACCTGTAGAAATATCCATGAATCTTTGACTGGCAGCCATGAACTAATGAAATTTTGATAGGCTATCGTATAGCACCCATAATCAATTACCATGGAACTATAACACAGGAGGAGCGTGTTGTTTGATTTACCATTTACTGGGAACATTATCTATGGATTGTAATCTAACTACATCTATTGGCTAATTATTGATTAGAACCGATAAAAACTTTCTCCGTTTGAGATCTACAGACACCTAACGTGTTTATGCTGATTCATCTTTTTCTTTTTTCTTTTTGTAATTTTATGTACTATAATATTATAATTCTGGATAAAGTAATAAATCACCCGTAACTCCATCTTCCTCACTTACTTTATGCTCTCGCCGAGGCCATTATTTGACGAAGCCAGCTATCAATCGACACTAAATAGATCTTTTGAATACGATTGTCTGCTTTCAGACTGAGCAGTTCTTCTTAGATGCGTGGAACTGTTAAATTCATTCTTTACCGAATTAAGCAAACTGGTGTGGAAGGCAAGATTCCAACATTATAGCCTCATTTCTCCCTAATTTGATAGCACTGATAGCCCATCTTTTGCTTATTTTCTTTCAATGTTTATGCCAATTATTTTAATGCCATAAAATGACATACGTTCTATTTGAAAAACTAGAAGTTTCTGTTGGGATGGCAAAACTGCTTGTGTAACAGTACTGTCGTATTATTGGTTACATGTCCCCCTCCCGTAGCTATCAGGTTACTTGTACTCATTATTCATTTTGTGCGTTTCTCCGACATTTATGGGGTATAACTGGGCACAGACTCACCCTGTCACCGCCTGCTATATACATTATACATAGAGGCTAAACAAGTCATTTCCACACCGAGTGACTATCACCAGGATGGTTAGGGATCCACAATTAGTCAGTATACCAACGTTTATAAATATCTAGATGTCACGGTTCGCCTACGTCCCTTGTTAGCTACCGTTTATAGATATTTTAAGTAAGGGTTTGCAAAATCGCATTTATCCAGCCTTGATTTAAAGATTTCAAATTATATTAGAAAAAAGTATATTGCTGATTAAAGTAGTTCTAACGTGGAATATCTTGACTTGCTTGAGTGGATTGGAATTTTGCTTCTCTTTCAGAACCGAGGCTATATGAGATTTGGATCTATAGCTTAACGTGGAGTACGAACTACACGAGCTACTACGGGGAATTGAACCCAAGTATCCTACACACAAGAAGAGTACGCTACCATATAACCACGAAGAACCATGACTATCCTAACTTCAATCATAAAAATATGTTTACAATTTGATTTTAATTAGTTCAACATCCCTCTCCATCACCGACATGAAAAGGGAAAGAAAAAGAAAAGAAAGAGAAAAAGAAAAAGAAAGAAAGAAAGCCTATAATAAAAGAGTAGGGAAAGCCCTGTATTGTGCAAATAAGATGCATGGAGTAAGTCGTGAGTGGGAACCCTTCACCCCTAGTGGGGGAATATTCATGAAGCTATCAGGTTATGTCTAATTATATAGGAATATATAATTCATTTCTTACTTTCGAAGATATAAGGTTCAATCAAAATGAGAAGACTTTTATATCGGACCTCCGAAGAAAAAATAAAATAAATATATGACAGTGTTTATTATATATAGAATTCCCAGTCAAGACCCCCTTCTCAGTTTTATTAAAAAAATAAAAAGAAGTAAAGAAGAGAAGAGAAAGATCGGATAGAAAGAAATAAAAGAGGGAGAGTGTTACTGGATATTTTTGAAAATGTGGTAAAGGAAAGTGAATAATTATCGAACTGGGATTATTTCCAAGAGCTATTGGGTGAATATTTGGTATTAAGGTGATCAAAGGTAGACACATGTCAACCCATACCCCCAGACCTAGATCCATTTAACCCCAACTACCGAATTATCCCAATGTAGCTCTGAGATAGATGAGAAAGTTTAATTTAAAAGTTTATTCAATATTTCCGAAAGTTCTTGACTAGTATCCAGCACTTGAAGTATAAATGATGAAGTTAACGCCACGTTAGAATTGACCACAGAGAAGAACAAAAAAAAAGAAAGAAAAGAAAAGAAAATCAAAGAAAAGACATGTTTGCCGAAGATTTTGACTTTCAAAGCTCTCCCACGATGATCATTCGTTCAGGCTATTTCCGTCCTTTTTGCTTCCTTTATAGAGGCAACTTAAATTGAGTTAGTATTGACTTTTCAACGACTTTAATTGTCAAGTACCATTAATTACAGTAAGTCACACATATATGTCAAAAGAATTGGTACACTTAATACTAAACCTACATTTCGCTCACACACACATTCATACAAGACAATGTATACTTCAGGTTGCATTTAGTTGAATTAAACTAACATAACTACATTTCTATAGACATTTATTACATTCCAAGAAAACGTAATTTGACAGAACAGGGAAAATTTCCATACATGAAAAGAAAAATAATAATAGTTATAATAATATGGTTTATAGACATGCATAGAAATTTGTTACTTTTCAACAATACCGAATAACACATTTCTCTTTGCAGATACATTAAGAGTTGGACTACGTTACAAAACAAAAAAAAATCGACAGAACGAAAGACGAAGAAAAATATCAAAGGTCAACATTGAACATATTTAAGATTCAGTACAAAGAATACATATCAATGTGAAAGAAGAAAGGAAAAGAAAAAAATATAATTGGTTAATTATTTGAGAAAAAAACCTTAGTAGCATTTTTATTGAGTCTCTATCCCAAGAGGGGAAATTTCGACAATTTTATAAGTCCTCTTCTCATGTCGATAATAACTCCTTTATCAACTCTCTTTATGCACTACGATTGGCGTCCATGAGAGTAGTTAGTCGTTTGTCTTAACTACAGACAAAAAAATAGTTGCTTCACATTATACATATTTTTCATTTCGTCACTTGACGCACTTGGTATGAAAAATCAACATTTCTTGAGATTTAAAAAATATCGAATCCAGTCCCAAACATTGGGAACGAATTTCCATTCTACTATACGATATCTCAATGGAGCTAGGTCTCTGGACCTATCCTAGGTCCTGTATTTACATTACGAAATTATTAATCAAATTCAGTTCAAATTAAGATAACTGAATTTTATTTCTGGTTCATATCGTGGAGTCAAGAGATTCGAGTCGCTGAACTGGCGAATGACAAATAGTGATGTTTCCGGTCGTAGGGGAAGGATTTGGGGCACACTGCTTCATAATTCACTGATTTCGTTGTGGTTTCACAAAATAACTTTAGGTACAGATTAGGGTTGTTTTACGACCTGTTACTTGTTCTATTTACATGCAATATTTAACATAGTAGTAAAAAATGTAATAGTTACGAACATTAATAACAAATCCGTAAGGTGTTATTTATTACAAGTTACGCGTTAATACTCTACAAACACAAATAGTTGGTCAGTATCGGGTGTCAAAAATCTATGGCAACCTAAAACAACCAGGGTAAATACCGAGCCCTTTACACACTTATTCGCTCATAAATATATATATTCATATTACTCGATATAATAAATTTTATTCTAATATCAATCTCAGTATTTCGTCGACACTTAATTTTCTACATAACCTATTCATATTTAATAAGTATTCACATTTTCTTTGCTCAAAACAAAACATAAAAAAAACTGACTAACAAAAATTCTTTTCTTTTAATAAGGTTGCAACATTGAAATGTATATATAAACCCGATAATCGACAAAGATTCAATTTACTAAGATCCGCGTATAAAGAAATGGTTGGTATTATTTAATAAGTCAACGCAAGAAGTGGAGATACAGCAAGTAGAACAGGCACGTAACTTTTCAAACTATGTAAGCATACATATATAAATGTATATACAGAGAAAGAAAGAAAAAATCAAGATTATTTGAAATTAGTGGACCCAAACCACTAATACATACACACCATATAACCAATCAATAGGAAGAAACCAGAAGTCAGTAATCAATTGGTATAGTTTGTACGATCGATGAATAATAATCAAGTTTCTGGGAATCTAAAATCATAGTGTACCCTCTCGTCAGTCCCTCCCATGGTGGGTTGAGTATCGTGAAAAATGGTCCTGAGTTGTTCTGTAATACCTCCACGAACTGTATCCCTCGATGTCTCACGAGGAAGGTCCATAAACCGTGAGAGTTGAATTCTGAAGAAAATTAGTGACAAGATTCAGTTCGAGCTGCTAAGTAACGTAGTAATAGTCACTCGATGCACAAATGCTTCGTTGAGCTGCTACACCGCCGCCATCTTGAAATCCTGTAGGCAATGTCCAAAAATACCCTTTTAGCACAAAAATGAAAAAGCTTTTGATAGATATGACTTCAGTATTGTAAACCAAGGTAGATCATCTATATGTGGGAGTACTTCGAGTGCATGATCGCCACCTTGAAAAGGGCCATATTGAATCGCAGTCAAAAATGATAAATGGCAAGAGGGTCATGTGGGGTAGCAAATAGCACTGGAATTTACTCCTGAATACATTTCCGTAACCAATGTTTACATATCTGTTTTCACTTCAGAGTTAATAACTCTCTCGCTCACAGGAACATATAAAAACTGAGCAAGTAAAATTTGTGTTATGAAATGCGGTCGTGCGAACACTTGTATGATTTTAACTCATGCAGTAGTAGTCACTTGATCTACAATAGTCACTATACCAATCAGATCTTGAGACTAGTGGGAGATATCGTTAATTAAATTGAAATTTCTGAAGTGAAAAATGGAATAGCAGCACTGTAACAAATTATACCTATTTCAAAGTGCGGTATGAGTTTGTGTGTGTTGTGATTATGCATATCATTTAAATTCTGTAATATAAGTTAGGTGGAACGGCACATATGCTTTTACAAGAATCTGTCTTGAAGCTATTAGAAAATTAATAGAAAATATTAGAAAAATAATGTAAACTATGGCACATAAGCTAATATTAACATACTAACCTTTTGCTCTTCAGTTGTGATGATATAAATCCAAAACGTATTGATTAGCACACAGCATCATGGAGCAGTGCAAACACTTAACAAATGCACTTTCGTCACAATCTTCCTGACCACATACACTATTTTCTACTAGTCTTCAGAACATTTGTAAATGAACCAACTATTGCTCCTGTTACGTACTCACATTTCTGCCATGCATATGCAAGCATGTCCTCTAGGACTGGCGCACAAAATTGACCTCCCTAACTAAAACTTTTGATGAAATCCCAAAATATGTTAGCACTAACGCTATTGCTTAGTGTATTTAAATTACTATTATATTAGTGTATTTATATTAGTGTAATGTTAGTACACACTAACGATTGCCATTAACTCCATGTTCTACGTCAATTTTAATGTAATTTGATATTTCTGAAGTTGGAACCCCCGCCAAAAAGCTTCAATAACTCGTAAACTCTGATATCACTAACCCTAGTGCTTAATGCGTTTTAGTGCACTAATGATGCACTAACGATGGGATAAGTTTGGTGAAAATGTGTCTGCATAAAGATGGGTGGGGGCGAACCTCATTTGAAGACATCCACCCTATCTAAAATCTTCAATATCTCCTAAACTCTGGTACCACTAACGTTAGTGGTTAGTGCAGTAACGTGCACTAACGATGCACTAACGTTATGCTTCATTTGTTGTAATTTGGCAGAGGGGGCAACTTCAGACACGTAGCATAGAAAGAAATTCAGTTCTATGTATACACGTGCCTGAAGTTAGCCCCCACTTCTCCGAAATTACACCAAACGTCGCACATCGTTAGTGTATCGTTAGTACACTAAGCACTAACGTTAGTCCTATCAGAGTTTACGAGTTATTGAAAATGTTTGGTGGGTGCCAACTTCAGAAATATCAAATTCCATACAAATTTACATAGAAACGTGGGACTAACGACAATAGCTAAACTAACGTGCCCTTAAACGCGCTATTCTAACATTAGTGCTATCATATTTTGGGATTTATTGAATATTTTGGTGGGGGAACAAACTCAGAAATATCAAAATCTGTACAAATTGACGTAGAAACATGCGGTTAATGGCAATCGTTAGTGCATCGTTAGTAGGGGAGAGGTGGGTAATGGCGATCACCTAAGAAAAATGGGTTATTACGTAGTTTTATTTGCAAAATATATTGAAACAAATTTGTAAATACGTACTCCAATCCTTCTACAATAAAAAGAGAATCATTATTTCAGTTCGGGAACACAATGGAGAAATCTCAAATTGCTACTTTGGTCGCCATTCCCATCACATGATGTAAATGGAAATCATAGTACACTCCGCATCAAAAAAATTGCGACAGCTAACGGCGTGCAGCTAGCCACCCAATATACACCTTCTTATCCCATAATATTGTCTGCTAAAGGGACCCCCTCTCTCTCCTCCTTTCGTCTCTCCCATACTAAAATTAGCTAACAACATTAACGCAATTCTAATTTCAAACTACACATATATTCGTATCGATAAAATGAAATAGCAAAACCGAGACGAAACAAGATGCATAACTTAATTTAAGGAGAAACTGAAACACAATGAAAAATTGAAACCAATGAATGTCTATTACACAGAAGTTCAGAAATGAGGCAGAGAGACACAGAGAGAGAGCGAGAGAGAGAGAAGACTAGAGAAGAAGAAAAAGGAAAGGGAGAACAGAAAATAATGTGGAATTTTAAGCTTAGTAAGAAAAGAACCTAACATTGTAAAGTTCCGTTACCAGAAATCCAACTGTAATATAGTGTCAAAAGATTAACGCAATGCTTTGTCTCCGCGTGGTTTGGTTGTAAATTCGGTAGTGCTCATTGGACGTACTGATGCAAACTACATTCTAATAAACCCAGTAGGTAGCGCAGGTCATATCTTCCACTCCAGACCTGTAATGCAAAATTAACAAAAAAGAGAAAGAAACGAAAAGAAAAAGGAAGAAAGAAAGAAAGATAAAATTGAATGAGTGCTATTTTACTGGTAAATTTTTATCGGAAATATATTATATTAAAAGTCCAGACCGTATCATACTGAAAAGTTACAAATGTTCAAATGAAAAATTGGATATTCCTTATAGATGTAGCAGACCTTTCATGTTTCAAATTTCAACGTGAATAAATCACTTTGAATTATAAGATGAGTAGGGGATAAATGTATGTTCTGGCGCACTTTCACCCCCACCCCTCAATAACATAGCGCACCCCTGCTTCCAAATATCTTCTAATCTACCCCGTAATAATTTTTAACACTTCCTATCCCCCCAAATAACTTCTATCACATCTCAAATAACTTCTATCTTACTCATAACTTCTAATGCATTCTATCACTAAATCTAGTTACAAAAAATCATTACATCTGGTTATAACCGGTTTTGACTTCAAAAATCATTAAATCTGGATATAAAAAATCATTAAAACTGGTTACAAAAAATCACTAAATCTAGTTACAAAAACAAAAAATCACTAAATCTGGTTAGAAAAATCTGGTTATAACCGGTTTTGACTTCAAAAATCCCTAAATCTAGTTATAAAAAATCACTAAATCTAGTAAAATAAAATTACAAAACACTTTTATGATTTTACCATAAAAGTTAACTAAATTCTACATAATTACATAATAGTTACAAATTAGTATATTGATAGTTACAAATTAGGATATTGATAGTGAAATCTTCTGCTAACTTCATTCTCTATTGAAAATAATGATTTCTTAAACTCAGTCCATTGATCGTAGTTCAAACTGAATAAACATCCATTGATTTCAAATACTACTTGCGTTTGATCTTGTACATCTTTCACAATCACATTGAATGAATTAGTAAGATTAAATTTCTTCTGAGGATCCATACTAACAGCTCACTTTTTTATAAGATTGTTTTTATTTGCATCAATTTTGTTACATACAGAACTCAACAGTTGGATAATTATCTTTTAAACCAGTATATTTGATTTTTAATCCATCTTTAACAATTTGATCAATCATCTTATCTGTTAAGTTTTTTATAAATCTAGCTGGAAGAAAGAACTTAAACTCTTCACATGCAACTAAAATGCTTTTTCCAAATTTAGTTTTAATCTTTTCCATTTTCTCAATCTTATATTCTGTATCTAATTCTAATTCTCTTAATCCAATAACCGGTTTTTGTTCAAGACTTTCAAGCTTGTTTAAAAAATCAATGTGTTTTGCCATATTTATTATATAGAATTTTTTCTAATAGTCACGAATTTCATTAAGTATATCATTGATTCTGTTAACAATATCTCTTACATTTTCATCTGTTAATTCACCATTCATAAGCTTATTTACATTAAGCTCATCTTTAAACAGCCCAATTCGATTCACCATATTTTTATAATATTCTTTCTTTGAAGCTATATTAAACCGTGTTGATAGACCAGTGATAACAGCAGAAGCCGAAGCAAATGCAGTTGTAATAATTGAATACACTGTAACAGGAATAAATACATTGATGAACCCTGTAGAAGCTGATAATAGAATTGATAACGTAATGAGTAGTATAAACACATTTTATTCTCTTGAACTTCCTTTTGTTTTTCATTAATAACTTCTCAAGTTTTAATATAGTATCTTCAATTAACACACTTATATTCTCACGTGGAATGTTATCTGGAATAGTCATTTTATTAAATAAGTTTTTATATCAAAAAAAAACTTACAAACTAAACAAATCTAATAAACATATAATTGATTTATATCTTCTCAATTATTTTTTCTTTCTCAACATCATACTCTAAATTTTTCTTAAAAATCATAACAACATAGCAAATTGTTTTATCTGGTACATCGCTTTCAAAATTAACAGTTAATTTCAAATTGGATCTATCATTTACAGTTACTGATTTATGCTTGCTTGTGTTAATTACGAACATCGGCCTATTTTCTAAAAATTCTTTAGGATAATAAAACATCTCAGTATTTCCAATTATAGCTCGCTTATATACCGTATAGATTTCATAAACTTTCAAATACTTATGTTTTGCAAAATCTAAGTTTAAAGATTCCAATGGGAAAGATTCATTTCTAGAATTACGAAAATGGATATTCTGAACTTTAAAATGATCAAAATAGCTTGAATCTTTTTCTTGATTATCATTTCTATCAGTTTGGAAAAAGGCAATCACGAAATTAGGCATATCAAATTCACTTGAGTTAAATTGTGTGGTTAAATCGAATTCTAAATATTTGCCACTAACTGATTTCTGTAAACATTGATATGTGTTGAATGAAATAGGAATCTTACCTTCTTTTAACATATTAGATCCTAACAAGATGGGATAGTTAGGTTCGTAATTAACAATAGGCATTCTTAACTCCATATTTGTAATCTTAACTTTACCTGGATGCCGTTGATTGTCTTCATATGTTCCATCCTGCTTTTTTTGTTTTACAAATAGCAAATGCATTATCATCAGAACCACTTCTTTTAAATATTTGGTCTAGGAATTAATTCGTGCGGGTGGACAAGAGATGGCGCAACGAACGGAGCGTCCCACAGTTCCGAGTATTCACACATGTGTTGCAAACCCCTGTCATCGCGTATCGTTCGTAGTATAGGGCAGTGGATTAAAGCGTCAACAACACCAGTTTGTAGTTAAGTGAACATGGCGCAATTTGTGCCTGATAAAGTGTTTTTGCGGGGTGTCCTGCTGCATTACTTTAACATGCAGAAAAGTGCGACTGAAAGTCATCGTATTTTGGTGGAAGTGTATGGTGACCATGCTCTAGCTGAGCGAACGTGTCAGAAGTGGTTTGCACGGTTTAGAAGTGGTGATTTCGGCTTGGCAGACCAAGAGCGAGCTGGACAGCCAAAAAAATTTCAAGACGAAGAATTGACAGCATTGCTCGAGCAGGATTCGTGTCAAACGCAGGAACAACTTGCAGCAGCATTAGGCGTTGATCAAACAACAGTCTCCAAACGTTTGAAAGCCATGGAAATGATTCAAAAGATGTCACATTGGATTCCACATGAATTGAAAGACAGAGACGTTGAAAGACGAAAAACCATTTGCGAATTGCTGCTTCAACGACAGAGCAAAAAGGGGTTTCTGCTTCGAATTATTACGGGTGATGAGAAGTGGATCCATTGCGAGAACCCTAAACGAAAAAAGGCCTGGGTGAAACCAGGTGAACCAGGTCCATCACAACCAAAACGAGATATTCACTGTGCAAAGGTTATGCTGTGCATATGGTGGGATATGAAAGGTGTGGTGTACTATGAGCTGCTGCAACCGGATGAAACTATGAATGGAGAACGTTATCGACGACAATTAATGCGTTTGAAGCAAGCTCTGGCCAGCACACGATCAGAATGGGAGAACAGACATGATAAACTTATTGTTCAACATGATAACGCTCGCCCACATGTCGCAAAACCGGTCAAAACCTATTTAGAAAATGTCAGATGGGAAGTTTTACCCCACCCGCCGTATTCACCAGACGTTGCTCTTTCGGACTACTACTTGTTCGATTGCATGAACAACGATTTGATTGGACAGCGGTTTACTTTTTCAGAAGATATCGAAACATGGGTCTCTGACTGGATCGCTTCCAAGGATGAGGACTTCTTTCGCCACGGAATCCGTACATTGCCTGACAGATGGGCGAAAGTGGTGGCTAGCGATGGACAATATTTTTCTTAAGGTATGTATGTATTTTGTGTTTGTACTACATCTTCAATGTGTGCGTACCAACCGCACGAATTAATTCCTAGACCAAATATATATTTTAATCCACCTTTCCACATAATATCTTTATAATCAGAACAAAAGCCTGGTAAAAGTCTTAGCAAAAACACTATTTCTTCATCTGTTCTTGCCCACGTAATTCCTTCCCATCCACATTCATCATAGTGATTTGCCTCTGGGTTTGAAATCGTACATGTGTTTACAGCTGTTGAAGTTAAACCAGGATAATCTATAATATCTAATATCTGTCCATGCTTACTAACTTGAATTTGAGAAAACAAATATGGGAAGAAATTATTAATAAGTCTAATATTTTGACCAGCAGTATATTCTCCATCAGCGTCCCTACCTCTAATTTCAAAAGTTACATAAATATCAGCATAATAAGGATGTATGAAGCCATCACCCACGTCAATATCAAATTCAATAGACCTGTTTGGCTTATTTAAATTCTCGATTGTTTTTTGATTAGGTTTAAAGGATTGTAATTCATATGATTCTATCTTATCCATATTTATTATAAAAAAAATTGTAATCGTTTTATGAATTAAGCTCATAAAATAAACCCATAAAACTTAAATATAACTTCTCCAAATATCCTTGTTCCTATTCACCTGACTAATAATTTCTAAAAAAAACTATACCCATCTATAAACATTTTTAACACTGTAATGCATATATGTCCACAAATTACCTCGTTAAAATGTTGTATACGGCTGCTATTGTACTCTATATTATGACCAAGATATTTTACGTGTATTTTTAGTGGTTTACCTCCAAATGAATCAAACACATACTTTCTATTTCCTTTTTTCCAATAACAAATCCAATGCGTTATTATATTTTTAGACGTATCAAAATTAACAATACCACACTCATTCTTCCTTGGTTGTTTAGGCAATTCATCACTCATAAATACACCTCTAAAGTTTCTTATCTTAAGTTTTTTAACAAGTTGTATTAGGTCTAAATTACTTAAAGGTTTAATTTCTCCTTTTTCTTTACTGTTTTGGAGTTTACGTTTTTTGAAAGCTTACCACCTTGTTTTTCTTCCATTGCTAAGTTATGTCGATTTTGTTCCTCTAATTCCATTTTATTCTTTTTTGCATCATCTACAGTCTTAGCAATAGCAGCCGCACCTCCAGCAACAGAACCTAGAGCACCTATTAAAGCTAAAATCGTTGGAATAGTAAATATAAAACCACCATAATGAACTTTATTATCATTTGCCTTCATTTCTTTGTTTATTTTCTTAAGTTGTGGTATAGAAAGAGATAGAGACATACATTGTCCTTTACTTAGTTTTGCTTCTTTTTGTTTGAGTTGTTTGTTAGTTAAAATGTGATCTATATTTAATTGTTTAAGTTCCTGATTAGGAATCGTAAATGTAAAACCTTTTAACTGCATATTTATTATATAATTAAAAGCTTTTTATGAAAAATTTCCATAAAAAAGTACATATAAACCTAAATCTAAAAAATACTTATAAACCTAAACCAAATCTTACTTTCATTACTTATAAACCTAAACCAAATCTTACTTTTGTATTCATCACTAAAGCAGTTTCAAGAGCAGGTAGTTTTTCAGTTATTAAATTAGCATCTTTATCAAAAACTCTTTCCCAAGCTTTATTTTCTAATTCCTTATCTGCAATATGTCTTGATTCTGTATCTTTATTATCCCTATAGTATATATCATGTTCTTTACAAGCCTCATCTAATGGATTAATACCTTTATCACCTCTTTCTAATCTTTCTTGAAGTTTTGTACCCGGACCACAATATTGAAATCCTGGAATATGCAACTCAAATGGAAGTTTATTAATCAAATCATTTACTAATCCTTTTCCATACTTTTCACTATTCCAAAATTTTGGTGGCAGCGTATTCAATATCTTTATCAAATAACCTATACCTTTTGGATCATTAGGAATAAATTGTATGAGTTTAGAATTAATCATATCCATAATACCTACTTTCTCATTATAAAAGTTATGATTTCCAGATTTTTCTTCCCCATCAATAACAATCAAGCGATCAATCAGTTTTCTCACATCATCCATCCATATGTATTCTTTTGATAATTCGTTATATACGTTTATTCCTTCTCCAGATTTTGGTGTCTTTTTTGAAGGTGTTGTTGGTTTTATATATTCATCCCAAATAGGTTTGATAATTTCTTTATATTTTTTACCTTTACTAGATTTTTGTTTTCTTGTACTTGGATCATTATTATGAAATGCAACACTAGAATCAATTACTATTTGTTTATATTTTTCTAGATCATCATCATTATAATTTGTTGGATTATGTTTTGTCAATAATTCCCATAAACCTTCTGTTTCTGTATAATGTGGATTATTAATAACTAAATCGTCACCATGAATTTTAACTTCTGCATTTCCTATCATATGTATAATTTTCCCATCTTCATCGTATGGTTGTATTCCAAAACTTTTATCATCTCTAGTTGCATAATATCTTGAGGCAATCTTACCAAAATGAGTTGTTGCTAAAGATTCTATTCCTTCTACTTTATATTTAATTTGTTTTTTCATGTGTTTTATTTCTTCTGTTATAGGCGTATATCTTTCATTTATAGGACTATAATACATAGGTGGTGTTTATAATAAGCTTGAATCCACTCTCGCACTTTTATACACAACTGGAACTAACTCTTGAATTAGATTTTTATTTTCTTCAGCTACTTTTGATATATCTTGCCCTAAATCTTTAATTGCATCAATAACAGGCTGATCTTGTTCTTTAAATTTTTCATACTTACTTCGATTACTTTGTTTAATTTCCTTAAATATTTTAATAAGTTCTTCTTTTAACTTAATATACTTCTTAGCTTTATTAACATCCATTTATTATATAAAGAAAAATAAAAACATAACATAACATAACATATCATAACATAACATATACGTTCACCTACATTCATATACGTTTAGTTTACACTTTTAGAAATTCTTTAATTTTATTTCTATATTTACCATTATTCACCTTCCTAGTCATATCTATTGTTAAGAAATCATGTTCTTCACTCCAACACTTGCTATATAATAGTTGTAATTTTTCAAACGACATATCAGATGCAACAAATTCATCATATATATATGTTTTAAATTTACATTGTCCTGTCTAAATATACAAATAAAGTTTAAGTTGTCCCTTATTAATTGTTTTGGTACTTTAGAATATGTTTGTCCAAGATAGAAACAGTTCAAACCCTTATGACGACCTCGAGTAAAATATTCTCTAACGTGATTTTGTTCTTCTAATGTGAAATCATCAAATACTACCACAGAATAGTCCTCACATTCATCTAATGGAATAATCTCTTCATTGTTTCCTTTTATTATTGCTATTGTGTCTTTAATATTACGTTCTATATCTCGAAAAAGTTGTATTAAGTGTTGGTAGGTTGATTTAGACTTTTAGAATAGATATAAACATTTGCTTATTTAACCATTTAGGTGCCAACAAAATATTATCAATCATTAACGTTGTTTTACCACAACCACTAGGCCCAACTATTAAACATCTTATATCATCAGGTAACAACTCACCATTCCTCTTCCTTTTCGCTGTTTCTTCTGTTAACCTTACTTTAATATCCCAATTATCCATATTAGTTTTTTATTATATAATAAATGCAGGTATTTAATTTAAATGGTTATTCATCTGTATTAAACATGTCATTGCATTACCCATTTGAAAACGATTTAGAAGTAGTTGTTGCAGGATTTTATACAACATACTTAACTCCAAACATTACAGAAAAAAATTATAAATTAACGTTTTGTAACTTTCCTGGCTATTCTAATATTGCAAAACAACTTATAGTTCAACCTGGTCAATATAATTTAAAAGAGTTAGAAGAATATATTAAATCAAATCTTCCATACACTGGTGATACTTTTAAAAATATTAAATTTACTGAGGACAGAGAGAAAAATAGAGTTAAAATATTTAGCGGACCGTGTAATATAACCTTAGACACCATTAACACTGTATTAGGTTTTAGTGATAAAAACTTGACTAGAAACACAGAACATGTTGGAGATAAGGTGCCAAGGTTTCATCCGTTTGATACTATAAATATTCACTGTGATTTAGCATAAGGTATGATTTTAAAACATAATGACACAACACACAACGAAACAGACTTAATTGCAACATTTGGAACAAATGCAGAGTTTAGAGAACCAATTATATATGAACCTAATGAAAAAATATTTTTCCCAATACATCACAATAAATTTAATAATTTCAAAGTTTCAATTAAAGATGAGAATGGTGATTTGATTGATTTTGGTGGAGCTCGTATAACTGTTTTACTTGCTGTTAAATAATTTGAATTGTTATATAATAAATATGGACATCTTTGGTAATACTAAAAGGAGGACTACAAACCTCAATCATGTAAGTGAAGTTTTTACATCAAATAATATAACATGGGTTGATTTCAAAAACAAAAGACTTGTTAATGTAGGTGATGCAATTGACCAACAAGATGTAGTAACTTTACAACAGCTAGATTTAATAAATAGTAATGTTAATAGTCAATTGGAAGGTGACAGAAACAAATTTGAAGATGTATTAAAAACATTACAAGACACATATATAAAGAAAGATGATTTTCAAAAGATTAGGATGGATACTACTAAATTGATTATGCAGAAAGAAACTACACCCCTAATATGTCGATTGAGAGTTAAAAATGATAAGGGACTAATCTTTAAAATATTTAATCTTTCTAATTTTTACAAATTCCTCTATAATGGGAAAATAATGCACATGGAATTAAGTTTGGATAAATACTTTCTAGAGATATATTTAGGTGACACTTTGATTGAAAATTTACTTGTAAACATTAAAAAGGGTGATATAATTACGTTTCAAGCAAATAAGAATTCAGCTATGGAAGAAGGGCAACCATTGTTTGTTATAATGTACATAGAAAGAAAGCTTTCATAAAACCATTTGCTATATTCAATCTATATAACAACATTCTAATTCAATCTATATAACAACATTTTAATTCATCTATATAACAACATTTTAATTCAATTTATATAACAACATTCTAGATTGAATTATACAGATGAATTATGAATTGTTATATAGATTGAATTATTGTTTGAATTATAGACTAAGTTATAGAATGTTATATTGATTAAATTAAATAGATGAACAGTGTTTGAATTGTAGAAGTTATTATATAGATTGATTATAGATTGAAGTTCATGATCAATTATAGTATTAATCAACAAATACCAACAACAGCATTAATTATAGTATTAATCAACAATAGCATTAATTATAGTATTAATCATCAAATACCGACATCCGTTAATTATAGTATTAATCATCAAATATCGACACCCATTAATTATAGTATTAATCATCAAATATCGACACCCGTTAATTATAGTATTAATAATCAAATATCGACAACAGCATCAAACAAACATATGCTTGAATTATAGTTTGAATTAGGCCGATCTTTAGAATGATGTTGTTAGTTGATATAGTGTTTGTATTATAGATTGAGGTTAATAATTTTCCATATAATAAATAGTATGATGTATTGTGTTAAATGTAAGAAATCAACAGATACAAAAATAGATAACAGAATAGAACAAACAAAGAATGGAAGATATATTAAGAAAGGTATATGTGTTGTATGTGGTACTAATAAATCCCAATTCATCAAAAAGCCCGATTGACTATATGAAGGTGAAGGTATTAGAGAAGACATTATAGAAGAAATTCATAAACCATCTAGAAGAAATTATCCTAGGTTAAGTGTTATTGTTAAAGGTATTGATGATCTTTGGCAAGCTGATCTTGTAGAAATGGATAGTGGTGTGTTAAAAGGTATTTCCAAAATCAATAAAGGGTATAAGTATTTGCTAACGATTATAGATGTGTTTTCAAAATATGCATTTGCTGTTCCTGTTAAAGATAAGAGTGGTAAGAATGTAACAGAAGCATTTGAATCAGTGTTAAAAGTAAGAAAACCTAATAATTTACAAACAGATCAAGGGAAAGAGTTTTACAATAAAGAATTTGAAGATTTGATGAGAAAAAACAATATCAATCATTACTCAACATATAGTGGTAAAAAAAGCTTCTGTTGTTAAAAGATTTAACAAAACACTTAAATAAAATATGTGGAAGAAATTTACTGTTCAAGGTAATTATAAGTGGTTAAAAATATTGCAAGGTTTGGTTGATGAATATAATAACAAAGTACATAGAACAATTGGTGTGAAACCTGTAGAAGTGAATAAGAATAATGAGCATGTGATATTGAAAAAAGTGTATAAGAAAGAATATGAGCCTGTTAAGTTAAAGTATAAGATTGGTGATTATGTTCGTATAAGTAAAATTAAAGGTTTGTTTGAAAAAGGTTATACACCAAATTGGTCAGCAGAAGTGTTTGTTATTAATGAGGTTATACCATCTAATCCACCAACATATAAAATTAAAGATTTAAACAATGAAGAAGTTAGAGGAAGATTTTATGAACCAGAATTATTGAAAACTAAATATAAGGATGAGTATTTGGTTGAAAAATTATTGAGAAAGAAAGGTAATAAAGTGTTTGTTAAATGGTTAGGGTTTGATGATTCACATAATAGTTGGATAGATAAAAATAATTTAATATTATAAATGTTATATTTTATGGTTTAATAATTGCATAATAATTAAATAAATAAAAGTAATATAATATTATAAATGTTATAATTATAATATAATAATTCACATAATAATTAAATAATATACTATTATAAATGTTATATTTTATGGTTTAATAATTCACATAATAGTTTGATAAGATAAGGAAAATGTTGTACTGTAAATTTAATGTGTTTAACTTTTATGAGTATTTTCATAAAAGATAATAAAGTGTTTATTAAATGGTTAGGGTTTAATAATTTGCATAATAATTAAATAAATAAAAGTAATATAATATTATAAATGTTATTTCATAAAAGGTAAATAGGATAAGAAGGTGAATGATAATTATGATGATGAGTGAGTTTATGAAAACGATTCAGTTTTTATCATATTAATAATGACTTTGATGGGGTGATCCCATAAAAGCCCTATACAAACACAACACACTAATATATGTAGACAATGGCAGGAGTGTACAAGTATTAGAATTTGTGCTAGGAAAAATAAGTATGCTAATGTTGGTATATGTAACATGAAAAAAATATTATGAAAATGAACTAAAAAAATTGGTGAATATAAAAAAAAACGATACAGTATTTTTTCATATAAGATGAGTATAAATAATGTTAATTTTACTGGTGAGGAGATGGAGATGTCGATTACAAAACTAAAACTAATATGTAAAGTCAAGAAAATCCGTAACTATAGTTCTTTAAATAAGAGTGAATTAATCAAAGAATGGAACAATATCAAAACGAACCAGATGAATTGAAAGTTATATACACAATGAAAGTTGATGAACTAAAAAAACATTGTAAAAGGAAAGGAATAAAGGGTTATTCAAGATTAAGAAAGGCTGAACTTATTGACCGTATTAAAAATATGAAGATGAACAAAACAAAGCACAAATTAGAAACATATTTCCATTTAAACAAGATGTTTTTGAAGAATCGAAACCACAGCGAATACCAATTAAAGTAGAAACAAAGGAAACAGCAATACAGAAACGATTACAAACTATCACAATTGAAAACATAGGAGGATATAAAGATCCGGTGAAGTTTTTAAATATAAGTGGGAAAGTAGTTATTAACAAAATCAAGGAAGAATTAAAGCACCACCCATTAAAAGTCAACCTTGTATTCATTTGTGATTATATTAAAGATAAAGAAGTACAAGAACATAATTTTAAAACTATGAATAAAAGAATATTACAATCAACTGACCTAGATGAATATATAACTCACGCAAATCAAAAACTTTGTAGAGAGATGGAGGAATTTCAAGGTAGAGGATCAGGATGGACATTACATCAAATTAAACATTTAGAAATCTGACTAAATAAGTATGTACCATTGAGAGCTTCTTCCTATATTGACCTTCCTAAACCAATTAAAGATAAGAAAGCAGTAATTAATGTTCAAAATAAAGATAATAAATGTTTCTTATATTCTATTGCAAGTTATTTAAAACCAGCAGAAAAAGATCCTCAACGACCTTCACATTATACAGAAATTGTGGATGAATTACAAAAGAAATATTGTAATAGTATTGAATTTCCCGTACAGTTAAAAGATATAGTAAAGTTTGAAAAGAGAAGTAACATATCCATTAACGTGTATAGCTATGATGATGAATATAATATATACCCACTTCAAATCACAAAAGATAAGCAGGACAAACACGTTAATTTATTATATGTAAAGGATGAAAATAACGATCATTTTTGTTGGATAAAGGATTTATCGAGATTAATAAGAAGTCAAGTAACAAAACATACTGAAAAACTATACTTCTGTGATAGGTGTTTAACAAGACGTTTTGGAAATAAGATGCAATTACAAGAACATAAGCTATATTGTAGGGAGCATGAATCTGTTAGAATAGAACTTCCAAAACCATATGACAATCAAATACAGTTCCAAAATTATAATAGATCATTGAGAGTACCATTTGCAATATATGCCGATTTTGAATGTTTGTTATGTAAAATGGAAGTAGAGCATAATTGTTCTAAAACTGGGAAGTATCAAAAGCATTTACCAATGAGTTTCTGTTGTTACATCAAATATTCAAATGGTGTGTATAAAAGTCCTGTTAGTTATATTGGTTTAGATGCTGCAAAGATGTTTGTGAAGAAGTTAAAACAAGAAGCAATAGAAATAAAGAAAATATATAACAAAAAAGTTGAAATGAATAACCTAACTAAAGATGGGAACGAGATATATAATAATTCCAATAGTTGTCATATATGTGAGAGAAACTTGAATGATTTACCACCAGCAATTGAAAAACAAATAAATATGTTAAATAAGAAAATACAATTCGCTAAAGATAATGATAACATGATTGAAAAGTTAGAAGAATGGAAACATGAATTAGGAAAATGTTTAAAGGATATAAATAAAAAAAAGCAAAAGTAAGAGATCATGATCATTTAACTGAAAAGTTTAGAGGTGCAGCTCACAGTTATTGTAACTTAAGCTATCGAAATCCTAATTTTATTCCAGTATTTATTCACAACTTAAGTGGTTATGATACTCACCTGTTTGTTAAAGAACTTGCTTATGATAAAAATGAAATAAAACTAATTGCAAATAATGAGGAAAAATATATAACATACTCGAAATATGTGAAAGTTGATAAAAAGAATGGGATTAATTTACGATTTCTAGATTCATTTAGGTTTATGTCCAGGAGTTTAGCAGAACTAGCAAATAACCTTACAAAAGAACAATATAGAGAAACGTCAAAGTACTTCCCTAATGATTTGTTAGATTTAGTAATTAAAAAAGGTGTGTACCCATATGATTATATTGATTCAATTGAAAGATTAGAAGAAACAAAACTACCTTCAAAAGAAATGTTCTTTAATAAACTTACTAAAACCCACATCAGTGATGAAGATTATGAGCATGCGAAAAATGTTTGGAAGTTATTCAATATTAAAAATCTAGGTGAGTATACAGAACTTTATAACAAGACAGATGTATTAATATTAGCTGATGTATTTGAAAGTTTTAGAGATGTGTGTTTAAAAGCATATGGTTTAGATCCTGCTTGGTATTTCACTGCTCCTGGTTTATCGTGGGATTCAATGTTAAAGATAACTAAGATCAAACTAGAAATGTTAACTGACTATGACAAAATATTAATGATAGAGAAAGGTATAAGAGGAGGAATTTCACAATGTAGTAAGAGATATGTAAAAGCAAATAATAAGTATATGAAAAGTTATAACAAAGACGAACCTTCAAAGTATTTAGCTTATCTAGATGCAAATAATTTATATGGATGGGCTATGAGTCAGTACATGCCTTACAAAGACTTTAAATGGGTTCAACCTTACATAAACATAATGAATATTCCAGATGATTCAGAAACTGGCTACATATTAGAAGTTGATTTAGAATATCCAGAACACTTACATGATAAACATTCAGATCTACCATTAGCTCCAGAAAATATGTGTCCACCAGGATCAAAACATTCAAAATTATTAACAACGCTTTATAATAAAGAAAGATATGTTATTCACTACCGAAACTTAAAACTATATAAGTCACTTGGGATGATATTAAAGAAAATTCACAGAGTATTAGAGTTCAAGCAATCAAACTGGTTAAAGGAATATATTGATTTAAATACAAATATGAGAACAAGAGCTAAGAATAAATTTGAGGAAGATTTTTACAAGTTAATGAATAATAGCGTATTTGGTAAAACAATGGAAAACATTAGAAAGAGACCATCTATTACCTTAGAATGTGATCCAATGAGGGTGGAAAAGTTAATAGCGAAACCGAACTTTGATTACAGAACAATATTTACTGAAGATTTGTGTGCGATACATATGAAAAAAGAAAAATTGACCTTCAACAAACCAATATATGTTGGTATGAGTGTGCTAGATTTGTCAAAACTATTAATGTATGACTTCCATTACAACATTATGAAACCTAAATATGATATTAATATAGGCTTATGTTATATGGATACTGATAGTTTTATATATGAAATTGAGGTAGGTGACTTCTAGAAAGACTTAAAAGAAATGGTTGATTTATTTGATACAAGTAAATATGGAAAGGATAATCAATATGGAATACCACTAGTAAACGAAAAAGTATTAGGAAAGATGAAGGATGAAAACAATGGTAAAATAATGACAGAATTTATTGGGTTAAGATCAAAGATGTATGCCTTTAAAGTTGAAAATAAAGAGGAGAAAAAAGCAAAAGGAATAACAAAATGTGTAGTAGCAAAAGAGTTACAATTTGATGATTATAAGCAAACCCTATTCAATGATGTGAAATCATACAAAAATATAAATCTAATTCGAAGTTGTAAGCATGATGTATATACCATAGCTGTAAATAAGTTAGCATTAGATTCAAATGATGATAAAAGATATATACTAGAGGGTGGTGTAAGTACATTAGCTTGGGGGCATTATAAGATATAGTTAAAATGTATTTATGTGTAGTTTAGTTTTAAGTCATATTTAATTAACTTTTATGTATAGTTTAGTTTTAGGTAAAATTTAATTAACTTTTATGTGTGGTGTAATTGATAGGTGTTAGTGAGTAATTATGTATAGTTTAGTTTTAGGTAGAATTTAATTAACTTTTATGTGTGGTGTAGTTGATAGGTGTTAGTGAGTAATTATGTATAGTTTAGTTTTAGGTAGAATTTATATTTTTAAGTCATAAAAGTTGTTTTTGTAATTTTATTTTACTAGATTTAGTGACTTTTTTGTAACTAGATTTAATGATTTTTTGTTTTTGTAACTAGATTTAGTGATTTTTTGTAACCAGATTTAGTGATTTTTGAATTCAAAACCGGTTATAACCAGATTTAATGATTTTTGAAGTCAAAACCGGTTATAACCAGATTTAATGACTTTTTGTTTTTGTAACTAGATTTAGTGATTTTTTGTAACCAGATTTATTGATTTTTGAAGTCAAAACCGGTTATAACCAGATTTGTGTGAAGAGATTTAGTGATTTTTTTTGTTTTTGTAACTAGATTTACTGATTTTATGTAACCAGATTTAGTGACTTTTTTTGTAACAGATTTAGTGATTTTTAGTAACTAGATTTAGTGATAGAGTGCATTAGAAGTTATTATGAGTAAGATAGAAGTTATTTGAGATGTGATAGAAGTTATTTGTGGGGATAGGAAGTGTTAAAAATTATTAGGGGGTAGACTAGAAGATATTTGGAAGCATGGGTGCGCTATGTTATTGAGGGGTGGGGCGAAAGTGCGCCAGAACATACATTTATCCCCTACTAAGATGGAAACAAATTTGTGTCGAACTAGTATAAATAAAATTTTGTTTTCAAATAAGCAAAGAGGTTGTAATTTTCTAGTCTTTCCCGAAGATTTATCTGTTCCGAACATTCAGCATCACTTTCGTCTCTTGCGAAGATAACGTTGTAATTTGCACAGATAGAGTGAATACGCTAGAGCTCAAACGGATCATAGTGTCAGTCGGATGATGTTGGTTTGCTTATGGACCACCACTGGGTCGAGGATTCAAACCAGTAGTGTCCCGGTAATTCGACTGAGACTCGGTAACCCAGATGATAAAAAAAAATATGTTGCTTATCCCGTTGCGTTTAAACAATATTTCTTTCAGAGGTGAGCAGGACTGGCGATGTTATGCCCAGAACACGGAAAACTTGACGCTGACGTTGCCAGTTAATTACATTTTCCAGATCAGGTCTATCGGTCTCTTGCTCCGTTTTAACTTTGGAAAATGAGCACGCACATGAAATGCGTGTGTTTACGTGAGAGAGAGGGGGGAGAAGTGAAAGATGCAACGACAGGATAGGGAAACGTCAAGAAAGAAAGAAAGAAAGAAAGAGAGAGAGAGAGAGAGAGACGAACATAAATATGAAACATACTTATCATTACAGTGTATGATTAAGAAAGCACACACTGTTTATTCGAATTCTCGCCAGTGATGCTTTGTAAGTTCTCGAACAAAAGATAAATCTCTGTTTGCAGCCATTATTTATCCGAAAAAGTAAAACTACCTGACGGGAAATCGAACCCAGATTTTCTGCTTGGAAATTTGGTACTTTACCACTACACCACCGATTGCTTTACCCAAACTTTGTCCAACAAATGCGGTAATATTTCTTTCTTAGAACGATAACACGAAAAGTGTTTTCTACAGATCAATGAAGTGTCTGGAATGTCCTGGTAAAGCCCTTGTCCTTTCCCAACCAACATTCGTAAATCGTCTCTATCCTGATAAAGGTGTTTGCTTCCACATTCTTAAGCATTGCACGTCTAATATGAGAAATCGATTCTTCACTATCACTTTGTAAAAAATGGAACTTTGGCGTGAAGAAGATCTGAACCCATGCTAGACAGCTGTATTAATGCTAACTCCATTACGTTACCGCTACGCTTTTATGCCACCTGAACCCAGAAGCCAAATATTATTTACTTTAGCCTTGATCTTTGGAAGGATCAAGCTTCTTTCTGTAAGGTTATTTGCACCTAAATGCACAAAGAAATTCATTTATTCGACGACCTAGAGAGAAATTAGTGCCCACTAATAAAGGAAACCACATTCAATCCAGGAAAAAATACAGAAACAGAAATATATTTTGCAGTAATTTCGCCATGCAAATTCAAAGGTACACGAATAATAATAATAATAATAATAATAATAATAATAATAATAATAATAATAATAATAATAATAATAATAATAATAATAATAATAATAATAATAATAACCTATATTATAAAATTGAAAGTCACTGTAACTTATAGTATCTTGAACCACCCGACCGATCTCGATCAAATATTCAACATTAATAATGTTCAAACCTAGGAGTATTTTATCTATTCGTTTTGATGGTGTTACTTAGGGGAGGGGGAGGATGGAAAAAAATAAGAAAATTAAGAAAACATAAGTCTTCAATCAAACGATCAATCTGGATGAAATTTTCAACGTAGATTACGTTTGTGCATGGAATGCTTTTAATCATTTCACTCCGTTGGTGGAATGTAGGGAATGGGGAGGACGGGGAGATATACAAAAGTCAATGTAAATTAATAATAAAAGTGACTATGTTAATGAGTTAATAAGCCTTGAACCACCGGACAGAACTGCATCAAATTTTCAACATGGATGAAGTTCGAGCTTGCAGTGGTTTTCTCCATATCACTTTGACGGTAAAACATAGGGGAGGGGATATATATATATATATATATATATATATATATATATATATATATATATATATATATATATAAACTTAATAACTTAATAACTTGAACCACACGACCTATCTCGATCAAATTTTTAACATAGATGAGGTTCGGGCCTGATGTGGTTTTTATTATTTCACTTTGACACTAGAACATAGAGAAGGGGAATGGGAAACGGGGATATATATATAAACATAAATACAATTTAATAAGTCTTGAACCACCGTACCAATCTCGATAAAATTTTCAACCTAGATGAAGGTCGAACCCGAGATGGTTTTACCCATATTATTTTGATGGTGTAACTAAAGGAAGGGGGAAGGATAGCAACATTTAAAAGAGAACGAAAAATGACCGATAAAAGTATCGAGTGTATAGTCTTTGGAGTCGTTGAGATGAACAGTGACACATCTGATGCCGTTTAAATCCAAATTCAGCCTGCATCATGGAGGAGGAGGAGAGATATAAAAATGATCAAAATAACTAATATCATTGTCGAATTCATAGTTTTCCGGGTGGCTGAGATGAACAATGACACTGAAGATGCCGTGCTCCGCAACATGGGAAGGGGAGGAGATATATAAAACTCATCGAAAATGACCGATATCAAAGAGCGTTCTGGTAATAGTAAAAAGTGACTGAATAACGGAGCGGAGCATATTATTATTATTTCTCAATTTAGCCCAGCAAAGCGGCCAATTGATACTACTACTACTACTACTACTACTACTACTACTACTACTACTACTAATAATAATAATAATAATAATAATAATAATAATAATAATAATAATTATTATTATTATTATTATTATTATTATTATTATTATTATTATTCGCGTACTTTTGAACTTGAATGGCGAAGTTAATTCATAATATGTTTCTATTTCTGTAATTTCTCCTGGATTGTATGTTGTTTCCTTTATTAGTGGGCACTAATTTCTCTTTAGGTGATCGAATAAATGACTTTCGTTGTGCATTTAGGTGCAAATAACCTTACAAAAAGAAGCTTGATCCTTCCAAAGATCAAGGCTAAAGTAAATAATATTTGGCTTCTGGATTTAGGTAGCATAATAGCGTAGCGGTAACGTAATGGAGTTAGCATTAATACAGCTGTCTAGCATGGGTTCAAGTCTTCTTCACGCCAAAGTTGCATTTTTTACAAAGTGATAATGAAGAATCGATTTCTCATATTAGACGTGCAATGCTTAAGAATGTGGAAGCAAACACCTTTATCAGGATAGAGACGATTTACGAATGTTGGTTGGGAAAAGGCAAGGGATTTACCAGGACATTCGAGACACTTCATTGATCTGCAGTAAACACTTTTCGTGTTATCGTTCTCAGGAAGAAATATTACAGCATTTGTTGAACAAAGTTTGGGTAAAGCAATCGGTGGTGTAGTGGTAAAGTACCAAACTTCCAGCCAAAACATCTGGGTTCGATTTCCCGTCAGGTAGTTTAACTTTTTCGTATAAAATAACGGCTGCAAACAGAGATTTATCTTCTGTTCGAGAACTTACAACGCATCACTGTCGAGAATTTGAATAAACGGTATGTGCGTTCTTAATCATACACTGTAATGATAAGTATGTTTGATATTTATATTCGTCCCTGTCTCTCTCTTCCTTTCTTGAAGTTTCCCTATCCCCTCGTTGCATCTTTCACTTCTCTCCCCTTCCTCATGTGCACACGCACTTCGTGTGTGTGTTCCAAAGTTAAAACGGAGCAAGAGACGATAGACCTGGTCTGAAGAATGTAATTAACTGGCAATTTCAGCGTCGAGTTTTTCGTGCTCTGGGCATAACATCTCCAGTCCTGATCATCTCTGAAAAGGCAACGTAATAAGCAACATACTGTATCTTTTTTATCATCGGGATTACCGAGTCTCAGTCGAATTACCGGGTCACGAGGGGCTGAATCCACGATCCAATGGTGGTCCATAAGCTAACCAACATCATCCGACTGACACTATGATCCGTTTGAGCTCTAGCGTGTTTATTTTATCTGTGCAAATTACAACGTTATATCCGGAAGAGATGAAAGTGATGCTGAATTTCGGAACAGATAAATCTTCGGGAAAGACTAGAAAATAGCAACCTCATTGGTTGTTTGAAAACAAAATTTTATTTATAGGAGTTCGTCTCAAATTTGTTTCCATCCTATAATTCAATGTGATTTATTGCGCCATTCATTGTGCATTTATTCCCAACATTGCGCCATTTTAAAAATTGAGCTGATTATACTGTAAAACGTAGTTTATTTAAATATAACTATGTGTCGTGCATTAAACGTAAATATAACTTTTTATGAATCTTAGTAACTACAAGATGTTACAACTTAAAATTGTACGTATCGTGAGTTGAAATATGCAGATCCTTATAAGGAATTCAACAAAAACAAGTTTCAACACCCTGTAGACTTCAGTTTTCCCTGACAACTTCTCGACAATACACAAGAAACCTTGCTACAAGAGGCAGACGGCAGCACTAGTTTGACTTCTCCTCGGGTCACGCAAGAGGGCAAAGTATGCTGATCGCCATTCCCAGCTGATCGCCATTCCCAACTGATCGCCATTCCCTTCCTCTACTCTACACTTAATCGCACCAAGCAATAACGTTAGTGCTATCACATTTTGAGATTTATTCAAAATTGTTTGTGGGGAATTTCAAACATATCAAATTTCATACAAATTAACATAGAGATATGGGAATAACGACAATCGTTAGTGCATCGTTATTGCATTTAAACGCACTAAGCACTAACGTTATTGCTACCATATTTTGAAATTTATTCAAGATTGTTGGTGGAGAAAAACTTCAGAAATATCTAAATCTATACAAATAGACGTAGAAGCATTGGGTTAACGGCAATCGTTAGTGCATTGTTAGTGCACTTAAACGGACTAAGCACTAACGTTAGTGCTACCATATTTTAGGATTTATTCAAGACTTTTGGTGGGAGGTCAATTTCAGATATATCACATTCCATTCAAATTGATGTAGAAACATGGGGTTAACGGCAGTCATTAATGTTTCGTTAGTGCACTTAAACGCAGAAAGCACTAACGTTAGCACTACCATATTTTGTGACTTATTCAAGATTTTTGGTTGGGCAAACTTCAGAAAAAACGAAATCCCATAAAATATGTTAGTGCTTTCTAGAAGCACTAACGATGCACTAACGAATGACACTTGTTTCCTTAGTGTTTGAAGTGGAGATAAGTTCAAGCAGACTTCCTAAAATGTTTTTCTTTTAGCACGTACACTAATGAGGCTCTAGCGTTAGGGGTTGGTGCACTAACAATGCACTAACGATTGCACTAGAAAAGATCCTTAGCTATTTTGAATTTGGCTTAAATTTCTACATAAATATCTTATCTGAGTTTCGTGACTTCTAATTGGCCACAATTACACTGATAGTGAAGCACTAACGAAACCGTAAGTTTTCTTGAAGCAAGAGTGCCACTAACGTTTCCGTTAGTGTTTGAATTGCGATTGTCAAGTTCACGCCGGCCCCCAAAGGTATTTTAGTTGTAGCACCCATACTAATGAGGCAGTAACGTTAGAGATTGGCGCACTAAGAAGCACTTACGATTTAGTAACAATTGCACTAGGAGAGGTAATTAGCATTTTCGAATCTGATGGGAATTTGAAGCAATGAAAAATACCCCATGTATTTCTTATGGGAGTTTCGTGACTTATAATAGGTGTTACAATTTGGTCTCACTATCAAAAAATTATTGCCTGTATATCCCGAACAACTCATTCTGCTATCACTTGTGCGTCACTAATGTTATTTCCTGATTATCAATTTTATCCCTGTACTAAACATAACGCAATTCTTTGGATCACGTCCCACACTATAGACATTCTTTTATGTAATGATTTTAATGGTAATGTGACTTTGTATATACATTCACCAACTTTTGTTACGCATGCACACTATTGCATTTCCAATTCGTATACAAAAGTTTGCTAATTTTTTGCAGCAATTTATTAATGTGTCTATTGTATGTTTGTTTGCTTATTCTTTCTGATGTAATTGGCCGCTAAGAGTACAACTTTTGTTAGTTTACTGTTTCTGATGTAATTGACCGATAAGAGTACAATAAAGTAAAAAAAAAATGTTAAAATAAAAAAGTGGTCTCGGGCCTTCGGCTTCGTACCATGAGGTACAATCCACTGGGGTTTGAATCCCCCTGAAGAGCAAGGTCTGAATTTTGACTGTTCTGGATCTTTCTGTTTTTGTGACCCTGTCGTGTTTGGATTACACAGAAATTGCGTGAATTGCCAATGGCGAACAGTATCCCGGTTGGGAAGAACTTTTAAGAAAAAAATAAAAAAGTGTGAGAGCAGAGAACTGCCTTTACAGTGACCCGGGTTCGAATCCCGCCGTGGCATTTATTATTTTGTCTTTATTGGAAGGTATTGTTTACGTACTTGATATTGTAATTCTGTTATTCCTTTATTATTATTATTATTATTATTATTATTATTATTATTATTATTATTATTATTATTATTATTATTATTATTATTACTATTACTGTTATTATTATTATTATTATTATTACTATTACTGTTATTATTATTATTATTATTATTATTATTATTATTATTATTATTATTATTATTATTATTATTATTATTATTATTATTATTATTATGGCAAAGTCGAGACTTGGCTACATATTTTATATTTTATGAATTTCTGATTGGGTTTCACGTCTTTTTGTTGAATAAACACACTCCATTGAAGGGGACTTGGCGGAGTGAAATATCATCATGTTGCTTTTTATTTGTTTACTTGCATGCTACACCAAGCCTGGATACTACATTTCACCTTTCTATATCTACGGGAAGTACCTAAAGGTTTTGATGACCATAAGAGAATAATTGAATAAGTGATGAGATCAATGAACTTTGCGTATTAACAACATTTAAAGTATCAGGTTGTCGGAAAAGTCATGACCTATTTCGGTAAAATATGACAAATGATGATTTGTGGATATACTGGAGTTGTTGGGATCATGCAATAGTTATGTCATGAATAGCTAAGATGTTGAGCGTTTTGTGTATTAATATTGCTCTTTGTTTGGTTTGGTTTTACAGATTTGACAACACATAGAAGATGGAAAACAAAACAATTGCATATTCTTCATATTTTGTTGTTTTACTTCAGGCAAGGGAAGAACGCGCGAATAGTGTTTGTGCTTTTTACTGCTCTCAATGTTTCTGCGTTTTTGACCCTGTTCTTAAAGAGTTACTGGAAAAACTGGAAAAGTGAGTAAAGGGACATTCCATGTCAAATCAACAAGTCATCAGACTTCACCATCTCAGATATTTGTAAAAAAAAAAAATGATGCACAGCTTTATTACGGTTGGAGATGAAAAATCCTAAATATTATCTCTCTTCTTATGAAAGTGTTCCCATAAAGGTGTTCAAAAATGTCAAAATGGCAATTTTCAGTTACAGCTATTATTAAAAATTGTCATAAAATGGTAAATATGTGCACTAGAGACGTGGAACAAACACCATTAGAAAGCTTAAAGATTGCTCTACAAGTCTTATTATAATAAAAAACCTGTAAATTAAAAGTAACAATTGAAAAATTGAATTAAAATCTGAATTTTGAATTTTGCATAGAAACCCCATGCCATAAACGTCGCCAACACCTAGTGGCCCACTTACCGGCAAATGTCGATCGACGGTATAGCGACGCGTCGAAGGACTGCCGCTTGTGTGCCACTGGCGGCAGAGTTTCGTCGAGTCGAAAGAGATATCTAGAGTCGGGATATTGAAGTTACCACCGTATAACAGTGAGGACTTCATTTTGGTCCGCGCTTCTTCGATTTGTCTCGGAGAATCGCAAAGGGACCAACACGAACTATCGGCAGTAATAGGTATGCGCTTATTATTATATATTATTTTTTTCCTGACGAATTGTTCCTAAAGTGAGCTACGGGTGTCAAGAGTAACCCCTGGCTCTACATCATGAAGTGAAAAGTCTTGAGATGAGTGCGTATAATTGTAGGAATTTAGATGACAACTGTAGCCGATCATTTGAAAGTGAATATGGGAGAACCATGAAATGAAGTAAATATACGCAAATCATTTTGTTGTAAAATTACATGGCGAACGGACTTTATCTGATCTCAAACGGTTATCGTAGAATATATATGGTTACAAACCCACTCTGATTAGCCAAATTAAAAATACATCAAGGATTTATGCCTCTACAAGCGACTTTTTCTTCATCGCCTCCGTGGCCAAGTTTGAAGAGCACGCTTACATTTCTCATAGCTTTCACTTTCCCGTCTAATCAGGTAATGATTTCAAAATGAGTTAAAACGAGCTGAACGGCGAGCCATTTATCAAACTCGACTCGACTGAAACTCGACCTTAGAACAGTGACTGGACTTGGAACTCGACTCGAGAAAATTACCTTTAACTCGACTCCAAACTCGACGCGAGTTCGAGGGGGCGCGGTGGCTCAGTGGTAGAGCGTTCACCTCCGGTTCTTGGGGTCCCTGGTTCGATCCCAGCTCGCGCCTTGTGGACTTTGTGGTGGATAAACACCGTGTTCGTGGGTTTTCTCGGGGTTCTCAAGTTTCCTCCCACTTTCTTCATTCCACCATTTCATCCATTTCTCATAATCAACGTCTCCTTTAGTCTAACCGGCATAAGCGTGGGGCCTAAAACTCAAATTTCATTTCATTCATTTCATTTCAATTCCTCTTACAAAGATAAGAAAATATACTAGTAGTTGTGTTAGATAACACAGCACACACTATTTCTACAAGTATTGATGCAATTCAAAGAATGTGAAAAAAATGTCTGCCGGCTTTTCTTCTTTAGAAATTAGAAGTTACGGCGAGGAAGAATCGCAGTAATGTAAATCGGGACCAGTTAAAAACGATGAGGTAGCCTCATGTTGAAGAACGTTTCCTGATATTTTCCTCATTGACGAAGGTCTATATCACTTGTTTCCGAGTTAAAGAAGAAAACCTCGAGTAAGTCATTGTGAAACTCATAAGGAACGTCTCCTTATACGAATATTAGTACGAGTTTTTTGTGCATAGTCTTACACGCAATGCTTCTAACTAGCTAATAGTTTGGATGAAAGATGAAGTGATGCAGCAGGTAAGTGGTTAGCGCATTGAACTTCTATTCGGTGGACCCGGGTTCAAATCCTGTTTAGGTTCTAACTTTTTCAAATGTTTCAATTTCTATTTCAATACATACTCATTCTGACAAGCAAGATCTTCTCTCTTACAGGTTGGAATGGGGAGAATTGGAAAGGGCTCTCAATGAAGGCAATCATTTACAAAATTATTTCCAGCAGTTGCTCTAGATTTGATATTTTCAACTACTTTCAAGCATTTTCTGATTCATGCGTGGTCAGTATTTTTATTTCTCTAAACATACAGTATATAAAGAAATAATACATTACATACACAGCAATATTAAGATAAATATATGATTTTCTTTGCAAAACACGATCCGAACCATAGAGATTCATTTTAGAATGGAGAACTGTTCCGTTAGTCAAATACTTTACAACTTTACCTGGATAAACACCTGGATAAGGGCTACCAATTGATGTCAGTGCCGAGAAAAGTTACGTGTAAGTTGGGTTGCATCTGTCTGTGCGTTCTCACAACTGCAAATTACCTGGACCCCAAGTAATGGAATTAGAGCACTTAGAGGGTGAGATATTTTTGTGGTTTTGTGTACATTCTTACGTAGCTAGATTTGTCACAGTTTTTGACATTTCGGAAATATTTGATTAGTGGTAAATTAGTGCTGACGATACCGCACAGAAAGAAAGTTATTGCTATATATAGTATCATGAAAATGAGGATTGATTTTTTCTTTGATGATGCCGCCATATTAGATTTTCGAATATATTTGGCCTTCTGATAATAGCACTAATTTTCTTTTTATGAAGTATTGTCTGTACTAATTTAACACTAAATTCGTGTACAGGTTTCATCTCAATCGATTGAGTGGGTGGGGCTAGCGTGAACCTAGCCCAACCTGGAATCATTTTGGTTTTCTGACGTCTGGTTAACGGCACATTTTTTTTTTAACATTGCAGGTCGTCAGTACTAATTGGGCACTAAATCTTGTCGTATATTTTAAAATTAGTGCCGGTGTGTGAGGGGCCAGTTTCACGGACATTGTTGTTCATTTAGTGATAACTAGTACGTCTAACTTTGTGATGTTGTCAATTATGTCCTTCAAGCTTATCTGAATACCTTATTTTCCAACGTGCGTCCTCGTACACCTGTTTTCTATACCGTGTGCGTTCAACATGAGATACACTTGTATTTTATACAATTTTTTCCTCAATACCTAGAATTGACTTTAATTACCAGACGACATTTCACTTGATTTCTGAATAAAGCTCTGTATCTAGATGTATTTTCCCTGCATTTCTGTTATTTATTCCTTGTTAAAAATTTACTCTATCAATGTCTGCATTATTTCTTCGTTTTAAACATCGAAAGGGACACTGCAAAAATAAGACTTGGCTTCCTTCTGAATTGTTCAACCACTACTTTTTTCCTGAAGTTTCTTGTTCTTTATTATTTTCTTCATGTATCATTCAGTAACTTCCTCAACAATTAAGGTATTTTTCATTTGTTTCAACGTTTTCGGCGGTTTTATCGTTAAACAAAATTTTCTGCATACCTCTGTAATCTCTTTATTATATTTTTTTTAAAAAATTCCGTTTACAAAGATAGTGGAATGTGGCTGTGTACGTATCTGTTATGCAGCTTGTGTTGTTTTACTTGATTCTATAATAATTTGTAGTGCTGTTGGAACTTCTTCACATGAAGTTAAATTTTCAAATCTTTCATCCTCTCTTCTTCTGAAAATGTTGATTTGGTGACGCTCCTTTTTTTTATTTTTCAACTTTTATCTCTATCTCCAGGGAACTCAATTTTTCTTTTTTCATATCCTTATATTTCTTTATCTTTCTGCTGCTGAGTTTTGCATACACTGGGTCTTGATGTATCCATTATTTGATGAATTAGATTTCCTTGCGCTTCTTCTAATTTACACAACACATCAGTGTAGGAACTTTCTAAATAGCTCGGATTTCTATCAATTATGTTTAATTGTTTATTGTTTTATTTTTGTTTAATGTTTATTTTATGCTGTTACCCCTGATTGGTATGCAACCCAATTGACTTAAAGGTAACATTGGTTGTATAATCTGTAAATGTACTAAATACGTTAAAAAAAAATGAAATCTCTAAGTTTTACGTTAGGCTGAAGGAGAAGATAATGAACGGGAATGAATGAAATGGTGGAATGAAGAAAGTGGGACGAAACGATAGAATCCCGAGAAAACCCACGCACACGCTGTTTGCTCACCACAAAGTTCACTTCGCGCGAGCTGAGATCGAACCAAGGACCGTATGGACGACAAGTGAATAGTCTACTACTGAGCCACCGTGGCCCCAGGAAAAAGTTGGAGTATGTGCTTAAATTAAGTTCTTGTTTCGCTGTAAGGAATTGGATGCTCATATTGAGTTGGGCTCATATTGAGCACCAGATTTTTTTTTTCGTGGATAGGAACCAACATCTGATCTCTACCTTTTGCAAGACTTTAGAACTGACGATGTGGTTGTCACCTCCAGTGTAAGACAAGGCATCATGCTTGTAACACATGGGACCACTACTATCGTATAGGCACCGAGAATGGTGACATCTACTCCAGTGGAGGCAAAAGTGCTATCGATGGATCACATGATGCCATTCCTATCGTAAGACACTTACAGTAGAATGGCATAATCGACTCAGGTGGGAGCAAAATCTTTCCATTTGTAGCGAATTATGCAGCGGAAATTATGTATTCACTAAGACTGCGATCGACAACTTTTGTGAATAAAAATCTTTATGGCGTTAAAACATGGCACCGCTACCTTCATAGAGCTAATAATGGCGCTGAAGACTCAATTGGAATCAAAACGTCACATATGCTACGCGAGATGGTGTTACTATTGTGGAAGTACTGATACCTCCATCGTCAACGTGGAAGTAAAATTCTTATAATTGTACCTCACAACACCGCTATTTTTGTCCTAGAACTGATAATAGTGGCAATGCCCCCGAAAAAGCAGAAGCTTTAAATATTTAACATATGGCAAAGCTAAGTTCGCATACCTAAAGAGAACGAAATTGTTGTACCAGATGCAAGCAAGACCTTTCCTGCGGTAACGCTTTGTGTTGCTACTATCGTATAAGAACTGATAATGGCACCCTCGACTTCAGTGGAAGCATAAATATTTTTGCTGTAACGTATGGCACTTGTACTTTCGAAAAAGCACTGAGAATGTCGCCACCGGCTTCAGTGGCAGCAAACGTTTTATAGCTGTAACACAGGACATACATATCAACGTTTAACAACAAAGAATAGCATCGCCGATTCTGGTGGAAGCAAAAGATTTATTTCTGTAACGCATAGTGGCGCTACTATTGTGCAAGAAATGACAAGGAAGCATTCCGATTTGATTAATTCAGTTGTTGAAAATGACTGCGAGCACTGGATTCAGCACCGAAAGAAACAGAGAAAAATAGGATGTTTAGTGATACACCGTACACAGGATGGGAGATAAGTGAGGGCAAAGTGCGAAGATAGAACGTAGAAAATGTCTAGTAATGCCATGTTAATTTTGAAACGAGTATAGAGATTGAGGTTAATTGTTGGATATGAGGAATGCATGTAGAGCTCCACTCAATTAGGGTACTCTGAATCATTGGGGATATCTGAAAAGCCGCCATGTTGGATTTAGCGCAATAAGAATAAACGGGATAGAGGTCATGTAACATATGGCTCTTGTCGAACCTCTGCAACAGGAGGTGTTCCACGCCATGGCGTTCTAGCAATACTGTCGTAAAGGTGACGTGAATGAGGAACAATCATAAACGTAATGAAGCCACTTTCCAGCCAACAAACGTCCCGATTTACCCCATCTACATGCTGGTTAAAGGGCAAATATGACCAAGGCCGACTTGATAAAGTTCATGACTGACGTTTTCTGGCCTTCTATAGAGCAGATAAAACTGTTGATCTTCGTTGATTCATTGAGAGAAAATAAAGATGGAGAGTTGGTGCAGAAAGCAGACAATTTTGAGCTTACCTGACTCCTTATCCTGCACGTCACTCATACAACCGTAGGATGTGTTCTTCTTCCGTCCGTATAAGAATTTCGTAAAAAAAAAAAAAAAAAAAAAAAAAAAAAAAAAACTAACATACACCATTTTTCTGACATCTGACTTCAAAATATGACAACGGGACAACTTCGTTAACTTGCAATCACTCACTTACTTCCAGTTTACAGCACCAAAGTTCCGAACTATGATTAGATTTGCTCTCTAAAAAAAACTGGATATTTGCAAACAGCACCTGGCGCATTCATACCTGTCGAGTACTGTTTTAATTTCAATACCGGACAAAGTTCTGACGAACCCAACTGTCTATCTTTATCCTTTTCCAAATGTTCCCACTGTTGTCTTCATTTTTAAGCCGTAGCCGTCTTTGTTATATGAAAAATTTTATGTCTGTAATGTATAGTGCAATTAATATCCGATATCACTGAGAATGGAATCATCTATCTTGGAGGGGGGTGCTTTACAGGTGATGTGCATGGCAGCACCACTATTGTCTAAGAAATGAGAATGACGGTGCTGACTCATGAGAAAACAAAAGCTTTTTAAAATCTTGAAATGAAATATTTAAGTTTTACGTCCCACGGTTATGCCGGTTAGGCTAAAGGAGACGGTGATTATGAGAGATGAGTGAAATGGTGGAATGAAGAAAGTGGGAGGAAACGGGAGAACTTCGAGAAAACCCACGAGCGCGGTGTTTGTCCACCACAAAGTTAACTTGGCGGGGGCTGGGATCGAACCCGGGACCCCAAGCACCAGAGGTGAACGCTCTACCACTGAGCCACCGCGCCCCCCAAAAGCTTTTTAGATTTAACGCACACTGCAACTATTATAAGATAAAAATTGAGTATGGTTCCGTGAAAACAAAAGATTTCTACCCGTGAAACAGTTTTTACTCGTCAGTAGTGAGAACTTGCAGCACAACTGTAATAACTTTGCACCCAATCGTGTAGAAAGTACTATTCTCAGTGTTTATACTATAGTACTTACACCATGTAGCAAAGTTGTGAATTTAATGTTTCCAGTAGAGTCAACAATGCAAATGTGAGTGATAACATAATATTATTGTCATAGCTATGATTTAGTTCCCATCAAAGTCAAGGGCACCATTTCCGTAATAGACGGATATCATGGGGCAAAGCTGTAATTCTTTGGTCTCAACTGGAGACAATACCTTCGTTTAGAGTGATTAGTCGATTGTTGTGTTACCATGTCTACCGGCTGTAATGAGCATGTTTCTACTGGATTCGACGGCGCCGTCCTCTGCCCTTCCCCCATAGATGTGACACTATGTGATACTGGTGTAAAAAGCTTTAGCTTCCATTGAAGTCAACGGTGACATTCTAATGGTTTAGCAGATACCACTGACACTCTCCCTCCACTGAAGCTAACTGCTACATTTTCAGTGGATAATTTATTGATTATTTATAATATTATGACCAATGAAGTTTCGTTTTAAATTTGTACTTCTTATAACTATATTTAAATGGTTTCTTTTGCAATAATACCTAATTTCATCTTTTTTAAAATAGTATAATATCTTCAAACATAACAATGGACTCCCAATTCCTCCATGTTACGTCATGTGCACAGATCTAATTAACACACCAACCTTTTGACGGATCTATCTGGTAGTAAAATAAAGCAGCAAAGTTTATAGGTAACTCTATGGTTACGTACTTCTAAACTTGCGGTTTATAATACAATTTATATCATGTTGATAGCGCTAATAATAGGTACAGGCCAACGGCGCCGACTTTCCAAAATTTATGTGGGTACTTATCAATGGTGGGGCGTGTTAGTCTATACGTTTTGAGGAAAGTCTCGATATTTGATTGATTTCTATTTAGTTAAAATCTTATAGGAACACTCATAAATGACTGTGCTGTGATAAAATAAAATATACCGGTACTATACGGATAAGTTAGAGCTGTCTTAGGTTGGTCGGTAACACCGCTGACTTAAACGCACGAGAAACGAGTCCAAACTAAAACTCATGTGGGTGCGCTGCATCCACAAGGTTATTTGTGTGTGTGCCGAAGGCCCGGAGCACCCACGTAGTCAGTGCGAATGTTACAGACTAGAACCAGTTAAGAATGCTGCAAGAGCATTGCCAGAACGAACTTAAAAAGAAGAGATAGAGCGGGAGGGATAACTGTGATTGTTGCTGCATGTAAAAGTAAATCTTTTTATAAGCATATTCTTTTGTTTCCGAAAACTATGATCTAACTATGTCTTACTGTTTCCGATATATGACTCCTTAAATCTCCCGAAATTCAAACTTTTTTGGCCAATATATGGGAAACAATGGATAGCTGGCCAATGTCCACCGGTTACTATTTGGTACGAAAAAGGTTTACCATCCTAATAGGTGTTGAGCAACACCAATATGATCTATGGCTTACGGTTCCCCAGACGTGGTTCTTTAAATCTAACGAAATAGGAACTATTTTTTTTATCAATATATCGGGAACGGTAAGTCATAGAGAGATGATATTGGTGTTAATCAATAACTAAGAGGATGGTAAACATATTGGTACCGGTATTAACTGATGACCATTGGCCAACTTGCCAGTGACCAAATCAATGGCCATTTAGACCGTGGCCACCGGTTACTATTTAATAGCAAATTATTCACCATCCGCTTAGCTATTGATTAACACCAATATCATCTCTCTATAACTTTTAGTTCACGGTATATGGCTCCTTAAATCTTCGGATAACGGCCATTTTTTGGCCAATATCTCGGGAATGGTAAGAGTGACGCGAAAAATGCTATCACTTTCTCAGATAGTTTTTGATGTTCTATACAATGGAGGGCTCAGCACTGAAAATATCCCAAGTAACAGACAGACAGATTCGCATATATAGAGAATTCATTAACGAACTTTTTAACTTCGTTGAATATTAGAGCAACTTTTAAAAGAAAAAAATGAAATGAAATAAAACAATTTTGAGTTTTACGTCCCACGTTTATGCCGGTTAGGCTAAAGGAGACGGTGATGATGAGAGATGAATGAAATGATGGAATGAAGAAAGTGGGAGGAAACGGGAAAACCCCGAAAAAAAACACGCACACGGTGTTTGTCCACCACAAACTTTTAAAAGAATGTTTATGGGTAAAATTCCTTAATTCACAAGAGAAGACTCATATTTAAAGATGCGTTGGTCAAGCTTTTGCACATCATATTTTGAAAAAAAAATACAGGTAAGATTCAATATTAAGAAGACATATTTATAAGGAGCAAATTTCTCCATGCGACATAATTAAGTAGAAAATATTAAAGTGGAATTAACATATGAACATGTGTGAATTCTCGTAGCAGAGTAGTGTCATACATTACTATATGGAGTCACAAACTTGCATTGGAGCATAATCAGGACTGCATTGTTGAAAAACAAATCCGAAACGAGTACAATGTTGTTTTAGTTGCTTAAGGGGAGAATCGGGACACAACACTAACGAGGAAGGTCCATAAACCGTGAGAGTTGAATTTTGATGAAAATTAGTGACAAGACTCAGTTCGAGATGCTAAGTAACGTAGTAATAGTCACTCGATGCGCAAATGCTTCGTTGAGCTGCTACACCGACGCCATCTTGAATTCCAATAGGCAATGTCCAAGAATACCCTTTTGGCATAAAAATGAAAAAGTTTTTGGTAGATCTGACTTCAACATTGTAAACCAGGATAGGGCATATATATGTGGGATTACTTCCAGTGCATGATCGCCATCTTGAAAGGCGCCATATTGAATCCCGGTCAAATATGATAAATGGCAAGTGGGTCATGTGGGGTATCAAATAGCACTGGAATTTACTCCTGAATTCATTTCCGTAACCAATGTTTACATATCTGTTTTCAGTTCATAGTTAAGAGCTCTCTTAACCACAGGAACATATAAACACTGTGCAAGTTAAATTTGTGTTATGGAACACGGTCATGCGAGCAGTTGCAGGGTTTTAACTAATGCCTGCAGGGTAGTAGTCACTTGATCTACAATAGCCACTATATCAATAAGATCTTGAGCATAGTGAGAGAAATCATTAATTAAATTGAAATGCCTTTAGTGAAAAATGGAATAGCAGCACTGTAACAAATTATAAGCACTTATATGTTGTAATATAAGTTAGGTGCAACGGCACATGTGATTTTACAAGGATATGTGTTGAAGTTATTAGAAATTAATAGATAAATTATCAGAAAAATAATATAAACTGGTGCACATAAGCAGATATTAACCTACTGACCTTTTGCTCTTCAGTTGTGATGATGGAGATCCATAACGAAGTGATTAGCACACAGCATCATGGAGCAGTACAAACACTTAACAAATGCACTTTCGTCACAATCTTCATAACCACAGACACTATTTTCTACTTGCACCATAGTCTCCAGAGCATTTGTAAATGAACCAACTATTGCTCTGGTGACGTACCCACATTTCTGCCATGCATATGCAAGCATGTCCTTTAGGACTGGCGCACAAAATTGATGATACACAACAGAATGCATTTTCGTTATGAAAATTCTGTCATATAACTTGTTCGGTGTACCAGAAACAATAAATTTATGACGAAAATAATCCTCAAGTCTCCGAATTACCAGTTTATATTGCCGAAAAAAGTTACGTCAAGAGGCTGAATAAATTTGGTGGTCTTTGGGGGTATAACTTCAGCACGAATGTTTTTCTCATGTAACAATTCTCGCACGTCTTCACTCGTCTGTCCACTCCACGAGTCAAGCAACAGCAGGGAATCCTCTTTCACATCAGGAATAAACACGTCTTTTAGCCACCGTTTGACGTGTTCGCGAGTGAGTTTGCCTGATTTGCTCGCATCAATAACAATGTTGAAAGGTGTCTGTCTATCTAATTGTTGTTTCACTTTGGGTCCGAACACGCCTTTAGGCTCCTGGAAACATATATATATGTGTGTGCCTAGTCGTACTGGGGAAATGTAAATTTGGATGGTATATGCGTGGGACACTGAGGCCAAAGACTGAACGACTGCTGTGGTATGTTTCTCACCTATTTCTGACAGAGTTCTACCAGAGGTCATTTCGTACTCGAACCTAGACTGATCAGTATTAAAGATGCATTCACTGTTGTACGGTTTCTCATGTATTATTTTATTAATTTTAATCACAAAATTTTGGGCATTATCAAGTAATTCACCTTCGTTTTCAACATCTTTCTTCGTTACAAATTGAGTAATCCTTCGTGAGCGAATCCTGTGCTCTTTTTTAAATTTGTTAATGAAACCACGAGAAGCACGGAATGGATAGTTCAATTTTCTCGCTGTCAGCAACATCCACGCTTTTAAATGATAATCATGTACCGTAAGTCCTTTAGTGCGATAAATGTTGAATGTTTTTAGTACTTCGTATTTTAGTAGTGACATGACATGAGAGCGAGGAGGTTTGTTACGGAATTTCAAAGGCCGTATTGCATTTGAATTTCTTCGCTGCAGATGCAACTGTGTTACGCTTCCCATTCTTTTTCAACAATGCAACATGCTCCTGAATTTGTTCGTATTTTTTTTAACGACAGCTTCGTTTACACGTATAGATTTTGTCCGGCTTGGAGATGACATCTCATACTCGCTCGTAGAAGGCTCACTTTCAGTAATTGATGGACTAGTTATCTGTTCCAAATCCATTTCGTTTGTCGAATCTTCACGCTCACTCTCTGTGTCAGTGTCTACATCTAATGTGTCACTCACTGTTAGAGAGATGTTACCATCATATTTGCTTGTTATCATTGCAAGCAATGTACCTGCAAATGTCTTATCTTCTACCCTATTCTCACTCACGACACTATACTTTTGCACCACTGCTTGATTTAAAATGTTGACTACGTTTATTGGATTAATTGTTCGCATTTTATGCACGGAACGAATGTTTCACTGGTCCAACAAATACGTTCGTACCGGACGTCACACGCCTGCCCGCACCAAAATTGCTGTGCTACTACCGTTTGTCATTCGGAGACAGACACCATACACCGCACTGCACACCCATGTTGCAATTATTGCCTGTAGAAAAACTCTCTAAATTCTGCGTGCTATGTCTTAATACCCTAAACAATAGTCTAAAGTCAAGAGAACTAATAAGTCCACTTTGTTAGTTTTTAATAGTACGGAGTACAATATTGGGGAAATTCAGCACATTCCCATAGAGTATTTCAAACACAAAAAAAGCCATATATATCACTGTGAGTGTTAAAGCACATGAATAAACAAATCCCAAAATGAATTTCTTGAGTTGTCAAGTACGTGATTTAAATAATAAATAAATCCTCGAAACACCTGCTACAATTAGTTATTTATCACAGTTTTGATATGAAAACTAGTCTTGCCCTTATTATAAGCTAGTGTTTTATCGTTAAAGGTGGAAAGATGCATATATTTAATTATTTAATATTCAAGGGAAAAGCAAGAAGAGGATCTTTTTATGGATTGCAACTTGATATTGAATCTTGTAATAATCTTTATAGCCACTCTTCTTAGCAGGTGTGTATGCATTATCTTATCACTAATAGCAGACCAGCCAACAGACACAAGAAAAAGTGAATTCTAAGTTTTCAGGTGTATATTCTAAGAATACTGTGAACTGAATTTAAATCCCCTTCATTGTTCAATGCGTCAGCGATAAATCGATATTATTTAGACAAACTGACAATAAATGCATTAAAGAATTTTAACTTCGTAATATGCACGGTAAATTATAGGTTGTCAAATATGAGTATTGGAAAGGAACGCAATATTCTGCAACAAAGAGGGAATTTGCGTAAGGTTTCAAGATTGGAGAAGGAACACAATATAATGGACCATGTAAAATTGCCTAAAATAGATTTTTGGTTTGATTCAGTTCAACGTACCACACTTATGCCCGCTACGCTAAGGGAGACCTGGACCTACTGATTATAGTGGATTTTCTAATATATATATATATATATATATATATATATATATATATATATATATATATATATATTGGTATTCTCTGCTCTTCAGCACTATTAAACAAGTGTTTCATCGACCACCAGTCTATTCCATCACACTTTGAAATAGGTATAATTTATTACAGTGCTGCTATTCCATTTTTCACTACAGGCATTTCAATTTAATTAATGATTTCTCTCACTAGGCTCAAGATCTTATTGGTATAGCGGCCCTTGTGGATCAAATGACTACTACTGCATTAGTTAAAACCTTGCATTTACTCGCACGACAATGTTTCATAACACAAATCTAACTCGAACTGTTTTTATATGTTCCTGTAGGTGAGAGAGCTCCTAACTCTGAACTGAAAACAGATATGTAAACATTGGTTACGGAAATGGATTCAGGAGTAAATTCCAGTGCTATTTGATACCCCACATGACCCACTTGCCATTTATAATATTTGACCAGGATTCAATATGGCGCCTTTCAAGATGGCGGTCATGCACTGGAAGTAATCCCACATATATATGCCCTATCCCGGTTTACAATGTTGAAGTCAAATTTACCAAAAACGTTTTCATTTTTATGCCAAAAGGGTATTCTTGGACATTGCCTATTGGAATTCAAGATGGCGTCGGTGTAGCAGCTCAACGAAGCATTTGCGCATCGAGTGACTATTACTACGTTACTTAGCATCTCGAACTGAGTCTTGTCACTAATTTTCATCAAAATTCAACTCTCACGGTTTATGGACCTTCCTCGTAAGTATTGTTGGAAAATAAATGCGAAATGAATTCCGCGTTTGCGATGTTAAGAGTGCAGTGTTCGCGCAAAATTGAGTAGCAAAAAAAAAAAAATAACAAAATGAACGAATGAACTTATGTCTTTTTTAATTGAGAAAAAAACATTGACAAACTCATAAACTTTTGCGTGGATTGTGGGCTATAAAACGGGAAATAATAAGTGATAAAGGTCGTTCTGAAATGAAATTAAGACCTTATTCTAGAGTTTTGAATTATGGAATGAAATGGTTGTGCGTCAAAAGAAGAAGACAAGTACGAAGGAAGAAATTGTTATAGAAATAATGCCAACAACTAGTAGAAACAAGATGGCATTCACGAAGAGATGCTGTAAGAAAGTATAGCGTAAATAAATAACTATTCTGACGGTCACTTAGAGAATGTTAGCGTGTGTTTTTGCGTGAATAGTCGTTTTTCCTTACGCTCATAATCGCTGACACGTCTGTTCCTTACGAACGCACCCATGCACTCTCTTGTGGGCTCACCAGCTTCGTCCTGCCTGACTCATTTAGATAGCATTCATTCCCTTTAGTGTCAACTAGTACCAGGTTCTTGTTTTCAAACAATTATTTCAGGTGCCCCCCTGAACTTCATCTATGCTAAGTTGGGCATTGCCACGTCGCCTAGCGCAAATATATTGGAGAAAAAATAAGAGGAAAGTTTGCGAAAGAATTATGATTTCTGAACAGTTATTTCTGGTGGCTCCCTTGAACCATATCTGTACCGAGTGATTTTTTTCATGTCGTCCAGCACAAATATTTTAGGGGACAAAAAGAAGGAAATTGATGAAAGATTAAGTTTTCAACGATTATTTTGAGTGGTGTACCAAAACTTGACATACACCTTTAAAGAACTTTCTTTTATGTAGGCGAGTAACCTGTAGCTCAATATTAACTACGTATTTTATATTTGAAACTATAGAATTACAAGTATGAAGCTGTTACATGTGGTATACGACGGTTAATTTAAATGAATGCATGTGAAGCAGGTCTGTACTAGGTACAATTTTCCGCCTGTGAAGCATTCAGCAGTGTACAATAGCTGCATATGTAGGTTTACCATTGCTAGTGAAAGGGGTGCACGTGATAGCAGAGTGGTAGATATTTACCTCTGTTGTGTGCAGTGGCGTATTTCATGGCCTAATGGGCCTACTGGCCGTAACCCTGGGACATTACAAAATAAAGTCATTGTATATATATATATATATATATATATATATATATATATATATATATATATATATATATATATATATATATATACATACGCACACACACACACACACACACACATATATATATATATATATATATATATATATATATATATATATATATATTGATATTTTTATACTTTAGTATCTTCTTAGTATCTTCGTGCATATTCTTTGCACGTAATCTGTCTCGCTAACTTAAGAGTCTTCGATATGGCAACGCAGCAGGAAACCAGTCTCTAGCTACTACAGCAAAAATCGTACCAGCGCATTCCCCTTCGCTCCAGCTCTGCCCACAGTGTACGAACGGGCTGCCAGGTAACAGCAGTTGCCTCTAAAGAAATCGGTTTCTTGGTCGTGAGCAGAGAGTAAAGGGAAATTATACGAGTAATGACAAGGCATGACAGAGGATCTCTGGAAATTGTCTCGAATACCTTGGCTCTCTTTCCATAGCGGTTTGCGTCGACACAACGAAAATTTTGTGTTGTGTTTTATAGTATTTTGCGTTAGCAGGCATAGTTGTTATAAATAATTTTTCATTATTTGCGTTACGTTGCCAACGGTCTTACAGACTGAGGTTCCTTCGTTGGCTAATCGCCTATTTAAGCGTTCTTTTTTTACTCGGACAGCTTCTATTTACTCTGCTGAGTAGAGTAACCACCTATCCAAAGCAAAATGCAGGAATACTTCATGGGAAAAAATGAAGGTAAAAATGTACGATCGTTTTACCGTAATACTAATAAGACAAGTCTTGCTAGTGAAGAGAAAATCATATTTATGTACATGATAAAAGGTTAGTTGTAGCTCAAGCCATCAAACGAGTATACGCCACTAGGTGTTTGTGTGGTCCCTGATTTGATCTCAGGCCAGGTAAGTTTCATGTGGTCAACACTGTGTCCATGGTTTTTCTATAGGTACTCCGGTTTCCTCCCACATTCTCATCACACCAATTTTTCTATCATCATTCAATCAATCAATCCGTCTCCAACAGCATATTTATAACTATTTACACACTAATCTATAAAATATTGTTACACATTTCTTCCGTAAATTTTACAAATCTGTGGATTCGTACAATAAATCTGCACCATTCATATTGTTTCCTCAATATTTACTACTATTTAATTGTTTGTGTTTGATATTACTTACTCAATTTGTTGGTAAATGATCAGAGGCGAAAGAAGAAGAGGAAGACGAAAACTTAAATAAATAAGTTTCGATTTAGAAAAATTGTAGTAGAATACAGGAATAGAACAGTAAGTTTTGTTTCTTAAAATATTTAATAAAATAGTTATATCTGGAGATTATTCCAGTACAAAAAGGCAAGGAAGGAAACATACATCTTATTCTGGTGTTGTTTCAAACTTAGTGAAGTCGGTAAAACTCCAAAATTGTGAAACGTAAACTATGTTATTTATTTCTATTATATATTTGTTTTAAAGATTGAAATGATGAACTGCTAAGTGAAATTTTAAGTAATTAACAAAACTACGAACCTTAGAGTGCATTAAGGTGTGATTCAGAGAAAGCATAGAGATAAATATTATAAAATGTACTGTTCACATTCCTAGTTTGCACGTTATGATGTATGAGTTTAGACTTTCAAAAATACAATTTTAAAATAAAGTTTGATGAAATAAAGAATGACAGACTAACGAAAATCCAAATAATTCAATTGCTGTATTGGTATTTGATGCAACAGGGAGTCAATAACGTAGCCTTTGTTCAGAGTATAAAATGACACAGTTTTTTGAACAGGTCTCGTAATGTGTCAAATTTTATTTTAATTATCTCACTATTATTATTTTAGAGAAAGCTTAGCAACACAGTTGGTTTATCTGTAAAGCTCAAAGGAATTTAACAATTCAAACAATTTGTAGTGAAGATATATTTGAATATTTTTTTTTCGTCTTTCAACATTTACAAACATATCTTCCAGCTACTAGTATAGTTTATTTTTCGCCACCAATTACAGCTTTTCTTACGATTGCAAATTGCACTTTGTACATGTATACTTAGGTTAATGTTCATTTTATTGAAGTGTATTTTTTAAAGTATGATACAAGTAAAAGAAAAAAAAGTAGTTGTTCCAACCAAGTTTTCACATTGATGTACAGCGGTGGACACTTCTAAATGGTACAGCCATATGGAGATTTACGGCTAAGGTGTACCATTTAGAAGTGTCCACCGCTGTACACAATAGGGTAAAATTGTGCTTAATTAAGAAGTCGAATTGTTTACATTTAATTTTTATTTAGCTTTATCACCAATTAAGTTGTGATTACAAAAACACTAACGCTCAATTCTAACAAGAAACGGACATGAACATGTCATCCGGACATCAGAATCAAGCCTAGCCCATTCGATAAACATAACAAAAATATGTTCATGCACAAAAAATAGGTGTCATGGATAACGGAGTAAGTCCCTGGGATCCATTAACCTGTTAGTATAAAGAAAATCGTAGACCCCAGTGAAATAACTGTTGCATCAACACTGTTCATTGGAAAGTCATGGCTTATAGTTCATTCTCTTCAGCATGAAACAGGCATTCCAGAGGTGCTGCTTATTTGGGTCCAATTCAATGGCACCTGTAGTGGACTCTTTTTTTTTTTTTTTTTTTTTTTTTGTAAAACGACACAGGTCAAGTTTTGTCAGATAAGAAATTAACGACAATATTGTGTTTAGTATGCGTGCATACGCATTTTGTGAGATGTCTGCACCTGTTAAGCTGTAGCATTCACTTTGTGTATTATAAATAAATAGACGTTCTTGAAGAAAGTATGCTGTGTAGTATAAAATGAAATCTTTGAGTTTTACGTCCCACGATTATGTCGGTTAGGCTAAAGGAGACGGTGATTATGAGATGAATGAAATGGTGGAATTAAGAAAGTGGGAGGAAACGGGAGAACCCCGAGGAAACCCACGAGCACGGTGTTTGTCCACCACAAAGTCCACACGGCGCAAGTTGGGATCGAACCAGGGTTCCCAAGCACCGGAGGTGAACGCTCTACCACTGAGCCACCGCGAGTGTGTAGTATAGTTTTCCTCATTTTTCTCATTTTTCTCAAAACTTGTTTTTCGGACATGCGTCGTTTTACAAAAAAGCAAATAAATAAATAAATAAAAGGAATCATTTGTAGTCAATGGCTATATACACAAATTATTGTACTATTATACTGTGGAAAGGTATAGCGTTATCACAAATTATTATTATTATTATTATTATTATTATTATTATTATTATTATTATTATTATTATTATTATTATTATTATTTGCATATCCTTTCATTTCCGGTAGCAAATGCTAACCTTTATGTTACCAACTTTCGTCACCCCTCGGCGATAAGCATTCACTTTTATTATATGTAATGTATGTTCAAATATCTTATTTAGTCCTGCATAATATTGTTCGAAACGTTTATTCAATTCATTATTACTTATATTTGCATTGTATACCCTTACTGTACATATTTCAAAACTCGTGTCCGAACTTTGATTCACACATTTTAGAGACTGGATCATGTCAACATGACTGCGTGCGGCAGATAGTGGTTCTCGTGTAATGTCTTTGATTTAAGTCCCAGTAAAATCAACGTCGAGGATGCAGAACCAAAACAAAGAACTGATATTTGTTTGTTTCTCACGGAATAAACAAAATGAACGAATAAAAGTCCAGAAGCAGAAATCCTAGAATAAACTACAATATGTGAACCTTTTTATGTAAAATTATACAGGGTGTTTCAAAATATCACCGACACGTGGTGATTCCTGACACCAAGATAAGATAAAAGGTATAGACCAACATCAGTGCACAAATGCATCCTTTCGGAGTTATAGGCTGCCGAAAACATAAAAAAATGAACTTTAAAGGTTCATAGCTCCAATACTATGGGACCTACCGTAGTCGAGTCAAAACTTCACTTAGGAACTAGTATATGCCCTATCCAAATATCCAAGTTTCAGAATACTGCGGTACTTTCGCAACAATTTTTATAGAGGTAATTGGTGAGTACTTCAAATTACATGCCCGTAGCCAAACTCCCTCTATAAAAAGTGTACCTTAGGATTCTGAAACATGTATTTTTGAATAGCTCACATATAGTTAAGTGAAGTCTTGACTCGACTACGGTAGATCCCATAGTTTTGAAGCTAGGGACCTTTAAAGTTCCTTTTGTCATGTTTTGAGCAGTGTAGAACTCCTAAAGACAGCACTCGTGTACCCTGGTTGGTCTATACTTTTTGTCTTATCCTGATGTCAGGAATCACCTCCTAAACATTGTCGGTGTTGTTTTGAAATACCCTGTATATGCCTATTATAAATTGTAACTTAAGTATTTACTAATGAAAGAAGATCCAATAAATCAGCAGTTTGTTTTAGTATATTGTCGCAAAAATATACTTCCAAGAGTAATCTACCTTGTGTGAATTTATAATGAAACATCATTGATATCATACTGTAGTTTTTTTTTTTTTTTTTTAGTGGAACATCTATTTGTCAAATATAAACAACATTCCCAAAAGCAAACCATTCTTTGTGATTTTTTAGAAATAAAAAGCGATTGGTACCATATTGTTGGTTTCGTAATTAAACATTTGTCTATGAACTACGAACAAATATGGATGAGTCGTTTCTGATAAAAATCATGAGGAAAAGTATCACTCCCACGCCTTCTGAATTCTCCTCAGTGAAACGTCTTACATAATAATATAGGGTTGTTGATGAACTATTGATTTATGGAAAATGAACAAAATCATTAGAACAGTTTACGAGAAATTAATTTATTTTTTTAATCAGCCTTGAGTGAACTAACATTATTTTGGGGAGTAAAAAGAAAATGTAGAATTGAATAAAAGTCTTAAGTTTAGGATTAGGATTAGAAATTAGATTCCTGAGCTTTTATCATCTATTGCCATGCTAGTGTGTCACGTATGAGGGATGACGTCCCTGTGCGATGACACTATCCGAGGAACGGAAAGGAAGAAAGGATTGGGGAAGGAAGGAAGGCGGATTGGGACGGCGGATATGTTACATATGATCCCGACATTTGCCTCATGTAAATGAGGAAAAGCCAAAAAGAAGCTCAATCAGTTGTCAGGATAGCAGGCCTGTAAAAAAGCGTTTACACTTTTTCGACCAAGTAACCTCACTAGGAATCGAACGGGGAACCGTTCGCAGTAAAAAAAGAGAGCGTCAACAAATATGCTATGCAGAGCCACCAAAAAATAAATAAATATATAAATTTTAGTCTCGATTCGTAGAACGGTATAGTCTTTAGGCGGTTGTGCATCGAACAGACCGTCAAAACATCGAAAAATATTTTTCCGGTATATAGGGAATATGAAACTTGTAAATCCATTGAATTTCTCGAATTCGATTATTTTTTAACGATGTTCTTACTTTCTTCTCTCCTCTCGTCACTCGAAAGTCAAAGTATGATGGTTTGGATTCCATTCTAAAATCTAAATAGAGGTGCGGTTGTTTAGTGGGGAAGCGACAGCCTTGGTGATAGGTATACCAGATCCTTTCTTATGTCACATGAGTTTATTGTAGGGTACGTCTTTTCCGTGGGTTTTCTAGTGGTTCTCCTGTGTTCTTCCTCATTTTCATCCCACTAATTGTTTCATAATCTTTTACTTTCATTAATTACCCTTCCTGTCCTTCAATTATTTTTCGTCCTTCATTATTTTTGTCCTGGAAAGTAAAGGACTGTATATATCACACCAAATTAATCGGATTTATCCGATATGAATCAAACCAAGCCGACGTGAAATCTCGTGAATATTTCCCTTATCGTTAACATATATACTGCAAGCTTCAAAGGGGGACAGCGGCTTAGTGGTAGAGTGCTTAACGTTTTTTAGATAGGGTCTTTGGTTCGATCCCCGGCCAAGTAAGTTTATGTTGGACAACATGTTGTCCGTGGGTTTTATCCAGTTGCTCCCCTTCCACTTTCTCATTCCACCAATTCTTCCATCATCATTCACTTGCCTTAATCATATTCTCTCTTAGTCTAAACGGCATAATCGTGTGACGTTAAGCTGAAACATTTAAATTCATTTCATTTTCACACGCTTGAATATCTAAAGACACATATAAGACTTGTAGAAGTGGAGACAATTCTTTTTAATATCAAGCAGGAACGCTATTTGTGGGACAATAACCACAAAGTAAAATGTGAGTGAAGGCTCTAGGCGTCAGTTAATACTCATGCACGTTAGCAATTATTTCACAGAAATACTAATGCTTATTTAACTTGCTTTTCTTTCAGTGCTACTGTTCTTGCACAAATCTTCATGAATATAATGACAAATAGCTAAAGTTGCCCGAGAACATTGATGTTCACGTAACATTCAAAGACATTTTCGTAGTAGGGGATACAATCTTAATATATATTTTTTTACCTGTCACTTTAAATTTATTAACGTTAAAATATAAATTTAGGAAATTTTGTGACTGTAAATAAGTATAACTGCTGCAGTTGTTAAGACCCATGGCTATCTGAAAATCTTGATTGGTCTATCTTCGAGTATTTTAGACTCTATAAAAATTTGGATGGACGGACGAACATAAAGATTTCTTTTTTTATATTCCATTCAAATTATGTAGACGCTTAGAAAAGTATGAACTTTAACAACAGGGAAAGAAAATAGGCAGAAATGGAATCATCATGCTTAGCTCACTAAAACATACTGTGTTCACGTGATCTCATCAAATTCAAGCCTAGTTTTATTAGAAACAACTATTCGTTGATATGCTTTATTTTAATTTTAGAATAAAAATAACATTGATTTTATTTTAAAAGACAATATCTGCAGTTACTGTTATTACTGAAACAATTCTCTTTGTGACACTGGCAACAAAATAGTATAATCATTAGTTGTTAAAAAGAAATGCACAAAAATTATAGAGATTTGCATAAAGATTGCACAAAAGACAAAAATAAACGATAAAGATTTTCAATTCTGCTTTATGACTGACCAATTAAATACCTGCTTCGGAAATATGTTAATATATGACAATTTGTTATTGAAAACGACAAAACTGAATATCGCTACTTGTCATCATTTAAGTATATATATATATATATATATATATATATATATATATATATATATATATATATATATATATATATATATTTGGTCTAGGAATTAATTCGTGCGGGTGGACAAGAGATGGCGCAACGAACGCAGCGTCCCACAGTTCCGTGTATCCACACATGTGTTGCAAACCCCTGTCATCGCGTATCGTTCGTAGTATAGGGCAGTGGATTAAAGCGTCAACAACACCAGTTTGTAGTTAAGTGAACATGGCGCAATTTGTGCCTGATAAAGTGTTTTTGCGGGGTGTCCTGCTGCATTACTTTAACATGCAGAAAAGTGCGACTGAAAGTCATCGTATTTTGGTGGAAGTGTATGGTGACCGTGCTCTAGCTGAGCGAACGTGTCAGAAGTGGTTTGCACGGTTTAGAAGTGGTGATTTCGGCTTGGCAGACCAAGAGCGAGCTGGACAGCCAAAAAAATTTCAAGACGAAGAATTGACAGCATTGCTCGAGCAGGATTCGTGTCAAACGCAGGAACAACTTGCAGCAGCATTAGGCGTTGATCAAACAACAGTCTCCAAACGCTTGAAAGCCATGGGAATGATTCAAAAGATGTCACATTGGGTTCCACATGAATTGAAAGACAGAGACGTTGAAAGACGAAAAACCATTTGCGAATTGCTGCTTCAACGACAGAGCAGAAAGGGGTTTCTGCATCGAATTATTACGGGTGATGAGAAGTGGATCCATTACGAGAAACCTAAACGAAAAAAGGCCTGGGTGAAACCAGGTGAACCAGGTCCATCACAACCAAAACGAGATATTCACTGTGCATATGGTGGGATATGAAAGGTGTGGTGTACTATGAGCTGCTGCAACCGGGTGAAACTATGAATAGAGAACGTTATCGACGACAATTAATGCGTTTGAAGCAAGCTCTGGCCAGAACACGACCAGAATGGGAGAACAGACATGATAAACTTATTGTTCAACATGATAACGCTCGCCCACATGTCGCAAAACCGGTCAAAACCTATTTAGAAAATGTCGGATGGGAAGTTTTACCCCACCCGCCGTATTCACCAGACGTTGCTCCTTCGGACTACTACTTGTTCGATTGCATGAACAACGATTTGATTGGACAGCGGTTTACTTCTTCAGAAGATATCGAAACATGGGTCTCTGACTGGATCGCTTCCAAGGATGAGGACTTCTTTCGCCACTGAATCCGTACATTGCCTGACAGATGGGCGAAAGTGGTGGCTAGCGATGGACAATATTTTTCTTAAGGTATTTGTGTATTTTGTGTTTGTACTACAGCTTCAATGTGTGCGTACCAACCGCACTAATTAATTCCTAGACCAAAATATGACAATTTGTTATTGAAAACGACAAAACTTAATATCGCTACTTGTCATCATTTAAGTATATATATATATATATATATATATATATATATATATATATATATATATATATATATATATATATAGAGAGAGAGAGAGAGAGAGAGATTGTGTTTTATTCGCTTATGGGAGTATTTGTTAGAAACGTAGCTTCACAGCCTTACTAACCAATTATTGAGAAGTGTCTATAACTATTTGCTTCTCTTCATTTTCATTTTGAATCATTTTTATTCGGAAGGAGTTATTTCTCATTCCTGAATTGACAGACTAATTTACTTCGCGTAATTCCCTCTTTTCTGCTAATTACTTACTTACCGAGTTGGTTCTAAAGAAGAGTCGAAGCTCAGTTACATTGCTGATTTGACTGCTCAACAGCCAATGGTGGTTGAACGATAGTTGTCAAAAAGGTGAATAATCACTTCTTTTAGTAATCTAGCATAATTATTCAGCTTGAACGAATAGCTCTTAAGTTATCACATTTTGCATCACTTATAACCACAGAAAAAGAACTTATAGCGCACAAACTTATCACCAGGACATTACTGGCAGCGTTTAAGAATAAATACTTCTGTGATTATTGGTATTCTTGAGGAAATAGTGGACGGAATGATTCCACGTTAACTCCTTCAGTGTGGGTGGCGAGTTAACTCGTATCTTCAAAACGCACCTGCCGTGCGGATGGCGTATATATACGATTTCATTTTGCTTTGGCTATTTTGTACTGTGTATGGCGAATATACTTACCCATAGTATGAGTAATGTAATCCCGACAATATTTAGCGAGTTTGCGCTCAGCTGGTTTCAATTGTTGCTTAATTAAAAGAAGAAGAGGAAAAGTAAAGAAATCAAAATAGAGTTTGTGCTTCGTCAAATACAGTTTTCATTTTTTGATTTGTTTGAGAGCAGACAGCACAGTAATGGGTTCAAAACGATATTTCAACGATGCTGACACCGAGGAAGAGTTATTAATTAGTGATTCTGATGTAAGTGATTTTGAAACAGATTTAGAATCAACATCCAAAGTTCTCTCTCTCTCTCTCTCTCTCTCTCTCTCTATATATATATATATATATATATATATATATATATATATATATATATATATATATATATATATATAAATATATATATATATATATATATATATATATATACACTTTTTACAGCGGTTCGCATCTGAAAATTACGCACTGAAGGGGTTAAAGAGGAATTCAGATAAATATCTGTTCAAGTAGGCAACCACGCAACGCACAAGCGTAAGTTGGGTTGCGTGGCACACTCTCTATATTTGATCAAAACTGAAATTAGGATACAGGAAATCACGCAATACATTCCATTTAAGACAAGTTAGGATTAACACTTTCGATTTTAAGTTCGAGCACGATTTATGGTATATTCCTAGGTAACGATTTATCTTTATAATACAACTGAACGGAGCACAAGTCTAGCTTGAGGTGGTATGCAAGAGTCTCTCAGAAATATTCCGTGTGTTAATATTAGGATTAAGAAATAGAATTCTCGGCTTTCCGCACCTCTAGTCATGTTAGCCTGCCACGTATGAGAGATCATGTTCCTCAGTGATCACACTACCCGGGAAATCGAGGAGGAAGAAAGCGGTCTAGGTGCCGGAACTCAGCAAAAACTCACTGATGAAGGTTCCCTGAGAAAGTTGTTATACCTTTCCGACCGAGTGTTCCCATCAAAGGTGAGAACGTTAGCGATATTCTACGAGGAACCACCTTCCGCGGGTGGTGATCAGTAGTCGGTTCTGTGGAAAACATATTTTAGCTCACATGTAAAGAAAACATTATTTGCTTGATATCTAGCAATGAAATTATGAACATTTTGTAAGATGAAAGGTAATGTCAGTTTTCTCATTTTGCGATATTTCGCTAATGAACATAGAATTCTTCACTAAATGGTGTGTGCTAAAATTGTCTTATATTTTATCTGTAGTAATATATGAATGACGACCAGAAATGCATGTAGAACATATAGCATATGTTCTAGGTATGCTAATGTTTGGTTGTGGGTTTGATGACAAAGCTGATAATTTCTCCATATAACGCCTTACAATTCTTGATATCATGATCTATGTATTCTCGAAATACAATCGGAATAATTAATTAGACGAGAAAATACACAAAACATTGGCAAATATCAATTACGTATCCAAAATATATTCAATGCAAGTTTTAGCATAGTACTTTTACGTTTATTTAATTACCTGTATAGTTGCTCTTTGCGTGCAATATTGTATCAAACTGAACAAAATGAAAGAGAACTAACTATAAACAGTTTTCATATTTCCATCCTATTGTTTTTTTCTACATTTTTCATTGAGCAAGTAACATTTATTTCATGGATCTTTGTAGGAAAAAATGAAATGAAATCTTTGAGTTTTACGTCCCATGGTTATGCCTGCTAGGCTAAAGGAGACGGTGATGATGAGAAATGAATGAAATGGTGGAATGAAGAAAGTGGGAGGAAACGGGATAACCCAGAGGAAACCCAAGCACATGGTTGTTGTCCACCACAAATTTAACTTGGCGGGAGTAGGGTTTGAACCCAGGACCCCACGCACCAGAGGTGAACGCTCTACCACTGAGCCACCGCGGTACACTGGATCTTTGTAGGAGTTTCATACATTCTTCTATATTAGTATTTTTGTACATTTTTTCATGGATCCAAAAAAAAAAATTCATGGAACTTTGTAGCAGTTTCAGTTCACGTTTAGAAAAATTATAAAGTTTTTTCACCGTTCCTAGTTCATATTTGTGTTTTTAAAATATTTTGATGTAAAGAAAAGGAAATTTGTTTGAATAAATATTGTAGCAATTCCATTCAATAATAATCAAATGTATTCATCTTAAGATTTGAGTTACAGATGTGCTTGACTCCGTTTCTCATGCCTATCTTTTTTTTACTACCCGAAGATGCACGAATTCTAAAAAAGCAGTAAACTGCCACGAAATTGGAAAATATGATGCAGAGAAGTGGAAGTGATAATAAAACTCTATGCGGAGACAACTACGCAACACACAAAGGAAAGTTGGGTTGTGTGGTGTTAACTGAAATGAGATTTACCGTTGTTACACCTAGACAACCATGCAGTACGAGAGCGTAAGTTGGGTTGCATAAGATATAGTCAAATAGTGACAAGCATCCGCACTTACTTTGAATTATTTAGACATTGCTCACAGAGTACACTCGGCAACTTGTTTCATGGAGTGGGAACATTAATAACCAGTAGTTCCACAGCCACAATGTTATAGATTGTTACTAAGGCTGAGCGTAAGATTTGATCAATTTTGCACTTTATTTTATATATAACACTTCTGTTAACAGATTTATGTTTAGCGTCTGTTCAGCACCAAGGCTATATGAGACGTGGACCTACACATGGCCGTAGAATCTACATGAACTCCCGCCATAAATCGAACCTGGGACTCCTACGCCAAAGGCGTGTACGTTATCCGCGTAGCCACGACGGAGTTCTGTGACACTTCTAAAATATTTCCCAAAATGTTTTGTAAGACACATCGATTCATAATCACTGCAAGCTTGGGATAAGAAAAAAACTGAATTGGTATTGCTAGATGTCATGCTGAATTTAAATATTATGAGCGCAAGAGTAAATAAAAATCAGATTTACGGAAAACAGAATATATTTACAGGATGTCTCAAAAGTCCCCTGACATAGGGTAACTGTTATTACCAGAGTTACAACAAAATGTAGGAGGGGAAACCGTCTCCAAATACGACGTTTTCCATCTGAAATGAAGGATTTTTTTAAAAAAATCGGGCTGTACACTCTTTATGCGCCAAATGTTAAATTAAAATGCAACGTTACCATTTACCTGCACCCACAACGTGAGTGAATGAAGTTACTGTATTTTACGCTAACGTATCGATGGCCAAACACCCTTTCAAACATGCCCCCATTCACCGTACTCTTACAAAACTTATCCACCTCTTATGTTGTCTGTCACTAATGTTGTGGGTCAATGTGGGTCCAAAAACAGTAAATGCCATATCATTCTTTTATGGCATTGAATATCCTATGGCATTTCTTGGATATAGGATCTCATCTCTTTGTCGCAGATTTCTTGGCCCGATTGCAGCAACATAGTACGTGAGAATGACAAAATGTATATTGAGCGGGAAAAACGAATGAATAACAAAACAAAAATATCGTATGAAACTAAGATCCAACTATTATTAGCTTCCGGCGTAAGCATATGAGAAATTATGGTTTAATTCCATGTGTGTGTATGAGTGTGTGTGTGTGTGCGCGCTTGTGGTACTTTATTTCTTAGTAAGTACTAGTATAATCTAAATCAAATTTGGTAGGCAAATAGCCCACGGATGAGTGACTAAAAAATTCTATATTAGGTGGCGGGCTCTTAGTGAAGCAGGCTGTCCTATGCTTTGATGAGCTCGAATCGCCTTCTAGTGATACTTTATTCCTCAGTAACTACTGGCCAGATGTGAACAAGGGCGCCCATATTGTGGTTTCCAAGGGGGGACAAGTATAAGCAACGTTTCAAATATAGTTTCGAATTTTGCTGTAACTAATGTAAAAATTCTATTGGGTTTCGATATTTCCAAGTACAATTTCCTCTTTGGGGGCGACCACCCCACCTTGCTCCCCAGATGGGCACCCTTGGATATGAAAAAAATTGCTGGACAAATAGTCCATGGCAAAAGAAATATAAACAAAATACATCTATTTGGTGGCCTGGCTCAACTGAGCTCGATTTCCCTTTTATGTGGAACTTTAATTTCGTATAATTATTGGCCGGATTTGAACACAATTCCGGAAAGTAGCTTACCGTCTAAGGAATATTGCTTTATTTTTTGGCCGGTCATGGACAGGGACAGTCTCGGATCGATTTGGCCCACCTTGTATATAGTACTTTATTTAAAAGTAACTACTCTCCAGATCTAAACTAAAATAGGTATGTTTTGTGGCTTGGCTCGACTCGACTCACCTTGTATGTGATACTTTATTCCTAGGTAACTACTGACCGAGTCTGAACAAAATTTGATGAGCAAATAGCCCATGGTCTAGGGCAATGGTTTTCAACCTAATTTCTATCACGACCCCATTTTTATCACATCCTCTTGCCAATGACCTTTTTATAATTTCTGGTTTGTAATAAGCTTGTGTGGGATTTTCAATACACATGTTACTGAGATCTGACGACATCCATCTATTCATTTAATAGTAGAATCCATTTCTCGTATATAGTGTATACAGTAACTTCCCTAAATGCGAATGGATTAAAACCAAATTTGGTCAGTTCATACATCTTTTGCTTGTCTTCGCGACACCCATGAAACCCTCTCGCGAACCCCCTAGTGGTTGCGACACACAGGTTGAGAAACCGTGGTCTAGGGAATAAATACTATTGTTCTTTGTAGTTGACTTCGGGCAAGAACAGAACTACTAGCCAGATTTGAACGAAATTCGCTCAGCAAGTAGCCTATTGCCTAGAAACTAAAGATCACTATATGTGATGACTAGGGGGGGCAGGGATAGGCTCGGTTCGCAAACAAAGACTGTGTTCCACAGCTTTGCACGCCGGGAGCATCCGAGTTCGGTTCACCTCTGCTTATTTTATTGTTGTAGTAGCAACAGTAGCATTCGCTATTAAACGTTTCAGCTTGGAAATCATCACATTGGTCTCCACTAGCGTTTTACTTTTTTTTTAAACATATGTCATGAGATGGTGCTATAAAAAGCTATTCTTTTCTAAAACTTCGCTGTGTTTCGGGTCAATCAAATTTCTTTTCCTTTGTTATCAGTGTCTCTTCCAGAAATGTTTTTGGGAATCACTGCCTCCCGGAGCTCTGAGTGTGTACTCCAATGTAGACCAAATAATAATAATAATAATAATAATAATAATAATAATAATAATAATAATAATAATAATAATAATAATAATAATAATAATAATAATATCATGTGAAAATATTGTAATGTGTGCCCCTCCGAATATTAAGTTTGGCCCCCTCGGAACATTCCTTCCTCAAAGAAACGCCGCTTACGATACGTCTGCCCAGGCCCGTAGCCAGCCCAAAAATGTAGGGCGGACCCGGTAGAAGTTAGGGGGGACCCGACCCAACCATATTATAGTTCATCACCATATTACAGTTTATTTGCAAGCCTACCATGAAAATTTTAGGGGGGCCAGTGAAAATTTAGGGAAGGACCGGCCTACCCTAGCCCCCCTGTGGATACGGGCCTGCATCTGCCACAAATAAGCTGCAATAAATGCTCCCGTCTCAAACTGATCTCCGGGTGTAGAAAACTTAGTCATGGCAAAATGCTAAATCAATTCATTTTCGTATTTGTGTAGTTATGAGTCCAATATTAAATAGTCTAGAATTGAATATTTTAAATTACTGTTGTATTTAGACTGCTAAACAGTTTAATAAAAAATGTACAAATAATTTTCGTAAGTTTAAGAATATTAATTATAGTTGATTAGTTTAACATTTTACATATAGTTTGAAGTTATGAACAGATATTTTCACTTTTCGACCTGGCAACGCTAAGACCTTTCTTGAAGATTGATGAAATTAACATGTATGTAATTTCGGATAAAAATAATCTGAATTTATTTTAATTTTACTGGTAATGTAATTATTTCTAGTTTGAAATAGAATTTATGATGTTAAAAATAACTGTAAACATTGGTAGTAATGAGCTATTTCCTCCGCAGGTTGCAGTATTAATAATGAATTAATTTAGGTTTGTTGATGTCCTAGTACAAAGTCTATAACAAGATAAAAATTGTCATGATGTTGTACGTCTTAAATGCTTAGCGTTTAAAATTAATTAACAGGGTAAGCGTGTCCCTGTACAGTAGGTCTATGTAAATAAAAGTAAATATTTCTAAAAACCTTAATACCATATTACAACTATTAAGCAATGTTACTGTCAAAAGGGCCACGTACTATAAATACGCATTTAACGCAAGAGTGAAATGGGTTATGGAAATCTAGTTTTTGTCAACTATTCTCCTAGTTGACATGATTTAATAAACAGTAATATCTATTTGATTATATAACATATTTACTGATATGGTATTTGATATTAAACACACTTGGTACACATTTACTTTGGCGGTCCCCAACCAAACTCATATGAACATGTTTTCAACGTTGTATTACTATTTCTTTGCTGATAGTTTCGTGCAGGTCAATTTTAGGCACACCACTCAGAATAATTGTTCAATAAATACAATTCTTTCACTAATTATATTCTTATCCAAAAGATTTCCGCTGGACGACATGATACACTTAGCCTAGATGAAATTCAAGGGGCCTATTAAAAGTAGACCTAATTATATAAAAAAAAAAACTCTTGTTTTGCGATATGCATATAAATACAGCAGTCGGATGTACGCCATAAGAAACAGTGCAAAAAGTCCAAACAAAACTCTGTTAGCCACTGAAAAATACTAATGTTATATGCCAGAGTCAGAGCAGAGCGATGCTGGTGAATTCTCGAGTGGTGCGGATATGTGTCAGCGACAGTGGTTATATGCGTGAGGATAGTGAAGGAACGTGTGTTTTTACAGTGATACCAGATTCAATAGCATTTGTAATGGTTTCACATTGGAAATGCTACAGTTGTAAATATAAAATACAACTTTTGTACACCGTGCAGAAATACTCTACAGGGCGAAGATGGTACCTGATACAGTCATCTTTCATATGCAATCACTCATTTCAACCGTCTTAAAACACTTGTAATAATTTTACATTTGCAATCACACTCTTGTAAATCTAAACTACTACTTATTATTTAATCCTGCAACCTGTGCAATTTCATTCATGTAAACTTGTTTTTAGATGCAGATAATAAATTTTAAGTGTGAATTTTTCAATTTGTGGTGGGCTTAAATTGACCAGCACCGTTATTTTAATATTACTTACCGTGTAGCGCTACTTTTGACCCACCACTCGAAATAATTGTTCAAAAAATACAATTCTTACAATAATTTCCTTCTTGTTGTGAGTTGCGGTGGGCGACATGTAAATATCTCACCTAGCATAGATAAAATCCAAGGGGGCCACAAAAGTATTTGTTGAAAAATTACAATTCTTTTACCGAACGTATGACATAGAAACCACAGTGCAAAAACACAAACCAACCTGTGCTAGGGGGACCCTGAAAAGCACGAATGCTATCTAACCGGATCAGGGCAGGGCAAAGCTAATGGGCCCGTGCACTGGGGTTGGGGAGTGCGTCCGAAGGAAACAGGTACCTAAGATGGTAATTATACGTATAAGCAAGGTTGGGTAAAGAAGCTTTTTTTTATAGCAATGATACCAGTTTCAATACACTTGTCATTGTTTAATTGTGTTAGTTGTCGTGATTTAATACTCGAAACGCTCCACTGTTAAACATATAATACAGCTTCTGTACACTGTGCAGAAATACACTGTCGATGGTAAATAGCAGCTAATAGAGTCATCTTTGTATGGATTCACTTATTTTATCCGTCGGGGAGCACTTGTAATGATTTTACATTAGTAATGCTACACGTGTAAACCTAAAATACAGCTATGTTACTTCGTATGTAATTCTGTCGCTTTGCAGAAAATTCTTGCTTATAAAAACGTCTTTTCATGCAAAGTATTTAATTTTACCTGTAAATATTCCAAAATGTGGTGCACCAAAACTTACCAGCACCATAACTTACCTTGAATTATTCCTCTTTCATTACCTTCATTTACTCTTAATTATTAATCACAAATGTAACTTATTTCCATGCTTTCTTTGCTCCTCAGTAGATACATATTTATCTGTATTGTATTACTTCCTTCCTTGCAAGTGTTAAGTGTTTTTTTAGTATGAAGCACATTTTCAATTTCGCATTCCTACCTTACTATACATGTAAGTGTTAATATCCCGATAAATTTTGATTACGTGTACAATTCGATTTTGAAATCAATTGAACATATTTCTTCCCTGGTTTTGTAAACTTATGTCTCCATAATATGGGATAGCAGAAAACATTTTGCCCCATTTCACCATATTTGGTTCAGATTCAACTCCATCTTATTAGTATCAGCTCTACATTTCTGTATATCCCACCGCTACTGCAGCATACAGGTCCCGGGTTAGTTAGTAAGACAATGGGTTTGAAACACTGCAATATTATGCTCTATTACCTGCTTACCTAATATTGCATTAATACGCGAAGTTATGTAATCCAGACTTTAATTTCAGTTATGTCCCCAATTACTCACTCTACACTGATAGCCTTTGTTACCCTTTCTGTTACTTTCATGCTGACATTTCTTCTGAATTTATTAATTTTTCCCAAAATGTTGTATTTCGTGACCCTCATTTGTTGCAGTTAACCCAAATCCTACAACTGTTTAGCAATTTCACTCTCAAAAAGTGCAAAATAATGTATTGACATTGATGCATTGTACAGAGAAGTTAAATGGGTTATGTAGATCTAGTTTTTGTTAACTTTTATCTTAGGTCTGACGAAACATATTTTATTTAAACATTGATCTTCATTTGATTCTGTGGCATAATTGCTAGTACGGTACTCGATATTAAACACACTTGGTCCACATTTAGTTTATAGGAGCCAGCATGCATGTATGAGTGATTTATTTCAGAACACATCGATCAGTGCGGGAGATTGAATGAGCAAAGACATAGAAATAGCCTAGACAGTTAGGGCAGCACAATGGCAGTGGCAAATGACTGGCACAAAATGCTTATTACGACTCAATGTTTCTAATACATGTTTCTTCATATTTTTTGATCACTGACTACTCCATTTTATCACTGATGAGTTAGTGAACTGTTTTCGCATAATTTCCCTCTGTTCTTTTCTGTCCCGTTGAGCGTTGCATGATCCTGATTTCACATTATCTGTTTCTCATAAGTTTCAGGGTTCCGAATTTTTGGGTTTGTTTAACGTCACTCTAAGCATTAACCGCTTAACTTAAAACCACGAATTATTACGTTATTTTTGTTTTGCCCTAAAATTATGAACACGAATATATTCGTGCAAAGAAAAAAGATCTAAATATTAATTTAAACGACGAATCCTTACGTTCGCCATACGCAACTGAGTGTATGGGTGTTCGCTAGATGTCGGAAAGATTCATTTAACTATTTTTGGCTAATATTTTGCATTGAAGGCCAATGCTTATTGGCGAAATGACTAAATTAAAATAGCATATTTACATTGTACCGAGAATTCATTTGTTTGTTATTTCTCTTTGAAATAATGGTATTTTTTGCAAAACAGAATACAATAATTCGTGGTAGATTGATTGGAATATTGACTTATATTGAGCTCATTTTTCCCCACTGAAGTTTTGTCAAGATGGACAGTGAAAGTGACTTCGATTTAGAAGTTAGCGGTTCCGACTAACTCAAATGTATAGAGATTTTCTATCTGTCATTTTATTGTTATTAGCCTGCGACATTCTATTCAAAAATATTCTAAATAAATAAAAACGCATTAGAATATATATTTCTTTCCCTTTTCCTGAATATGCTAGTGTAATTTTGTAATGTTTATTGTGGAACGTACATATTCGGGATTTTAATATTTTTTGCAGAAAAATTTAAATCTCAATTTTGATCAGCTTGAAGTTCAAGTAAATTCAACGAACTGCATAAAATATTTTAAAAGATTCGTTGTAGCTTCTTGTACACAAAAAATGTTCAAAAAATTAAGACTAACAACAAGATTCATTTGCTTTTACTACGAACGAATATATTCGTGGTTTTAAAATAGGTGATTTTCAAGTGCCTAATTCGGGCCTAAATTTTGGACAGTTTTAGTAATGTTTGCTTCCACATACCTCTACCTTCAATTTAAAATAGAAATAACAAATAAAAAAAATATATAAAATTTGGAACGACTTTTGCGAAAAAAAATATAAGTTAAGCGGTTAAGGCTATGTAGAAAGTGAACCTACATCATAAAAAAAAAAAAAGTAAAATAAGGTCAAACTCAGACTTTACTATGCAACAGTATAGTAATAAATCTATAAATATGTGCATCGATTTGGACCAATCAGATTGCAAAGTGAATAACTAATTTAGTTGTTTTAATTATTAAACAGTTTGACGTGTTTATTTATTTATTTACATATCTTTCAGTCATTTTAATTATAAACATCCTTGAGTTGCTGTAAGAGTGGAACAATTTATAATATATTCAAGAGATGAACCTCATTTTGAGGACAAAAGGTCGTTTGAAGCGGCGGACTCCGAAACCCCTCCCCCTTGGCTACACACCTGACTGAAAGTAATGACTTTGCATTGATAACACTTATTTTGAGCTCCTTCGTGGCTAAGCGGTTAGCGTACGTGCCTTTGGCGTGGGAGACCTGGGTTGGATTGCAGGCGGGAGCTCACGTGGTTCGGATTCCACGTAAGTCAGTAGGTCCCGTCTCATATAGCCACGCTGCTAAAAGGGACGTTAAACTCAAAATCAACTCAGGACTCATTTTGTTTACGATATTGCTCTATGCACTTCGCTACAGCAAAACCAAATCAGGCTAAGCTCCTAAAACAGTATTAATTCTTTTGTCACTGGCATCCTACACCTGCACACTAATTGTTTAATCTCATGTTCGATTCTTTGAATATAATTTTACGATGACCACTAATCGCAGTTTTTTCTGTTCTTTTTTCGATTTGTTTGATAGTAGTACTACATCTAACACAAACGGTACAATAACAGCTGTTTCAACGTTGTGAAATGAACAGAACTATGCTTAAGAGGTAAAATAAATTTAATAATTTGTTAATAGTTAACAAATTCTTGTGTTGGTATCACATCGAAGAAAATTGGTAATCATTTGAAATATGTGACAGCATTCACCACTGGTGCGAATGGAAAGTGGTTCAATCTCAGTCTGTATGACTTCTATCTAACAATCTTATTTCATTAATTATTTCATAATAATACATTTCCTCTAATCATATGTCCCGTTTAACCTAAAAGGTATTACAATGGCAGTGAAACTATAATTTTCATTTTATTTCAGTTGAAATGTATAAGTCTCCAACTCGAAATTACTAAAAATCAAGTGAATGTCATTTTATACTGTGAAGCTAACAGTATACTAACCAAACTATTGGTATTCGATATTGTAACCCGCTGATGTACACTCATCTCCAAAATGAGTGTCGCATATTTATAACTGTCTTCTAGTAAGAATATAATTTGATAATGATTTTGCAGGGTACTTTTAATACTGATACTATGTGTATAATCGGGAAATGTATATTTGTGGTAAATTTCATAGGAAAAGAATTATAAATACGAAAGTCAGAATGAGTAAAACAAAATGTTGCTAAATGAATAAGAAAGTTTTCCTTTCGTTTTATTGGTTTTACTTACTGCTCTTTTGACATGAAGTCTGCCACATACATGTTTTTGTCGATTATACACATATTAACATTATAAGAAATAACGGACAAAGTCGTTATCAAATTACATTCCTACAACATATTTATAGACATGCGACAATAATTGTGGACATGAGTGTACATTTGTCACTTTAGTTTAAATCGGGAATTAAGATGGGAGATGGAAAGTGCTTTCAGGGGACTGAATCCATATCAAAAAATGGTTTCTCGCTATTTCTTATAGTACTTTATAACGATCAGTACTGAAACCACAAGTGATAGTAGTCTTTTACCACTTTCTACCACTTCCGGTTTTAGTAGATAAAAAGCCCCAGAAAGCAGAAAGGTGCTAAGTGCCAGAATGGAAATTTTCTCAGGAGAGCATGAAACGAATGAGATACCAATTAATTCCGATTCTTTCTTTCTTCTAGTGTTCAGTTTTTACTGCAGACCTTTCATATTGTCTCTGCCACTTGTTCCCTTTCTGTACAACATTAAACATGAAATGGGTGATCAGGATATGCACTTAGTTGGAAATCAAGGAAAGTGGCGCTTAGCACCTTCTGCTTTCTGGGGCCGATATAGTGATGAGTATGGAATACGTGCAATTCTGGAATCTCGTATCCGTATTTTAAGAAAGTTTTATCGTTACCTGTTGCTTTATGAAGACCAGTATTGGAACCGCAAGCAGTATTAGTATCCTTTTCAGTCCATTTCTATCCCTTTTTGTTTCACCAAAGTAATAAAGGCGAATACGGACCTGGTATTGGGAAGCTGAATCCAGATCAAGAAGCATTTATCAGTTTTCTTACTACTACGTTGTATTTTTGCTCCATAGTGATCACTGTTCAAACTTAAAATGATTTATTTCTTCTGATATCGGTTGCAATAGAAAGATAGGTGAGGAGTTGGAACCTATAATTGGGAGGCTAAATTCCCAGCACAAAAGTTCACATTATCTTTTACGTGATACCTCTCAATAGAGGGGAGACTGATATACGCGTGCTTTAGGACTTCCCATACTTAAGTGTACCATGGTTTGGTAATTTTAAAAAAAAACATTCTAGTTGAAACATTAACATTTGCAGTATGAATATAGTGTTTCAGTTATTAGTTTGGTATGAATGCTGCTTTTATTAGATGAATTAGTTCCTGTGTTCCTTTAATACGTATTGTGCTTTTATATTTATATGTATATTTGAAACCAAACACGGAAGTATTTTCACTGATAAGAAATGATTAATTTAGTAAGGTTAGTTAAATACTTCTTTTAAATCACATATTATATTTTGGAAAACAACAAACTGTTTCAACGAGCCTCCGTCGTCTTCATCAATGTAAATATCACTTGTTCAGCAGCTTAATATTTTCTCTCTATAAGTTGACGAAGACGAAGGTGGTTTGATGAAACAATATGTCGTTGTCAACACTATTACAGAATACATATATATAGGTAAGTTTTTAACTGTTTAAATACATGTGCCCTATATATATTTAAAACTAGTTAAGTTACGTTTTGTTGTAGTTCCATTTTCCTAATAGGTCAGTACTTTCCATTTTTACTAAGCAAAATTCTTGAGTTGTCAGTACTTATTACAGGCTAAAGAAAACTTAGAACTGGCGAAAGATTCTTTTCCTAAATGAGGGGACAGCAATTTAGAAACTGTAGAGTTTAACCCTTTTAGGATTTCCACTTTTGAGGTAAATTTTCGACTTTCACTCTAACAGCTACTGCTTCCTTACTATTTATAATAGAATCATGGTTCATACCTCGTTTCTTTAAATTACAGCATACTATCCAACGATACCACCAGCTTTTCCGTATTACACACAAGAAACGGTAAAATCGGGAAAACTGGAAAATTTTTAGAAAAAAATCGAATTTTAGCACCCCTCTGGCCCGGGCCTAGTTTCACGTAGGGATCTGAATTTTGTTTTAGAAAAAACGCTACCATATTCGTAATCGTGCGCAACATTTCAAACTTGTGTCTTGGAAACTAAAGTCGGGAGATTTTTTAAAATCTAAATGTGACCCATTTTTTCATACATATATATATATTTCAAAAATGTACTTCATCATTACTATTTGACCTACGGTCATGCTTCAAACGCCATTTTCTTAAGCATAACGAGCCATTTCCAACGGTACCACTCGCATATCCGTATCATACACCAGAACCGGAAAATTCGGGGAAACCCGCATTTTTGAAAAAAAAATAACGCCAAAACACTTTGCTCCTTACCCCGGCATGGGTTGACATGGTGATCTGATTTTTAAAAAAAATACGCTGTTTTGTACATAATGCGTGTGTAAAATTTCAATCTTGTATCTTGAAAACAAAGGGCTGAAAAAATTATTGAAAATCTGAATTAGGCTCTATATACACACATAAATATGCATATTATAGAAAAACTAGTGCGTCATTACTATTTGGTCTAGAGTCATAGTTCAAATATCATATTCTTCAGTATAATAAGCCATTTCTAAAAGTATCACTCACATGTCCGTATCACACACATTAACCAGAATTTTTTTCTGAAAAAAAAAAAAAAATAAAACCCTCGGGCCGGGCCGTGGTTTTACGTAGATATCTCAAAAACATTTGAGAAATACCCAAAGGTACACACAATCCATACGCAAAGCTTTAATCTGATATCTTGAAAACTAAAGGCATGACATTTTTTAAAAAAAAAATTGCCTTAAGGAAAAGTACAAAAGTCATGCCCCTCCGCCCCCATTTGGCACCTCCAAGTTGGCCATCCGGTTCCAAAACGCATCTGAGGTGTTCTCTGGTCCATTGTTGACTTGACCAATAAAAATACTCCGGCTTAAATACCTGTTAAAGAACCTAAACAAGCAGTCCAAGACGATAGTGAGCCATGGTAACAAAAGTTACCAAAAATCCTGAAAGGGTTAAATCATTTGCTATTTGACTCTTGCTATTAAGCGCACTATGTATTAAAAAGAATGTGCTCAAAGCATATTACGTGCACTTTCCAAGAGCTTCTTGCACATATTCACTTGCTTCTGTTCTTCAGTTGAGGTCAATCCACGAGGCACGATTCGACAGCTCTTGACACCTTAGTCAAAGTGGTAAAGATGATAAATCACCTTGATTGTAAGATACCAAGCTCATCCGATAAGTTTTATGGGCAAGATGTCGAATTTCCCTCTAACGTCTGGCGCAACTTTGGAATTCAATGCTTTCTACCATCTTGACCGTAGCTGTTCTTCGAGGTTCTTGCAGCCTTAGCCAAACTGTTTAAAGCTCCTATTTTAAATGATATCATCAACTAACTACTTCTTTATCTCTTGCACAATACATGTTTCAGTTTATTTCCACAGTGATACGGTTCAGTTTGAGTTCTTAAAGCAAAAGCTTTCTGATTCAACCTCCTTGATCTTTAAATTTTGCAGCAGTAAAATAACACACGGAAAGAAACGTGCCACATCGTTTCATGGCAAAATCTACTACTCTGTTTATCTGTGCTTTCTAGCAGTTCTAGCACCTTCTAAATTGTTTTAGTTACGTGTCATAGGCACTAAAATTGGTGCACATAAACCAATAATGCAAAACTTATTACTCAAGCTTGTATCTTCTAAACCAGTAGACTTAGGTGAGAAAATTCAAAATTGGCAACTTGTGTTATGAAATAATCGCATCTGTTCAATTAAGTTTTTCAGTTCCAATTAATGATTCATTCTAAGAGTAAGGTGTAACTATAAAGCCACATGAGCTAAATTCTTTCTCTGACATAATATCACTAGTACTGCTGGTTGACAATTAAGGTTCAAATGTAGCATGTTTTTAGATTTGGAAAAGAAAAAGATCATAAATTACAAAAAGTAAATAATTTGATTTATTTCAGGCTAAAGGGTAGAAAAATACGTATGTTCTTTAAATGGACGTTTTTCGGACATTAAATTGCGTGTATAAGGAAATTAGAATCCGAATAACACCCTGAAATTTGTTAATAATGTCGATAATATTACCTAAGTAAATCATCCAAATAGAAATTTCCAACTTTAGAGCGGATTTGTGAGGAACTGAAAAAAGTCTCCATTTTATTTAAATAGGATATATTCCACTCCATAATTAATAGACACTTTTGGTAGGACTACAATGATGAAATATAGCATATTAAATGGACCAACAGGAAAATTGCCAAAATTGAATATTTTTAGTTTCTGTAGGGTCTAAGAGAAGAAGAAAAAGTACCCATACTGCTTAAATGGGAGATTTTTTAAGTAGGCTTTAGGTAATTAAAGTTGGAGTTAAAACTTGATATACCTGTAGGCTTTTGACAGCATTATCTAAGTGGTTTACCAAAAATGAAAATTTTTAACTTTAGTTGGGTTTTATGGAGAATTGAGAAAACTTCCTAATGTTACCTGAATTGGACACGTTTTACACCCCATATTTACTAGGCCACTTCGATAAGACTATAATGATGAAATTTGGCATTTTTGTAGTCTCTATGAACTAACCCACGGAGAAATTGCCAATAGTTAACATTTTTAGCTTGTGCGGAGTCTAGGGAAGAGAAAAAAATTGCCATTGTTTATCAAAATGGTTTAGTTTTAATTAAAAATAATAAACATTTAGTTACATCAAATTTGAATAGAAAATCCTAACTTGTAATGCCCTTGAAAATGACAAATAATAAAATAATCTCATATAATAATTTCTATTTTTAGGGGTTTCTTCTTTTTTAAAAAATTGGAGCTATAGGTTCTTGAAATAGAAGTAACTTCCGTCATATTTTCGCTATAGGGAAAACTAAGTATTTTTAAATTTTCGTAAAGCTCTCTCAACTTTCGTTTTGATCTCATTTTCGATAATAAGTCTAGTTTCTTAATTACGACCGTTTAAATATTTAAGACATCCAGAACTTCACACCAAGAAGAAGAACTGTTCACAAAGAATAAAGAATAAATGTTTTAACTAGGAATTATATTACTTCAAGTTTTAACGTAAAAAAAAGGAAATTACTTGAGGGTTTCGGCGCGAAGCTACCAGCTGGCTAAAGGAAGTCGTTATTACAAAAGGTAAACGTCTTAGTCTATACGTCACGCTTATTCCTCATAATAAACAGTCACGCTAAAAAGTGTCGCTACCGGTGTTGTGTTCCTACCTCATGCCAATAGATGTCGGTAGTTTGCAGGCAATTTGCCAATTTAAAACTATTGTGACAATTTAACTGTACAACCGTCCGAAGGCTCGGCCACAATAACTAGCGTGTGCGAAATAAAATCACATGATATGTATGTCATACACATATTGGGACACTTGCTATTTGCTATTGATGTTGACATATAAATACTCACCGATGAAAAAAAAAATAGTTTTTTTAGCTTGTGCTTTTTTTAATCTATATAAAGACGTTTATCCAAAGTGTGCCCTTCAAAGTAAGTTAACAGTCAAAATGAGTACCCAGTACTTCGCAATGCATATATTGAGGAACGTATCTTATTTTCTTTAGCAAATCGCAAATTAAGCATTTATTTTAATATAACTTAATCACTTTCAACTTCTAGTGTAAAACCATTTTTTAAAAATGAATTCGTACGTTCCATAACAAGGAAATCAAATCCCGTTATTACCATTTTGGGCATATTTCGTCTTCAATTGCCTTGTTTGAAGATTCTTTTAAGAATTAAAACAATCATACCCAGATATTGCAAGTAACTCTTATAAGATAACATTTTGAACATTTCTATGCAGTTAGGCGTACCGTACAAACTTATGTCTGTTTTCTCCCAATTTTGAAAATTCGGCTTGATTCCCTTGTGTTCTGAAAGCCTAATTTACTACTTATTGTCTATCATTCAGTTGACAATGATGTACGTTGTAAATGTATGTATATTTTCTGTTGATTACAGATTTAATATATGGTTGCTTATTCTACCTTCATTGCTGACCTAGTGGAATTTCGAGACGCAATTTGCCGGGTGTATCAATCAGCAGGTCAAGGTAAAGCAACTTTTATTTAACATATTACCTAAATATTTTAAACCATGCCCTTTCAATTCTTAATTTTTTATTTTCCTTTATTTATTTATTTATTTATTTATTTATTTATTTACTACAAAATTACTCTGTAAAGAAGGTTCAAAGATAATCATATAAATGTTGTTCTTATACTCAGTTTCGTCAGTTGTTAACACTTTTCTTTGCTGCAGTTCTTGACGATATTTTCCCGCCCACCACTTCAAAGTAAAATGATTGAAAATGAAAAATAAAATGAAATCTTTAAGTTTTGCGTTCCACGGTTATGCCGGCTAGATTAAAGGAGACGGTGATGATGAGAAACGAATGAATGGTGGAATGAAGTGGACGAAAACGGTAGAACCCCGAGGAAACCCACGCACACGGTGTTTGTCCACCACAAAGTTCAGTTGGCGCAAGCTTGGATCGAGCCAAGGACCCCACGCACCACAGGTGAACACTCTACCACTGATTCACCGTGGCATCGATTAAAAATAAAGTAAGGTATTAATAGTAAGGAGGGTCTAGAGATAAGTCATTAGCGAGATTTATCTCTCAGAGATTGTTCGGATATGGATTTTGAAAGACCATATTACGGATTTCAAAATACCCCATTCAACTAAGTTCAAGTGCCTTAGACCAGTCGATCGTGTGCACCAATTTATAGATTTCCTCGTACAATTCAATGGCTTGGAGACATGATATTTAATAAGTAAAGTACAATTTAATTATTAAAATACACTTTATATTGAATTTAGGAGTTTGTAAACTAATTCCCAATTGATAATTAAGCTAAACATTTATTAACCTCTTTTACCAAAGCCATATTCATTAATCGTCACTATTGGCGTAGCCATTAAACTATTCTGCTTTATTTTTCAAATGTGAACTACATCACATACATATTATGTGAACTACATCACATAATCATATGAACCACATAATTCCAGTAAAATATGCAAATTTTACCAAAATACATTAAATATAAATACCAATATACATTGAAACCTTGGAAAATATTAAAATTGGTTTACATTACATTTCAAGTATTTACAAAATAAAGCAAATGAATTGAATAACACTCGAGCATATAACCCTTAACAATTAAGAGTTACTTGTTGTGTATATTTGATTAGAAGCTAATTTGTAGTTTCGACTGTTTATGCTACATCTTCAGGTAAGAACAGCTTCGCACTAGGATTTAAAATTTATCATTGCGATTTGTTTGATCTGTGGCTGTCAAAAGTTTTGATTAATTTCATTTGATTTTGAGTTTAGCATCCCTTCGGCAACCAGGGATGAGACGTGGACCTACAGCTTAACGTCAGATTTAAACCTCCTGAGCTTCGAACAGCCGGGAGTCGAACTCGGGTCTCCCTTACCAAGACGCGTACTCTAGCCGCTTAGTCACTAGAGAGCTCTCAAATACTTGGTATTGGTCATACTTTGAATTACATTTTACTACCTCCACGAAAGCTTAAACATAATTGAATTACTATGATATACCTGAATATGTGCTTCTAGTAACTTGGACATATCTTTAAATTCGACATTTACTCAAGAAACTGCAGGTGCTAACAAGATAAAATTTTGACCGGTTTAGTTTATTCTGAAATCTTTTCAATTCCAGTCTGAAGAAAATTTCACTTACTCAATTTTGTATCTACTAATCATCTAATTAAGAAATATTATAGCTGATTATTTAACTTTTTGAAACAAAACATGGTTAAATTCATGTTAGGAACAATTGGAGTGAAAATAATTCGTTATTTATTATTACTATACACATAGAGTTTGAAATATTATCTGAGTTATACAGCCGTCAGAAAAAAGTAATAATAATAATACCCACTGTCGCTATATATTATTTCATTACTACTTTTGTAACGGATGGAGTATACCTTTTCAGCTACAAACATACGTGCTTTCCTCTTTGGTTTCCTGGTTTTCAGGTTCAAAGCATACTCCTGAAGGAACTTTTCAGCTATCTCTTCTGCACATTTCTGGCTACAGTTCCTTGCTTCCAGTAGGAAGTTGTTAGCTATGAGGCCTAAGTGAATGCTAAAAGAGTTGCCAGTTTTTATTTAATTCAGCGTCAATATGAAATATAAGTGTTAAGTGTTTAAGACAGGCGTTGAATTACTGGTAATTTTTTAGATCATTGTTACGGCCTTTTAAGTATCTTTGGGGTACAGCCCTGATATTAACGACATAACTGTACGAACATTTTAAAAAGCGAAATAAATATAAGTCGCGTTTTCATTTCTTTAAGAAAATTAACGAAACACAAAATATGGGTATTTTTAGTAGTAGGGGTAATTCAAACGGGGAGAAGGAAAAACTATATACCCAACCGTCAACAAACAACAAAATCTTAAAATTCATCTTTCATAATAAAGATTTCATTTGTAGATTATTAATGGCTATTACTATTAAGAACATCTCAACACTCAGATAATACTGACAATTCTCAGGTAATTTTTTATAACATTTTTCGGAAGGTTACACTAATTTTTGGAGAATAGTGAGTATTGGGGAAAATTTTTAAAGTATGTGAAAGGAAATATTCTGCTCTTTTAAGTTCGTTCTTCCTAAAGTTTGATTTTTATGAGGAATTAGCAAAAACTAAATTAAGTTCCTCTTTTCCACCATTTTTTCAAGATGGTGGCCTGAATAAAATTCGGATCAGTGACGGGGTTCAGTCTTTGATGCGAAAGACAATTACAACAGCGCTATGAACAATAAATCCATTACTAAATATGCCCACAAATGCCACATATCGGCCTTCTAATTCAACTGGTCTAATAGCACTCTCCATACGATAAAGTTCTACTTGATAAAATTTTTCTATATTAATACGTACATACCTAAGAAAACACAAAAGAACACTTAACTGTCGAACCAAATGAGTAAACCGGTTTCTTAACAAAGTGAAAATTCATTTTCCACTTACTTCGCCTCCTTGAACATATATTCCTCACGTTTCGTTAGCCACTGCCATCTTTCTCAGTAAAGTTCAGTAACTTACAGACAAAATGTACAATTCTCACAATGTTATTGTGCAATTTTCTCTGTAAGTTTTGGTAGAAAATTACTCAACCCTACTAAGGAAGGTAGCAGGAGTTACTGAAACCACTTGGTTTGGAATATTCAACAAAGACGAAATAAAGAATAGTGCTAAAAGTATTTCGTTATTATTACAAACATGCAGAAAATCATGTTAAATAAAACTTAAATCAAATTATGAAATGAATTAGGACCATAACAAAGCACATAACATATATTCAAACCTAAAAACCGGCTACATTTTGTCGCTGAAAAAGATAGCTGGACTATAAAGGTCCACTTTCAATAACTTAGGGCCCCATCAAACCTAAATCCGGCACTGCAAATAGCATTTACAAAATCCAACAATTATACAGCAATATAACAGGGAAAGGCTATGTTAAATGAGTCTACTTACTATCGTAACATCAACAATCTGAGTCATTCTTTAAGAATGTTTTGTACAGTTTTATTTTCCCTAGCAATTTTAAGTTGACGTCCTTGTAGAGTCTCTTCCATGAACTCCAAGACATTTTCTTGTGGATATGTACACTATTTTCAAACTATTTCGTGGTGAAATAAAATTGAAGAGTGTAGTACATCAGGTGAGGAACGAACTTCTGTACGACGACATTTTTGATGCTTCTCTGTTTCACTTAATTTTCCAAGTTAATGCTCCACTAAATCCTGAGGAAGAATAACATGTAACCCAGTATAAGCCTACTACTCCCGCAAGAGAAACAAGGGAGAGGGATACAAAATAATATACAATTTTAACTCAAAACTATTGGTATTCGCGTAACTTGTAAAAAATATCAGAAATGAACAATCCAATCTGTATATTTTCATGAGAAGTAATTTACATAATATTAAGGGTAACTAATTAAACCGTTCAATTAATGAATCTTGTTGGTTTAGTGGTAGAGCGGTCAGTGCTGCTGAGTGGGGTCCTGGTTCAATCCCAACTCAATACAAGTGAACCTCATGGTGGGCGAACACTTTATGCATAATTTCTCTCAGGGTTCTCTTCTTTCCTCCTACTATTATTGTTGGGAGATTAAGAAGATGTGCTAAGTGCGTTAGTAGATACCGACTCATGGCAATATGAGAATTTAGATTTTTTAAAAAAGCTGTATTCACTGTGCATTATTATGTTCGTTTATATGACTTTTACAGGATTATATTAAGTATTCATTTATATTGCCTAAATTTTATGTATGTGTTAATATTGATGTCACTTTAAGTGAAAAGCGTATTTCGTGTTAAAGTGCATGTCCAGTGCTAAATTTTGGTAAATAATTGTTTGCAGTATGACTATATAACTTACTTATATATGCGAATGTTTATGTGTAGTTCGGCCTATCTAGTAAGCCTAACACTATATGGAAAGTTTGTGTTAAACCATCTACTGCAACACATACAAGAAATTTAGTACATGTAACTATTATCATCCACCTCATCATCATTTTTTTTTTTTTTTGAGAAAATCATCAGGGGAAAATTCATCTCAAGAACAAATTCCCTTTTCTGAATTTCCCTCAGATCAATAACTTATAACACATCATAGGGTTGTTCATGAACTATTGGTGAATGAAATATAAACAAAATCGTCAGAGTTGAATTCGAGAAAATAACAATTTGCAATTTTTACCCTTCAGTAAACTTTCCTTATTTTGGGGGTAGGAAGAAAATTTGGTAATAATAAAAAAGAGGACCTTATAAAAACCTTAGGTGTCCGAGTTTAAATTGATAAGGATTTATAGAATTTTCTAGCGCCTAGGCGAGTTTAGATCAGGATGAACACACAAAATAGATGGAAAAAATCACTTTTTCGGTGTATAGGGCTCATGAAGCTTGAAAACGCCTCATGTTGAAAGAAAATATACAATGATATGTAGTTCACAGGACGGTGCAACCTTTCCATGAGTCACAGTATGAAAGTATGAAATGAACTATGTGGTGAACAGCGAGTTTTTGTCTTTTCTCGGGGTTCTCCCATTTTCTTCAATCTTGGTCTCTTCACCATTACCATCCATCTCATCATCATAGTTCTTAGCCGCAGTGAATAATTTGGGACGTTAAACTAAAGAAAAACCCTTAAATGAAACTAAACTGTGATTTAAAGTCAAATTTCACTAAAATATCTGCAATTGGGTCCCCAATAAGTTGTGTGAAATTGTCACATCAATTTAACTTGTGAAGCACGGAATGGTCCCACCATAAATTTCCAAAAGAACTCTTTCTGTTTTTGAGAACAGAAAGAAAGGAAGACGGTAATAATTATAATGAATGGAATGTTAGAAGAAGGGAATGGGAAAAACTGGAGAATCCCGAAAAATCACATTCAGAGTGTGTTCGCCCACCAAAAAGCCCGCTTTCTGTGAGTTAGGATCGAAAAAGGGACCACGTGCGAGAGAAGTAAGTGCTCTACTACAGATCCACCGCGCTTCGTCCAAAAAAACTGTAAATAATTCAAGGTATTGGTGCTGCCCCATTTGAACAAAATATATTTTTCTAAAATGAAGCCGGACCGCGTTTTAGAGCATTCACCTCTTCTGCATAGGGTCCCTGGTTTGATCCTACCTTGCGCCAAGTGAACTTTGTGGTGGACAAAGACAGTGTGCGTGGATTTCTTCGGGGTTCTCCCGTTTCCTCCCACTTTCTTCATTCCACCATCTCATTCATTTCCACATCATCACCGTCTCCTTTAGTCTTGCCGGCATAATCGTTTGACGTAAAACTCAAAGATTTCATTTCATTTTTTTTCCTAAAATGAAGCCCAAACGTTATCTGAGCCCTACTTCAATAAAGCACTAACTGGAACTTTCAGAGGTAATAGAAATGTTTATTATGGTTTTAAATTACAGTGGAGCACAAATTTCATATTTTCCTAAAACGACCCTATTTCATATATACTTTTCTAGGGCAACCACGTATAAATGCATGCCCCTCACATTAAAGTTCAAAGTTATGCGCTGGGTAAACGTTCTGAGAACAACCATTCAATGAATTAAAATTACAAACAAGTATACTGAACACCACCAAAGTAGCCTTTTGTCCTCGAGTACACAGGCAGCTTGTGATTAAGAATTTTACGCAATTTATTGAAAGAACATCAAAGGGACGATTGCTAATTAATTACTTTAATGACGCACTCATCCTAATTAAGTATCACCAGGTTATAAAGCATCTGTATCGTATTCTCATCAATGATTAATAAAATGTATGGTAGAATCTGATTTGGTTTAGATCCCATATCACTATGTAAAACCATTGAAAACATTGTTCAAAAAAAAAAAAAAAAATTGAAGAGTGCTATTTACTGCTAAATTTCTATCAGAAATACCCTATATTAAAAGTACAAACTGTATCGTAATGAAAAGTTACAAATATTCCAGAGGAAAAGTTTGTATTCCTCATAGATGTTTCAAAATTTCAACGTGAATAAAACACATTGAATTATAGGATGGGAACAGATTTGTGTCGAACTAGTATAAATAAAATTTTGTTTTCAAATAACTAAAGAGGTTACGATTTTCTCATCTTTTCCGAAGATTTATCTGTTCCGAACATCCAGCATTGATTTCATCTCTTCCGGAAGTAATGTGATTTGCACAGATAGAATGAACACGCTAAGAGCTCAAACGGATCATCCTGTCAGTCAGATGATGTTGGTTAGGTTATAGACCACCACTAGGTCGAAGATTCAAATCCGTAGTGACCCGGTAATTCGACTAACACGGTAAACCAGAGGATAAAAAAAGAGATTTTACTTATACACTTGCGTTTAGACAGTATTTCTGTCAGAGATGGCCAGTACTGGAGATGTTATCCCCAGAGCACGAAAAACACGACGCCGAAGTTTCCAGTTAATTACATTTTCCAGAACAGGTATATCGGGCTCTTGCTCCGTTTTAAATTTGGAATATGAAGTGCGTGTGTGTGAGAGAGGGAGAGAGGGAGAAGCGAAAGATGCAAAGACAGGGTACGGAAATGTCAAGAAAGAGAAATGGGGGGCGAATATAATATGAAACATACTTATCATTGCAGTTTATGATGTAGAGCGCACACACTGTTTACTCGAACTATCGCAAATGATGTCTTGTCAGTTCTCCATCAGAAGATGAATTTCTGTTTGCAGCCATTATTTTATGTGAAAAAATCATACTACCTAATGGGGAATCGAACCAATATTTTCCCTTTGGAAATCTGGCACGTTACCAGTACACCACCGATTCTGTAGCCAAACTTTGTGTAACAAATGGTGTAATGTTTCTTTCTGAGAACGATAACACGAAAAGTGTATACTGCAGATTAATGATATGTTTGGAATGACCTGGTAATTACCTTACCGTTTCATAACTAACATTCGTAAATCGTTTCTATCATGATGCAGGTGCTTGCTTCCACATTCTTATTTATTGCATGTCCAGTATAATAAATCGGTTCTTCACAATCACTTTGTAAAAAAATAACTTTGGAGTGAACAGGATTTAAAACTATGTTAGGAAACTGTACTATTCATTAGGCCATTACGTTATCCCTACACTATCATGCCACCTGGAAAAGCCAAATATTACTTATTTTAGCCCTTATTTTAGGAACGAACCAAAGTGCACAACAAAATTAATTTATTCGACGGCCTAGAGAGAAATTAGTGCCCACTAATAAAGGAGAAACATAAAATCCAAGAAAAATAATACAAATAAAACATTTTGCAGTAATTTCGTCGTGCAAGTTCAAAAGTGCGTTAGTAATAATAATAATAATAATAATAATAATAATAATAATAATAAACGCTCACATTCACAGTATAGTAGTCTATTATTATTGTTATTAGCATCAATTACCCGCCTGGTTGGGTTAAATTGAGAAAAAAATAGTAGTATTTTTCGTTACTCAGTCACTGTTTAGTATCCTAAAGCGCTCTTTGATATCGGTCATTTTCGATTGGTTTTATATATCCTCTCCCCACCCTATGTTGTGAGGCACGACTGTGCAGTGTCGTTGTTGATCTCAGCGAGTTGGAAAACTATGAATTCAACACTGATACTTGTTATTTCAATTATTTTTATATGTCTCCCCCTCCTCCAAGTTAAGGGTCTGAATTTGGATTTGAACAGCATCAGATGTGTCACTGTTAATTTCAGCGATTCCAAAAATTATAGATTTGCCTCTAATTATGGTCATTTTTAGTTCTTTTTAAAATGTCGGTCCTCCACCTCATCTCTTAAATTACACCGTCAAACTGATATAACAGATACCATCTCAGGTTTGAACTTCATCTAGGTTGAAAATTTGATCGGGATTGGTTTGGCGGTTCAAAATTCATAAAGTTTTATTTATTTTTATATATCTCCCTCTCCCATTCCTCTCCCCAAGTTATCCCGTGAAAGTGAAATGATTAAAATCGATATTTAAATTATAACGTGAAAATTATTATGGGTAGAGAATAGCATCTTTGGGCGGATATTGAACACACCTCTCCTACCTGAAAACTGGTACGTCCTGGAGAAAAACGGGTACGGATTCGAACTCAGGAGCTCGAAACCTATACGAATCACTATTTTCGTTCGTGGGAGCGAAAAAAAAGTTTCATTTTGCCGATCAGTGTTATTACTAACTCACTTTTGAACTTGCACGACGAAATTGCTGCAAAATGTTTTGTTTCTGTATTTTTACTCGGATTCTACGTTTCTCCTTTATTAGTGGGCTAATTTCTCTCTAGGCCGTCGAATAAATTAATTTTGTTGTGCACTTCGGTTCATTCCAAAGATCAGGGCTAAAGTAACTAATATTTGGCTTCTATTTCCAGGTGGTATGATAGTGTAGGGATAACGTAATGACCTAATGAATAATACAGCTATCTAACATAGGTTCAAATGCTCTTAATGCCAAAGTTAATGTTTTACAAAGTGATTGTGAAGAACCGACTTATTATAATGGACAAGCAATAAATAAGAATGTGGAAGCAAACACCTGTATCATGATAGAAACGATTTACGAATGTTAGTTGGTAAACGGCAAGGGAGTTACCAGGACATTCCAAAGACGTCATTAATCTGCAGTATAGGCCTACACTTTTCATGTTATCGTTCTCAGAAAGAAACACTACACCACAAACTGCTATGATAAATATGTTTCATATTATATTCGTCCCACCATCTCTCTTTCTTGACGTTTCCGTATCCTGTCTTTGCATATTTCACTTCTCCCTCTATATCCCTCTCACACACACACGCACTTCATGTTCCAAAGTTAAAACGGAGCAAGAGCCCGATATACTTGGTCTGGAAAATTTAATTAACTGGAAACTTCGGTGTCGTGTTGTTCGTGCTCTGGGGATAACATCTCCAGTCCTGACCATCTCTGACAGAAATACTGTTTAAACGCAAGGGAATAAGTATAATCTTTTTTTTATCCTCTGGTTTGCCGTGTCTCAGTCGAATTACCGGGTCACTACGGATTTGAATCCTCGACCCAGTGGTGGTCTATAACCTAACCAGCATCATCTGACTGACAGGATGATCCGTTTGAGCTCTTAGCGTGCTCATTCTATCTGTGCACATTACATTACATCCGGAAGAGATGAAATCAATGCTGGATGTTCGGAACAGATAAATCTTCGGAAAAGATTAGAAAATCGTAACCTCTTTGGTCATTTTTAAGCAAAATTTTATTCATATTAGTTCGACACAAATCTGTTCCCATCCTATAATTCAATGTGTTTTATTCACGTTGAAATTTTGAAACATCTATGAGGAATACAAACTTTTCCTCTGGAACATTTGTAACTTTTCATTACGATACAGTTTGTACTTTTAATATAGGGTATTTCTGATAGAAATTTAGCAGTAAATAGCACTCTTCAATTTTCTCCTTCTTCCTTCCTTTTTTTTGTTTCCTTGTTCAGCTTGCATTAGTAGTATAAAATGGAGTATATGACTACTGGGTATATTAGAATGTGTTTTGGATCAGTACGTCCAATGAACACTACCGAATTTGCAATCGAACCACGCGGAAAGAAAGCATATGTGTTAAAATTTTGACAGTATTCTAGATGTGTCTCGGAGATCTACAGTTCTACTTGAAATTGAGTATTCTATGCATTATGAAAGTTACATAATGAATGTTTAAAGCATCGTCAATATATTCGAATAGTTCTGAAAAAAAATATGTAAAAATAAACGTAAAATATGTAAAATTGAATCTTGTTTTGTTTCAGTTTTATTATGTATGTTTTCGAAACTAATATGTGTATAGTTTGAAATAAGAATTGCGCTCATATTGTTAGCTAATTTTAGTGTGGGAAAGAAGAAAGGAGGAGAGAGGGAGTCTCTTTACCTGACACGATTAAGGAATAAGAAGGTGTATATTGGGTGGCCTAACTGCTCGGCTTTAGCTGTCGCAAATTTTGATGCGGAGTGAACAGCTACAAACTTTAGAACCTGGAGGTTGGATATGTAAGAAACGATAGCTTTTTCCAGTAGCAGAATAGTTTCATTCTATGTCTGATAGTTGTACAACAACATGACAGCAAGTACATACCCGAAAACTAACATGCAAGGATATTCTTCCACTTGGAGGGAAAAGTATTACTATCTGAGAGCATCACTTAGATAAACAACCACGAGATAAATCTGCAGAAATTCCATTCACGTTAAGTTCTAAGATATAGGAATTAATGCAAAGAAAACGAAAAGAATAATACGCTTCATGCAGAGCGAAAGATTATAGAAAGCTAAACATAATTAGAAAAGAAGGAAAGAGGGAAAGGAAAGTCCGAAAGACATTGGAATAAATTAAATTTAAATGCTTAAGGATAAACACTCTGCGTCTGTCTTGGGTTTTTCTCCCTTTATGGGATAAATCTCTTTCAATATCAATCGCGAAAATCATTTACAATGTTTAATTCCTTTCAAAAAATAACTCTTAATCCAGGCTGGGATTTCAACACAGGAGCCTTAGAATGACAGTCACACACACTGTCTGCTTAGCTACACAGGTCTTATCAATTGTGTTCTTAAATCAGTCATTACACGCGCTGTTGTCAAACGTGTTAAGTCAGCCATTGTCTGCGAGTTACCCCAGTTCAATTTGAAGTTTAAATTGAAAACCTGAATTGCAAAACAAGTCCACACTTTTTCTTCGTATTTTTCGTTTTCTGTTTTTTATGTTAGCCTCTATGTTTCAGGGTTATTTACGTGCAAAACACGTAAGTCCAAATAAAAAACTTTTTCTAAAAAATCAAAATAATTTCAGCTAAGCAGAATAGCATTCCAAATATAATCTTCTTGTTTTTTCTTCTAAAAACAAAAAAAGTACTCCGGTGGACTTCGGATGCTCTGCAATTCAGATCTTCAATTTTATTTACGGCCTTCAACCATCTTTGGCTCGCAGGCTCCTTGCTTTCATAAAAAGCATTTGTTCTGTAGATTAAAATCAAAAATGAATTAATCTATATTCTTGGGAACTTACTATTGCACCAACACACACACACATATACAGGGTGTAACAGAAAGGTACGGCAAAATTTCAGCGGTGGATTCCTTGTGGGTAGACAAGCAAAAGCGTTCATATGACCATATATCGGAAAATGCATCGTTACAGAGTTACGGCCATTGAGCCGCCTAATGGTGGAAATAGTCATATTTTGGTCGCTCCTTAATGTGACTCAATTTAAACCTCAATAACTCAGACTCTAATTAATCTAGGAAGATATTTTTGGTATCTATGTATTTCTAAAGGACGATGTTTTCCGCCGATATGTATTTTATGTATGTGGGGGAGTACCATGGTGGACATGGGAGGGTAATTACTTTTTTTGCATAAGCATTTTGGGGATGGCATTCCTTCCCCCTTGGGGATACACTCATAAAATTCATATCAGCGGAAATCTTCATTTTTACAGGAACACATGTGTCTTCCTGTCTTAATTAGAGTTTGAGATATTGAGGTTAAAATTGAGACAAATTAAGGAGCTACCAGAATGTGACTATTTCACACCATTAGGCGGCTCAAGGGCCGTAACTCTGTAACGATGCATTTCCCGACATATGGTAATCTGAATTTTTTGCTTGTCTACCCATAAGGAATCCACCCATGAAATTTTGCCATACCTTTTTGATACACCCTGTTTATACAAGATCCGTTTTGTAGGTTTACGAAATCACTCTTTTTTCCTCAATCAATCTACAAAACGGGTCTTGAATGAGGTGGTCACACTAGTAATGACATCCCGTAGCGTCGTTACATAACACACACAGGATAAATAAAGCTTCGAAACCACAAATTGCAAGCTCTGCCGCAGATAATTTGGTAAGGTGTCTGCTTGTTGAGTGGGCAACCCCGGTTCATATCACGGTTGGTACGGTTTGCTTTTTTCCCTTTCAAAATACATCTCTATATGTTTATATTTCTTCTTAATAATTACTTTCTTGCATTTTGTCGATTATCGGAGTTTTTGTAGATTATCGGATTAAATTAGTCGGAATTAAGTAGTCAGAAGATTAAAATACATGTATGACTACTTTATCCGTGTGTGTAGTCATTTACGTATCTTTACATAATAGTTTCTTTCTTTCAACTAGTGTTGCTACGAGACGAGACAAAACCCTTTGATACGAGACACGAGACGAGACAGACTACTTGTCCCGTCTCGTTTCCGAGACGAGACGAGACGTCTCTTGAAATGCCTTGTCTCGTCTCATGTCTCAAAAATGCAAACAGTTTTTGAAATCGTTTAAACATTTATTAAGTCGGAATAAATTATTGCCTTCGAAAGTATACCACCGTTTATTATTTCAAATGAGGACTATCATAAAAGAACAATGAAGGCCTAAAGTTATTTTTTAAATGATTCTTACAAACAGCTTTCTCTTCCATTTTCCAACCGATTCAAGTTTAAATATTTAGCGATACTGCTCCAGATTCAAGCAAAATGTTAAACCACTCATCGAGATCAGTGTTTCAGAAGATTTCAGTCCGAGGGCTGGTGGTTATATCTATGTATAAAAGTCCTTTATAGAAATACAAGTTCTCTTAATGTCAGTTTCATCAGTGACTAACAATTGTTTCATGAGTTTTCTCGTTTCGAACAAAGACAGAAACGTGTAGGTCTTTTTCTGTACTGACTTTTTGAAAGGATGCTGGTTTGACAATAAAATTTAGTTTCTTTTTATTGTTTTATGATGTTATTCGAATGAAACGAAATCGGAAAGTCACATAGGCCTTTTTTCTTTTTCCTTTTTTTGAAGTGGAGCCAAAGGTTTTGAAAAAAGGATTTCAGAATAAGTGGGGAAGGCTTGCCTTTCGACTCTACCGACGATATTGACAAATGTTTCTGTCGTAGTAATTCATTACTGGAAACCATGGGCGCCCGACGAAATTTTTAAGGGTGTCATCTCCATGATTGCTATATTACGTCTGGCATTTAATATACGTAGTTTGCTATATTACGCATACATTTTGGTGAGCAAGAGTGGCCCGGCCCCTTGCCCCCTCTCTCGGGCGCCCGTGGTCGAAACTTTGTAGTCGTTGTTGGAAGCAGTGTTTCTTCCAGACATGTTTTTGGGGCGCTGCCCCCTGGAACTCTGAGAGTGCACCCCACGGGGAGACTAAATAATACGTCTATAATATAATAATAAATATAATAGTACCAGCAGTACCTGCGGAATCCTAAATATACCCCACAGGAATATTTTTTTCTGAAAGAAACACTGATTGGAAGATTGTACTCGTGTTGTGTGTTGTGCTGATAACCAAACCAAACCAGTAGTTAAAAGCTGCAATTTTAACCACTTGACATAAAAGCTCTTTTCTGTGGGCCTGGGCCACTCTAGTGTTGCCACGAGACGAGACATGGGACGAGACGAGACAAACTAAAGTCTCCTCTCGTCTCGTCTTGTGGAAACACTTCTTTCGACCATGTGGGTTACTGTCCCGATCTTGGAAATGCCCTCGAAGGGATTGTGCTACGAATAACAGATTTTATTCGAACTAATTGACTGACTCCGATGCCATATTTTTCCAATTACGCCTATTCGCAACGTAAATGGAATAGACAAACAAACGTTTATATGGTTACGTGAAAGCCGTCCCGTGTTCGATTCATGGTGGGGGCACTCGGTAGAAAAAGTTTAAAAGTTTTTCAGGCCAGAAACCCTGAATAAGGTTTTCCTTGGTTTTCCACATTCACACCAGGCAGATGTCGGGGTGATACCTTAGGTTTCAGATCGCTTCCTTCCTTCACCAATCCTTTCTTCCTTCCCTTTCTCCGGAAAGTGTGCTCGCCCAGGGACGTCATCCCTCGAACGTGACGGGCTAAATGGTCTCAGATACCGAAAGCCCTGTGAAATCTAAATACTAAATCTTAAATTTACAAGGTTACTTTGGGGGAACATTGTTCTTTCAAAATATATTTCTATATGTTGATATTTATTATTATTAATTGCTTTCTTGCATCTTTCCTACATTATCCTAGATTAGTTACCATCGGTTAGAATTGATTATGTAAAGTTAAATATGGCTATGTATGTTTGCCGTTTCGTTTCTTTCTATAAAAATATATTCTTATCTGATCACATGTATCGTTAATAATTTATTTGGTGCATTTCTTAATAATTTATTTCATATACACAACAGATAAAATAACTCATAGCATTTTAAGTACACAGCACATAGTTATTTGACATAGAGGGAAACCTTCTTTGGTTATAGCAACATCCAGTATTACCAATGGGGATTTCCCTCATCCGCCTTGTAATTCGCACATCGTCAACAGATATAGAACATTGTTGAACATTTCTCGAACCACTTCATCACGGGGGTGGGGAAGACGCAGACTGTTTATCCTTATGTGTTAAAATTTAATTTATTCCCATGTATTTCGCTCTTTCCTTTCCCTTGTTCCTTGTTTTCTAATTTTGTTTAGCTTTCCATACTTTTTCGGTCTCTGCATGATGCGTATTATTATTGTCGTTTTCTTTGCATTAATTCCTATATCTTAGAACTTAACGTGAAATATAATTTCTGCAGATTTATCTCGTGGTTGTTTCTCTAAGTGATGCTCTCAGATAGAATATTTTTCCCTCCAAGTGGAGGAATATATTGGCATTTTATATTTTCCGCCATGTATTTGATGTCATGTTGGTTGTCCAACTATCAGACATACAGTAAAACTATTCTGCTACTGGAAAAAGCTATCATTTCTTACATATCCAACCTTTAGGTTCTAAAGTTCGTGGCTGTACAAACATAATATGCAATAACAATTATCTTGTAGTTGATGCGATTTCTTTTCACTTTCCTTCATGCATAGAGGTAAGAATCTATTTCTCATAATAGTATCAAATAAAGACGAGCAATATACGTTAAACAATATGGATAGTAAATCATCATATAGGTAGATTATTTTCGGAACAGCTGTGAACATTCGTACGTGTACCTCTGAATCCAGTCGCACAGCATGACGTTTCTACAACAGCGCAAAAACAGTTGGTTAACAGCTCACACATACTGACCACAACGCTTTCACTGTGCGCAACTCATCACTCCCCTCCCACGTTCCAGCTCGCTGGCTAGCTTCACGCCAAAAGTCATAGTTGTTTCGAAAATAACTACTTATAACAATGAATATGGCTATTCAATGTTACCATTATAGGGCAATATTCCTGTTTGATTGAACGTTTCAAACATTTATTTCATTTGTTTATATTACAGGAAGTGTTTCCAGGTATATTGGATCTTTTTCAGTAAAATGGAAGAGACACATTTTTCAGGAAAGTTGTTGAAAATTGATCTAAGTAGCCCATTAGGGAAAAGAATAATTTTTTCTTCAATCCTAAATTTTAATTTTAATGTGTGGACGGAGAATTCTTTCTGTGGAGGATATTCTTCTCAAGAAGAACCGCACAAAATAAGAGTTGTGAAAAGCAAAAAGTTGAGGCGTGACATGAACAAATATTGTCATGTATATACATTTCCAAATAGGAGAGGAAGGTATATGGTAAGTCAATATGCCCTTCCGTATATTCAGTTGCAGTTGTATTATATTATGAATAAGAAATATTTCATACTAGCATCGATTACCCGCTGCGCTGGTTAAAATTTTAAAAAAAATGCACAACCCCCTATCTCATGTGTTTGGTACCCAAGAAAAATGCTACTTTTGTTTTTAGTTTCAGCGATTTAAACGAAAATATCACTGTTCATCTCAGTAACCCCGAAAACTATGGATTCGACACTAATATCGGTCATATTCGATCATTTCTAAATATCCGAATCTCATCTCATCTATGTTTAAAATTTGATTGAGATCGTTTGGGTTATTAAAGAGTTATTAAGTTTTATTTATTTTTATATATCCCCACCCTCGCCCCTCAGTTCTACCGTCAAAGTGAGTAAATAAAAAAATAACATCCCAAGCCCAACTTCATCTATGTTGAAAATATGATCGAGCTCGGTCGGGTGGTTCAAGAGATTAAGAGCCACAAATATGATGACTTTCAGATTTATAAAGGTAACCAAGAAAGTTATGTCACTTTTTCATCCACCACCTTCGAACATCGATATGCCACCTAAGATGTACTGAAAGATCAAAAATAATCAGCATCGACAACCTTCTGCCAACGTTCTGGAAAGCTGTACTAATTTCTTATTGCTTTGGGCCCGCTTGTTTACAAAAAAAAAAAATCCTCACTACGTTTCTGAAATTAAATTTCACATGCAATCTTCTCGTTATCTTCTATCACTACACAAATTCAGGATCATTGAGGAGTTGTCTAATTTGAGGGCCAATAAATATTCCCTCATATTAGTTTCAGTAATTTTAGCAGAATATATTTGAAGGCATAACATATTTCATTCATACTTTTAACAAAGTTCTTAATTAAACGCAATTTAATATGTAAAGGAGAAAGAAAAACTTTGCTGGAGGGTGTCAAAGAAACATGTTGAACGTTCTTTTCTGCTGGCTTCAAAGATTTATGGTGTGGCTAGTCTTTTTTTATGTAGTGGAAAACCTTTTCTCGGCTACAAATTCGCACAAAACAGCAAGATTTTGTGTAGCCGAGTTGCAGGCCAAGAAGTATGGCTAGAACTTTTAATTCTCCACACATATTCTAATTATATTTGTTATAATTTATGGCTTTCATGAGTCTTTCCATGTTAGCGCATGTTTCCTTCTAGTAGACTGCATAACCGATTAGGATTCATGGCAACACATTTAAATTTTTCACTAACACACTTTTAGACTTATTTTTGTTGCGTCTATGAACATCCGTCATTCGAGATTATGTTACATGTTAATATACGCATAAGATCAGTTACATTTTTACAACACACTGGGTCACTTTCCATTGAAAAATATTCTTCCAGGGTCTTCTGACGTGTCCGAAACACGGATACTTTAACATCTCCAGAAAGAGCTTCACACTGCTTGTGTCCAGATGTCAGTAGTTCCGCGCTACTTTTTGACAACCCCAGATCCATTACAAGGCTATTTAATTCATGCTGCGTGATCGTATGGCGAATAGATGGTGATATGTTGGTTGTGAAGTCAGGATCGGTGGATGAAAGGAACCTACAACAGGATTTGACATACCTCCGCCTCTTGCTCTTCGTTGGATGAAATAGTGAAGTAAGATACGGAAAGTTGTGGAACCTTTAGTTCTTCAGAAAGTGGCACAGGACGAATAGCAGAATAGATATTGGGATAAATAATAGTCCGCTTTTTCTATTTGGATAGACGTTTATTTGGAGAAACCATGCAAAAATAACAGTTTGAAGTGTGATCTGGCGGCTCTCCCCGCACCATTGGAACTGCAAACGACATGCATGACATTTTCTAAATAGCCGGTCTCGTAATTTTTTAGAACAAATACTACAACAAATATGTGGTGCTCACTCCTTGTTCATATCTCCCAGTTTACAGCCAAAGTACAAGTGATAATCTTTTATTATGATATGTATGATTTTTTTCTTTAAATTGGTAATTAACATAAAAATAAAATGTCCACACTGTTAACACAATTACGCATCCGGGATGGCAAATTGTAACTAGAAAAGAACCTTACACAACCCGTTTTCTCTGAAAAACTCTGCAAAATAAAGTAAACCGTGATGTGGTTGATGTTTCTCTGTCAGAGAAGAAGTGCGAGCGAGAAAGACAGCAATAAGGCTAATCGTCAAACAATGGAAGCATATTGAAATAGACAGCTACTATTGCCACGAACCCTTAATTTTGCGCGCCGGAGTACATCAAGTGATAACATATTTCTTTGAAATCCGAACCAGTGTTCAAAAACTAATTTCGTATTTGTTATCAGCACCCTAAAATTATTAATAATTGGTTACTTTTATCTCCGAAGCATTTTCACTGTTGGCCAGTGTAGTTAGGATTGCATAAATATTATCTTGAAATTATAAGTTATGCAACCCTCTAGAAGCCCTTCCCGCTGCCAAGTTTGCATACGTTCTACAAGAAAACTGTTTAATTTGATCGATTATTAAAATGTGATGTCTATTTTCAACCCTGAGGCAATTGAACTATCAATTGGTTAGCTAGTAATATTTATTGAAATATGGATCGAATTTTCTATAATGTGAGCTGTAAGCTGACGGGTAAGATTTTGTGGGAGATGTTAATACGGGTGCAAAAAGCTACCATTTTAAAAAATAGCGGAGAAACCTCATTCCCAAAATAATATAAAAAATTGAGGAATACAGCTTAAGGAGTCCAAGAATGTAATGCAGACTAATGCAGTATTGGTACAATATGCCTTACTACTTACTGTCCAAGCCTCTCTCGAACTGAAATATATGTTTCTCTTGCGTTCACTGGGAAGTTCACTTCCTGAGAGAGTAGCTAGCATCGCAACACCACTTCCGCATAGATGTAAAGAAATGTATGTGCTATATATTTGCACTTCCATTACTGAAAGTATTCGTGTAGTTAAATCATGGGTTTTCTTGGATAATCAGATTATAGGATTCGGTTCCGTGAATAAAGTCAGGATTTGGGATCCCACAGCGGAGACTCATAACACGTATATTTTCATGGTTAAAAAGAACTCGTTCGAAAAACAAATTGTTAAATTGAAAGACACTCCTTGTCATCCTTCGACGCATGAAGTCATCACTTTCGATCTGTCCTGAAGTAGAAATTTCCAGTCACCACGAACAACCTGATGAAAATAGTTCAGAAACAATAACAAAACAGGCTTCTGTTAAAGTACAGCATTATGATCGTTCGGATTATTTTTACACAACTTAGGAGACTTGTGTATTGCACATCATTGCAGAAATTCAACAGAATGGTCTGACTAGTGTCTCAAAGTAATAATGACGAATTTCTCTACTGGATTACACTTACTCCATTGAATAAAAAATCTCACCAATCCGTTTGATTAGGGACTTCTATTACAGCATATCTAAGAAGACTCTCCGGCCAGCCGTATCCCAAATCACAACATGAGGTACGTAAACAATGTATATGCTTAATTAAAATATATTTCAGGATTACCCAGAGCTGAGGATGTTTGGAAGGAGGAAAGGATCAAGGAGAAACAAGTCAAAGTAACGAAAAGGTAAAAAGAGGTTTAAATTAGATCGCGAAATTTTCAAAATTCGAAATCTCATGACCCCTTGACAAATTTTGAGAACGACCGTGACTCTTTTGGATATGTCGACTTCACCACATTTATATAGTTTTGAATTTCTTTCATATCTATTTTGTTTATTCCTGGACAAAGAAGAAGAAGGGTACCTGAATAAAAATTTAACCTATAATATTACGTGTTGTTTTATTATTATAATATTTAAAAGTGTAAATTTTGAATTCTCTAATAACACCATTTGAAGTTGTTTTAGGAACCTTAAAGATTAGTTAGGTACACTTAGATAACTCAGCAGGAACCTTAGAGATTACATACCATATACGTCTGTACATATGTATGTATAGGATGCTCATAAATAAAATATACTGTTTGTTTAGATCATGTCACAAAATAGAAAAATTAAGCATTAAAAAATGAATGATGATAATGTTGCTTTAGTAATTTATGAATTTGTTCGAAATGTTAAAATGAAATGTCAATAAGATAAAAATTGCACTGTACTTAAGATTATTAATATGATTCTGCATTTTGATTTTTTTCCGAATCATTACGTTTTACATTTGACATCAATATTTTTCTGGTGCGATATTATTATGAAATTATATGCAAGTAAAGGTAGATAAAATATATAGTTACTCATTCTTTTGGTGCAAGAGGAAATTCTGCATGTGCAAAGTTTATTAAAATGTCATGGCAGACAACAAGTAAGTTTCATTTATCAAGTTATTGCAAGATAAAAAGAAGACAGTATATTATTAATATTATTGTAAGGTTAAAACCTTTCAGGCACCCATTTAAATAAAAGGTGGGATTAGCATTTGGGCGTCTAATCAGGTTCTGTAGTCCATGACGAGATTTTGCTCTACAACTCGTCAATCTAAATTATCTAAATTCTACAACAATTTTATCCTTTCGGTCATCATTATTTTTTTGGGGGGACAAATATAAACTTAATCTTGTTCTATTAAAGAAGTTAATGAAAAAGATTTTTAATTATGAAAAGAAATGCTAACATATCTATGCAGTACGAAGATAACGATGAAATGTATAGACAAATAATGTAATGGTGTAATAGAAACATTAGATTGAGACTAAACTACCGTCTTAGACATAAGTGAACTCGAATAAGTCTTATTGAGGAAAGATAATTTACATTTATAAACTAGTATCCAATTTTATGAAGTTGCTATTATAATAGTACAGACGTGCAAAGACTTAATTGCGTTCGCACGTATGGAAAAGTCGCTTTAGTTCTTTGTTAGATTATGGTTATTTCAAGAACAAACAATTATTAACTTTGGAGCAGTTATCAATTACCCTCCACTTGAAAGTGTATCGCACATGTTTCAAGGGGAAAACATCTTCATTTTTATAACGTCCTCTTCTATTTTTTCTTATAATGTCATCGCCTACCGATGTTTCGTTAACAGCTCATATGGGAAGGTACCGATTTATGACTATAAGGGAAAGGGAATTCTAGGATTTATTGTAGGAGTCACTCAATTCCTAAGAGTGTCAGTAAAGGTCAGCGCTTACTGCAAAACTCCAGGTATGGGTACAGTGAGCCTGTTGTGCCTGTTGACTTTAGAGGTCAACACATTAACCTATTGTTACTTTACTTTTATCTGAGTCGACTTTCTGGTGTGAGATTGAAGAAAAATATCAAACTTACAATACAAAGAAGAACATTTGAAATATGAAATTTCATTTTTTTAACGAAAAAAGGGAAATACATTTAATAGAAATGTATAATAACAGTACAACATATGTGGATACTAATGGAAATTTAGATAAATAATATCATATCTATCTAATACAAGTGTCAACATTCGTATATATATATATATATATATATATATATATATATATATATATATATATATATATATATATATATAGAGAGAGAGAGAGAGAGAGAGAGAGAGATCATTTTAGCTTATCAATATCATGTTTAAAGAACACATATCGTGATAGTAATTTTCATACAGTTTTAATAAAGATACAATATTTTCATTCTTGTTATATAGGACTTTAGTCAATTAAAAGTATTTATGATAACATATTTTACTTATACTAAAGTGTTTAATGGGCACCGAAATTTATCCATATATTAGATAGTTAAGAGTTTAATGTTAGGATATTGATAACAATATTTGACACTGAAATTTTTTTGCTATTACTATGTTATACTTAAGGTATGAAATCTAATCTTTTTTTCAGTCGATTTGATTTTCTTGTCCATTTATATCTTGATTTGTGTGTAGTGTTTTAGGTTTCGATGTATCTATAAATTTTCATCCGTCCGTATGACTTATGTCAGGGCGTACATATATATATGTCGTTTTAGAAAAAACAATACGTTTTGTTTATTACATTTTTAAAACGAGTAAATTTATATTCTTACATAAACAACATTTATGTTTTTCTTCAGTAGTCGACAATTTAATAATTTTTGTCAATGTTGTTTAATTTTATTACTTCATTATTTAGTTGCGTGTTGAAAAGAAAGAAAATGCTTATTAAGGATCAGTTTTTAATGAAATAAAAGATTTTACTTTGTATCAGTAGTATTATTGGGTACATATGTTTGATTATTATTTGTACCTATATTCTTCATATAATTTTTAGTCTATAATAAATATCATTTAATATAAATGGTATGAAAAGAATAAGAAGTCAAGTCAAGTAATATTAATGATCAAGGACGAGAAAAGAAATAATAATAGGAAAATTTAGTTGAATTTCGTATGGATCATCATTTCATTTAGTTTTCAATTTTAAGTTGATTTCTTTTTTTTTTTTTTTGGATGAAGGGAATGCAAAACCAAGATTGAAAAAAAAACAAGAAAGGTTACGGAGACTTTTAAGTAAATATATTCAATTATTATTGTTAACATTGAAGTAATTTCGGAATAAAACTAATTATTTGATAACCGTTTAATACCTATTAGCAAAATGCTAGTACCTTATGGAGGTTCTCCTTCAGAGGACAGCATGGCCAGAGATAGATGAATATGAATCTCTAGGTTTCAGCCATAACATATGAAGGAGAGGATTTCTTTTGGGAAATCAACATGGCCCACAGTCAGTGAGGTTTCAGCTGTTTCTAAGATTCATTATTAATGTGAATTAATTCTTTTGAAATAACGTTGTAGTTTAAAAAAAATAGAAGGGACGAATAAATAAATAAAATAAATTAAGCGAGCAGTCATTACAACGAGCCATTTAACGAAATGAGTTTTATTTCATAGTATATTAATTAACTGATTATAGTAAGAACTTCTGACAAGTGTTAAAATTTGAAAATTTAAGTCCTTCCTGTATTTTAATGACTATCTGCTCTAGTCGAAAGCGATATAGTCATGTGTTTTAAATCAATGTCAGTAGCCGAAATTTATGATTTGTATAACAGCAATAAAGGAAGATGAATGTTTTCATGAAAAGGAAATGTTGTGGAAAGGATCATGTAAGATCAAAAGGCGGATAAATGACAATATGTATTCATGAATTGGTTAAAAGAAATACTGTGTATATACCCCTTTGCGGATGCATGTCCGGGTTGAATGTGTTGTGAAATGTTTAACAGTTTTAGGCTATGCTCAGATAGCAGTAGCGAATAAATTACTTTCTGAAGACAGTAAATTCCGAGGTTGACGTTGTGCCGTCGACGTTGTTGTATGTATTAATGGTATAAATGATATTAAAATAAATGTTTGTTGCGATTATTTTCTTGATACCCATATGAATGATGTAGATTTTTATGAAGCCTTGTGTAGATGCTGTTGAATAATTTAAAATAATTGTGTTTCAGATTATTCTCTAAGTAAGTAGATAACATGACATTTAAAATGAAATTATGCTGTAATATAAAATGAACGATAATTTATGGTTATGAGTTTTATTGAATCTAGTTAATAATTGAAATGTTGGAAGGTGAATCGTCTTGAAACTTTGGAAATAGATACGTGTTTGGTAGTTATCTAAAATCTTATTAGTTATCTAAAAGAGAAGGATAAACGAGAAAAAGTTTTCTTGTTTAGTGACATGTGTTTTATGAAACTTATTTTACTTTTTTAATGTAAAATTTATGCTATTATCGTAAAGTAATGCACAAATCTTGCGATTCCCTTCCGTTTCCGATCCCAAAGAAAAAGGAAAGAAAAATTTTGCGTATATCCGTCCGTCTACGTATTTTTTTCTTTGGATTCAAAAAAAAAGAAAAAAAACGTTTGATTCTTTTTTGTTAATTATTTCCCCAACAATGTTACTTATATATATATATATATATATATATATATATATATATATATATATATATATATATATATATATATATATATATATATGTCGTAGTACTTTCTAAGGTTATTCTGAAATTTGTTATCATTTTGAAAATATGAAGAATGGGTAAATCATGAAAAATCATATATAGGAATACTAAATGAGAAATAATGATAAAAGAAAAAAAGAAGAAAATACACATATATATATAAAATGAGAAAGGAATAATATAAATGATAGGACATTTAAAGACAGAAGAGCAACATATATATATATATATATATATATATATATATATATATATATATATATATATATATATATATATATAAGTGGCTTTAAACGTAAGTGGCTTAACACTAGAAGGACCAAGCCGTCATTTTGACGGCATCACGTAAAACAATTTTCTATATCTCATATATTTCTTTGAGTTATTCAACCATACTTTAGGACTTTTATTATTTTAAGGAGAGGTTTGATATAGCATATAAACATTGTGTGTCTATTTTAAATAAATACGTATTTTTGTTGTATACCCCTAGAAGGACCAAACCGTCAATTTGACTGCCTCATTTAAAAATCTATATTCTGTTGTTGATGTGGACTGTTTTATAGGTTGTACGCTATATGGTACTAATAAATGTAATATTTCTGTTAGAAACAATAAATTTTGAAATATCTTACGTTATTTTTCTAACGAGTTTGCTGTTTGATATATCTTTTATTTCTGCTTTTCATTACTGTAAAGGTAAAATATTTGGTACTTCTTTGATTGATTTTTTCTTGAATTATGTTCGCATCTTGTTGGTAACATTGTTCTCTGTAGAAATAAAGGTTTTCTTGAAGGTACATATGGATAATTACAACAGCAACATGAGACCTGATAAAATTGTTGCGTGCTTTCTAAGATTTGAGTGAAAATGAATTTCGCTTGGAAGAACAACAGGGAGATTGCTTCGATGAAGCCAGCAGTAGTAACTAGAATGCAGTGTCTGAAGCTACTTCTTCGGATAAGAGGAAGGAAACAGATACAGAAGTTTCCAGAAGTAATCAATCAAATGTCTTTATAGCAGCTCATGGGACACGTTGGAGTAAAATCGACAGACAAAACAAAGCTGGGTGTACTGCGTCACATCCTTCGCGAGAAACGTGTTCGTTATATTATGCGTTACATCATATTGAAGATGGTGATTTTGGTAGTGCTTTTCGCTTGTTCATAGACGATATAATGTTGAGAAACATTCAGAAATGCACCGTTATCGAAGCTCAGACAGCGTCAAGATTCTATTTGACCATTGTCAATTGCAGAACACTTTCATTTTTAGCAATATTGATATTTCGTGTAGCTTCAGATATACCTGTAAAGGAACTATAGAAAGTAAGCTGTGGACCAGTGTTTTACAGAAAGATTATGGAAAGAAATTTATTTCTTGAAATAATGAAGTATCTTCGATTTGATGAAAAGTGCCCTAGCTCTTCAAGGCTGAAAGCAAACAAGCTTGCTTTGGTATCATCTGTGTAGAACTTATTCATTCAGGCACTATAAAACCCACGACAGTGTTTGTGTGGATGAGCAGTTATTCTCTAGTAAGATGACATGATGGAAATACATATAATATATGGCAAACAAGCCTGACAAATTTGGATTCAAATGTGGCTGCTTGTAGTTCTAAAGTCTCGGTATCAACTAAAGGGCATTCCCTACCTGGGAAACGACTAAGAACGACGTCGGGACTTAGAGTTAGGCGAACAGATTGTTCTGAAGACGATGGATTCTTCTCTGGACAGAGGACTGAATATTACATGCGATAACTTTTTTCTTACGAGTTCAAAATTAGCCGAATCTTTGAAAAAGAAACAGTTGACCTTGATTGGTAGTATGCGTCCCAATAGAAGAGAACTTTCCAAAATGTGCTTGAATCAGTAAGAAAAGAATATGTTCACTACAAACCTTTATGGATATCAATCAGAAAATCCACTCACAGTACACAAGTGTAAACGCGAGAAAAGTGTTTCTCCCTTGAGTTCAGTGCATACAGGCTGAAATAAAAATGTGTTGAAAATGTAAATTCACCTTCATGTGTTAAAAAGTTTGAAATAAATATAATGATTTTGATGTATTATACACTGGGTCTGTGCTAAAGGAAAATAGCCCAGTCAATGTCTACAGGGCAGGTAGTGTGATCACGTGATTAGTAAAAAAAGATGTCATACATAGAAATGTTCGTATTATTCCTTTATTTTAATCAGTATTTTTCATGTCACTGTCCTAGTGGATCACCCTGTATTATATCATGAGAAAAACTTACATAAAACATAAGCTAGTCGATTAAACATATTAAATTAAAGCTAAAATTAGAGAAATATAAAGAGAAATGATATACATCTCTTGCATTTAAATAGCCGTCAAAATGACGGTTCGGTACTTCTAGGGAGGTAAAAATTTTGGTCCTTCTAGTGTTAACATGCAGGTAAAAAGACCAGCTGACTAACTGAATAGATAAAAAAGTAATGGACAAGGCGTGCAATAATAGTGAACGATGGCATCAAAAGTATTTTATAAAAAGTACAAAATGAATAATTTTCCTCACATATATATCTATACATATATTTTTAGTGCTTCGAATTCATCGTTTTTAAATCTAAAAAGTGTTGCAGTAGCGTATCCTCCAACAAGCTAGTGTTGCATCCCAATCTTTATCAATGTGAGTGAACTATATACAGGGTGTGTTCAAATTCGCGGACATCCAATAACGGTCCAGGATCATTTGACAATATCGCCAGTGCAATATTGCTAATTCTCTATAGACGCCATTTGCTATCGAGAAAATTGATAAGTTTATTTTATCAGTTTTCCCAACCAACTTTAGTGAAAAGGACACTAGTGGGTAACAGTGAAACCAGTCTTATCATCGGTTTCGGCCTAAAGACGCCAAAATTAACTATGTCTTTATATGTGTGTGTGCGTAGAACAATAACCCTTTGTTCGAAAGTTGCTGAGAGACTTTTTAAACTTCAGTTCCCATAAGGACGAAAATCAGCAAGTCACCCCAATTGCCTAAGTGACATGTAAACTAATTAGTGATTGGTCAATTTTTGGACATTAACCAATAGTGGACAATGTTATATTGGGTGAGTGGTTGCTAGTCACATGACCCATGGTGACCAGAAGCTCAAATCAGTCGGTGGACGAACATTGAAACCCCCATCACGGGAGGGAAATCGATGATAAGCCGTGCCACAGGTTGCAACACGGAAGAAAATTGTAAGTAGCTACAAAATTGCATTTCTGATGTCAGAGGAAGAGTCCAGATCGCCAGAGGAATATTGTTTGAAAAGTCATTGTAGAAGAATAATATAACATGTTCAATTAGCACGCCAGCTAGTAAAGTGCCATTGTAGAAAAAAAAAAAAAAACAGTAACAGCCCGCAATTTCTTACGCACAACTCATTCTTAACGAGCCACTTACATGTAGATAAATGTGAAAAACCTATTATAAATGTAAAAGAGAGAAAGAGGAATAGTTAGTTGAAATTATCAAAAGTTAACATCTGATATTCTTATTTTAACGGTCGTATATTATGTAAATGTTGTAAACATTATAATTTTTCTTACGTAGTGTTCTTACATAATTTAAAGGTTATTAAGTTGTGATAATTAACGTGTGATACTAAATGTAGTGACAATCTTACAGTGAAAATATGAGTTGTTAAACGTAATTACTTTTTGAGTAATCATTTTGTTTTGTAAATTCTATTCCTTCATTAACGCGAGGTTGAAGGTTACGGGATGTGCTTCGCATCCAACGTTGAAGTAGTGAGCTATCCCTCACAATAAGTATAAATAGTAGAAAAGAGAAAAATAATAATTAATACAATTTTGATACTTTGATAGCTCGTACGTAACCGACCACTTTGCCTATCAATTTGTCATTTAAATCTTCCCAAGTTTAAATAACAATTGACAAAGCATGATATGTGTCCTAGTGGAGGAGACGATTGGGAACATTGTACTTTTCGATACCTCTCAGCTGTAAGCGTAAGAGCAGAGGGGTGTGACCTCCAACACTAGCAATAACACTCTCTTTTGATTTGTGTCTATCTTGCCACTGTAGTTTCAAAACAAACCTATGAAATTATTATGGCGTTGTGTGATGTTTGATCGTTGTTCGTTGTTCGATCACCGATTGGAGGAATGGATATTAAAACTTTCTATTGAAACCGAAGGGTTTTGTAACCCAATGTAAACAGTAGATAACGTCCATACAATAATCGTTCCCGTCTTCTGAAATAGTGGTTTATTTTGCTGTCTCGTTTGAGGAAGGAACCATTTCTGGACAGGGTGTTGACATGTGATGACAAGTGTTTTCTGTACGAAGCTCCACGGCGCAGTCATCGTTGGTTAGCATCCAATGAGCCGGTTCCAAAACAGCCGAAAACAATACTGCACAAGAAGGAGATCCCCTGTGTGTTTAGTGGACTGCTCCCGGCATCGTGCATCAGCTACCAGCTGGTCAGAGCATCAATGCGATTGTGTACTGTCAGAAGTTGAGCCATACTCAAGAAGAACTCAAAACTCTGGAGCCAACATTTCTGACTCGCAAAATGTTCCTTCCATTACAAGACTATACTAAGCTTCACGTGGATAGGATGAACCGGAACACCATTCTACACCTTGGATTGAAAACACTATTGCATCCGCCATACTCTCCGGACTTTGCGCCGTTCGATTATCACCTGTTCAATTCCTGGACAATCACCTTAGAGGACGAAAGTTCAAATCCCTTGTAGAGGTGCAAAAGGTACTTGATACCTTCTTCGCTTCAGGGCCCAGCAAGTTCTACTGCGATGGAATCCATTGCCTTCCGGAACGTTAGCAGACAGTAGTTGATGCTGCTGATGGGGACTATTTCTGATCTTCCAGGTACGACTTAGGTAACATATCGATGTTCGGTGGTGGGGGAAAGAGTGACAGAACTTTCTTGGGTACCTTTATATATATATATAGCGAGAGAGAGAACTTTATTATTTTCTTCATATGAAATATTCAGGATGGATGATGGATGACTCTGAACCAATTGAAACTTAAGACCACATTCTTTCTTGGAGTGATATGCTCTCGTACATTACAAATTGTCAATTTCGATGTCAACTGTTTAGGTGGATTTGGACTGTTGTGTATGCGAATTTCGTTAAATATTTACTAAACATAAGATAAGCCATTTTTGACTGAATGAAATGTTTTTCTAGGAACCTAGATATAAACACTCCTGAGTAATATAAATTAACGCAAATCCCTAGAAATGCAAAAATTAATCAAAGCTAACCGCCATGGCAATTGGGAAAACGAAAAAAAAATATTTGTGGACTCTGTAATCACCTAGGAATATACAAACAAAAAAAGGATAATTTGATTATAAAATTATCAAGCAACCAATTATATATTGTCTGGTACATCCACCACGGACAGACCCGAACTAACTTTGGACAGCATGGGAAAAGTTTCACCGATAGTGATATGTAAAAATTTCTTGAATTCCAAACTTGATTATCTAATATAAATAAAATAAAGAGTTTATTTGTCTGTCTATCTGTCTGTATGTGTGTCTGTGTGCGGCCTGGGAACCAAACGAGTAGACCGAGAGTTACCAAATTTTGGTCACGGGTGTCTTGGTCCAGGCCCCAGAACAAAACGAAGCGCTTTTTTTTTAAATTTCGAACCAGGAAGTCTCAGGGGGCGTTTACCAGGACATGTAAAAGTAGTAGAAAATGACCGATATTAGTGTCAAATCCACAGTTTTCGCGGTTGCTGAGATAAATGGTGATACTTCCACAGGCGTTGACTTCCAAATACAGTCCCATCGCCTGGGGGCCAGAGGCGTTTTTTTTTTAAATTCGAACCAGGGGGTCTCAGGGGGCGTTTACCGGGATATGTAAAAGTAGTAGAAATTGACGGATATTTTTCCATTTCGTTGTTTGTTAGTTTACATATATATTTTATCTGACCCATGCGAAGGATGGATATTTCAGCTAGTCAACAATACAAGAACAATTTGCTTACATATAAAAAAAAAATTATAAGCTTATTGAGCTCCTTTAGGTCTATTAGCATGTCAAGTTTGGTCAAATCGGATTAGTGTCATCGATAGCATGTGATATGAAACATCGTTTTACTGAGTACAGTTCAAATTTGATGACCAATAGCTAAGAAATCATAGGCCTATATGACACATTACTTTATATGTGTACTGAGATTGAGAAGTTATATTACGATCATAATTTTGACTCAGATCGGATTAACTCCATCCAACGTATTTTAGTGAAATTTCTTCGTTTCACTAATTCCAAACCTAAATTTCATAGTCAATACCAACAAAAAATAATTATTTTTTATTCCATAACGCTTCATGTAAGTATAACTTATCTTGTGTTTAGTAGATATTTGATTAATTTTGCATACACAACAGTCCAAGTCCACCTAAACTGTCAATGTGTAAATTGACAAATTTTTAATGCATGAAGCCATATCACTCCAGAGGGAATGCAATTTTAGGCTTTGTTATTTCGGGGTGTAGCAAACTAAATATTCTATATATATAAAAAAATGTTGTTCCTTTAAAACTTACATTTTTTTTCAAAAAGGGAAAATTTAAACATGTACATGTGGCATCTTTTTGAGAGTTTAAAAATCTGAAAGATTGAGAAAAAGTCTATCCTGTATCATATTGAGACATTTAACAGCAAGACGGAAGATCGACAAGCAAGTGTGAAAGTTGGACTGGGTTCATTATTTAATAATGAGTTGTAGTTACTAAGTTAAAAATGAGTTTGTTGTTGAAACTAGATCCGTTAATGTTCAACGTTTCAACTTTGATACTATTTAAATGTTATGACCAAGGTGAATTGAATAATAATATCTTATTCATTTCTCAACGCCCACTAAGCAAAATGAAATGAAATCTTTCAGTTTTACTTTCCACGGTTATGCCGGTTAGGCTGAAGGAGACGGTGATGATGAGAAATGAATGAAATGGTGGAATGAAGAAAGTGGGAGGAAACGGGAAAACCCAGAGAAAACCCACGAGCACGATGTTTGTCCACCACAAAGTCCACACAGCGCGAGCTGGGATCGAACCAGGGACCCCAAGCACCGGAGGTGAACGTTCTACCACTTTTCTAACTTACTTGAACTACTTATTACTAATGTTAGTTGCTTTACTCGTTTTAACTTTCTTTTTCCATTGACCTAGAACGACAGGGACACGAACACATAAACATCGAGGACAGTTAAAATCACAAAGGCTCTCCCACTGTGAATCGAACCCGGGACCTTGTACACCAAAGGCGCACGTGCTAGCCACTAGACCAGCAGGGAGGGATAACCACTGAGCCCCCCCAACGCCTACTAAGAGTGTGTTCTAAAAATAATTAAGAGTGTAATCTATTCCTTTCATATCTGAACAGTAGTGCCGACAGTAGGATTTCCAGTTGTTAGTATTCGCCTATTAAAATGTAAAATATTGGTTAGATTAATATAAAGCTTACAATTTTATAAGTTTTTATAACCAGTACCAAACTCATGGTAATAATCTAATACCTGTATTGAAACTCGATAACAATATGAGATTAGTGAATTTATACCATTTTAGTATACCTTACGAGAACGTCACATTTAATTCCTTGTCTCTCTAAAATCATATTATTTTGCAACAACAATTTTGCAATACATTTCCTAAAGATACGTTATAAATTATCACACTTGAACTTTGTCAAGACCACCCAAAAGGATCATCTTCACATATATAGAATGAGGAAATGATGAAACAACCACAACAGTAAACTTATTGGTCGATATTAAAACTGGTGACAATTTCTGGCGTCTTCTGAACAGCGCGCTCTCCTTTACGTTGGTTTTCATTGACCTAAAACCACTTACTCTTCAGGTTACAAAGAGCGCTTAAACATCGTACTGGTGTGTTGAGTGACTGACAATCTTGTCTTCGGACAACTCTCACTTCAACTTATTCTACATCCGTACAACCATTAGACGCTATCGTGGTGAGCGAAGTCTGCCAGCGTGTACGTACATATGTTGGTCAATCGAAATGAAATCGACCAATGATGGTTGCTGACAAAAAAATAGTTCTTGATTAATTTTTACTTAAGTTTGTACCATATTCTAGGGGTTGAAAGCAGGTATTTATTTAGTTTTAGCCGCGTAAGTTTTGCCGTAACAATTTTATATAGACGCCTGAGCGTATTTTGAACTTTTCAGAGGATTCCGTTAAACGCTGTAACTTTTTTTTTTAGATTTTAAAGATAATGAGCTCAAACCAAAACCATATTAAAGATAATGGAATAGACAACATTCTGTGTTCTGTGGACATTGAGACGTACTTTAGAACGTCGTGGAAAAAGCTCTGAACATTGATGTTGGAACCTAAAAATGGCTGTTTTGGAATGTACATTTTGAAACGAAATAAATGAGACTCACTTTCAATTTTTCTCTACATAGAGACTTGATAATAGACAACTTCCCAAACAAGTTTCAGATCTGAAAACTATATACTTAATTTTTTGGAAATTATTAAACATTGTGAATTTTCGAAAATCGTGTATTTTCACCATCAAATATCTCAGGAAGGACGCAAGTGAAAAATCCCAGATTTGCACAAAATAGACTATAGTTTTGTAGTAACAAGTGGGTAAAATTGCATTGCCGAGACTTGAGTAGTTTCTTAGTTATAAAGGTTTTTTCTTTACTAGGACTTGATATCACGAAACGCCATAAGGCGTGGATATAAGCTTTGTGGCAAAGGTCAAAATAACACGACAGTAATGTTTAATTGGTAAAATGTGCACAATTTATGAGTCATATCTTGCACAAAAAAAATGAAATGCGTCTGTCATTTCTTTTCTGCTTATAGCGCTGCTATCAATACATCAGTGAGGTAGACAGTTGACTAATTTGTGTACAGGGTTTGGTACTGATATTGGAAGTACGACCTGTAGGAATTGTGAACTCTGTGGGTGTGAGTTTGTGGAGAACCTTAGAGATTGGTACCAACACCTTGTCATTCGTAGGTAGTTCAAAAGAGTCCTTGGGCCATGGGGATGGAAAAAGTGAACAAGTAGATCGTTCTGACTGATGTCTTCAATTCTCCCAATCTGGAATTTCTCGTCGTAAATACAGACAACGGTATCATTAGGTGCAAATGACAACATGATATGTTCTGGAAGTACTGAAGTACTGCAATCAGTAAATTCATCTGACTGTAACAATTCATAACATCTGATTTGTGTTTGCATCAGAGGTATAAATCTAAGATATGATCTGGTATTGATAGTTAGTTTACAAGTAGCAAATGTCGCATTTCTTGCTGTTTGACTGCACTTCTTCTGATGAAACAGATAAATTGTATATCTGAGACACTATCAACACAAAACTTGAACATCTGTTCAGCTATTAAAATTTCGAATTTCACATCATTCCAACAACTTATAACTCAGAAATCACTCAAGTCTCAGTGATGCAATTTTACCCACTTGTTACTGCGCAACTATGGACTATTTTGTGCAAATTTGAGATATTTTACTTGCGTTCTTCCTGAGATATTTGGTGGTGAAAATACACGATTTTCAAAAATTCGCAATGTCTAAAAGTTTCCAAAAAATTAAGTATATTGTTCTCAAATCTGAAACTTGTTTAGGACGTTGTCTATTATCTAGTCTCTATGTAGACAAAAAACTTGAAGGTGAGTCTCATTTATTTCGTTTGAATATTTACATTCCAAAACGGTCATTTTTAGAATTCTGACATCAATGTTCAGAGCTTTCCCCCCGGCGTTCTAAAGTACATCTCACAAGGGTATTTCTTATATTGATAGTAGCGTTGTCCAGTCAAACAACGCGCAATCGATAGAGGACTGAATAAAAGTGAGAAATCTAAAGTTTTACGGGCCGGCACCCAGAAACACAGAAGATGCAGATGAAAGAAGGATCTAGAATCACATGAAGATAGCAATGCAAAAAATACAATGACACAGAAAGAACTTCAAAATGATTAAAGTAATCAAAATGACATTTACACAACAGTACAGTAAGCAAACACCTTACCCATAGGCATGCTCAAAAAACATCATATGTAATGCAGTGTTGCCAAGTGAACATAAAATGAAGGTTTGTTAAATGCCACGGAACACAAATTATAACATCTAGAAAATGTAATTATGAATAGAATTATACATGTGAAGTCGTGATGTAGTGTTTCCAACGTTTAAAGATAGGCCTATAAGAAGTTTTGTGTGTTGTGTTTAATACTATTCTGATTTTCCATTTGGGCAAAACTGCTTCGACACTGTGCTTCGTCCCTTACGTTCGTACTTGGTGATTATATTCTAGTTTGTGGTCTCATATTTTGGTTTCAACTAGTTCGAATCGTGTACTGTATGTACGATTCTGCATCCCCGATTCATATAGGAATTCATATAGACCTATCCTCAAACGTTGGCAACACTGGACATTACGACTTCACAGGCGTGGTTCTACTTATAATTAGATTTGCTACATGTTGTAATTTGTGTTCCGTGCCATTTAACAAAACTTCGTTTTGTGCTCAGTTGGCAGTGTTGCATGTTATTGAGCATGTCTATGTGTACAATGTTTGTTTACTATACTGTTGTGTAAATGTCATTTTGATTATTTTAATCATTTTGAATTTCTTTCTGTGTCAGTATATCTTTCGCATTGCTATCTTAACATGATTCTATATCCTTCTTTCCTCTGTATCTCCTGTATTTCTGGGTGTCGGCCTGTAAAAGTTTGGATTTCTAACTTTTATTCAGTCTTCTATCGATTGCGCATTGTTTGATTGGGCAACGCTACTATCTATAGAAGATCTTCCCTTGTCAGTATCCACAGAACACAGAATGTTGTCCATTCCATTATCTTTAATATGGTTTTGGTTTGAACTCATAGTCTTTAAAACCTAAAAAATTACGGCGTTTAACGGAATACTCTGAAAAGTGCAAAATATGCACACGCGCCTATACAAAATGGCTGCTACAAAAAACCTGCGCAGCTAAAAATAAATGAATACCCGTTTACAACTGAATGTGGTACCACATGAATACCCTGAATGTGGTACAATCTTAGGTTAATAATATTAATAATAATAATAAGAATAAAAATAAGAATAACAATAACTAAATAACTCTATGGCCTATGAAACCCGGAGGTTCAATGCCGCGTTCACAAAAGCTCCTTAGCTAACTGCATCCAGTTTCTACTTTGTATTCCAATCTCTGCTAGATCCATCTTAATATTGTCCTCCCATCTGCGCCTAGGTCTTCCTAATGGTCGTTTTCCGATTGGTCTTCCAGTCAAGACTTTGAAAGCGTTTCTACTTTCTTCCATTCTAGCTACATGACCCGTCCACCTAAGCCTCCTAGACTTGACGACCCTTACAATGTTGGGTAAACCATTTAAATTATGTAGTTCCTCTTTATGAAGTTTCCGTCATTCCCCATTCCCCTTCCGATTGGGTCCGAATATTCATCTCAGGATCTTGTTCTAGAATACTTTCAGTCTATGTCCTTCCCTCAGAGTAAGCAACCATGTTTCGCAACCATACAGAACAACAGACGTGATTATCGTTTTGTGTATTTTAAGCTTCAGATTCCTCGACAAAATTCGCCACAAGAAATATTGAACCGAATAGTAACACGAATTCCCTGCTTTTAGTCGACATTTAATTTCTCCGTGAATATGATTTTCCTCTGTTAATATTGGTCCTAGATATTTGAAACTACCCACTTTATCAAACGTATTATTTAATATTTTAACGCATCCATAATTTGCTGTATTCCAGTCTCGACGCACTTCCATGTATTTAGTTTTCTCTGCATTTACTTCTAATGTGTGTCCCTGCAAGCGTTTAATAAGATCCTTGCATTTCGTTATATTGTTCTACCATCATCCCCTATTAAATTTGCATCATCAGCATATGCCATAACCTGGTAAATACCATTCAACTCTAGGTCCTGGTTGCTATCTTTGATTTTCCTTATGGCGTATTCCAGAACGAAGTTAAATAATAATAGCGACAACGCATCTCCTTGTTTCAGCCCATTTTCGACGTGAAAGCTCGTGGACAAACATTTTCCTACCCGGCCTTTACTTTGGGATTCATTTAAACATATATTAATTAATCTAATTAGCTATCTCGGTGTTCCAAGTTCTGTAAGAACGTTGTATAATGTTTCTCTCCTAACCGAGTCGTACGCCTTTCTAAAATCAATAAATAGTTGATGTACCGGGATATTGTATCACCACTTTTTTTCCAGTATTTGGCGAATGGTAAATATTTGGTCGATAGTTAATCGATTTCGTCTGAATCCACACAGACAATCTCCAATAATTTCATCTGCGTATGGTGTCAGTCTTGCTAATATAATATTTGAAATGATTTTATAGGATGTTGACAGAAGAGAAATGCCTCGATAATTATTAAAGTCAGTTTTGTCGCCTTTCTTGTGAATTGGAACAATTATTGATTCTTTCCACTCTTGTGGCAATTCTTCCTTGTTCCAGATAAGGAGAATGAGTTTGTGTATCTTGTTCCACAATTTTTCGCCTCCATCTAAAATTAACTCAGCCGGAATTTCATCTACTCCTGGAGATTTGTGTTTCTTTAATTTCTTTGTAGCGGTTTCTACTTCTATTCAGTTGGGTTCTTGAATATACGGTTCTGCGGTGTGTATCTCCTTTTCTCCACGCACACTAGTTTTTGGTTACGTGTTAAGCAAATCGCCAAAGAAATCTTTCCATCTATTTAAGATGCTATCCGTGTCAGTGAGAACTGTACCGTCTGATTTCTTTAATATATAAGCACGAGGTTGATAGCCTTTCTTAAATTCGTTGATTCCCTTATACATGTCCCGTATGTTTTTATTTTTACTATTATCTTCAAGTTCCTTAATTTTGGCTTTCAGAAAATCTTTGTTCTATAAATTTTGGAAGTTTCCCGCCTGATATCTGCGAAATTTTGTGTAGTAATTTCATTCGGATTTTGTAGCCAGTGTAATTTTGCCTGTTTTATCTTCTCTGCTAGTTTAATGCATTCCTGTTCGAACCATGGTTTGTTCCTACGTATTTCTGCGTGTCCCAATTTGTATTTTGCTGAAATTGTAATGCTATCTCTAATTTCAATCCAGGTATCCTCAACACTAGCGCACTCCGAATCTTATAAAGCCGAGAATCTATTCGAGACTTCAATCTGGTATTTCTCTCTTACCTGGCTCTCTTCTAATTTCTTTAAATTTAATCTCTCCGTTTTCGGACAATGAATATTACCTTTATTCAACGATAACCTCTCTCGTATTATCGATACTATCAGGTAGTGATCACTTTCACAATCAGCGCCTCTAAACGACCGGACATCAATTATGCTAGATTGCCTTCTTCTATCTACTAAAACGTGATCAATTTGATTATGTGGTTTTCCGTCTGGTGATGTCCAAGTGTATTTATGAACGTCGTGATGTGTGAATTTTGTACTCTTGACGATTATGTTTTTGGATGTTGCTAAGTTCACGAGTCTAACGCCTTTGTCATTACTTTCTTATGCAGACTTTTGTTCACTATAATCGGTTTGAAAACATCCTCTCGTCCTATCTTCGCATTGAATCCCCTAATAGAATTTTCGTATCGTATAGCGGGAGTTGGTCAAATATCCGTTCCAGTTCTTCGTAAAGACTGTCTTTTATATCGTCATCCTTATCTTTAGTTGGGGAATGTACATTTAAAACAGTAATATCACACCACCGTCCCTTAAAAGTAATAAAAGAAGGTCTGTCAGTAACAAATTCAACCCGTTTAATTGCTTCTAATATATGTTTATGAACGAAATACCCTGTTTCTATCTGGTGATTTTTATTTCCTTCCCCGTAAAAGAACGTAAAATTTCCGGAATTCACAGATCCATTTCCTTCCCACCTAACTTCCTGAACTCCTACTAAGCCCATCCTGTATTTCTCTCACACTCTCGTTACGGATTTTAAGGCGCCTGCCCTGTAAAGACTCCTAATATTCCATGTTCCAAATCTCATGTCCATTTTCTTTTGCTGAGGTCGTGCCAAGTTAGCAGTCCTTGTCCGAGGCTTTTGTGAATATTTCTGAACAAGTGCTTTTTTTTTACAGGATGAGGTTGTTAGCCCTACCTAAACCCCCAAGCTGGAGGACCACTCCTAGTCTGCTGTCCGCGACTGCTTATTCAGTATATTCGCAGCTAACCTCTATATCTACAGGCCTTCTCCTCGATCCGCAACCTGAGGACGCGCCATGCTGTGGTGACAGGAACCCACGTTACACGGAATAATAACAATAAACATAAATACATTTTGTCAGCAACCTTTGACCTGAAAATTTGTCGATTTCATTGGGATTGCCCCATGTGTCATGTTATTTGCGATTTGTTTCTCACTGAACTATATAGCTACCTACGAAATCGACGAAAAATGTGTGCACATCCTCGCTGAACTATACATCACTCATACTGTGTCGACTTGTATATTTGTTGTCCTTCTTTTTGGGCTGGTGTATACCACAGGCGCCTTTCGTGCATGCGGTCTCAGGCTTGGTTCCTGGTGTAAAAGCCTTGAAATTTAAACGCCTTACAGTAGATGGGATTTCACCTTAAACTGTACGTGTACGTCACTTAAATCATCAATGCGGAAGAGAAATGCTAAACACCATTCCACTAACTTGCATCTTTAGGAGACATAGCTTCTTGAAAGTAATTTCCATCCACGAGCCCATTCCTTGTATAATGAAAAAAAAAAAATACGGACGTAGTATTCATACATCACATGGTGAAATTTGTCTTTAATTTCTTACTTGGGAAGATAATTTGATGCTGAATATATGATTTTGTTTTTGTTTAGGCACAGGATTCCGTACTCATGCAAATGAAGAAAGGCTATCAGCCACAATCTCCTATGAGTTTGACGAACGAGAGTGGTCCCGCACACTCAAAAAAACAGACGTTGTAGCTCACTTAGTGTTAGAGGCACTTCTCTGAATAGTAAGTGTGATTTCCCGAAGCCAAGACTTAACAGAAAGCACCAGGTAAGAAAGAAATGTATTTGTTAGATATATGTCAAGTTAGAATGAGATAAGAACAAATTTCTGGAAGCGGAACACAGTAAATCAGTGGGAGGACACTTGCGTGTTTATTTCTTATCAGGAAGGTGTCTAGTTTGATCCCATCTTAGGTCATGTAGGTTTGTTGTTAACATAATTCTTCTATTTTTCATTTTCCTTTTCAGTTTTAAGCGAAAATTAGAAAGAAGTGTGTGGTGATCACGGAAACAAATCGAATTCGAGATCCATTGCATTTGTACGTTTCATGGATCCTTGATATCGAAAAATTGATTTTTGAATGTCTGTCCATCCATCCCGATGTAAGTATATTCATTCACCTAGAGGCCATATCGTTCAACGTAGCGAGATTAAATTTAAAACCTTGAACCTCTTCTGAGTTTGCATAGGCGCGGGGCGTTGAATTTGTTTCCTACTTCTAAAAACAAGGGTAGTTTACTGAAGAATAAACATCAAAATTTTGCGATTTTTATGAGAACTGCTTCAACAATTTTGTTCATATCTCACAAATCAATGTTTAACTAACAACCCTATAATATGATACACCGTATAAACAGTTTCCCTCGGCAGCGTTTCTTTCAGACATGTTTTTTGGGTTCACTGCCCCCGGATCTCTGAGAGTGCCCCCCAAGACGAGATCAAAATAATAAGTATGTAGTATAATAATAAATAATATAGTACCAGCAGTACCCCCCGAACACTACGTGTGTCCCTTCGGAACACATTTTCTGAAAGAACTACTGTTCCTAGGGAAAATCCAGAAAGAGCAGTTTCTGCTTGGATTGAGTTCTTTTTCGGACGATTTTCTAGAAAATGACTTTGTTGATATTTCATAAATAAATATTTCATTAATAATCTTATGATATGGTATAACTAATTAGGAATCTAGTGAGAGAGAAGGCTATGGCACATATCTTGAAAATTTCAGTTTGTGCCATTTCTAGTCTTCTACTGCCATATGTTACCTATCCTGTGAACTACAAGCATGTGACATAGCTCCCACGTTTTCTGTGGCAGATATTCTGGGTTCAAGAATATGTCGTCAGCCGAATTTTGAGTGAGAGAAGGATCTGTACTACGCACCGATGGTGTCTGCTATGGTAGTAGAGGAGATACCAACAGTAAAATATTACGAAGAGGTGTTGCAATATCCAGTGCTACCTTTCATATCACGAAAATAACTGCCGTGAAATTTGATACAACACTACCAGGGATACTCTTCTTCAAATACACCTATTTTGATTGTCATTGCCATTTCGTCGCTTCAAACCCACAAGAGATCTCGTGGTTGATTATCATTATGTGACTACACTTCTTCAAGAAGTTCCACTACTCTATTCATACGGACGACACATATCAGGTCTGAAGTTAAAAGATCTCATGATAGTAATGTCTTATATTCGTGCAGTTTCTAATGGTGTTTACTAAAACCAATATCCGCAGAAACAATGGATGGTGAAGATATTCCAGAACACATGGCTTTCTGTAATCCATATGTAAACCTGCGAACATGATTTACATTCAGGCAAAAGTATTTAACTGATGTTGAAACTGTTTGATATAATATATTTAGTTTTCCACATAGGTATATTAGAAACACTATACCAAGCGTTTCACAATAAATACTATTTACATTGAAATTTATTTTTCCTTTTCCATAATGTACCTAACAATAAGCTAAGAAGTAAAAAGTTGAAAATTTATGACACAATTTTTTTTGGCATTTCATAAATAAGTCCTTCAGCATAACGTGTTTTAGTTTAAGTATTTGGAGATAGAAACTTTAATATGGTTTTCTGTACCTTTTATTTATTTATGTATTATTTATTGCACGAACTGATCCATGATACTTCGTTTCTTTTTACCACTGATCTCTGTAGCTTGCACAGAATAGTTACTAAATCATAAACTAAAGATGTTAAAGTAGTTTGCTCATCACTGTTAAAAAAGTGAAAGAAAAATAGATACAGTCTCCTGCCAACAAATGACAAACATATAAACTTATGAAAAATTCTTTTCTCTTGATTTTCTTCAAAAGAGTGGGTGATAATTTACACTTAAGACTTACTAAAAATAATACAATTTCCCATTTTTCTTTCGTTTGTTTATTCATAAGTGGAAGGAGAGAATGAAATGTAACTTATCACAATTATAGATAATGCTATTCTACAACAGAAAATATGAACTTGAAGAATTTTCAGTGTTGCCATCCATAGAGATTACAGTATTGCCAGAACAACAACGCCCCTAAAATCTAAGTTATGGCATAGACTACAGGAACGACCTCAACTGCATTTGGTTGCAGTATCATGCTGTTTTGGTATCCTGTGAATTACTTTTTAAATAACATTATTATTTCGTTTTAATAACTGTATGTAAAACTATTTTGTTTATTACAAAATAAATACAACTATTATTTAAAGAGTTTAAACAAGTTAAAACAACATGATACGTAATCAAATGCAGCTGAGTTCGTTCCTTTAGTCGCTGTCTTAACTCAGATTTCAGAGGCGTTGTAATTCTGGCAACACTGTAATTTATGTGGATGGCAAAACTGAAAATTTTTCTGGTTCATAATTTCTGTTGTAGAATAACAGTATCTATGATTGTTGTAAGTTGCAAGTCATTATTTCCTTTTACTTATGAGAAGCAAGGAAAAATGGTAAATTTTGTATTATTTTTTAGTATGTCACAGGCTCTTGAGGATGTCACCACTACACTACAATTGTTTCGTATAAAGATGACAAATTAAAGTACTAGTTACGAAGATAAGACGTTTTTAAAGCTTATTTTACTTTAAAATATCTCGAAAGCCAGCTACTATTCCTAGAAATCTTGATAAAATTTAAATATTTACTTTTAAAAAATGTCATATTTTCTTCTTTCTGGTCTGGAAGCCAACATTAAAACCTCAGCTTCAACTTCCGGAATATCTCGTGGTATTTTCGTCGTTGAGAAAGGCCTATCTGACCTGTTTCTGAGTCGAAGAATAAAATGATGAGAAACTCAAACAATGATCGTCTTTTCATACAGGCCATACGACTAGTCTAGATACAGGGCCCGGCAAAAAGACCTCCCATATTTGGAGAGGGCGCTGTGTGAGTTGTGGTGGGGATACGGTGGTGGACGGGGTATTGAGTCATTTTCAGTAGTCGCAATGGCGAGGCGTGGTGGGTATCGAGCGTTTGTTGTGGAAGGGTATACTCTTAATGGTGGTTCTGTAATTATATACTACTCAGTGGGCATTTCGTTTTCGGTTCGGACTTGGCCGATATAGTTCTGTTCTGGATAGAAAAGCTATTCAAGTTTAGATGCCAGACTTTATTGCAACAGGTTCTGCACTGAGAATAAAATCGCCTGGCCAACCTCTGTTCGTACCAACCCAGGAAAACGTGGCGCATGTGAGAGCCTGCATCCAGATATCGCCAATGCTATCAACTTGCTAACAGTTTTTTTTTTTTCAAAACTAAGCAAGTGATTGGCATAGAGAAGTTGGCATACAACTTACGTAGACCTACAGTTTAACGCTTGAATCGGATTACATGAGTCTGCGGAAAATCGAACCCGGGTTTTACACACCAAACGCTCATACACTATTCATGTAGCCATGGGAAGCTTTACCTTTCAGATGGAAATCGCGATGTAGCTTTACTAGTTTCAACCAAAAACTAGAAAACATCCACCTTGTTCATTAATTAACTTTAAAATTAGAATGTTTCATTTTGGAAACAAGTTCCTAAACTAAAAATCGGGGAGAGTACAAAGCAAATTAGAAATGAGGAATTAACATTATTTCTGTTACAATTCGATTATCCTGTTTACTACAAGTAGCAGTTACGTATAAGTTTTTTTCACGCTTGCTGACAAATATTTCACAAACTATCTCACAATCAATTGAAATCATACTATGGCCAATTCTATATTTTAATGTTTCAAGGACGTAAGTTGCAACTCAAGGTGATGTAAAAACAATATGTTTTACAAAGCATTCAGTTAACGCAAACCTGGACTTATCGTGTTGAAAATCTGTTTTCCTGTACAGATTTTATAATGTAGGAGTACTTTACCATTGTCCAAATTGTTCTAAGTTAAACCAGAAACGTCCCAAAATTTCATATGATAACCATTAGTTATTAGCATTAATTTCCTGCATTAGAGACATTTCCTTGTAGCCAAATGAAGTCTTCATTTCATGTATGAATCTAGGACTGAAGTTAGAACAGATTGTAACGTAATTCTTCTTCTTTCTTCTTTTTTTCTTTTGAAATTGCAATATAATGGATATTAATTTATATTTTAGAAAGGCATTGGTAAGGAAAATGTTGCCTGTTCTGATATGAAGAAAGATCGCAGGAAGGGTAATAAAACCCATAAGAAGCAGGCTCCTCCAGAGAAACCAAAGATGTACCATTTACGATATAATCAAAGGAGGGCCTCAGTGGAATACAGATAAGGTTAGTTAGTAATTATTAAATATTTTCTTCATTTCTTGTGTATTTTAAAGACTAAACACTATATCTTATGAAAATTGAATCAGGTGGTTCAGGTCCTCAGTTTTGAAGACCCACGAGTATAATGTATACTCGAAATTTATTGTGAGTTTTTTTCACGTTCTGTGTCTTAAGTGAATCTACTGTTAGGATGAGCATGGAAACTCAATTTTAGATATGATAAGCTACATAAAAAATGCGTATTGTGTGTACTTTCTAAATTTTTGTGCGCATACCTTCTCAATTTTGAAGTTATAGTTACGTATATAAAAGAAATTTGCATCAGGTGTTCGGCGAGATCAGAATTAACACCAATAAATTTAATTACATCAAATATGTATAATCTGCATACTAGGAGAGTTATTTCTTTGGTACAGGGTGGCGCAGGAAACGAGAAATTTTCAAGTAACGCATTTTGCACGAATAAACATAAAAAACATCCTTTATTGACTAAAATGCGTGAATGCAGTATTGCCATTTATATTATTATTACAATTGTCACAAACTTTTTCCTTCTTAAAGATGACATAAAGATTCGCTCCTTTTCAGCGCTTACATTCTAATAGCCTATTATGGAAACTTCGTAATGCTCGGTGTAGCATGTCCCGGGAACTGGCGTTTGTTTCTTCAGTTTCAGTCGTCAATCGTTCGTTCACTCTTCTTCTGTTTCAGTTCATGGATACTTACAGGGTGTGTGCGGTACACCTTGCCTTTAAGATGTTCAACTAGAATAAACCGTACACAGTAAAATCAGGGGATCTCACAGGCCATGGAATAACACCGTTACGTGAAATGACGCACCTTCCAAACAATTTCCGAACGGCTTTCGTCGATTGTAGCACAAGATGTGACGCGGCTTGGTCCTGCTGAAACCACATGTTTTCGATGTTAAGATTAAGATTGTAAGTCTCGGTGTAACGAATGTTTCAAGTATATCAACACATCAAGCGGATGTTACTTTTGTTGCAATGCCATCCTCACGTTCAAAAACGTAAAGGCCAATGACACCATGACATGATACGGCACACCATACTGTATTCTTGGCGCCATGTAATGGATGTTTCTGAAGCTCACAAAATTTTTCCTGTGTCCAGTAACATAAATTATACTTGTTAACGTATCCGTTAAGGTGGAAATGGGTTTGTCTGGCATCCATATGTTGTTAAGGAAAGTGGCGTTCCTGTTGATCTTAGCCTACACTCATTCACTATATTTCGTAGTCAATACAGGGTCTCCTGGGTGTAATTTCTGCACAATCCGTAACTTATAGAGGTGTAGTTTAACTTGTGTAGTATTCTTTGTACTCTTCGTCGCCCAATTTCTAGCGAAGTTGCATGTTGCCGAACAAAGCGACGAGGGCTCCTCTCGATGGAAACTCAAACAATTGCAATGTTCTCTTGGGTACATACCCTTCAAACGCCACCTGGAGCAGATGGGACACGCCATATCGTCCTAGCTGATAATGGTGTCGAAATAATCTTTGCGCAGTAGTCACACCATCACCTCGCATGTAAAACGCTCTGATAGCGAAAGCGCGTTTCGCACCGCTCCAATGCTGCATAATTACTAAATCGAAACGTGTTCACAACAATTAGGCATCGGTTTACAGCAACTGCTGGTACTACGCTGTTGCCAATCCTAACGTTCAAACTTTCTCGCTCCCCTGCGCAATCCTGTATAATGCCCAAAGGATATGCACGTTGGATTAATTGAAACAGATAATACTGAACGTGAGTAATTTTGAAACTTGGTAGAATGACAGTTTAAGAGGTAAAGGTATAACAACGGGAAATTTACAAACCAATATTGTCCACCACAAACGCACATATCCTAGAATGGCGCCAGGAACTTGTGTTTTGTTTATTTTAAGGTAATTTCCAGCCTGCCTTGCTAAAGCAAGAATACGTTCTTTATTTTATTTTCAGCAGAATTACTCTATATGTAGAAATAGGTCATTGTTTGTTCCTATACACTATGGCATAATTATAGGAAGTTAAACTCGGAGAGATAAATTCAGCTGCAAAGTACTTTTGAAAAATTAAAGAACTTATTTGAACTTAATGGAGAAAAACATTTGCAGTAATTCTCAACGTGTTTAATCATAATTAGAGGAAATCATTACATAAGTATTCTTCCTATTGCAAGTGCTGCTAACATATTGGGTACTTGAATTAATTATCGCTGTATCTTGAAGAGAAAACACATGTTTGTTCCTATAGATATGCACAATATAATTTAATAAATGCAGTGTCCTTTATCAGCTACAACCTTTTCCCACTTCGCGGGTATCAAATGGATTCTACAAAAAAAAAAAAAAAAAAAGGCAGGTTCTTTTAAGGTGGTCCACTCAGGGAGTCAGTTGTCGACATCGTTAGAATATTTGAAGTGTTGTTCAGAAAGGCTATGCCTCTTGGACAGAAAAACAAATGATAATCGGAAGGGGCGATGTCTGGTAAATATGACGGGCGGGGTAAGACATTCAATCGAAGTCCCTTCAAAGTTTTCTTCGCTCGGTATACGACATGTGGTTTGGCACTAATATGAAGCAAAACAATTTTGTCATGTCTCTGAGCATATTGCGTACGTTTAAGTACAGGACTCAAATTGAGTGATTGTTTTCATAGCATTCAACATTCACCGTTTGACCCGGTTGCAGCAGCTCATGGTACACCACAACGACTTGATCCCACCAAATGCACAGCATAATTTTCTTTCCGTGAATATCCGGTTTTGACGTTTATGTTAATGGCTCGCCGTAGCACCACTATGATTTATTGGGCTTCGAATTATCGAAACTAATTGACGTTTCATCGAGTCACTAAACAATGCAAAAATGACTTCCTTCTCTGAAGCAATACTACACAAATTGTTAAGCGTTTTCCAACGTCTCTTTCTGTTAATTCATGTGCTATCAAATTTCCCAATTTCTGAATCATCCCCAATGATTTTGAACACTTACTGATACTTGATGAATCAACACTTAGTGTTTCAGACAAATGTATGAGAATCTGAGATGAATTTTCTCCAGGTACGATGACTTTTCTCGTAATGCCTCCAACTGTGCATTGTCAAACCTTTTCGACTGCCTAGGAATCATTTTGTCACTATCTCAAAATCGTTGTCTTTGAGTCGTCGAAACTAACCTCTACATGTTGTCTCCTATAGAGTCTATTCTTCTTACGCTTCCACTAGTAAATGATGGCTTTCCGCAGCAGATTTCTTGAGATAAAAGCAAAAGAGTAACACTTTTCGGTACAAACCTGACATGTTGAAGACACTAAATAGGCATGTTCATTTCACTCAACTCGAAAGTCACACGCATATCTCAAAGTCTAATGTTTCTGCTGTTAAGTTCATCTCGTGTTACTGTTCACTATACTGCACTAGCACAACTATTGCCTTTCTTCGTCAACAGCAATAATTAATTCAAACACTCAATAGTTTTCAATCGTTTTCTAGATATTCCTTACTATTGATATGAGAATTGTAATTATAGTGTAGCACTCTAATATTTGTGCGTTATGTGTGTATGTATGTATGTATGTTGTGTGTGTGTGTGTAAGTGTGCGTTTGATTCTTGTATATTTTTTTTTTACTTTCGAAAGAAAGGAAGAATTTTAATTGATTTATATAAATATTTTCTCCCCGTGCGAAGAACGAACCTTTCAAATATAGTAGTTTGTGGTAAATAAATGTAAAAAATATATTTATGCGTTTTTCTTAATATTCTGTACTGGAGAACAAAACACACTACTTTTTAATTCACAGGATACCAAGAAGGCTAATATGAAAGTTCCCTAACTTGAACCGTATCCTTTTGATGGTGTTTAATAAGATTTGAAGAACTTGAAGAAAGAATACTTCCACCTTTCAAAATTATTTCTAGTTATCGTTTAAAACTTATTTATTAAATGGTTGTTTTGATTGGTTACTGTTCATACTATTGTATAGTGACAACAGGTTATTAAAATTATGATTGAATGTACAACAAGTCTTATATTTGCAGCTGAAAGAATATGTTTATCTTTATTAATTATTTCGTTCATTCTTGTTCTACATATAACCATTTACTATCTTCAAAGCAGCGATACTTCTACTGGTCCTTTACCTAAATATACTAGCGATTCAACTTGTAAAATTTATGTTACCAATCAGAGACTAGTCGATATTACCAACTCTCTATCCTACAAAGTGTAAGGCAGTAACCAATCTCAGTAGTAGTAACAATTTCACAGCAATTTCATAACAATTTCAGAAAGGCCAAATCTATGTTAAGTGCTCACAATTTTGCAAAGAAATTTGATTGAGAAACACACAAAATATTAATAGAGAAATCTTGTCAACGTAATGTTTTTGTACTACTAATATGTTTCAGTTGATATTGAATTGTTTTTATTTGCACTAAGCTGTATTAATTACTGAACTAATTGCTTACCAAAATCTTTGCATAACGATCTCTTATTTAATAAGATATAAGCTCACTGTTACATTTATTTTGGTTGATTCTGTTGAAAGGAGAAGGTTTAGTGCATATTATTCGTTCTGAATATTCAGAGCTCCATACATGCATAGTTCCGTCATAGCTGACATAGCAACATATCACATTTTAAACATGGAATCGTATAATCTTATATCCAGTATAATTTTCTTAGTTAATAAAGTAGTTGTGTAGTCCATCTAGAAATAAACATCATATGTAAACAAAGAGCAATTCACGTATCATACATTATGTGTTATTGTTTTATATATGCTACGTTCTTGTATATACATTAGGGTTGACTTAATTTTTCGATTTCCGAGGTTTCTTGATTCTCACCCTCTAGAGTACGATTATTTCATCTTGGCACGCTTCTCGCCTAAACGATGGATCTGTCTGCAACGCGTTCTTGCCACTCCGCAGTTAAGTTGCGAGTTACAATAAGCTAGGAAACAGTAAAATGCTACACCACTCACAAATCACTGTAACACATTTGTTCATTTGTGGCTACTAAGCACTCCAAATACCCGCCAAATATCAATGGCCTTATTTCACGTACACGACAAAGCCAATAAGACCTATATTGGATTAAAACGATCACGTAAGTGCTAGCAGAAAGTATTTTAAAAGCCAACCAAGTGGACTAGCGGAAAGTGTGCCAAGGTAAAACAAAGTGCTCTTAAATGGGTCCATAACTTACTAAAATAACCAAGGAGAAAAATATTCCTCCATTGAAAAATATTAAATGGTAACCCAAATGATCTTACGTTTCATCCCGTTTACAATATACAATACGAGGCAAAAGGGCCTTGTAAGTTTACAATAGCCGAGGGAGTAACAGTATATCTTGGGTAGTAGGTGATAAAGATAAAACTGCGTATATTATTGTATAGTACCATTATAGAGGTCATCTTGAAGTTTCCCATCTTGCATTCAGGTCCAACGTTTTTAATAAGAATGAATTACGTGACATGTTTTGGGCTTATTTTCACAAGAAACACACGTCTGGCGTTATTTAGAAATTATCTCTAACCATTTAATAGTTGTTAGTTTTATAATACAGGTTTATTAATTTACAATTGTTTTCCAAATTTACAAGGTACCTTTGCTTCATGTTGTACCTAGGTATATTGTAAATGCATTGTAAACTTGAGGTCACTTGGGACACCATTTAATATTATTTAATTGAAGTAATTTTTCTCATCCTTTACTTTGGTCTGATATAAAATCATTTCAGGAGATGAGACTGAAAATCAAATCGTAAGTCGAAAAATAGAACAATCTAATATATATCTGAAAAACTATATTGCAATGTCTTCGGGAATTAGTAACGTGGTTTCACAAAGAGGCAATTTGTTGAAATATAACAACCAGAATGCGAAAGTATTTGCTATTTTGCGCTGCTAATATTAACATTTGAGCATATCGTATCACTTTTAATAGACCCCTGAAGTGAAAGCATCTTAAATCGTTTGGAAATAAGTATAATGGTTTTGCTTATGAATATTTTGCTACCTATCATTTTGAATAATACTTTAAGTTAGCTGCTTATCGGTCCTCTAGAGAATGCACACACTTTAAGTACAAGTTTTAAAGTTCAAATGCGCCAATAGATCGTCCAGTTTTAAGCTCGAAATGAGTATGCTTGCTGGATTGAATCAAGAGCAAAACACAGTTTGTTCCATCCACACTATTTGTTATTGTAGTCAAAGTAAAGGACTATTAGAAAAGGATAAGCTAGAAAGCATTCAACCTTTATTTATACATTTTGAATGTTAGTTATAATTTTCTTGCTTTACCTCTGAGAATTTAACCATGTTTTCTTACTTTGTGGACACACTACTCTGCAATTTATACTAGGGAATGTAGAAGGGTTATTATTGAGGGGATGAATGGTTTCGTAGGTCATTAACGTAAGATACAGATTCCCAATTTTTTTTCAAAACATAATAATGTAATATATGCTAATGGTAATATGTATGAACACAATGAAATCACTTCAAGAAAATGCTACTAAGTAAGACGGTGTGGAAAGGATCTTTCCTAGTAAGATAGTGAAATCGGCCCTTGATCCAAATTGGATCGCTATTGGCCAAAAAGGTTACCCCTGACCTAAAACTACCTCAATTTTTTTTGACATCCTACCCACTCCCCTTACCGAATTATCGTATCATGCATGCTCAAAATTGATTATTTTTCTAATTTGGTGGGGGTGGTCCAAAAAATTTGAAACTTCCACAGAATATAGATACTATCTAGATGCATATGTATATTTTTTTCAAAACTATCAATGCCTATTTCTTTATTTTCTTTATTTCTTTATTCTTTATTTTCTGTTGAAATTTAAAAAAAATGTAGAAAAAAATTTGCGAGGGGGGATTCGTTCCTGATTTAATGGTTAGAAAATTTGTTATACCCTTAGGTACAACAAATAGTTTTAGGGGCCTGAAAGTGATGGCAACATTGTCAAAAAGAAATAAAACTGAAAACAAACGTGTTTTTTGCACAGGTTTTTCACCGTTTTAGGGCCCTCAAGGTGATTGCCCCCTTTGCCAAAGTTCACAATTTTTCTTTTTCTTGCGTCCCTTCCGTTTCTGTCGATTTTCGGCTGTTTCGATTGTGTCCATTTTGAAACAGAAACACTAACTATATCTCCGCAACAGTGCTTCCACTTCAACCGATTCTTGCACAACAAAGCACACAGCCCGTTGTATAAAGCGCCACTGAGTGACCACCTAAGCAAGCACTGATAAATACGAGGAACGACGCGAGGTTTGTGTTTGCAAGAGTCGGTTGAAGTTGAAGCACTGTAACGGAGATATATTTGGTGTTTCTATTCCGAAATGGACACAATCGAAGCATCCACAGAACGGCAGAAGCATAAGGAACGGAAGAGAAAGGAAAATTGTGAACTTTGGCAAAGGATTATTTGAAGAGGCCCTCAGTTTTATTTCTTTTTGACAATGTTGCCATCACTTTTAAGCCCCGAAAAAAAATATATGTTTACCTAAGGATATAACAAATTGTTAAACCAAAAAAATCAGGAACGTGTCCCCCCCAAAATTTTTTGAGGTAGTTTTAGGTCAAAGGTATCCTTTTGGGTCAATAGCAACTCAATTTGGATCAAGGGCCGATTTCACTATCTTACTAGGAAAGACCCTTTTGTTAGCAAGTAGGTTAACTCTCATTCGTTGTAAATTGCTTGGATATAAGACCTGCATAATTTCTAGAGTAATTTTGCACCACTCATAACACAGCGCAGTGTTCAGTCCCGAAGGCGAGAACGAAGAATGCTTATTCTTCTGGAGTTTGAACTCCTGAATTGACCATGGGTATTTAATAAAGCTAAGGTCTCGGGATTTTCCGACCACCCACTTCCGGAGAAGAATTTCTTGTTTAAGTAAATTGTATGATATTTTTTGTGTGGTGCAAATGGTGCAGGCAAAAGATGGTGTAAAATACGGTATATAAACGACCAAACTTAGTTGCTGAGTATAAAGTAAGTCCAAACGTGGACACAAATCATTAGCTTTTCAATCTGCTTTATAGGCATCTCTCACAGTGAAAGCAGCGAAGACGGGAAGTAAACTTTACTGTAAATACCAATATACTAAAACATTTTCATACCACCATCTATTGAGATTTGACGAAAAAAAAATGTACAAGTATTATACTTTTAACACTATCTATCGTACATATGTTACTAAATATGATTCAGTTTACTTCATTATAATAGAAGTACACCAGTGTTGACTTGCATTTACAGTAAGGTTCTCATGTCTGTTCGTGTGTTAAATGAGTTGTTGAATTTGTAAATGATGTAATTTAAGATTCTGTTAAATTTGTCACATTTTTTTTTCTAGAGGCGTTACTGAAAATAAGTTTTCCTGCTGATTTGATGAACTAAATCAGAATCGTTACGTACATGATTACAGACGCTGCAACCTCAAACAAAGAACATATTCAAATTATAATTTTGAAATCAAATCCATAATCCATTGGCTATATATAGAGAGATTTGCAAAGGTTTGGTCGCAATAAGAAACCAATTATAATTGAATTACAATTGGTTATTTTCTACATTGGTTAACATATCAACACAATTTGTATATACGTTAACAACAATATGGGCAAAGGCTTCCTCAATGCATTCAAAATAACTAATATCTTTATGAAAATAGATGCAATAATCATTTGCGCTACCAGTTCTAGTAAAATATGGCCATTTTAAGACTTGTTAAAGTGAGGATAACATGCAGAGGAATAAGCTGGAAACAAGTATGTATTTAACTAGGTTGCATGTGTACGCTGCGAAAACGCAAAGCTTTTCTATGTAATGAGTTTAGTAGACTAGGCTGCTTCAAGCAAGCGTCTTATTTCGATTTGTATGTTTACGTGTGTTAGTGTGTGGAGGAGCAAAATGAGGTAATCGGATTATTTACAATTTCCATTACAGAATGGGTTAGTAGTTAGTGTTAAAAGCAGAAGAACGTTACTTGGCTCAACAATTTGATCATCAGAAGTATATGGGTATAACTACCAATATGGCGTGGATGTTTGGGCTGGGGGAAAGCAAGTATATGAAGTTCATACCTAGTAATTTATTGCACGTATCAAATCGCCAGTGCTGATAGCTAATGTCTTCTAATACTATTATCAGTGTGTTCATCTTAACTCTGTAATTTATTTTCTAATGCAGTGACTATGTATTTTCGTTTTTGTAAAGTGCGGTAGTAATCCTGCATTAGGTTGTAAAACATTTATATTGGCGTCTATATTAGACTTACCAAATTGTAGTATAGCAAATTTAACCTGATTTTGTACATATGAAAAATTGAGAAATTAATAGACTGAATTATATGTAAATAAACTGTTACTTGAAACTGTCGGAGTTTTCATTATTAACTTGTGGTAGTTTTTATATTAAGGGTTAGTTGCATTTACACAATATGCTTGCAAAAAAAAAAAAAAAAAAAAAAAACGATTTATTTAAAGCTAATTGCTGTGCATATCACATGTGCTCATTATATAATGTTTAATTAGTTTCGTTCAACCACGAAAAGTAATAAAAATATTTCTATGGCGCCTATGGACAGAGGTGTTTATGATAAAAATAATAATATATTGTGAAAATACACGCACATTAGAACCAATTATGTTTATGCATTTCTCATACCGCTTCACAACGTGTAAAATACTCTCTTGGCAAAAAAAGGTGTATTGCATACGAAAATACACCTTAACAATCTTCTTCGCTTCGTCATTTATTCTAAAACGCTTCCCGCTGACAAGTAAAGGGTCCAAATGGATGAATCGAGTTGCGGGATGAGACATAGTGCGCCTGATAAAGGATGTGGAAATGTGTATATATGCAAAGCTGGTGGAAGAAGGACTATGTCATGCTATTGAAATACATCAAATAGACTTTTGAATCGTGAAAATAGTGAGAGATAGACAGTGTAAGCGGTGGTAGTTTCACATATTGGCGAAAGGAGAATAGGCAAGGTAGATCACAAACCTTCGCCGCCAATTTGAAATCCGCCATTTAGAAATATGTGATATTTTTTGAAATGGAAAGGTAGCCTTGTGATATAACAATTAAGGCCAGCATCTCTCAAAAAGTGAATTATGAACTTTAGTGATCCTTGTCTCTATTTATTGGGAAGATTTAGGATCATCTTTATAATTATTTACATAAATCTAGGAGACTGATACTCGTATGTTAAAAGTTTGAATTATCACGAAAACACATGTAAGTTAAACATATCCAAAAAAAAAAAAAAAAAACAAAACAGTGAAATTTGATATCCAAGTTGTATATTATTACATTATTATTATCATCAGACTTCTCTGTTAGATATAAAATTTCATTGTTAGTTTTCTTGGCTTGTAGATATATTTAACTTATATGTGTTTTCCTGATAATCCAAATTTCAACATACGAGTATCAATACCCTAAATTTTCGTAAATAACTACAAAGATGATCCTCGATTTTCCAAATAAGTACAGATAACGATCACTAAAGTTCATAATTGACTTTTTTAGAAGATATCACAGATTTGGTATATCACCTAATTGGTATATCACATCACAGATTTCAAAATGACGGATTTCAAGATGGCGGCGGAGGTCCATGATCTACTCTGCCTATTCTCCTTTTACCAATATGTGAAACTGCCACCGTTTGCGTTGTCTATCTTTCACTATTTTCACGTTTCAAGAGTTTATTTGATATATTTCAATAACATAGCATAACCTTTCTCCGACCAACTTTGACCCCCTCCCCCACCGTTTCTTATAGCGCTTAGTCGCTTTAACTTTGCATATATACATATTTTCACATCCTCTATCAGACGCACTATATTTCATACCGCAACTCGATGCATCTATTTGGATCCTTTACTTATGAGAATTTCCTTCATGCTGAAAATACGTAAAAGTCTCTGGGTGCAAAGTTGTTATCGAGATATTCAAGGCGCTTTCAGGTGAGAGTGAGGATATGGTTATGCATTGGCGCAGCATTGCAGTCCAAAATGAGAACGAAACATTTTGGAAGATTTCATGACTGAAATTCAGTATTTCTTTCCATCACCAAGGCTGTATGAGACAAGACTACTGATTGAAGTGTAGTATAAACCGTTACTTGGGTATGAATCTGAAGAAAACATATACGTAATCAAATCCAGGACGGCACGCAGAGAAAGATGTAGAACTTTGAAGTTAATTATGTTTTTTCTCCTTAGATTCAAGAATTTCTCCTTAAAGGGCTTATTAAACTACAGGGTGTCTCAAAAGTCCCTTACCACCCCTATTAAAATCCAAATGGATATACTTTCAGCGAATTTGATGTGGTAGGTGAACTTGAGGATTAGGGGGACACTTTCTGGCGTAGGGTACTCGGATGGCCGCCATCTTGGTGCCGCCATCTTGAATTTAACTTTTTTATTAAAAACGCTACGTGGGTCATGTGATACATGATCATAGGCTAGAATTTCACCAGAAAACCGAATCTGAAGTCATATAAGATGCATTTATCTTTATGTTGTAAAAAGTTATCCGCAATTGCAGGTGTGACTTTCGTATTACATAATGCTCAATATGTTGTCCGTGCTGCGCAATGCACGTGTCCAGACGCTTCTTCCAATTGCTATGGACACGTATTAAGGATTCTGGGGATATTTGTTCACAGGCAGCCATGATACGTTGTTCCAGATGGCGAACATTACGAATTTTCACAGCATACTGTACACCATAGCCTTCACATGTCCCCACAGGTAAAAGTCAAGGGGAGTTAAGTCTGGTGATCGGGCAGGCCATTCCACTGGTCCACGTCGACCAATCCACGTCCCAGGAAATTGTTCATCCAGGAACTGACGCACCTGGATGCCATAATGGGGAGGTGCACCATCTTGTTGAAAGAACCTGGGGAAGGTACCATCCTCGGACATCAGAGCCGGCATTATGTTTTCCTGCAACAACGCGAGGTATCGGTCTGCATTTAAGGTTCCTGGAATGAAAAACGGATCGACGATCTTTGTTCCCCATATGCCTGCCCATACCATAGTTTTCCCTGCACCGGTCATTTTCGAGGGATCTGTCCAAGCGGGGATCTGTCCAAGCGGATCATTAGCGCATGTTTTGCCTATTGACCTCACCAATTACGTAGAAATGGGCTTCATCCGAAGAACGTATCTGCATAGCGAACTGCGGATTTACCCTTAATTGCTCAATAGCCCACCCGGAAAACTGGACGCGACGATCGGGATCGTCCTCCAATAATTGTTGCTGCAATTGCATCTTATATGGATGCCACTTATACCTTTGGAGCACCCTGTGCACTGAACTGTGACTCACAGCACACTGCATTACTAAACGACGTGTGCTTCGCTGCAGCGACTTTGAGAAGGAAGTCAGCACGGCAGTAGCTGTTTCTTCGTCCGTGGCTGTCCTTTGCCGTCCACTACGGGGTCTATCCATAACTGTTCCCGTTTCCTTAAATTTGGTCAATAACCGTGCCACTGCAACATGCGATACAGGTGCTCGTTGTGGATGACGCGCATTGAAATCGGCAGCCACTGCGTGGGCACTCCTCTAGCCCCATATTTTGATGATCTGGATGCGTTCGTCCCTCATTAACGGCATGATTCACAACCTGCAACACAAAAGAAACGCAGTCAAATTCACAACTTCAATTGTGGATAACTGTTTACCACATAAAGATATATGCATTTTGACTTCAGATTCGGTTTTCTGGTGAAATTCTAGCCTACAATCATGTATCCCATGACCCACGTAGGGTTTGTAATAAAAAAGTTAAATTCAAGACGGCGGCACCAAGATGGCGGCCGTCTGCGTAACATACGCCAGAAAGTGTCCCCCTAACCCTCAAGTTCACCTACCACATCAAATTCGCTGAAAGTATATCCATTTGGATTTTAATAGGGGTGATAAGGGACTTTTGAGACACCCTGTATTTAAAAAAAACTATTGCTATTATTATGCAAGCAACAGCTTACTGCGAAAGCAAGTTACTTCGAGACCGGTCGGACAGGCTGGGTAAGACAGGATAAATTTATATTCCTCAGAATTTCGAGGTGTATGAGCTGTAATGTGACAATCGTGCATCGGTGGTGTGTAATGATGGAATGACTAGAGTCTTTAAACCAGATATAACCTCCAGTGCTCTCCCAATGCAGCAGGAAGCTCCAGGAGACAAAGATCTCTCAAGAAGTATTTGCTGTAGAACAGCAATAACGAATAAAATTACGCCTTCGTGGATCCCATGTGATCACACAAATACTAGACAATAGTTTGAAAGATGCAGGTGCACATTGTCACTATACAGGACAATTTTCGTGTATTTGGACTGAGATAGAAAATTTACATATTTCATTATGGTATTGGATACAATTAGCTTCACATTCCTTTTCCCCCTGGTCTTCATTCAGTTTAGTATGGCTAATGCGTCGTATATTCCTGGAGGGATCAATGAAGTACTATGGTGATCTTCGATGTACTATTGTTATCGAAATATTGTTATTTTCTAGTTCCAGGAGATTACATGCATCCCCAGACAGGGACGAAACCTAACGTGATTTCCACTATATATGTCTACCCTGATCTGCTAGGTCAGTTGTTCTCTGTATTGTCGAACATGTTTGCGTCATAATGGTAGTGCGCAGAATGCTATCCGATGGTCGGCAACAATCAGTGTTCAACCACCACCAAATCAAAAGTTGTTGTGTATAATCAATGAACATCTTTCAGCACATGTTTGGTCAACTATTTGAACAAACTTTGCTGTAGCTGAGTATGAGTTGATGTGTGATGATACGTAAATGTAATGCTCTTAGCGTCAAGCGTTTGAAGGTAGGAAAAGAGTAAATGATCCTGATCCTATTTTGGAAAATGGCAAATATCTTATACGATGTAAGTTAACCCACAGGTAAAATTTGTTTATGATTCCTCAAGGAGCTACTAGGGGAAAATGTTTTCTCTATAAGATTAACACTTGGAAGCTCCCACGACAATAACTGCTACAACATCTACTGGTAGTGGTTTCTGACCGAAGATGATAAATACATGTTTCTTCATCAAATAAGTTTCGGTAGAGGAACACACCCATTCGTTGAATTGGGGCTTAGATGCTTATTCCACGGAACATTGCAGCAAATATATCTGATAATTCCATGTATAAAGATGGAGTAAGGACTGCTAAACTCACACGTATAGCTCAGAATAAAGTTTCAAAATACACCCAAGTCTACATATGACAGACGAACGATTTCAGATTTGGCTTCTTCACACAAATATTAGGATAAAGCAACTGATTAGGACAGTGCTGGATATAATTTTGACTCCCCCAAATTGGTCCTATCCCCAATGTTTACAAACACTTATACAAGCGGCACGGAAATTCATTTGACAATATATAACATAAACCCACTGTGAAGGACATAGAAAACATCAAATTCAAATTGAAGGACTTCAAATATGTTGACATTTTGTATTATCACGAGCAAAAGTGGGTTCATACTTCCAACTTTTCTCATCCTGCAACGTTAGACAAGCTAAAATGCAGTTAATGTTGGTTGTTGAGAACTAATTAAAGCGTTCTGTAAGTGTTCTAGTATATTCGAAAGATGTCAGTGCAACAAACGAAAAAAATGTAAAATATCCACGTCTCTGCAATGAATGAAAAATCGGGTAGATGACACACTTTAATATCAACAGAGAGAGTGATATGAGAAATTCATAAAGAGATTTATTTAACTTTAGATATACCAAGGAAAAGTCAATGTTGGTCAAACATTCATTTTATTTCACAGGTTACAGTAATTGGTAAAATATCTGAATGTTTTATATTATTCGTTTCAATGTTACCTCCACTTTTGTTAGTTTTTACATTTAATATATCTACTGAAACTTTATGAAAAAAAATCATGTCGTGAGGGGTTTTTAACCATCATCTTTGTTTTGCAAGAATTCCTCCACAACAAAGATGAGAGTCTGCTAAGAGTCTCTGAGTGAGTCTGGAATAAAGAATCCATATCTTCTATTGTTTACTTTGGGTTTATTTGGGAATAGTAGATAGCAAGATTGCAAAATATGATGGTTTATTCTGAAAGAAGAACATTTGAGAATAAAATCCTGAGGCAAAATTAGCTCACGAGAATGATGAAAAGCAGAAAAGAGGAACAAGAATGATGAAAGGCAGAAAATTCAAGATGATAAATTTCATATTTTATGTCGTTTACCAAACATTATTAAGGTAATCAAATCTACGAGGTTCAGGTTTGCAGACAATGTAGTCTAAAAAAAAATAGAAACGCTTTCAAAATTTTAACTGAAAATCCAATTTTAAAAAGTGACCATTACAGAGAACTAGGTTCAGATGGGATGATAATGTTAAGATCAATCTCGCAAAAATAGGAATGGAAAGCAGAAAATAAGTCCAGTTAGTTAAGGACAGGAGTCAATGGAGAGCTTTGGAGAATACAGCATTGAACCTTAGAATTCAATAAGGCATAGAGTTAGCTAGTTAGTTAGTATAGCGTTTGTTAGTTTTCATTCACTATCTTCCAGTGTAATTCTATTTAAAATCCATTACGATTTCTTTTGATTTGCTTACGAGGATAATTTTTCTGATTAATTTAATAAAAAGGGTATAAAACAAAAGAACTTTAAGATAAAATTGCAACAAAAGCTACCGTTCTCTGAGTAATGCAAAAGAAATGAGAAAATAACCCAAGGAATTTGTCCGATTAATAATAAAGGCAAAATTGTAGTAGTCAAATGGATGAACGACTCAGTATAACGACGAACAGCTCGTTATTCCGTTGTTTTGCAGTAGTTTGGAGTTTGTGTGCTGTAAAACACAGGTTTTCTTGATTGTGAACGTATTATTGAATAAATTTCAGAGAAACTTATATGTAATGTCAAGTTGAGAAAGGTGATAATTTCAGTCAAATTTTACTCTTCGAGTTTAACCGGAGATCCAGTGCAGCAGAATCTGCGAGGACAATTTGTGCAGTGTACGGGAATCAAGTAATTGCAGAAAAAAATAACAGAGAAAAAACTTGACCAATAGCTAACATATTTTTTACAGTCAAAACAAAACAGCTCTACAGGCGATTCAACGATTGAAATGCTACCTGAACGTTGGCAGAAGATCATAGATAATGTAGGTGAATATATGTTACTGATTGATTGTGAGTTAATGTGAGTGACAACAAAATGTATGCAATGTATTGTTACACTCGTAGAATATGTTAATGTTATGTCTATGTTGTATGTGTATTTGAATTAACAGAACAGCAGAATAAAAAACTATAAGACATAAGAACAGCACAAACTTATGTATTGACTCAATAAAATACAAAATGTTACGGAAGGGTCCGATCGTACGAGATCCGACTTAGGGGTATTGAGTGATGCTAGATACGAAGGTTGTTGCCAATTTTATAAAGGCTGTGGACTATAGAAAAGGTAGGTGTGCAATGTAGGTTTGTATCAGCATTGGGCATAAACAAAGATAAAAGTGAAATGTTAGTGTGTGTTTCGGGCCTACTTCCTTATCGTAATGCATATAGCATCTTAAAGGTAAGAAATGCATTACATACAATGTAAAAAATTAATGCCGTGTCTATCGTTTCGACCCGAGATCATCAATCCTTATATAATAACATGGTGAAATTCTTTCCAAAGTATTATGAAAGCTATTTGTCTTATGCAGTTCAAAATTTCTCCAGATGTTACCCTACCCAAATACTATTGTACACACTTCTTCACAAAAAGCTAAAAACTCGTTCAGAAACTAATTCCGAAAAGTGAGCCTAGATCCGTCACAATTCCCGCAGATCTATACACAAGGAATTGCATTTTCCATCCGTTCTTTATATAGACACTAGCTGCAAACCGTACTGTCATCCAAGAGATGTGAAAATGTAAAAACAAAATCCAACTACTTATTTCTGAGATTAATATTGATTGCACACTTAATGCACAGTTCCAATATGCAAAAACAATCAATATCTTAAGTAGAAATTACTGAAGAAGACCGAAAATGACTATTTAAAGCTTCAGGTGTAAACCTGCGCTTGGAGCGATATAATTATCAATATTATAACGCATTTTCCTCAAAGTGCTTCCGTAGCCAAGCGGGTTTAGTAATGTTGATTGAAATTTCTGAATCTAAGGGCGACGGTTCGAGCCTCGTTGCGGAAAGTTCGTTTTTATTTCTTCCTTTTTTAACAATATATGGGAACATTGTTATAAGTGTAAATTTCTGCTTTGAAATGCTGGGAAAAACAATCAGACGAACTTTCACTTTTCAAATCTCTGTTATATTTACTAGCCCGCCATTTCTATAATTTATGTATGAAAACGTTAACACAGACGTCAAAAGTGTAAATTATTCATGTTCCTGATATATATACTGGCCTTCAGAGGGTTTCAACTCCACAACAAGATCGGGCCCTAGTTCGTGTAAGACATCGCAATCCTTTCATGCCATCCCGGCAGTTAGTGATAGCGTCTCGTTTTCCTGGCTCCCTCCTCACAGCTCGGCCAAGCCTTAAAGCATATCAAGCCGCGTGTAAGGAGCAATTGACGGATAGTCATAAAGTTGATCGACTAGCATTTGCTGAGGCAAATATTGGTCGTAATTGGGATCATGTAATCTTCACAGACAAAAATATATTCTCTTCAGCAAATGATGGTCCTCAACTTGTGTATAGAACCACAGGAAAACGTTACGATCCACAGTACATGCACAGAACGCATTGAATGAGGCATGTTACCATTCACTGCTGGGGATGGCTGTGTAAGGATACAGTTGGTGAATTACGCCATATAGAAGGCCGTTTGAACAGCCAGAAGTATCTGGATATTGTGCAGTATGGCTTGCTCCCCGCTGCGAGAAATTTATTTGAAGACGGCTTTGTAGAAATTCAACAAGATCATATCTGAATACATGATTCCCGTCTAGTTTAAGCCTGGTTTCAAGAGCAACCCAATGTTGAGCTAGTCGTCTGGGTTCCAAGAGGATCTGACTTGAACTCAATAAAGAATCTATGGGCGGAAGTTACAAGAACTCTACACGAAAATTGGCCTGATCCCCCACCAAGGACAGCTGACGCACTTTGGGAGCTAGTTTCTGACGCGTGGGAAGAAATAGCACAGGGACGTCAATATGTCGCTGGCTTGGTTAACTCATCACCAAGAAGATTAAGATGCATCATTGAAGCTAAAGGCGATTATACGAGATATTAATACCTGAATAAAGATTTGTCTTCATACCCAGATGACCTTCGAGATCTTTCAGGAGCCCAAAAAGTTTTTCCATTTTTCCTTGAATATTGTTTTCATTGGGACGTTTGCGTTTCGCCAGAATGTGCAGTATATATTTATTTCTGCTCCATTGTTTACCATACACAGGTAGTCCAGTGGTTAGCACGTATGCCTTTGGTGTACGGGGTACTGGGTTCTATTTCCGCTGGGAGATGCTTGTATTTTTAATTATCTGTGATAATTCTGTGTTCGTGCCCGTGTTGCTAAAGAGGTACTGCTAAAACTATAAAACCAAGTAAAACAATTAAAAATAAAAAATCAGTTACTGAGGAGTATATGGTAAGTCAGTTTTGTTTTAGTATCTAATGCCCAGCGCGTTTGTTGTTGGGTCTTATACCCAGACAACACGTACGTGTACGACACATGTGCACTATCCATGCATAAGCCGTACATTTGCACATGTGCATTTGTGTGGATGATGAACACATACATAACCCGTGCATAACCCGTATAGGTGAATTTGCGTGGATGAAGCACACATACATAACACGTGTATGTGCACATGTGCATTTACGTGGGTTATGCACACGTACATAACCAGTGATTAAGTCGTGCATGTGCACATGTGCATTTGCATGGATAAAGTACACATTTACATAACCCGTGCCTAAGCCGTTACATACACATGTGTATTTGCGTGGATGAAGCACAAGTACAGAACCCGTGCTTAAAGCCGCTATGTGCACATGTGCATTTGCATGGATGAAGTACACATTTATATTACCCGTGCTGTAGCCGTTATATACACATGTGCATTTGTGTGGATGCAGCGCACGCACGTAACCCGTGCTTAAGCCGTTATGTACACATGTGCATTTGCGTGGATGCAGCGCACGTACGGAACCCGTACTTAAGCCGTTATGTGCACATGTGCATTTGCATGGATGAAGCACATATCTATATAACCCGTGCCTAAGCCGTTATGTACGCATGTGCATTTGCATGGATGCAGCGTACGTACGTAACTCGTGCTTAAGCCTTTATGTGCACATGTGCGTTTGCATGGATGAAGCACACATTTATATAACCCGTACTGTAGCCGTTATGTGCACATGTGCATTTGCGTGGATGAAGCACATTTAAATTACCGGTGCTTAAGCCGTTGTGTGCACATGGGTATTTGCACGGCTACTGCATGTGTGTATGAGACGTCCATAATACCGTGCAAGTGTATACTTTTACTTTCATTCTTTTACTCTCATTCTCATCAACAGAAAGTAACCTCCATTTTTGGTAGGTGTCGTTTTTCCTCCAGGCGGTGTTATAGAGACTTTCTGACGAATAAAAGCTGAATGATTGTAAAAACTCCATAACGTCCACTGAGCTAGGATACAATATCAAAAGGTGGCAGCATTGTACTGATGTAACTACTGTCAGACAGTTCATGGGTTTACAAAATTATTTTCGTGACCGATTACAGTAGAATATGTTGGGTTATTTGTTATTTGGTAAACATGTCAAAGATACTACCTAAAGCTTTGCTCGTTGCAAATAATAAACTCCAAAACTAAAATTCTCACTAACAATTATTAGTTACTTGTTATATACTTTGAAGGTGATGTCTTTGGAGTTATAGATTGTGTTACTGCGTAAGACACCAAATATATAAACTTTTTTTCGTTGCATCTCGAATTTGCTTTTACATCACCTCTGTACTACGAGGAAATCACCTGTGCACTACATGTAAGTCATCTGGGTACTGTTTCAAATCATCTCTGTCGTACATATAAATCATCTGAGTATTGCGTGTAAATCACCTGTGTGTTACGTGTAAATCATCTCTGTCCTACATGTAAATCATCTGGGTACTGCGGGTAAATCACCTGTGTGTTACGTCTAAATCATCTCTGTCCTACATGTAAATCACCTGGGAACTGCGTGTAAATCACCTGTGTGTTACGTGTAAATCATCTCTGTCCTACATGTAAATCACCTGGTTACTGCGTGTAAATCACCTGTGCTACATTTAAATTACCTGTGTGCTACGTGTATATCACCGCTATCCTACATGTAAATAACCTGTGAACTACATGTAAATCGAATACGTGCTACTTGTAAATCACCTGCGCGGTAGGTGTAAATCACTTGTGCAGGACGTGTACGTTGCACATGTTCTGTGCACGTGAAGATGTTGAATAGGTCCTGGCATGTATATGTGCATCATATGTACAGGCGTGCATTTATACAGATGATGCACATGTTGCATCCGTGCAATTGTACATGTACTATACGGATACTGTACGTGCATTGTGCTGTCTGGGTAGTCCGGGGTTCAATTCCCGTTAAGGGTCCATTAAAATTTTGCTTGAACTAGAATTCATTTGCATGAATCACTCGTGTTCTTTACCCCAAAAGACTTAAACGTTGAGAAAAGTATATGGTAAAAATGAAATAAATAATAAGACAGTAATAATGCTATTAATTTGTATCTGTCTACATAGGATATAAATGAAAAAGACGTCGTCTACCAGAACAAAAAATGGCTTAACCGCTTGAAATGATTTTTATTAGTTAACACATTCACCTACTTCTGATTCATGGGCACCCGAAGGGGGCAGGGTGAGCCGCCCTCTGACTCACGAAATACATACAAACAGAAATACCAAATATAATATATAGCAACCACGAAGATAGCCCCTCCTAGAACATTTTAGGGTGCACTGCGCGGACTGGCTTGTTGTCACACCATTTTCTTTAAAATTGGTATCCTAATAGAGGAGAGGAGTTAAAATTTACGCAAAAAAGAAAATCTCACATTTGGGAGATGAAACTTGACCCCATGCCGTTAACATCGCCAATATCTAGTGGCCCACTTGCCGGTAAATGTCGATCGTCGATATAGCGACGCATCGAAAGATTGCCGCTAGTGTGTCCCTGGCGGCAGGGTTTTGTCGAGTCAAAACATACATCGAGAGTAGGAGTGTGACGTCTTTCGATTCGTCACGGAGAATCGGCGAAGGGACCGAAACGACTTATCGCCAGGCATGTGCATGCCTTTATTATTATATATTTGTTTTTCCTGATGAATGTTCATAAAGTGAGCTCCGGGGTCAAGAGTAACCCATACTTCTACATCACAAGGTTGCTGTTTCGCGCCATTCCGAGAGAACTTTATATATATTTTGTAAGTAATTTTAGACTCATTTCAATGTAAATGAATCATACATATAGACTATTTAACATATTTTGGGGAAGTAATTTTGTAATTCGTTGGCATTTTGTTGCGTCTCTGCCACCGGTGGCCCACTCGTGGTATAATTTTCAAAACGGAAGTGGGGCCACCGCGGATCGTTGCAGTGGGGCCATCATTTTTTGGCGAGAGATCGCTAGATCCAATCGATGGTCCACCGACTCTTACGGCACGGGCTAACTCTAAATTAAATTTAATTAGGAAATCACTATAATTACTATAAGAACTACTTTTTGAACTTGCATTGTGCAATATTGTTCTTATAAACCAAACATTTCCTAAGTTCAGCTTCTAGTAACTTCGGGAAACAGTAAACCAAAGATGATAAATTCGAACCCACAATCCAACGTTCACAATCGAAAACATTCTGTAAATCTGTATTTTCCTCTTTTAAGTGTAATAAGATATGTTGATCCGTTATGTTACGGGATATGAAGTAAGGACAAGCTAGGACATCTTTATTTCATGTGGAAATTCAACCAGCCATCAATGGAAGCCAAGCAGCCTTCAAGAGTTCACTGCCTGATGTTATTAACACCAATATTCTGTTGTACGTCGCAATCTGACTTTACATTGAAAGATTAATTAACTATTGCTTTCTTGTTATTGAGGAAGTCTTTGTACTTGTAATTTGTAAGAAACAGTGGTAGCAACCTTCAGAACCTTCACCCTTTAACAGTCTCACACGCGAGGCTTTTAATCGCTTTGTTAGATCAATTGCTTCTCTGAATTGGTTCGACCTCATTGGCCCCTCATAGTCAGGCTACTACAAGACATTGTCCGTTTACCCACGACACGATGTTACAACAAGGAAGTAATGAATATAGAAGTAAGTACTTTGACTCAGGTGAGTCTCCTTTTGGTTCATTTACCTGTCAACGTTAGCAATCTCAGGAGCAAGTTTGAGAACTTTGTGTTGAGCCGACGACATGTAGAAACATGGACTTGGTCAATGTCAGTTTTGGGTAATCCACCACGCTCAGGAAACTCTGTGGTGTCACCATCATCTCATTCTGACGTCAGAGGGACAGTCAGGTCAAAAGCAATTAAGAGAGCACGATCTTGGTCTTTGGATCTCAACCACGACGCGAGACACATGGGAGTAACCCTGCCTTTGGTTCAAGTTTTCAACATGGACTCCATCAGGACAATCCAACCTGCTCGTCACTGGAACTTCGAGGACAGCGCCTATGAGTAAAAGGGAGGACATTGGAACGACTTCGAATTAGGGTGAGACTGTTCAAAATTAGTTGCTATTCCTTTGTTTACCATCTATTCCATAACGCCCTTATTGCTACCAATTCTCAATGAAAAATGCATTGGTTATTTTCAAATTATTTCAACACTAAATTCATATTCATTACCTTGTCTAATTTTGCTCATGGTTGTAGTCGCCTAAGACTAGTGGTGGAGTCGCCCCCATTTAGCATGTGCTTTACTGCTATAAATTTGGTATTGTTATCCCGCACCTCTTAGGTGCCTCTCATTTCTATCCCGACAGTTAAGAGGTGTCGGAACAATTATTAACTGTATTGTAGAAACAATTAATCATTGTAATGCTTAAGGAACAAGTATTTCGAAATTATATATACATGGGAGGACATGGTAGTTGCCTCAATCCAGCTGTAATCAATGCAATCAATTTCCTTCGTGCAGGTCAAATCGATTTTCCAGCAAGCTGTTACACAACGACAATTAGTCTAGTTGTCTACGTGTCGAATTGCTGAGCCAAAGGACGAGGATCGAATCTTGGAGATGGATATGAAAATTTTTATTACTTGCAGAATTATACATTTCACACATAATAAAATGAGCATTCAAACAGTTTGTGTTTCCGTGTAAAAGTAAGAATTTGTTTCAAGTTAAAGTTATGAGCAGTGAAGCGAAACGAATTGGGTTCATGGTTGTCCGAATACCTGACGATCTGAATAAATCATACGACACGCCTTTAGTATGGAGTTAAAGAGCTTTCTGATACGTATAAAGAAATCTTACTGGCCTAAAATCCATTACGAAATAGGATCTACCAGAAGCTTCAACACCAGGTCTGCTGCGTCACTTCGATGAACGCTGTATCGAAACTTGCTATTTAAATTTCACTCAATTGACGTCTAGTCAGTCGATAGTACTTGGTTTGTTAGCTAACTATATTGAAGTCGTAGATTTTTTTTTGGGGGGGGGGGTAGATTTCACTCATCTGCTGTAAGTAGTGACTACTGCTGTTAACCATTGCTTTTTTTTTTTTCATTTTGCATTTACACATCCTATCCTCTTTGAAGTTCGGTTCCACATACCATTCCATTTAGTTTCATATATTCTGTTCGATTAAATACACATTCCTCAATCTCTTATAAAATGTCCAAATTAACAAAACGGTTCTCTTGCTTTCTTTCTAATAATGATGATTTAGATTTCAAGAGAGTTAATTTTAAATAAACTTGCAACCAGTTTGTTAATTACTACGAGCATTGAGTTCTTCCTCATTGTGTGTTCAAATATATTCTTCAGTGTTTACATTCTAATAATAAATATTTATGCCAAACTTAGATATAATTGCAGTATACGAAGGGTAAGTGGGTAATAAAGCAGTTCAAGCCAACATCTTACTTCAATCTGTACCGTAGATTGCAATTATCGTTAAAAGAAATTGAATATCCATCTCCAAAATTGATTTTATTTAGGTAGGATGGATAGGGATGCGCACGAGACAAGATTTGAGGCCGTCTCGTCTGGACAATATGCTGTAAAAGTGATGTCTCGACTAGAAAAACGTATATTTTTCGATTGGAAGAGCTGTGTTTCGATTCGAATTTTGTCAGGAAAATTCTGTCTTGACTCGACTCTGCGCATCCCTAAGGATGTACAGTTTGAAGAGCCCAGTATTCCAAAGCTGATGGGGTAACCAATTACACTATTACGCAACATCTATTTCAGATACAACCATTATTATACATTTAATTTTCACAAGCTTCTTCTTATAATAACTATATCGATTTCCTACTTAAATTCAATTATAAATAATTGTTTCCTATGTAGCAGCTATTATTCATGCTATGCAGTATAAAACAAGTACACATTTAATGTAAATAAATAAGAATGTAAGGTATTACAGATTACTGGCATTGCGATTTAATCCGATTTTAAGCAGTACACATTTTCTACATAATTGTTCAAATTGCTTTATAAGAATCCAGATTCTGAGGTACCCTAGGTTTTTGTAATGAAAAAAAAAATACAAGCATATATATATATATATATATATATATATATATATATATATATATATATATTTATAGGTGTATTTTAGGGGACTTCCGGGCTTGATCCCTCCCCCCGAAATTTTATGTTTATTCAAATAAAATATTGTAAAGTGAATGAAATATCTTGTCGAATGTTCACATTTGAAAGAATCAAGTTAGCAAAGCTCCCCGAATTATATATATATATATATATATATATATATATATATATATATATATATATATATATATATATATATATATATGAATAATTTTCACTTTGGACGTGTGGTTTTAGGTATTCAACTGCGTTCACATTTCTCATTTTAGCGTTTTCGTATATGAATTATGGATATGGCGGGCTAGTAAATGTGACAGGGATTTGAAAAGTGACAGTTCGTCGGATAATGTGTTTTCAATCACTTCACAGTATAAATTTACATTTATAAAAAGTTCTCATATAAAAAAGGAAGGGAAACTTTAAATCTCCGCACGGAGGCTCGAACCGTCGCCCTTCGTTTCAGAAATGACAGTAGCAGTACTAAACCCGCCTGACCACAGACGCAACTTACAAGAAATTGTGTTATAATATTGATAATAGTATCGCTCCAAGCACAGGTTCCTTCTTGGAGGTTTAAATATCCATTTTCTGTAGTTTTCAGCAATTTCTACTTAAGATAATGATTGATTTTGCATATTGGAACTGTGCGTGAGGTGTGCAATCAACATTAATCTCAGAAATAGGTAGTTTGATTTGTTTTTACATTTTCACATTGCTCGGATGATAGTATGGTTTGCAGCTATTGTCTATATAAAGAACGGAGGAAACATGCAATTCCCTGTGTATAGATCTGAGGGAATTGTGACGGATCTAGGCTCAGTTTCTCTGACTTAGTTTCTGAACGAGTTTCCAGCTTTTTGTGAACAGGTGTATACATGTTAACTTTTTTTTTAAAAATTTTTAATCTAGCTCTTATAGTTCAAAATATTACCTTAAAAAAAAAGAACGACAGGGCTTGAGATAAGATTGTTCATCTAAAAATGCGGAGAATGCATATCTTATGCTAGTTGACATCCTGATCATATGGTCGGAAGAAGAAAGGATTGTAGGAGTCAAAACTGGCTGCTGTCAGAAATGAGACAACTTATCCACCTACACATCTTTTTACTTGTATTTCATAACAAGCATTCTTGCTAAATATAGTACACTCTCCCAATTTTCTTATTTCAAAAAAATTTAAACCTAAATCTTGATTCTTGCGCGCTTAAAAAAAGGAGACACGAAAGAGGAGACACAAAACTAAATGCATCATCATCAACATTTTGCTTTCGAAAATAAGGAATGTAACTTTAAAAAATAAAACTTTAGAAGAAATATATTGCAAGGATAAGCAAGTGAAATATTTTTCACTTGATTTTGCCAAAAAACCTGATTTACACACACACACACACACACACACACATACACACACACACACACACACACACATAATTTTAGAGAAAAATATCTGGCTACGTGTATCACTTCTACTCTCTTGTTGCATTTGAAGAACCAATTACCGGTTGCTCGCAAACTGGAATTTTTATTTTTCGCTGAGGAATCTTATCAAACTTTCAATCAAACTTGGCCGACGCATTAATATATCCACGGAAAGTTATATTGGTCCATATATCCACATTCGTGCATACTTTTATTTGGTAATTGACCATCCGACACAACCGAATTAATACTTGATCTGTTGATGATTTGCGGGTGAAACATCTCAACCAAAATCTCGCGGTATACAATCTCGCCGGACGAAAACCTGGATAAAGTGTAATTCATGTAACTGAGACGCAGCACTGAAAAGTTTGCTCCATCACCATGATATTGTTCTATGTGAACAATTCAATGAATATAAGTATTTAGTAATATTATGAAGGGTAATTTACATTTATGCACTAATAATTATAGGCGCTCCGTTTTGATTAGTGAAGCATTTAGAAGGTTATTGGTCTTAAGCCACACTGAAACAATTTCATCATTATTTTTTTCGCATTATACGTACAACACAAATGCTTCTTACTGGTTCTCAAGCCTTTCCCTCCGAAACAAAGACCTTAAATATCCCACTGGCTTTGATAATGTTTGAATCGATATTATAAGTAGAAATCCTTTTATAGGAAGTTCAAACGTGAATTATCACAGAAATAAAAACACGTAAGATGTTCGTAACTGTAATCGTAATATCGAACGAACACACAAAGGATTGACCTCTTACACTTTTCATGGACCAATTGTGACGCGGAACGGTTGTGATAACTTCCAGATGAAATTAAGGAAAAATAGGGTATATATATTTTTTTATATATATAAATTATCAAAACGGAACAATAAAATTTCGAGACAAGAAGGAATGAAATCTTCGAGAATCGAGACGAGACGAGAAACCTTACTTCTCGTCTCGTCTCGTCTTACTGGGAACACTCTCTGAACGAAATAGATATCATTCTCGCTTGTAGTGACTACCTATCAGATGTTTGTGCACCTTTTGCATGAATAATCGATTTTATGGAATATCAATCTGCAAGCATACCATCATTCTGCAAGCAATCTGCAAGCATAGCTCTTCTTCATTGATTAATATCAAAATGTCATTGAAAAATTAATTCTGCCTCTGAAGTTTTCAATATATCTGCTTGTTTTACCACTACTTACAAAATTTTGCATTTATTAGAAGTTTACTTACACAGAACAAACAGCATAATCGATGAATATTAGGTATAGAATAGTGAGAGTTTACTCAATTATGAAAATGAAACAGAGACGTGCATTACTTTCTTAGTACAGAATAAAATATTAAAGTAGTATTTTTACCTGAGAACATAAACTATTATGAAAAAATATAGAACACAAAAAATGCAATTCTCTTAAATGTATATATTTAAATATATATTTGTACACGATGGAAAAGTTAGTTGAAATCTTGGTCTTAGCCACCACATACACAAAGATGACTGCAATGAAAACCGGCATTCACACATTTACACAACATCGAATACGAATCTGCACCATTAAAAGGTTACGTAATAAATTTTAGCTACCATACAGATGACTCAGAGTCTCGAGTCCTGCCGAACAACTAGAAATCAGGAAGATATGTAGCCGTTACAAGTGCCTGTATTCAAACATTGACAGGCTGCCCCATGGGCTACTCTGAAGACGTTGTTTGAGGATGTCATGCGTTGGTGGAATGTTGTTGAAATTCTTTTTTATCTGTGTAAGTAACACATGTATGGTTTTGTTTACATTAGTTTCTTATTTACAAAGATAGTATAGTAGCATAACAAACCTTTATAAAATGCATAACCTCATCAACTTCTGGTACCCAAGGTAAGCTAGCAAGAACATTGAGTGCATATGTTATTACTGGATGGCTGTTTCATATACCCCATCAAGATACTTTACTCCTTTCTGAGAATTTTAGTATCACAGACCATTAGATCATGAAAAGCTTGCAGGCCTTTACATTTTTCTTTCTCCAGTGTTTTAGTCACTTCACTTATGTCAAGGATGCGCAAGTTTTATAATGTACCAGAAGCAACCCATAGATGACAATCGAGAACATTAAAACAATATAGTGATATAACCATAACATCCATATTGACACTTCTTATTAGGATTCTTTTACGTCATTGTGCAACACCATGAGCTGCCCGCAAAAATATTCGGATATCAGTTTCATCGTGTATGCAGGGCCGTAACTAATCTAACAAACATCTTGAAGGATATGAGAACGAGCACATAATATTTTGTATGAAGTAACTACAATATCTTCTACATATGATTCATATTTGGGAAGCCAGTAAGTAAAAGGACTATTGCTTATTTATCTCCTCTTTTAGGAAGTCAGACCAGTTTGTTGGTGTTCTCTTTGATAGTACAACCTGACGAGTTTCTTTCCTTCTTTCTTTCTTTTTTTCTTTTCTTTGTTAGGCTAGTTGACTTGTAGACATCAAATACGATGTTATATGGTGGATAAACCAGGTTTCTGAAAAACTTACGTAGTGTGATTGGTAATATTCTGTTAATAATCTATGGATGAATTATTTTTCTCTCACGTAATAATATTTACAATAGGAGGGCCATCAAATATCATCATGTCAACATCAGGATTATTACACACACTAAAGACACTATCATCTTTTCTTGCAGCCAAGGTTTCTAAACATTTTATTAGGTCATACTTTTCCTTACAGTTTAATGATCCACAATCTGAAAGCGAAAGATAATATAAGTGGTATTCATGGCAGAAAAATCATTGAAATCTCTTTGTCGAATCTGACAAACAATGTAAAATTTCACGAACAAACTTCAGTGTCATTTTAAACTCTTCATTGATACGGAAGTATTGGCTATGCTTGATCCCTTACGTCTGCAGGTGAAGAGCTGGGATCTGTGTCGTGTGATGATGACGCCAATTGACTTTTCACAATCGACCAATTTTTCCGTGAAGAACTTTTCACTCAATGCATTTTCATTCTTTTTTTTTCTATTGAAATTAATAAATTGACAAATTCCTTCTCAATAATTTCCCTTGTGTTTAGGACCAATGAATTGTCATTATAAATGAGTTTCCAATTTCATTGGTAATAATAGTCAAGTTACATACTCTATCTAAAAATTTTGCTTGTTTCCGTGGCATGTTTGGGTTTTCAACTCCTCAACAATGCGTGCTACTTATGTCCACCAAAGTAGAGTGTCCGAATTTTCAGTTAGGTCTATTGTTCCTCCAGTACCTGTAAATATGGTATTGTTTTGCTCTTGAGATTAACTGGGAAGCTGGTAACCATTTTTATCAGCAGTGAATTTTACTCTTAAAAATTCTTGAAATACATCCTGATGTTTCTTCTTCTGAATCGTCCCGATGACAAACAGCAGCAAGTATTACCTAGTTATAAGAGTACACTATATCACCAAAAAAGCCAGTGAAATTTAAATAATATTTCGATGTATTTTTCAAAATTTCCCTCATGTATCGCTTTAACCCATGTGAAAATATTCAGTTCTGTTTTAAGGATAAGTATTCAAAAATTAAAGTAAGGATGTCTTTTAAAATAAACACCGCTCTTGTTCAGACATGACAGCAGTCTGATCTTTTTCTTTACATATGTTTTTTTATACATTGTATTCCAAAGCTTTACGCTACGCTTGGTTTTACATGATGGTCTTGTATGGTAAGGCTTACTATGTGGAAAACACTCAAAAAATAAGTTTTCTATTCCCGAGGTTGTAATTATGGCCTCTCCCAGCACTGAAACCCAACACTGCTTCCTAGTAAATTTCCTAGGCAATTTAGTAGTCCATTTCGATGTTCAACCCACTAAGAACATTAAAAAAAATATTCACTTCATAGCAATTAAGTCCAATATGTTTCCTTCATAATTATAAACAATGGATGGTCGCAAATAATTACTACTATTTGTTGGAATTTGAACTTCATTTGTTCCTCAAATAATATTCAAGGAATGCCGAAACAAATCACCTTACTTGGAATCATCTTGAAACAGGTGAAGAAGAGCAGTTCTAGTAGGACATACAAGTTTTCAGTTTCCTTTTTGCAGTGAAACTCGGACAAATTTGGTTAGTCTTTCTTCATCTTTCCTTTTTTGTCAGCAAGCCCTGAAGCATATTTGTGACAGGAATACTCATTTTTAACGCTCTCTTCCGACAGTTGTGTTGATCGACGAACGAAAGCTTTGATATTCATAAAAAAATAACTTTCCAGTTTATTGACAGAAATGGGCGGGACAATTCAATAACTTGTAGGCAGTTATATTACTATCTTACTGGAGTAGATCGGAAACCAATTAATTGATTTAAACCTCCAAACTATGAAATTCTTGACAATTCTCAAAAGGAACGGACATGAACGTGAGATCCTTACATCCAAGTAAAACCTAGTCCATTCGATAAACGTAACAAAGATATGTTCATGCCCTAAAAATAGATGCCATCGACAACGGAGTAAGTACCTGGTGCCCATTAACTCTGTTAGTATAAAGACAATCATAGACTCGCAGTGAACTAGCTATTGCATCAAGACTGTTCATTGAAAAGTCATGACTTACAAGCTTCCCAAAGGTGCTATATACTGGTGCCCATAACGTACTTGAACAGGGAGAATTGGGCTAACGCCAGGAAAATTCCTTCCAAAAATCTCTCCCGTCAACTTTGTATCTCGAAAAATACTAAAAAAGATAAGAAATGTATGTACCAATTTTTGTTCTGAAAGAGGGAATAAATATGAGGTAAAAGCTTGTATAACAGTACACGCTTTCTCCTCATACCTATTCTACCTATCGATACAACACTTGGTACATATATTTCATATCCAGCATAGTATTTTTTCGAGATACATTTGCATTGTTTTTTTTTTACCGAGGGCCACCACAGAGGGGCCAAATTTGATGGGAGGGATTTTTAAAGGGAATTTTCCATTATCTCAATTTTCCCTATTCAGGTACACTATGGCCCCAATACATAGCACCGCTGTAAAGTTTGTTTCATGCTGAAGTGAATGAACTATAAACAATGACTTTCCAAGAGCAGTGTTGATACAATAGCTATTTCACTGCGTGTCTACAATTATCTTTATACTAACAGGGTTAAAGGACCCCAGGGACTTACTGTTATTCATGGCACATATTTTTTGTGCATGAACATATCTTTGTTATGTTTATCGAATCGACTAGGTTTGATTTGGATGTCCGGATGACAAGTTCATGTCCGTTCCTTGTCAGTATATCTGTGTTCTAGACTAGGGATGGCTAGAACCGGTTCTTGGTAGAACCGGTTTTCGATTCTGAACGGATCCGGTTCTAGAAGATCCGGTTCCGGAACCGTTTTCGAATCCAGGGTTGGAACTGTTTTTTCGGATCCAGGGTTGGAACTGTTTTTTCGGATCCAGGTCTGCAACCGGCTCTGAAAACCGGATCTCCAATAACCGATTCCTTGCAGAGCCGGTTTCGCCGGAAGTTTGTGGCCATCCCTACGCTAAACCGGGGCTGCTGGTAGGCTTTGAACATTGTGTTAGGGGCCGTCCACATATTACGTAACGCTATTTTTGACCAATTTTTACCCCCTCCCTCCCCCTTGTCGCACTTCGTAACGCAAGGCGGAACCCCTCAACCTTCTGTTAGGTAACTTACCGATTTTTGTTTCTTTCACTAATTTACTTTATTTTGCGGGTTATTAAAACGAAAAACTATTTTTAATGGTAGAACGTTTTATTACAAAATGCTCGTATAATGAATATATTTGTAGTGTTTTTTGCCAACAAATCAAAATATTAGAAAATGACAGGGCACATACCATAATAATATTTTGATCGCATAAGGTTGTTTAATTAACCAGTTTTAATTCTCCGAAGTTGTATATTGTCATTTTCCCCAAGAGATCACACCCATCCTTTTTAGGTTACCGGTGATTGACAAGGAGAAAACACTGCCGGAAAATGCAGGTGAAACAAGATCTAACCGACATTGACCTCATTTTCCGGGATCCAGGATGCTTCGTGTATTGGAACTTCGTCGGTGTCGACGATGCAAAGAAATTCTCTTCCTCGTCGACCACAAATTCGAAGTAACTGTATATGTGAAGAAGTAGTGACATCTTTGAGAACAAGCTTTCGAGCATCTTTCTTTTCTTTGGACATCAGTTTACCCCTTTTCAAATTATTCTTGTCCTAGATCAGTGTTAGAATTCGAATAAACTCGAATTCACAAGAAATATCCAAAATACAAAACAATAAAAATTCAGTACGAGATGAATATTCCACAAATTAGGTTTTTAATATCTTATTTTGCTCCAAATCGTGGAACGTTCCGTTGCGGAAAATATTATTTCATGAGAAAAAAATTCTTCTGTTCATATGCGAAATCCATTAAAAGAATAGAGTTCGGTAATGATTCAAATCTAAAGTGTTAAATAATATTCTCGGAAATTATACGATTAGGAACGAGAGGGCATTTTCAAGCAGCGGTTACAAACATTGTCAACTAACTCCAGAAAAGTGTGTGCGTAAATGAAATGTTGCGATAGTCACAAAACGGAATTTTCTTATGTTGTATTACACGCAGGATTCGTCATCAGTCATGCTGGTGTCTAGTAAAATCTTCGAATCCCAATATTTCGAAACTATGTATTCACACTCTTGTTTCGTCATTGTGATTTCATTACGGAAAAGAGCATTTATGAGCTCAGTTATATTTCAGAAGCAGATTCCGAAAAGCGGTAATGTTAACTCAGTGGTACACCCCGAGCGTTTAAATCGTCAGTTCGATACCCGTTCAGGTGAGATTCTTTTATGATATTCTACTTTCCTCAATGCATGAACATTAAGTAAAATAGTTACATTACAATTCATGAGTTGTATATATATATATATATATATATATATATATATTCATATCATTTCACGACATAATTAATACTGATCTTTAAAATATAACATCTGGGGTATTGACAGAACGTCGGTATGTTATATGTGAATATTAAATACAAATTAAGAAAATCGTGTAATAGCAATAAATAAGTTATGTCATGTATTTATTTGCAGCTATTTTCATACGCAGGTAACTTCTCAATATTCGCATTACAGCTTTTAGGTAGAGCATATCGAAAATCGGATAGTGGTTCAAGACAAAAAAAAACTAGCTAGCCCCAAACTGTCACGTAAGAAATTTACGAATTGCAAAAGTAAAGTGATTGAGATTAAGAGCGGTAATACCTTAACCTCTCTCTCTCAACCCTCTCTTATCTGTATGTATGTATGTATGTTCCAACATAACTCATGTATGACTAGAGCAGGGTTTCTCAACCTGGGAGTCGCGGCCCCTAGGGAGTCGCGAAGATAAGCGGAAGAGATAAATATAGTTAGAATCTAATACCGGAAATTATTTTTAAATATTAGTTTGAATTTTGTTCTGATAGGCATACTTTTAGTTTTATACATAGGCCTACTGTAAAGCACAATAAAAAATAAGTCTACTGAACATTTTCAAAGGGTGCAGAGTTGTTTAAAAATTAATTTAAATGAAAGGGGTATGATATGAAACTAATGAGAATTGTATATAGAAATGCTAGAAAAATACACAAGGAACAAAACCTGCACATTGAAATACAATTAAAAATAAAACCTAATGAGATACCTAAGCATGGTGTAATTTCACTAGTACAGCAATGCCCGGTTCAATCTTCGTGACGAACATTATCAAGCCATTTTCAACTGATAAGCGATTTCTTGTCTTTGTTTTAATGTTTACCATGAAATAAAACACACACACCCACTTTCGCACAGGTACGAAATAGCAAATGGAATTATTATTTTAAAGCAGCAGATACCAGACCAGGATATTCTTTTCTCCTCATCAGGCAGAACTTGTCCAAGTCTTCGTTACAGAAAACCAGTTGCAAAAACTTGTCGCATGATCATTCGATTATTTGGTCAAGAAGTTGTGGGCTTAGATCAGATACGTTAATGACCTCTTCAATGAAGGAGTTTAACATCCATCTTGTACCAACACCGTCGTTGGGAATATAGATATTACAGTTACTGAATCCACTATCAGTGCCGGGCGCAGAAAAAAGGGGGCACAAATTTCGGAGGAAGTGTGTTACTCATGTTAGGAAGGTGCATGTGCACATGTATAAAATAGAAGGAAAAAGTAATAAAATGTGCTCAAAATCAAGGAAAGGCAGGGTTTACTTTTGAAAATTGTATTGAGCTTTGTGCCAACCATGGTGGCGCTTCGCAGTTAGTCTGTCGACCTCACTCATATGTACGGAGACATCGTCATATACTCTCGCCCCGGGCGCTGATTTTCCATGCCACGGCTCTGTTCACTATAAACAAGAAATGGATTCTACTATTATAGAAATATGTATGTTAAAAAACCCATACAAGCTTATTATAAATCACAAATTATAAAAGGGTCGCTGGCAAGAGGATGTGATTAAAGGGGATCGTGATAGGAATTAGATTGAGAACCACTGGCCTAGAGTAATTTTAACCACATTTCTTATAGTCTGAAAAAGATTGCTGTTGGGTTACCTATGGTGAATGGGAGGGGGATACATGTAAAAGAATGATAGAAAATGATCGATATTAGTGTCGAATTCATAATTTTCGGGGTCGCTTAGAGAAATAGTTGACTTTCGATTTCGCTTAACTCCGATTAGCTCTCATTAGTTGGAATGGGCACGTGCGACTTTTCTTTGAAACTCGATTCGACTTGAAACAGACATCTTTGAGGTCTACTCTAGGACTCGGCGCGAAAAATTTCCTCCAACTCGACTCGGATTAGAGTCGAGTCGAACCAAACCGAGCCAAATCCTGTGTGTAGTCCTACCGAGACAATACATAGACAATATAATTATTCTATTATCAATTATACTACTATTACTACAAATAATAATAATAATAATAATAATAATAATAATAATAGTAATAATAATAATAATAACTTCGGTAGTCATGAAGTCTAGAAGGCAAAGACATCGTTCATTACTCTAAGCTGTAAGCGTCGGTGGACTACAGATGGTCAAATATTGACCCCTCGCCAAAAATTGGTGGTCCCGCAGTGACGATCAGCTGTGGCACCAGTTCCATTTTGGAAACTTTACTACCATTGGCAGAGACGCGATGAAACGCCAACGAACCACAAAATTACTCTCCCAAAATATGTTAAATTGCCTATATCCGTGATTTGTTTATACTTAGGTGAGTCAAAAAAACACTAAACAAATACCCCGGGGTGGACGCTAACTATCAATATTACGATTACTAGGCAAGTGTTCTTCTGACTTCCCCACGGAAACGATCATAAAAAAGCTTGCTTGTTGAAGGATAAATCATTGAGGTCTTAATTTAGCCAATCAGACAAACCCGTACATCTCGAGTTCTAGGAGGTGGTACCGTGAACCATTTCAGATTTATTGCTTTCTGGTGAGGTACTATCTATGTGCAAAATTTGAGCATAATAGCCGACATACATCTTCGGTGCCTCTTCTCTTTAGTACAATTTTAACCAGAGATGGTGTGGGTCAATGAAAATTTGATCCACGACCCACCATTACCTACTATCACCCAACACCCAAATGACCCATTGACCCACTCTGACCCATCATCCATCGTGATCCACTCTGACCTACCACCAACTATGAACTACTCTGAAGAATTGCGACCAACTCCGACCGACCAAAACCCATCGTCATCAACTCTGACCCATGATCCACGTCCTTCTCTCCATGGACTAAAGAGGTTACACTTGTAATAAAAGAAGACTATGAAATTATCACTTACCGGAGTTTGAATTTCTACCGTCAATGGCTCATTGCACCTCTCTATTACAATATTGGTGGATCTGACCTTTAAGATATACAATGGTAAAGTGTTTCTCATCTTACGAATTAAAATGAATTTAAATTTATCATATATGATTAATTCTTTGTTACCTTACATACACATTTCAGTAGAAAATAGGATGAAATTTAAAAGTCTCAAATCAAGGAAAAGTAGACGAACGTAAAAAAGAAAGAAAAAATATTTTTCTATATAATTAAGCATGCCGTATTAATTGAAAACGCCCATGTAATTAAGTTCAGAATACCAATTTTATGGCCATTTTCTCTCAACTTTATGGCATGATTGCCTTATGTTCTGAACGCTCCATATATTAAACACCAGCTTCTGCCATTATAAATAGAAAGCAGTAGGTATAAAATTCGTAGAACTGTAGTTTTCATTACTCAATTTCTTTCTCAACTAATATCAAACGTTTTCGATTATTTTTACAAATCAACCCACTACCAATTTCCAATATATAGAAAATGCCCTCCCCCCCGCTCATAAAAAAATAAAAAAAGTCAGGACATATGCTGTTTATTTTTAATAAAGAGTTATATGCTGAATTTCAGCTCTTAGTTCAACGACTTGTGAGATACTCAATTTTTCGCAAAAAATCGGACTTCTACTGCCCCCTAAGGATATGTATTATAATTGTTAGGTTTGTTTATTTTTGGTACCTCCAGTGAAGCAAAGTGTTACTTTAATTAACTTCTCAAATCTACTAGAGTTTACAAATGAATTATACCATTTTCTTTTCACTGTCAACCTTTAATTTACTTACACCAATACACTCAATTAAACAGGAGCCTTTCTGAATCCCAAAAACTATAAAAATAACTATGATCCCACTTGGCGTCACCATAAGCCACTAAAATATCAAAAGCCACTCTTGGCTCATCAACCTACCATAACAGTGTCCACTCTCGGCTCTTCGACCTTATTATCAACAGCCACGCTTGGCTCATAAACCCTAAAATATCAATTGCCGCACTGGCTCTAACTTTCCTTAACATAAAAAAGACTTCAGCCACTTATATGGCTCCATTTCTACATCAACACGATTACACATTATTTATTTCTACATAGTAACATCCTTCATTTGTTGTTTCTATTTTCCAACACTTTGTCCGATTATTCAAAATCAACACCATGTCCGGCTAACTAATATAATCCAATACTCTAACGTGTATTGCCAAAAACAAATTGTCAAAAGCATAGTCTTATCCCAATATTCTCCCGGGGATTACCGAATTAAAACAGCAAAAGAATTCAAGGTCTACATAACTACAACAAAAGATGATCTCTAATTCACGGCTAAACATACGCACTTTTTCTCTCGTCGTCCCCAATAACTATATTTCTCCGCCCCTTCATCCCTAACTTAAAAATAAAACTTAATTCGAATATGCTTAATTAGTAAATTTATTACAATTAAATACCACTCACTTGATGCTACAGCTACAACTACGTAACAAAAATAACAAATGTGAAACATGTTCTTAATTATTTTTAGATTTCTAACGCTAATATTAAACATATTACAATAGTAAAAGAGGATTGTTCATGAAATAGTATATTTGCTCTTGATTTTTAACTTTTTTCATAAGGAAAAAAATAAGATATTATTCAAGTTTTAAACTTCGCACGCTGCAAATATGTTGCCCTCTAGGCAATGGAACTAATGTGAAATGTGGACTAATGTGGACTAATGGGAAATGCGGCACTGTTAGCGGCCCTGAAAACTTACGATTCGATTCTAATATCGGTTGACGTCGATATTTTTATGTCTCTACGTAACCATCCTGGGTGCTAATGGGAGCTTAATTGGACTTGAATTAAAAGTAGAACTATTCATCTAAGCGACCACGAAACTATGGATTCGATACTAATTTCGACCCGTTTCTAGCATTTTTGATATGTATCCCGACAGTACTCTTTTCCAGACTGTAAGAAATATAGTTACAATTGCTCTAGATATATCAGAATTATGTTGAAACACACACATACATCCACTTTTATATCTGTATAAATAGAGAGTGAGCGAGCGAGCGAGAAAGAGCGACTCAAGGCATCACCACTTCCACATTGCAAAAGCATATATCAGTAATTGACATAGGCGGAACTAGAAAGGGTCCAGGGGGTGCCGGCTCCCCCTAGAAGCAAAGCTGGTCCTCCCCAGAATTTTTATACTGGATGAAAATAATGTTATTTATTTACCTCAATTTACGCATAACAATTTTAATGATGCTTGCATTCGACATGTTTAATAGTGTCTACCCAGACAGCACAATGCACGTACAGTATCCGTATAGTACATGTACAATTGCACGGATGCAACATGTGCATCATCTGTATAAATGCACGCCTGTACATATGATGCACATATACATGCCAGGACCTATTCAACATCTTCACGTGCACAGAACATGTGCAACGTACACGTCCTGCACAAGTGATTTACACCTACCGCGCAGGTGATTTACAAGTAGCACGTATTCGATTTACATGTAGTTCACAGGTTATTTACATGTAGGATAGCGGTGATATACACGTAGCACACAGGTAATTTAAATGTAGCACAGGTGATTTACACGCAGTAACCAGGTGATTTACATGTAGGACAGAGATGATTTACACGTAACACACAGGTGATTTACACGCAGTTCCCAGGTGATTTACATGTAGGACAGAGATGATTTAGACGTAACACACAGGTGATTTACCCGCAGTACCCAGATGATTTACATGTAGGACAGAGATGATTTACACGTAACACACAGGTGATTTACACGCAATACTCAGATGATTTATATGTACGACAGAGATGATTTGAAACAGTACCCAGATGACTTACATGTAGTGCACAGGTGATTTCCTCGTAGTACAGAGGTGATGTAAAAGCAAATTCGAGATGCAACGAAAAAAAGTTTATATATTTGGTGTCTTACGCAGTAACACAATCTATAACTCCAAAGACATCACCTTCAAAGTATATAACAAGTAACTAATAATTGTTAGTGAGAATTTTAGTTTTGGAGTTTATTATTTGCAACGAGCAAAGCTTTAGGTAGTATCTTTGACATGTTTACCAAATAACAAATAACCCAACATATTCTACTGTAATCGGTCACGAAAATAATTTTGTAAACCCATGAACTGTCTGACAGTAGTTACATCAGTACAATGCTGCCACCTTGTGATATTGTATCCTAGCTCAGTGGACGTTATGGAGTTTTTACAATCATTCAGCTTTTATTCGTCAGAAAGTCTCTATAACACCGCCTGGAGGAAAAACGACACCTACCAAAAATGGAGGTTACTTTCTGTTGATGAGAATGAGAGTAAAAGAATGAAAGTAAAAGTATACACTTGCACGGTATTATGGACGTCTCATACACACATGCAGTAGCCGTGCAAATACCCATGTGCACACAACGGCTTAAGCACCGGTAATTTAAATGTGCTTCATCCACGCAAATGCACATGTGCACATAACGGCTACAGTACGGGTTATATAAATGTGTGCTTCATCCATGCAAACGCACATGTGCACATAAAGGCTTAAGCACGAGTTACGTACGTGCGCTGCATCCATGCAAATGCACATGCGTACATAACGGCTTAGGCACGGGTTATATAGATATGTGCTTCATCCATGCAAATGCACATGTGCACATAACGGCTTAAGCACGGGTTACGTGCGTGCGCTGCATCCACACAAATGCACATGTGTATATAACGGCTACAGCACGGGTAATATAAATGTGTACTTCATCCATGCAAATGCACATGTGCACATAGCGGCGTTAAGCACGGGTTCTGTACTTGTGCTTCATCCACGCAAATACACATGTGTATGTAACGGCTTAGGCACGGGTTATGTAAATGTGTACTTTATTCATGCAAATGCACATGTGCACATGCACGACTTAATCACTGGTTATGTACGTGTGCATAACCCACGTAAATGCACATGTGCACATACACGTGTTATGTATGTGTGCTTCATCCACGCAAATTCACCTATACGGGTTATGCACGGGTTATGTATGTGTTCATCATCCACACAAATGCACATGTGCAAATGTACGGCTTATGCATGGATAGTGCACATGTGTCGTACACGTACGTGTTGTCTGGGTATATTCGTCCGCCTATCAACTTTTTTTTTTAAATATGGGTCTATGGTCTTGTGCCTGAATGTAATAAAATACCTGGACTAATGTGATAGTGGGCAGTATAGTGACCTCTCGACTTTAGCTGTATGCGACTTTTTTTATTTGATAGCTTCATTAATGTAAATTATTTTTGTATTTTTTCAAGTAATTCACTTATTGACGTAGTAATTTTTCTTGTTTATATATGTGTGATAAATCAGTCTTACTGTTATTATTTTATTTATAGCATACTGTAGTAATGTTTGAACAGTTACGATTCTCAGAGCAAATTATTAAGGTACACTAAAAAAACAGAAAGGAAAGAAAAAAAAAGCCGAACTCTTGAACTGCTAAACTGAAGCAATTACGCATATAATACCCATTCAAAAGTCACTATTCAATATCGTTTGTTGCTTTTCCTCCTTCTTCCTAGTATTATTTATAGTATTATTTATGAACTGAAGTTTGTAGTTACATTCTTAAGGTATAAACTGTAATCAGGTGCGCAACCAGAAATTTTTGTTCAGAGTGTCGAAAGTTGGGAGGGGTACAATATTGCAAGACACAGACATTACGTTATTCTGCGTCCGAGTAAACCATAAATAATTTCCAAGTAGCGTAAGTTGTGCACCACATGAACAATTTTTATATTTTGCTTTCGAAAAGGGAGTGTATTTGTGCTATGCTAAAGAAAAAAATATGTTCTTGATAACCTGATATTGTAATTTCATGCTGTAAAAGTTACATGGGTATCGCAGCAATAACAAGCAGTGTTCGTAGTGTGAGGGAAATTTCCCTAATCTAGAGAAATTCTTGCGCTTACTGATTAGCCAATATAAATATTTAAGTTTTTCTTTGTTCGTCGGAAATAAACCAATAATAATTTCACTGTTAAGTCAAGTATAGTTTTATTAAGGAAGTACACATATGTATGTCAAGTCACTAAGATTTCATGCGATCCAAATTGGATGGACTTTCCATGAGTGCTCCCTGGTACAGACAAAGCACAATCATATATATATATATATATATATATATATATATATATATATATATATATATATATACATTTTTTTTGAGGGTTCGGGTCCGCTGGACCTCTTTGTGGGTGTCCCCTGGCTGTAATGATATTTCCCAACGGTTGACGCTAACGATGTAACTACAACAATACGCTTAAAAGCTCATAATGTAATTCAGGAATATTATAAGTGTTGATATATTTTCTCTCTCTCTTAAAATATTGTGATCAACATTATTATCAATCAATTCTGCTGGTTGAATTGTCGTTTCATTAAATGTTTGTTGTTTTAATTTTTACAATCACATCTGCTTGTCCATCAGGGCCACTTATCATACGTCCTCCCAAAAATTGTAATTTGTGTAATTTAATATTTAATTGAAAAGATAATGGGAAACATCTTTTATAGGAAAACGGGTCCCTCAAGTCCGTCTACATGTCTTCTCCTCTTCTATTGTTGATCTGCTTCACTCTAATTGTATTTTTTTAATATTTAAGTTGTTCGGGAGTTAGCCAACTATATTTCTACCACTGTTTTGTATACCATTGTTTCTGTTTTTTAGTTAAAAATGTTTTGTGTATAAAAATTTATTGCATTTCTTTGTTCGCAAAGATTTATGTAATTAAACTGCAACATTAGTAAACGACAATGAATAGCCCATGACTGATTTTTGAAAAGTTATAACTTTAAATTATGTCACTTTTTGTATATTTATTTGTGTTTCTAAAAGATGTAAGAGCAGGAGTAAAAGTAAAGGGGAACAAAGGAGGACACCCTTCTCCCACTTCCAAAACTATCTACGGTGCCCCTCCAATTCCTAAAAAAATGCAATGGGCAAAGATAGGCACGGAAGACGGCGTGACGTCAACCGTCCCCCTATCTTTTCAGACCTACTTTTACCCTTGTGTAAGAGTAAACTGAGAGCATGACAGTTAACGTTTACGAATAATGTATTTTCGCTCAGAATTGCTCGAGTAAAACAGTAATAGAACATTATGAGTTTTCATAATTAGAGTAGATTTTAGGTAGTTATTTAGCAGCATCAGAATATAGGGAATATACAATTTGAAGTAAACTTCAAAAAAATAAATTTTCACTGAAATGTTACATGACAGTGTCGTGTTAGAACTAAATAACTTGGAGTTGATAATGAGTGCGGGGTAAGGGAGACTATATATAACATCATAACAAGGTCTTCTAAAAGACTCTTCCAATTTTTCAAAACTAATGGACCATGCCCCCCCTTAGGAAAATATCCTAGTTACGCCAATGGCAATTGAATTGAAAATCTATGTAAAGACTTTTTGCTGTGGCATGCTTCATAAGGACAATTCCAGTCTGCTCACGTGACCTTTGGAGTTCATGAATTTCTTGCGAGCGTTCCGACTTTGGATTCTCTGTTTATACCCTCTCTTTATGCATCGAATAATTTTTCAAGAACATAAATGATATGCTGTAATATGAATACTGAGAAGCACACTCTATATGACAAATAGCTGCAAATAAATACACTACATAAATTATATATTGCTATTGAACGATTTTCCTAACTTGTATTTAACATTCTCATATATAATACCGACATGCTGTGAACACCTACCTATCTCAGATGTTATATTTTAAACATAATAATTACTATGTTCTGCAATGATTATGTTATATATATATATATATATATATATATATATATATATATATATATATATATATATATATATATATATATATATATATATATATATATATATTTACATCTGCTTATGCTTATGACATCAAATATGATCCGAAGCTTTCTGGCATCCAGTGGAAAGCTTGGAGTATATTAATATTTGTTTGCATATATTGTTATTGTAGACTGTTCCCATAATGACCATCGACTTCGATTTTATAACATTTGAGAGAGAAATTTAACTTTTTATTTTGCGATCAATTTGAAGGCATTTTATTACACTGTCATTAAGAAACCCATATACATCATCTTACGAATCAATCATTATGGAAGAATTGCATGTGTATGTTGCAACAGTGGTACCAATCTTTGAAAGTTTCATTAACAACTATTCTTTTTTTTTTCTTTTTTTAATTGATGTTCTGAGTAATTGCGCGTTCTGTGTAAAGGTGCAATAATATTCTCTCTCTCTCTCTTTCTGTTTCCAGCTACCGGCATAAGCATATGGGAACTACCAGATATACTTTCGTGTGTACATAAGTTAGTGTGTGTGTGTGTGGCGGGGTCGGGGGTATGAATTATTTATTACGATCACTTAGTGGAACTTACCGTAACATTCCGCACGATAACTTTTGAACGAATGCGAATTTTTTAATTCTGTTTTTTGAAATAGATAAATAGAGTAATTATCTCGAGGAAGTTCGTTAACGGAGATTATTTAGTCAACAGAAAGTGGTGCAAATGAGCCATTTCCGGTTTCAACGTTGATCACTGTAGAGCACACACTGTAATAGATAGCGACAAACGGTTTTCGGCAATCGATTAAACGTTTCAAGGACAACTCCCATATTCATTCTTAACACTATAGTAAAACCGGAAGTGGTATAAATGAGTCATTTCCGGTTTTATTTTTGATCACTTTAGAGCAAAAACGGTAAAAGATAGCAAGAAGCAATTTTCGACAATCGATAAAGCGTGAGAAGGATAACTTTCATCTTCATTATTAACATCCTAGTAAAACCGGAAGCAGTAGAAATTAAATAATTTCCGACTTCAAATTAATCTACATAGGGAGATAGGGAGATGCTGTTTAGGGAAATCAGTTTCGCGTTGTGGGAATAAGTATCGTTTCCTCTCTTAAACTTCTAAATAAACCGAGAGTGGCAAAACCCAACTACTTCCGGTTTTAGTGTTGATCACAATAGATTAGAAACCGTAATAAATAGCGAGAAGCGGTTTTCAGTAATCAATTAAGTGTTCCAAGAATTTTCTAATTCGACTTTAATCTTTCTACTCAAACCGGAAGTGACAGAAATCAATCACTTCCAGTTTAAGCTTTGAGTGTTATAGAATATATAGCGAAAAGGGAATAGAATGGAAAATTAATTAAGTGCCCAAGAGTGTATTCCATCTCGACAGTAATCACTCTACTCAACTAGGAAGTGAAAAAATATATACTACAACTTCTGATTTCCAAATCAATTGAGAAAATATTACGTAAATCTTTACTGTTTTTACTATTAGGATTACGTAGTGAAACTTGTAACATCGTAATGTTTGTACATACGTCCGTCCGTTACTCCGTACGATGACATTTGGACGTATGCGAATTTTTAAATTGTTTTTGCAATAGAAAGATACAATGATTATCTCGAGGGGGTTCTTTAATAGAGAAGATTCACCAACCGGAAGTGGTAGAAATATGTCACTTCCGGTTTTAATGTTGATCATTATAGAACAAAAACGGTAATAGATAGGGAAAAGCGGTTCTTGGCAATCGATTACACGTTTCATAGCCAACTCTCATCTTCATTCTTAATAGTCTAATAAAACCGGAAGAGGGACGAATGAGCCATCGAGAATGGACAATCGAAAAAGCGTTTCAAGATTAATTTACGTCTTCACCCTTAGCACTCTAGTAAAACATGAACTGGTACAAATGAACCATTTCCGGTTTTAACGTTGATCACTATAGAGAGAAAAGGGTAATAGATAGTAAGAGGTAGTTTTCTGCAATCGATAAATAGTTTCAAGAATAATTTTCTTCTTCATAATTAACACCTTAGTGAAAAAGATGTGGCAGAAATTACCTATAACTTCCGGTTTCAATTTAATCTATATAGTGCAAAAACTATAAGTTATAGAAACTGTTTTTGGGAACTAATTTAGCGTTGTAGGAACAGGTATCATCTCTATTAAACTTCTAATCGTACCGGAAGTAGCAAAACCCAACTACTTCCGGTTTTAGTGTTGATTGCTATAGATTAGAAACTAATTAGCGATAAGCTGTTTTCTGTAATCAATTAAGTGTCCTAAGAATATGTTCTATCTCGACTCTAATCTTTCTATTAAACCTTGAAGTCGTAGAAATCAATCGCTTCCGGTTATAACATTGAGCGTTATAGAATGGATAGCGAGAAGGCTTTTTTTGGTAATTCATTAAGTGCTCCAAGAGTATATTCCATCTCGGCAGTGATCCCTTTACTCAAATCGGAAGTGAAATAAATATACTAGAGCTTCTGGTTCTCAAACCACTACACAAAATATAACATAATCCTCTTTATTTTATTATTATTAGGATCACGTAGTGGAACTTGTAATATCGTAATGTTAGTACGTACGTACATACATACGTCCGTTACTTCGAAAGATTACATTTGAAAGAATGCGATTTTTATTATTATTATTATTATTATTATTATTATTATTATTATTATTATTATTATTATTATTATTATTATTTTCAATAAGTAGATAGTGTGATTTTCTCGAGAGAGTTCATTAATAGAGGTGATTCGACAAACAAAATGGTAGAAATGATTTTTTTTGAGGTTTTAACGTTGATCAATAAAAAAACAAAAACGATAATGGATAGCGAAAAGCGGTTCTGGGCAATCGTTTTTACGTTTCAAGGGAATATCTATTCTTATTCTTAACATTCTAGTAGAACTGGAAATGGTAGAAATGAGCCATTTCCGATTTTAACACTCATTACTATAGAGCAAAAACGAGATAGTAGATAACGAGAAGATGTTTCTGGCAATCAATTAAACTTTTCAAGGATAACCTTCTTCACATTTAACAAGCTAGTAAATTCTGAAATTAACAGAATTGAGCCATTTCCTGTTTCAACGTTGATCACTATAGAGCGAAAACGATAATATATAGTAAGAAGCAGTTCTCGGCAATCTATAAAGCTTTCCAGGAGTAAGTTTCATCTTCGTACTTAACACCCTAGTAAAAAGGAAGTGTAGAAATCACCTATAACTTCCGGTTTCAATTTAATTTACATAGAGCAGAAACTATAAGATATAGGGAGAAGCAGTTTTATGGAATCAATTTAACTTTGTGGGAATAGGTAAATTATTATATCTCTTAAACTCCAAACCGGAAGTAGCAAAATCCAACTACTTCCGGTTTTAGTGTTGATCGCAATAGATTAGAAAAGATAACAGATAAGGAGAAATTGGTATGTTTCCAGATATATAAAGTGCAAGACAGGGACGGCCCTAAGGGTGGGTGGGGGTGGGCAACCGCCCACCCATCCGCCCACCCCAACAGAACAGGGGTGTCATTAAGGGGGGACAGGAGGGGGCAATTGCCCCCCGCAAGATTTTGAGGAATACATATACTTTATCGATTGTCTACTAATATACTAGTGCAAACTGTGAAAGTCTTATGTTGTTGGTGTTCTTGCCCCCTCAAGCGAAGTCTGAAATGACACCCCTGCAACAGAAGGGGAATAATAAAGGTGACCAGTGCCGGATTGAGGTTTGATGGGGTCCTAAGCTATTGAAGATAATGGGGCCAATTTATTTCTAGCATTCTTTTTCAGCGACAAAATTTCGCCTTTTCTGATTGAATATATGCTATATGGTAATTTATGGACCTAATACATATCTATTAAGTAAATACGTTTTCGTGTATATTTCGTTAACTTAACTTACTGTTTTGAATACATTACAGAAAAACTGTAAAATTTGTAAAATTAGCGGTAGTTTAATTCGGTAGCAATAAAGTCCCTTGCCGATCTTTTTGCACCAACTATGATCCACGCTCCACGCCATGCTTCTACAATATGTGGAGACCGCATCATTCCTCATTTCAAGTTGTTTCTATTCAGTTGGGTAAAGTTTGAAACGTTTCCAGGGATCCGTGTAAGTAAATACAGTCTAAATATCATCCAGGGTTGGTAATTACTGCCTGAAGCTCAACTAATCGTGTGAGCTTTTTCGAGGTCAGGTTACTGGAGTAACTCAAAATGGAATGCAAACCTCGAAGATTACACAAGGTGTAATACGACACAAATTCGCTGGAACCAGAGGCGAACTTAGAAGGTTAAAACTGGAGAAGGGGTAACTAAAACCCAGATTATGATAGATATATCGTGAGTTTACTCCAAACTTTCAAAAATATGTAAGTAATGGCTTCAATTATTTTTGTCACACAAAAAACTGGGATCGTAGACCTCTCCGGCCCCTGGCTAGATACGTCTCTGGCTGAAAATCATAAAAACATCGTTAAAAAACCTAACTGTTGCACTAAAATTAGTATAAGACCTATAAATGTAGGTGACATCTTTTTACTGCGACGTGAAAAGATGTTGGTACCTTGCCTTGCTATGTAGTAACCAGTGGCGTATTTAGGGGTGACTTCCGGGCTTAAGCCCCCCCGAAATCACTTAGTATATAAAGTAAATGAAATATCTTGCAGAATTTTCACATTTCCAGGCAAAGCCCCCCCGAAAGTTAGCAAAGCCCCTCCCGAAACAAAATCGTAAATACGCCACTGGTAGTAACTAGTGCTGATAGCCTAATGGATTCAACCTGTTGCATACTAACTTACACAAGGTAAATTCGGGCAGTTCTGAACGTAACAATACATAAAATACTGCTAATATATACAAACGAACGACTCATATGCCTAGAACGAATGGATGAAATCACTACGATTCGTGCTCCTATTCTTTCCTTTAGTCAGGGGCCGATCCATTCTGAATGTTTAGGGGGGGGCGTCGTTCGAAGTCAATAGGTTTTATTTTACGTTTATAATACAAAGGTGAAAATTCTTAGGATAAGTTTTATTTTTAAAATAAAAACATATTCAATTCTGGGAGGCGATCGCCCCCTGGATCCGCCCCTGCCTTTAGTGATCCATTATTGCACTCTATAGATCACTATATGAGCTCTTCCGTGGCTAAGCGGTTAGCGTACGCACCTTTGGCGTGGGAGACCCGGGTTCGATTCCCGGTGGGAGCTCATGTGGTTCGGATTCCACGTTAATCAGTAGGTCCCGTCTCATGTAGCCTCGCTGCTGAAAGGGACGTTAAACTCAAAATCAACTCAACTCTATAGATCACTATGAAAATCAGTGCCAAGTTCTGAAAGTTATGAAAATACTTCTGCAAACTACTTTTCATACTTACGTACAGCGAAATAAAATAGCTATAATTTTGCGATGTAAAGATTATTGCCGCTTAGGGCTGTAATTCCTTTATATTTTACTATTATTTCGCGAGTTTGTCGTTTCATGCCTTCTTCTTAAGCATCCACTGTTACCAGACTCAATTTCTTGTCGAATTCCAAATAGTACAAGAAATTGTAGCACTAGAGTTCTATCCGCATACAAGATACTGTATCACTTATGCTGTGAAGTCTTATCAAAGTAGCTAAGTGTAATGGCTGGAAAACATTGTCCGGATTACAAATGGGGCTCTGAAACAAAATCCCCATTACAAGCAGAGCTGGGAAACGAGGGTTCCATTAAAGCGGGGCTGGGCAACAGAAATCGCATTGCAGGCGGGTTGGAAAACAGGGCCCTATTACTTGCTTCATGAGAGCTTAATACATAACAGTACAGAACACCGTTGTTGTATGTGCGTTTTATCTTATTTGCTTTTTCTTATTATTTGGAAATGACATTATAGCCACTTTTTCTTTAAAAATTTTTGGGCCGCCAAGAGAGCTATAGCTTGTTTAGCTTATACGCAAATCCGGCAATGAAGGTGACATCCTGTACTTCACAAGCAATAGGTATTACTTTCGATTGTAATGTAGTAGGTTCTATGACTCTGTTTAACTCTGCAATGGACGATGATTTTAAGACAGATATTTGTAGTAATATAATGATGCCAAAAGTCGTGATTAATGAATTGAAGTTTAACACACACGCACAATCGTGCTATTGAAACGCCAGTGTTTGTATGTGCTGCACTGAAAAGAAAAGTGCTTTCTAAAAAGCCAACTAAATAATGGACAGAGCTGGCCAGTATTATCTATTGTCTCATTTTGAGAAAGAGAGGGAGGAGAGTAGTGCTTTGTGTCAAGGGCGCCGATCCTGGGGGCCCAAGGGGGCCCGGGCTCCCCCAAAGCCCATGTGCGCCCCCGCATTTTATTTATTAATTATCAATATTTGGCATAATTTGAATTCAATTTGTCTTAAAATCCTCATGCATGCCTTCTGCATCTGAATGCCCCCCCCCCTCAAATTTACAGAGAAATCGGTGCCCTTGCTTTGTGTTGGCGCGATAGCTTCTTATAAGAGGGTTCCAACTTGCAACTGTTTACAGCAATGTACCACACGTCTTACCCGTATGGCATTAAACAGATTTGTAAAAACCCTTATTATAGCGTTGTTGAGTTGATCTCTGTTGCGTTCAGAAGTCTTGGCGGTCGGTGTTTGTTCAGCTAATATGTCGAAAAAATTTAACGATTTCTTCTCAGGCTCGGTGTCTTTCTCGTGTTCAAAGAAGCGCGATTTTCAATCCGTTGATGTTAGTGATAATCCTTCTTCTTCAATGGGGAAAAAGACAAAAAATACAAATACATGTGACAACCAGGATTCGCAATTTGAAGTGTTCGATTTCGAGGAAAGTGAAAATGAACTAGATGTTGGAGAGAGCGAAGACGACAGCATTGCTTCTGAAGTTACTCATTTATATTTTTTGTCTCTTGCTTTCTTGTAATGAATACTTCAAAGATAAAAATGTTTGCAGCAGCCTATTTTATCCTTATTTTACTTTACCTACTTATTGTGTATTTTATGTTATTAACGAAAAGTAGAGTATTATCTGTTAGTCTGCGTTGTTTGAACCTTATTTTATTTCTATGCATTCATGTGCATTCTTGGAGGGAGAGGAGTTAAAGCAATCTTGAACTTCTTCGACTACACAGAACACACCGTTATTATTATTTAAAAAGCTGAAAGTAGAGGTAGTGTGTGTGCCACGCGGAATTCGGTAGGTCGAGCATATTGCCACGAACTCCCGCAGCCCATCCTAAGTCCTGCATTTCTTCAGTCTTACCAGGTGAATGCTGGAATGGCACCTTCTATAAGGCCAACACAGCTGTTTTCCACATCCTTGTTTCTCCCCTATTTCGGTCTGAGCCTTAGCTAACTAAAGAGTATAAAAATTGAAATTTAATTATTGTCAAAAAATGTCTACATTGCCCAGTTATCATTTTCGTTGTCCGCCCACCCAGCAACTAGGTCCGCCTCTTTCCGCCCACCCCATCAAGCGTTCCTGACGCTGTCCCTGGTGCAAGGCCATAGGCCGAACAAACATGGTGGCCTGGGAGCAAAGCCTCCAGGTATTTCAACTGAAATTCAGTATATTTGCAGGTATGTGAGGTGCGAGGCCGTAAGCCTAGCAAACACTGATGATTGCAGGTTTGAGATGCAAAGCGTTAGACCGAACAAATTTGCGAGTCTGAGGGCAAAGCCTTCAGCAAGACAAAGGCTCGTATTGAATAAACTCTGATGAAGACACTAAGGAGGCTCACACAATATTTTCTGAATTAATAATGAAATAGGAAGTGATAGTAGATTTATACCACTCCCGGTGTTAGTAGAGGGATTGGATTGGTGACACAATTATATTCTTGGGGTGCTTAATTGATTGCAGAAAACTGCGTCTTGCTACCTACTTCCGTATAGAGGTTGATATCTACCAGTTTCAGTTTTAGTAGAGGGTAAAAGATGGAGATGAAGTGTATTCTTAGTCGATTGTAGAAAACCGGGTTACGGTTTCTGCTCTGCAGTGATCAACGTTAAAACCGGAAAGGGTTTATGTCTACCACCTCCGGTTTTATTATAGGGTTAAGGATGGAGATGAGAACGGATGGTTAATCGATTATGGAAAACAGCGTTTTGTTATCTATTACAGTTTTTCTTCCATAGCAATCAACGTTAATAACAGGAAATAGTTAATCGCTACCACTTCCTGTTTTACTTGTAGGTTAAGAACAGAGATAATATGCATTCTTAGGACGCTTAATCGATTTTCAGAAACAGCTTCTAGTTTTCTACTAACGTCTTTTTCTCTACAGTGATCAATCTTAAACCAGAAATCGTTGATTTCTGCCACTTCCAGTTCAAGAGTCACCTCCATTAATTTTAAAACATTTTTTCCTACATATTTATGTAACACTTGATTTAATTCCAACTAAACTTGATATGTCTTACAATCTGGAAAGAAATACGCGGGAGGTTAAGGAACCCCTAGCATCCCAAGGAGTGAGGATGGGAGAGCTGACATTTTAAAATAATTGTAATGATCGATATTCGTGTTGAATCCATAGTTTTCGGGTGAGAATCTGATATGGATAATGACTGTTTCCATGCCGTTCAAGTTCATCTATGAAGAATCGGGAAGAGTGACATTTTAAAAGTAATCGAAAATGACGGATATTAAAGGCGAATCCATAGTTCTCATTAGTGCTAAGACGAATAGTGGTACTTTTCATACAATTTAAAAAGAAGTTAGAATGCAACTTTTGAATTTAATTAATGTAAACTTATGCATTAAGAAAAACTAGACTATTTGCCATCCAATAATGTACGTGCGACTGTAGAGTTTATTATTATTATTATTATTTTTAAAGTATACTTTTAAATAGCACCACGACATGGGAGGGAAAAAGATTGAGAAATTTCTGGCCTTTTCGACATATTCTTAAATGTTTATAAAGATTTTATTAAGATTTTCTTATAATTTTAATTTATGTTTGTTTCTTATAATGCAAGTACATACAACTTGTAAGATGTCAATACAACTTAATTTTGAAGAGACTAAAAAATGGTGACGCCATTTCCGGTGTTCTAGTAGCTAGCACGCGCGCCTTTCGTGCACGTAGTTGCACGTTTGATTCCCAGTGGGAGTCTCTTACAAAATTTGGACGATTACTGTGTTTGAGTTTCATCATAATCTTTGAGTCTACGTCTCATATAATCTCGATGCAGAAATGGAATTCTAAACTGAAATAACTAACTAACTCGAAACCGATGAGAGTTCAAAACTCAAGGTTTCGGCAGAAAACTAGCACAAAACTTTGGAATAGAAAAAGTATCAAGTATCCAATTGGAGGGGGATGGAAAGGATGGGAACACGGACATAAGACCATAAAACACATTATTGAAATGGCAGTCAGTGATGATTACAGAGGTGGCTCTTGGGCCTAGAGCTTTGAAATTCCCTCTAGGGCATTTCCCGAGCGTGCTCAATCTGAGTTACCAGAATTTTCACAGTACTGTATTCACCCATCGTTTATTCAATCCCCCCGCACTGCAAAATCTGAAATGAACATTGTCTCCTATCGTGCTCAATATGAATTACATGTATTTTTGCCGTACTGCTTTTCACCTATAGTGTAATTAAATTCTTCCACGAGAAAATCTGTAATCAACACTCAGGCACGTAGCCAGGGGGGTCCGGACTCCCCTTCGAGACCAGAAATGAAAAAAATAAGGAAGGAAAAAACAAAATGAAATGACAAAAAGAAAGATCAGCGTTAAAAATTAAAAAAGGAAAATACAGGAAGCTTTTGCTTACTCTTTCTTATGAGGAGATTTGTATTACTTGCAATATGATGGCGAGGTAAGCGAGGTATTCTGGAAGAGTCAGAGAATTTGAAAAATCAAGAAAAGTTACGGAATTTTCAGAATTCCTGCTACTAGTCAGGGAGATTTCAAGCTTTCGAAAACGTAAGTGCCGTTGTGTAACAGCGTGGACATTTTTAATCATAACTTTTCGTCATCGCATCCTTGCAGTATCAAATATGTCATTTCAAGGACAATTTTCTGTTGCTCCTTTAACCTGTCATTTGGAACCGACAGTAGTTGAGGAATAATAAAAATAAAAAGTTCTGTTGAAAGAAAGTTTTGTTAGCATTTGATTCAACAGAGAAAGGAACGCATATATTGTAAAACTAGTTGAATATACACATGCTTCGCACAGGGGCTGTATTTGGAAGTCAACGCCTGTGGGAGTATCACCATTGATCTCAGCGACCGCGAAAACCATGGATTTGATACTAATATCGGTCATTTTGGGATATGTTTTACATGCCTCGGTATCCACCCCCCGCTGACTTCCGGCCTGCATACTTGCAAGTCATCGCTAATGGAAGTGTCACCATTGATTTCAGCGACCGCGAAAACTATGGATTTGACACTAATATCGGTTATTTTGGATTACTTTTATATGTCTTGGTATCTCACCCCCCCTCCGTTGACCCCCGGCCCGGAGCCGAATAGCGTGAATTTGGAAGTTAATGCGACTGGAGTTTCACCATTGATTTCAGCGACCGCGAAAATAAGAATTCGACATTAATAGCTCAAGTGGTAGAGCGTTGGCTTCGCATTCGGGAGGTCGTGGCTTCGAATCCCGCTGCCTACCATCCTGACTGAAGTTTTCCAGGGTTTCCCTCAATCCTACCAGGCAAATGCCGGGATGGCACCTACTAAACTGGCCCTGGGGGATACCTCCCCAAATCCTTTCCATTGTTAATGTTGTTGGATATTCAATGCAAAATGGTCTCTGAGCTGTATCTGGTGATTGTTAAATAAATAAATAGTAAAATATCGGTCATTTTCTACTACTTTTACGTGTCCCGGTAAACGCTTCCCTGAGACCCCCTGGTTCGAATTTCGACAAAAACGTTTACTCTGGTCTGGAGCCTTGACCAAGGTATTTGTGACTAAAATTTGGTAACGCTCGGTCAATTTGTCTGGCTCCCAAGCCGGTTCCGGTAAAAGACCCCTGAGACCCCACTGCTTCGAAATTTGAAAAAAATCCCTGCATCTTGATCTGGGGCCTGGGCCCTGACCAAAATTTGGTAACTCTCGGTCCACTCGTCTGGTCCCCAGGCCGCACACAGACAGACAGAGACAAACACACAAACAAACTCTTTATTTTATTTATATTAGAAGATAGTTTACAAGACAGTATTCAGTATGTACTTTTTATAATAATTGAGGTCATAACGAAAGGAAAATTATTATATTTGAATAAACAGGAGAAGAACGTAAATATTGCAAAATCTTTTTCAATACTTTTTCTATTATTTTGCTCGAAATTTCTTCATAGTTTGTTATTAAAATACTTGCCAACATATCCTCATTTTATTGCCCTAACAAACCAATATATGTTGATAGTAAAATAGTTAGATTGATCGAGGTACTGGGTCTTCAGAATTTCATGTCACTCCCCCTCACCGTTACGAAATGTTGGCTAAACGAACCAATATATGTTCCAGTAAAATAGTTTAGAGTGATCGAGCCCCTCTTATGATGACCACAGTGTTTCATGTCACGGACCCCCCCCCTTCATGAAATCCTGGCTACGTGCCTGCAACACTGTCAGTAGCTACGTCCTCGACTAATATACATTTACAAGTACAGCTTTATTTTCGTATTTTTTTTCAGCAGTTAACGAATTTAAAACCGTATTATAATTCAAAGTACTTATCATATTTTTATCGCAAAACAAGAATATGTAGTTAACTTCTTAAATACTTAGCTCCGCAGGAACTCGTTCAGCGTGTGCAACAAGCAAAAACAACATGCTTGGGGTCTCACAAATGACAAAGGACAAAAAAGAAAAACAAACCAGCACAGTAGTGCCTTATCGCAGTCAGAGCTGACAACATAGTTTCGGTCGTCACATACGCCAATAGACCTACAAGCGGTGTACAAGAGTTATACAGTTACCATATACGTTGTGCCACAGTAGCGCTACAGGCGGAATGTGCACGAACTACAAATGAATATGTTTCTTACAAGTACCATCACTGTTGAACCCTCTTCACATTCTACACATCAATTTTTCTCCCACTTTTTGACCTTGACAAGCAGAAGTACCAGGCTTTCCGAGTTCACAACCATAATTTGTTTGTGAACAGAGTACGTTTTCAGTTCTTCGAATGACTCTGCGCGCGAAGAACAGGGGTGATGATCGGGCTACCGAATACGGAAGTCAGAAACACCCGGTTGCAAATTTAAATGTAAAATACAAATATAGAGCCTTGACAATGCCGTGAGGATGAATATATACATATATATATATATATATATATATATATATATATATATATATATATATATATATCTGATGTATTTTAATGTAATTATTTTATATAATTTTCCATGCATTGCGGAAAATATAATTTAAAAAAAAACGTTGACCGAGATGAGGATCAAACTCACAACCTTACGATTTGAAATCCGACAGCTTACCAGTGAGCTAACACAAGGATTTACAGAAACATGCTTCTAGCGAAACATGTGTAACTGTTCTCAAGAAAATTTTGACATTCATATCCACTACAAACGCTGTTTTTGTGGCGATAATTACGTTCTATGTCTTAACTTTGAGCATTCTTTTACATATGGAAAGATTCTTTAACGTATCTAAATGTTCAATTACGTATGGAGATCTAAATGGCAAACAAGAATGTGCTGACATTAATACAAGGTTTCGAAATATTGTATCATTAAGTATTTCAATCAATGTTGCTTTTTTTCTTCACTTGGTAACAAGTCTTATTATATTTAAAAGAAGAAAAACACATCTGCAAACTTTTTCCCGATTGCAAAGGCTGGCTTGGAGGTTCAAACCTGTTTTACTTTTTTCCGAAGATACCCGAAGCTGGACTTAGAAAATTTTTGCCTCAAAACACCAATAAAGAATGCGCTCAACCTTTTGAGACAAGGTGTACATATGTATAAAAAGCTCGATTGTAGAAGTGACAAATATGCTGGAAGTAATACAACAATTGCTTTGTTTGTTTGTTTGTTTGTTACACCTTGTTATCATCTTACGAAAATTATTCTCGTGCAAGAACGTGTTACGAAAAAAATATATGTTGAAGAAGTGAAGAGATAGAATTAAACATAAAAATGACATTTTGATTGACGTAAGTAGTTTAGGGTTTGTATTCATAACCAATGAGATGGAAGTTGAGTAAAATCAATATTCCACGCCCTTATGAAACAAACTATTAATATAAATACAGAGATGAGTGACAAGCTGAAACTCTTAGAAATTCTGTATCAAACAACAAAATGAAACGAACATTTTATCAACGAAATAAAAGAAAATTTTTGTTTCAACAATAAATTTTTTTGTGAAGAAGAAAATGGTAGACACCCAATATTACCTTTAGAATATATTGGAAATTAGATATTGGTTATTTACACAACACACAATACTAGTGGAGACGTTGAATGAGTTAATTAGTTAATAAAATTAGATAAAATCATTCTAAATTCTTATTTGAATAGATTTCAAACATCTTCAGTCGTTGTTGTAACATTTACGAGTCAGAAGTGAACCAAAAATTAAGCTCTGGATATATAATCGTTAAGCTGTTCATTTTAACTTGATATTTCGAACATGCAGAACGAAAGTGTGAAAATCATCACTGTTCCTATCCAATATGCTATATATTTTACTGGTTTGATGTTTGCTAGTTTCAACATTTGTGGTTCTTATAAAAAATTTGAAGTTATAAGGAAACTACGTCTTGCAATGCTAATTACTTTTTACTTGTTTCTAATGTCCACCTACATGTTCTACTCCGTTAAAAATCATGATATATTTTCCCATTCCAGAAGTTCTGCCATGTTTGTGCTCTTTGTGCAAATTGTTCCAAAAATATCTAGTTGGTTTGGGTCTGCGATATTTGCATTAAAGTATTCGAAGATGATACCTGATATCCTACGATCAATAGTTACTGTTGGTAGGGATATAAAAGGTCCTGTTGAATCTTATCCCAAAATAAGAAGATATCTAATATTTTTAATTATAATGAATCTGAAATTATCGTTAATAGTTATTATTTGGGATGCATACTTCGATTGTCGTTTCTATGGTATTGAAATTTTATCTATTGTTGCGCATGCTTGTTTGTTTTGGTGGATTACACAGACAATAATTATTGATGTGTCATTTGCTTACCTTTGTTGGACAATGAAAGAGTTCATACTATATTTGAATTATGAACTTTCTTCTTTCGAATTCTCTGAGAAACGGTTAGAAATTACATCCCCAAATTTGATTTTCCACAAGACAAAACATATATCTCAATTGAGAAAAGATCATGTAACACCGAACCTTCGTTCTGTTAAAATCACAATCCTACGTACTCTTCACCGCAATGTGGGTAAAATAGTTGTTGATATCAACAATGCATTTGGTGCCTCAATTTTGTGGCACTGTTTGAATATTTTGTTCGACATTTTCTTCACAATGTATTATTTAATAAATGTGTTCACTAATTTTGATCTCAGTGTAATACGTCCTTTGATATTTAACTTGTGTATTGTGATATTACACGTGTCAAGACTAAGCCTCCTGGTATTCGCCCCATCGAGTGTATCAAATGAGGTAAGTGTGTTATATTTTCATGTGTAAATGCATATTCAAAAAAGTGATAATCACTGCGGATTTTATAAATCATTTGCTGTCCCATAAAGAATTTAAAAGTTTGGGATTTCTTATGATTTTCATATAAAAAATAAATTATTCTGTGGAGGTATAATAAACTTTATGGTCGTCTGACATTCATTATTTTACCACAAATGCTTTCCATTATGTTGTCTCAGTATTGATCTCTTTGAGGTACATGTTTCCAAAAACTGCTTAAAACGCAGTTTTGTGTTTCATATATTCTCGGTGCTTACAAGAACATTATATCAGACAACATATGCTTAACATTCCATCATATAATTATATTAATTGTAATATATTACAATATCACATACGTTCGTTATGTTGTGATATATCCTGATACAATAAAATACATCTTAAATATATAGTAACAAAATTTCGACAAATAACGTATGAATTTGTTTTGTACTGTTGAATTTTCTGGCCATTTTTGAAACTTCCGGTTCATCCGTTTAAAATTAATTTCCTTATAATATTTGTAATGTGAGCTATGCAATTAAATAGACTTTAAGTATAATATTTATCATGTCGGGGGAAAGTTTTTTTTTTTTAATTACAACAATTATACAAGAAAGTATATGTTGTTGTATCTTGGTAAAAACAATGAAATAAACTATTTTTAAACATGGTTAGAACAGTAATAAAATTATATTACAGAATACAATTTAATAGTATTTTCAAGAAGATTGTATCAGGAAAACTTAGAACTACCTTATTTAAGGACAAAAACGTCAATTGAACTAAGTAAAACTTGAAATACAGATTGGATACACTTTGTATCTAGATTTAAAACATTTACAATTTGTACCACAAATAATTTGGAACATGTTAATTTTAACAGTATATATGTCATGGTATATCACCCATTAAAATTATACTTTCGCTGTTATGTGACTAATTAGATTCAATCGAATTTTATGTCACTGTTTTGTTAAAATTGTTTTAACGTTTTAATAACCTCAATCCAACTAAGAATGACTATAACACACGTTTACATTATTATTATTATTATTATTAGTAGTAGTAGTAGTAGTAGTATCATTATTATTAATGTTTAATGCCTTATATGAAAGCATTTTTTGGGCATTTTCCAAACTCAATCAACTGAATATGTAAAAATAAGTACATCACTTCTTTCTGCTTGAAAATAATTCATTGGACTAGTATAGATTGAGCATAGTGTTAGGTCATATGTAAAAACTTACTGATTGAAGCATCCCATCGAGTAACGCTGTATGACACATTCTGGAATGTACAGAATTATCAATTGAATCATGATGTACAGAACATGACTGACGTATATTGAAAGGGTCGTTTCTACCGTTGCCCAAAATAAGGAACTAATATGTTGGTAAACTCTGAGTAGAAGAACGATAAATATTGAAGCATACTGCAGTTCTGTCACTTTTTTCTTTAAACTTCTCCAAGATGTTTCATACAGTATTATTTTAAAGAATGTTTTAATTATGTATTCATTATACGGGCAATAATTCGTTCATAATTTATCTTTCGTAATTGGAGCGAAGCTCCATTTACTCGACTTAGATGTTCTTAGATGTTAGATATATGAAAGTCATGTTTAAATGACAGTTACATTGCATTATCAGAATCTACAGTACGGCTCAAAAGTTTCTGATTTGAGTGAACATCTACTACCGACGTATTATTTTGGCACAAGAGCTTAGCCGATGTATGTCAAACTTACTCTTGTCTAAAGCATTCAGCATTTTGCACGTTAATGTAAAGAATCACAAAGGTATATAAGACGCAGCGGCCCAGTCTAAAATAATCTGATAGCTGACAGTTAAAGTTAGAAGATATGCACGAAGTGTTGGAATTCTTAGAATCATACATAATGTATTGCGCCTTGAAGTGAACATTCCACAGAACTGCACAGATCTTACATGTTTATATATAAAGGCGTTAATACTGTGCAGGCCCTTGAAGGGTTTTATATTGTTGATGAGCAAGAAACCTTTTCAGCAACCGAAAGATTATTCAGTCGATTTCTATTTGGAAATTTCGATGCCGAAGATACTTCTTGCAGTGTGCAACCTATCACAATAAAAGTGGATGATATGCTGGTAAAATTCGAGCAAGGCCGTCATGTAGGTAGTCAGGACTTGACATCGCCAATGACCTAAGAATTCATCACTAAGCATTGTAAAACCATTTACAGAAAGCTGGATAGAACAATAAAGCTCAATGTTTGGGTGCTAAATGCTCTGACTCAGAAACGTTACTCGATTGAATTACTATCTGCAAATCTCAGTTAAAACGTAACGAACTATTCATTTCTGGAGCTGCTGCTCACGAGTGGGTGACCTAGGATAACAATGTCCGAAAAGTATCATGGTCTAAGTATGAAGAAGCTCCACAATCTGTGAAAAAGGAAACATATCCACTCCCAATCATGTTATATGTTGCGTTTGGTGAAGTTTGAAGAGATTCGCGAATCACGGGGTGCTACATGCGGGCAGAAGAATAGACACGGATGTGTACTGTCAGCAATTAGCTCGAGTATACTTAGTAATTGAATAGAATCTACTGGAACTGGCTAACAGAAAGGGTCTCACACGTTGACAAAGCCAGATCACAAATACCTTTTAACGACTCGTCAGAAATAGAAGGAAATTGGCTGGTAGGTTTTATTGCACCCATCTTATAGCCAGGAAATGGGCCATCATACTCTATTATCTCAATCTTTGCAAAACTCCTTAAATGTTACGTTAGTTTCGAAATACAACTGTTGGAAATCACGTGTCACAATTTTTTCATTAGAAACCACAGATGTTCTATAGCGACGGAATTATGGTGTTACTGAAAGATTGTCCAGAGGTCATTAAAGAAAATGGTTAATTTACGATTTCACAATATTTTCTTCAAATTACAGTAAATGTATCCTCAATTTAAACTTTAATTTCCAAATACGTTTTAATTAACCTTATATAATTAGATGTATCACGTACAGTATCTCCCAGGCCCCGATCTAACTATCGTCAAATTGTGTTTTAGACATAGTGACAAAGTGGTCGTGCCAAAATAATAGGTTCGTAGTACAGATACATCCAAATATTTTGAACAATACTGTATGATACTACTGTAAAATGAGACAATGAAAAATCGAGACACGATGAAAGAAGTACTAGGGGATTACGTAAATAGCTGTGCATTGTATAAATGGCATTGTTTTCTTGTATGAAGGAAATATTCAAATTAAATTCTGAAATAAATGTACATAATAAAGTTTGATCAGTTTATAGTGGACGAAAGATGCTCACAAGGAAATAAAAGGCATTGTTTCTAACAAGATTATGAATTTTCTTTAAAACTCATTGTGTCATTCCTTAGTATACCATTACTAATACATTTCTATCATCCGTAAGATGTATAAATATTAATATTTTTGGTAGTAATTTTCATAATATGTTAGGGTTTCTTCTATATCTTGAAAATTAATATTTATCAATATATTATGTCTGGTAATCCTCTTTCTGCTACATGCTTAGCACACGCGTATTTCATGCGGAAGAATCTGGTCTCAATGCAAGGTGAAAGTCCAGGTGCCTTGGATCACACATTAAGCTGTTGTTTCACGTATTGTATAGAATTACAGCTAAAAAGGAGTGTTACACTTCAAATACATCCATCAACAATCCACAATGTTCAAAATTGTATATTTTTTTAAATATTTCATCAAAGTACAACAATCGTGAACACATATAGTCAGTGAAATATGCTTATGTTTATGCGTGAATTTGAATGTTTATTTCTGTGATCGTTTTCCCTACGGTTTTTGTTATGGTTGTAGGCGCATAGGAATTAAACATATGAATGGATCGGGGAAACATAATGGTATGTCAATTTTTCGAATTTTCAAGTAAATTTGAAAAGAAGAGTCAACATTCTCATGCAATTCAATACAATTACACATACTAAACAAGCTTCCTCTGGGATGCAGGATACATTTCCAAAATTAAACTACCTACATACACTCTGTGGTTCAATCTCATCTCATTTCACCTAATAACTCAACTTCATATAAAGTGGCGCTCACTTTTATGTTCAACAGGACGGCACATATACAAGATGTAACAAAGATACATGGCAAGAAGCGACGAGGTGATTGAGGACATCCAAATAAGTAAAAATGTTCCTATAATCATGGGTTCGATGCTGCTTCGTTTCCGATATACAGGGTGTTCAATTATCGATTTCCTTCAAGGGCTCACCATGGGAAAATGAATGGAAATGTTCAATACTAGAGGAATTATACAATTAAATGGAATCATGCCTGTGCAAATACATTTAAACTAACATAGAGAATGAAACTAATCAACATTTGAGGTTATTGGGTTGTCAGTATTGCCAATCTGGCAAATACACTGTAGCCTTTAAACGAAGTGGGCAAAATTGTTACCCAATAACATTACTTTGTAGATTTTTACATTTTAATTACCTTGTGGTTTCATACGTATCTTATTCTCATGTGCATTCATTTGTAACGACACAATAAAACATGAGAGAGAATACATTCCTGCAAGAGTTGGATCTATGAACCGTTATTTCCTATTGTGTGCCATTAATTGACTTCACACTTGGACGCCTTGTCTTTCGAAAACGAAGCGGAATCAATCCCATGTTTATGAAAATTTCGATGTCACCAATCATATACTAGCGTGTGGACGTCTAGTGGTGTTTGGAAATATTACACTTTGTACCAAGTTGGCAACGCTGACAACGTAATAACCTCAAATGTTGATTAGTTTCATTATCTATGTTAGTGTAAATGTATTTGCAGAGGCACAATTCCACTTGATTGTATTATTCCTGTAATATTGAACATTTTCATTCACTTTCGCATAGTGTTTCTTTGGAAAGACTCGACATTTGAACACCTTGTATCTCGGAAACGAAGCAACATCGGACCCATGTTTATAGGAACATATTTACTTATTTGGATGTCCGCAAACCTCTCGTCACTTTTGGCCATAAATTTATGTTACGCCCTGTATTAGCTTTGTATTTTTTTTTCTAGCTGATCTTTTAAAACTTGTATTTATGCTTATTATATTCCTTGAAGTAAAATATGCCTTTATAAGTATTATCTATTTTTTATATTCCAGGCAAACCTAACAGGAGAAATTATCCTTAGTCTTATACGAAGAGATATGAATCCTGACGTTAAGGAAGAGATAGTTGTTTTTGCTTCAATATAATTAATATTAATATCTGTGAGATTTAAGATTGGGCTTTATGCACTAGATAATGTGACATAGGTACATAAGGAAACAAACAGAGTTCGGGAGAAAGAATTATGTAGGTTTCCTCCAAATATATCGTATTTTCATTATACTATACAGCTTTACCTTCATAGTCATAGATTTCCACAAGTTGTTTTAGGGATTCTTTTCTAAAACTTCTTATGGTAATGTGAGAATGACTAATTCAAGCTTAAGAAATTTAGTGAGCGTTATGGAGTCTTGAACTGTTTAGATAATCTTAGGGAAATATCTGTGCAAAATTGCAAAGATAATTTCAAAATGATGTACTTAAAATTGACATAATTTTCCCTAATTATTAATGTAGGTGAATAGTTGGAGATTGATATATTCGATTTTGAACTGGTTAATACAATATTTCTCGAATGATAATATATCTTGAACTATTATCTTCCAAATACAGATTCATTCCTAACGTTAGTATCCTATTATCTTCTCCGTAATACAATACTAAAAGTCACACAACTGAAATATGAATGTTGTAATAATAAAATGTCAAATTTGTAGGTAGACTCTGAAATTTATTTGTAACTAAATAAATTTAATTACTTTTTTTTTACGATTTTGGAAGTTCTATCAATATTTCAATATAGTATTATTTACAGTACAGAAAATCTCTTTTTCAAAACATACCAATTATATATTAAAGTTGTAAAGAATTGAAAACTTTTTTTTTTTGAGTTACAACAATGTTATTTTGAGAGTACAAAGTGGTTTAATTGTGTGAGAAATCCTACTGAATTTTGGTTTAGCATCCCATTCACTTCTGAGACTATATGAGTCGTGGACATGAACATAGGTGGGATCCAAACCACGCAAGCTCTCACCAAAATTGAACCCGCGTCTCTCGCGACGGAGGCGAGTACTGATACTATTTGCATTATAATTATTATTATTAGCGAGTGGAGTGAGTGCAGCTGAATGAAAATGAAATGAAATCTTTAAGTTTTACGTCCCACGCTTATGCCGGTTAGGCTGAAGGAGACGGTGATGATGATAAATGAATGAAATGGTGGAATGAAGAAAGTGGGAGGAAACGTGAGAACCCCGAGAAAACCCATGAACATGGTGTTTGCCTACCACAAAGTCCACACTGCGCGAGCTGGGATCGAACCAGAAAACCCAAGCACCAGAGTTGAACGCTCTACCACTGAGCCACCGCGCCCCCATGCAGCTGAATGATATCTAATGTGATTATATGTGTTATATTTAGCTTTCTGTCTTAAAAATTCTTACTAATAAATTCATTAAACTGCCAGGGAGGAAAAGACATATTTCACACGTTTGTTTATAAAATTGACGTTTTTACGCTAACTTGTAACAAATAAACGTCACGTTCGGGTGAATCGAGTTGCTGCCCGAGACACATATGTTAGAATAGTACCAAGTGTGCTCAATATGTCAGGGAAATTTTAAGTGGTCTCTCCTAAATCTCATGGGGTTTAGGAGATACAGCGACTAGAAGGTCACATGTAGGTACATGTTATTGTCATAATACATAGTTCAAAACATAAAAGAGAAGTCTTATACCTATTACTTCTTCTAAACTAGGTTATGTTCTTGTTTTCAGCATATTTAAATGATGAAACACAAAAGAGAGTTGTTTGTTTTGCAAATCCGAAGTGATTTTGTTATTGCGTAGCAAAGTTACCAATTACTACAATCAATATGAAAAGAGATCATCAATCAATCAGAAAAGAGTGCATGCCTCGCACAGATACTCTGCTCACAGTGAGCAAACCTGACAAATGCAATCAAGTTGTACTTGGAGCATTTTTCATTCGCAATTCCGTCAGAGCAGTAATCGTAAGGAGCGATCGAACTTTGAGGCTCCTCAGTCAAGTATCCAGCCTTATGGAAACCGAATCATGTTGCGAAAACTTAACTGGCAAATTGTGAACAACTATAGCTGTATGAACACACTAGACGAAATGCACGATCTAGCTGTGCAATAGTCCAAAATCAAGTTGTTTTGAATTACACATATTGTACTCGTAATGAGTCACAAATCATATATCCATATATATATATATATATATATATATATATATATATATATATATATATATATATATATATATATATATATATATATATATATATATATATATATATAAGTTCCACTTAGAACAACCACTGTAATATATTTCACGCTTCTATACCACCAAAGTGTCGAAATGATCTGTATTTGTATTGTAAAAGGTTACAAGTAAACGCCACGTTTTGGTGAATCGAGTTGCTGCCCGAGACCTATGCGTTAGAATAATACTAAGTGTGCTCAATATGTTAGGGAAGGTTAACGTAAAGCTCAAAGTGTTTAGGAGATACAGGAACTAGAAGGTCATATGGATTATCATCATTGATGACATTCCAGCTGCCAATGTCTTTAATGTTGATCAAAGTCGCTAGAGTTCTAGAGTTCTTAATTATATATTCTATATTCTAGGATTCTTAATTATTCTTTGCTGCACTTGAATTTGTTGTATCATATCGTGGACACAAGAAAGTCCTTGAGACAAAATAAGAAGGATGATAAATGAAAGGGAATGTTGGAAGAAAATTTGTGGAATGAGAGTGTAGGAGGTAAGATGAAACCCATAAAAAAATCAAAGCTCATATGGCCTGAATCAAACCAGCGACCACTCACTAGAAGTCAGCGCTATCACTGATTCATTATGTCCCACAACGCACTTACGAATATATTACTACCTAGTTAAGTAGTGTATGCCCTCCATTTCAGGACTTCTTTCGAGTTATACAATCAAGTAGTGATAATCCAACTTCTTATTTATGCTTCAAGCGTCAAATCGTCACTTCCTGGCACTAACGCACATGTTAGTAATCATTCCACATACACAAATATACTTTTTATGTGTTAAGTTTTAAATACATTGAACTTTGCCTTCGATACATTCTTGTCCGATTTCAAACCAATTGTGGAATCCATTCTGAAAAAAGGCCGTTTGTTTCTTGACCCCATGTGGTTTTTATATCCTATACATTTGCAGCTAGACAGTTGAAACTGATTATTATTTTTTCCATAAGTGACACTATCTGCTATAAGTACTTTATTACCAGTACCAGTTTATTACCAGCGATATTTCAGTGACATGTTGAAAGTTTTGAGAAACAATTTCGTGACTACGTAACTGACATATTTCTGCCTGCAAGACTGTCTAAATATAATTGATTTTATTTTTGTCTATGACCGATGAATTTGTCAGCGGCTGGATTCTCGGTCTGCTCTTATGCCTGCTTTTCTGCTTTCTATAGATTGGCAGAAGCGAACTCAGATAAGCTCCCTCCTAGCTAAGAGGTTAGCGTACGCGGCTTTGGCGTGGGAGACCCTGGTTCGATTCCCGGCGGGAGCTCATGTGATTCAGATCCCACGTTAAGCTATAGGTCCAAGTCTTATATACTCTCACTGTTGAAAGGGACGCTAAACTGAAATCAAAACAAATCAAGAGCGAATTAAGATATAATAGAGCACTGAGCTCGAAATAATAGGTATAGACTAAATGAGAATAGTTCATGTCTATTTCAATTTCTTTCTCACCAATTATCTAATAATAATTTATAACTAAGTTTTGATTAAACAAATGACACCATCGTTTAGGTGAACTATGTTTCTATTTCCTTGAGGTTCGATCTTGATTTAATGATTTTTTGAAATGAAATTCTAAAGTATGTCAACACATAAAATAATGGAAATGCTATAGACATTTTAAAACATTAATTCTTTTTTATGTTCATTTATTATATAATTTATAAATATGATTGAACTTAATCAATTTACTATCTAATTTACTTCTTGTATTTCAGTTGCAGTTATTTGCTAATGAAGTAATTAACAGAAAAGTTCAAATAACAGCTTGTGGTATATTTCCTCTGGACATGACCCTGTTACATTCTGTAAGTAATTTAAATGAACTAATACGCATTTCTTTCACAATTTAAGTTAGAACTATCAGTGTGAGCTGAAATAGAATTTCCAGCTGAATGATCGCAGGAGCAACTAAAGGCTGTGTCTAACGGTTTGAGCTGAGATCATCAATCCCTATATAATAACACGGTGAACTTCTTTCCAGAATATTATGAAAACAATTTGTCTTATGCAGTTCAAACTTTCTCCAGATGTTAACCTATCCCAATACTACATGTTCACTTCTTTATTTTTAAACTAGCTCTTATAGTTCATTAATATTACTTTTTACAAGTAAATGAGACAATGCGTAAATTGAATGGTTTCTGACCAACGGAATCACTGGATGATATTCCTCAAATATAGAGTAACCGTAAGGGAAATCCGCAGTTTGAGTTTGATCTACTCTAGATCCTTTTAAAAAATGAAGATAAGATGAAGAATTTCACACAGACTTAGAAGTAGACTTCTATTTAAAGTTTGGAGGAGGTACAAAGTCTATCCATTCATTATTAAATGAGATACAGGGCTTTGAAACATATTACACAAATTCTGTTTTATTGCCTGAGTTGCAAAAGTCTTATCCCAATGGACCAAAAGTCTATTAATACACACAAATCGCCTTTTACGTGTCTTTGTTGAATTATTTATATTATAATTTGTATACTGAAACAGTAAACTGAAGTCTTTGCCCACGGTATTCAATCACACACAACTAACTCTATTCTTCATTTCATAATATCAACTAAGGTTTTGCAGACATAGCCTCCAGTTACCTATATCGCAAAACAATGTTAGTAATAATTATTTTGTGTGGCAGTGAATTCAATGTAAAAGTTAATCAAAATGATGGGTGATGATGAATGATGGCAAATGAATTATATAATCCAAATAACTACATTAAATATCAAAACTATTGAACTTCATAACAAAGAAATAAAAAAAATGAATTTCATAATCCCACTTTGTTAACAAAATGAAGTTCAGTGCCACGAATGTATACATTATTTTTACTTGCCAATGGAATCAATTACCCCCTCTTATTAGTATTGTAAGTATGTGAATTATTGGAATTTAAAATTTGTGTTAAGAAATATAATAAAAGCACACACACATAACACCTTGTCCAGAAATGGCTCCTTCCTCAGACGAGATAGCAAAGAAGCACATGTGTCTGCTCGCGTTCCCTTCTGGTCCGAAGTCAAATCATATGTGACCCATGAACCCAACTTGTAGTGCTTCCCAAGTTACTGGAGGTGCTGCAGAATGGTTTCTCCACTCACACTGAATTTTAGTCCCAGTTTCTCACATGTCTGACCACTGTTCGCCTCAATTGTTGCCTCAAGATCTTCATTTTGTACATGTGTTGTTCTTACTGCACGTAGTGCGTCTTCAAGTGTTTCGTCACCATACTTAAACTTGTTAAACTACCGCTGCAGTGTCGGCGTAGTAACGACAAACTCACCAAAGGCCTCGCATATCTTCCGCCCTGCTGCAGCAGCGTTTGACCCAATTTGAACTTGTACAACATGCACGCCCTTATGACGCTCTGTGGAGATCCTATTTTCACTCTGTTGTTACGTACGTGAACTGCCACAACCAGGTAGTATGTTGGATATACCCACCCCAACAACTGACTTTCACCTTATCTCCATTTGCATTCGGCTCACAGTGTGTGGGCCAATGGAACACAGACCTTCACAAAAAGCGACAAAATTTTCTTGGTCACCTTTTAATCCTCTTCTTCCTCCTTGAAGTTGAGATCATGAATTTGGATTTAACCCGCCATAGCACGCACCGCAGAGTCATAATAGAAATATATTGGTTTTTTTAAAGCAGTTAAAAGGGTTTGTGCTGTAAAATATACTTGGCAATTGAAAAAAAAAATGAAAAGAATATATTAAACTATTTAATGTCATTTCAAAACAAAATACACATTAAAATAAGATAAAAATATTGCGGAGTGAGACTCCGTGCGCGTGCCTTGATATTCCAATTGACCATGCGTGCTATGGAGGTTTAAACTGCATCGGAAGTGTCACTGTTAATGTCAAGCACCCAGGAAACTATGGATTCGACGTTATCATCGGTCATTTTCAATCGTTTTTATGTATCCCCTCTCCCCAACATTGCACCGTAAAAGTAAGATGACATAAAATATTCTAGCTCCAAATCACATCTATGTTGAAAATTTGATCGAGATCGATTGGGTAATTCAAGAGCTTTTAAGTTACAAAGATGGCGACTTTCATATTTATGTATATAGATCTCAATAGATTTTAATGGCTTGTTCAGATATTAAACTGGTTTAAATTCTGCTAAAGTCTTCTTTTAAAAACGTTTTAAAATGAAATTTACCCTAAACTTAAAAGTTAAATTGTTGACAAAATTCGGGAATAAGACAACATTATACATTCGAATTCTTGCCCGACATGAGATTCAGAGTTTTACCCCACTCACAGATGTTTCGTTCGTGACAAATTGCTACCCCAAGACTATACGATTCAAACGAAATGTAATGTATTGTTGTTCAAGAATTGTTTTAAAGAAAATTAACAATAAAACAAGTCGCAACTTCTCGCAAGGACTATAGTACTATTTCCCACTAAAAAAAACTAAATAAAAATAAATAAATAAAAATAATAAATAAAATAAAGTGACTTAACATTAATTTATCTTATCATATTTCCAAATAACAACGTCTCACTTCATAAATTTGGCCAGTATAATTCCACCTTGAAATCTTCGTGTGGTATAAGCAATGTTGCACAGATTTAACAAAAAACACCCCAACCCCTCGAAAGAAAGCACTTTCCTCGTTAAGAACTTTAGTCCCGGTCACTCTACAACATATCTCTTTGAGTGTCTTCGTGGCTATATGGTTATTTCGGAATACACTGGTCCTATTATTAGTAGGAGCAGATGTGGTTCGGATCCCGCCTTAAGCTGTAGGCCCATATCTCCTTTCACAGACTAAAATACATACAGACGAGACACTTCCTATATGCGCTATTGAAATCAGTTTGGATCGTCTGCACAGCGAAAGAACCAATCAATGCTCTCGGTGGGCGGGATCAGTGTTGTCTTGTGTGGATGGCGCTGCCATCGTCTTGGAACGTGACGCCATGGGTTGTCATGGTAACCGGCGGATTGTTTTCGTCTGCTTCGCATCTCAGTGTTAAATGTAGTGCAGAAAGATCACATAAGCTAATGTTCACTTCTTCTTGTACTGTCAAAATTAATATGTGAAACAAAAAGTAAAATTGGACCGGACACGACAGCACTAGAGCCACGCACCACGTTATCGTCGTTCACAACGTGCCAGGAAGGCTGTTACTTAAAATATTTCCAGGTAGGTGACGTCAAATCGACTGGTTAGTTCCGTCGTCGCGTGTTAGAGGCTCTACTGTTGCCAAGTTTCATATTGTTCGCTGAGTTTGCGGTCTGTATATTCTACTCTGTGACTCCTTTAGCCTCGCTTCTTAAACAGATGCTAAAATTCAATCAACCAACACCACATATCTCGGCAAACAGAAACTTGATAATGAGTGAAGAGAATTGTTCTTATGTATAAGAGATAAGAACAATTCTCTTCACTCATTATCAAGTTTCTGTTTGGTTGGTTGATATATATACAGATGGTGATCAGGAAAATGGAAACACCTGTAGTTGGCAACACGTCAGATGTATGGGTTGGCAGTGGTGTCGTGGCGCCCGCAGCGCCGGACCGCTGTTGGTGGTGTGTTAGGTCGATCTCCATACTACGTCAGGCGCAGTGGAAGAGCAGTGTCCAGTGGCTGCAGGAGACAGAGGTAGTGTAAAATGGGAGACCTCTCCGATTTTCAAAGAGAGCAAATTGTTGGTGCGCGGTTATGTGGAGTGAGTGGGACGGCAGTGGCTACTGTGTTAGGTGTGTCGCGTGGGACAGTGTCGAAGGTGACGACCTACACAACACACAGGAAAACCACATCGGGGAAGCGGAACAGTGGGCGGAAGAAAATCATGAGTGACAGGTCACGCCGGGTATTAAAGCGCATTGTCACGCAGAACCGTCATGCCACTGCGGAGCAAGTGACGGAGGAACTCAATCAGCACCTCCCCCACCCTGTTTCGACAATCACAGTCCGCCGCGACATGAACTTACGGGGTCGTGTTGCACGGGCCAAACCGCTCATCAGGGACAATAACGCTTTCGCACGCCGCAAATGGTGCCGCGACCATGCAACTTGGACCGTTGAAGACTGGAGTGTCTCCGCCCAACTGTGAAACACCGGGTCGGTGATGCGGTGAATATCATGGTTTTCATTGGGTCCTGTGGTCACACTTAGCGGACGAATCACTGCCAACGATTATGTCGCAATTTTAGGATGTTGTTCCCGGACAATGACGCCATCTTCCAGGATGATAATGCACCCATTCACAGAGCTGGCGTTTGTGCAGCGTGGTTTGAGAAACATCGGGATGAAGTTCAACACCTCCCCTGGCCAATCCCAAGATCTCAACATAATTGAACATCTGTAGTCCGTCTTGGAAACACGACTCAGGCGACGATTTTCACCTCCATCCTCTCTCACAGAACTGGCCGATGCCCTGCGCGAGGAATGGTGTAAAATTCCACTTGCTACCATTCACGATCTCTATGCCTCCCTCCCACGTCGCATCAAGGCTGTTCTGAAGGCGAAAGGTGGCCCGACACCATATTAATCTGGTAAGTTGCAATTTCGTTCAGGTGTCTCCATTTTTCTGATCACCATCTGTATATATATATATATATATATATATAGATAGATAGATAGATAGATAGATAACTGTTCCTATATGGGTAGAAATATTGCCATATATAAGTTTTTTATAGATAACCCTACGATTATGCACTGAAGCTAAGAAATAAGGTGATAATTATCATAAATCAAGTGGTGGAAAGAAATAAGTGGAAGGAAACGGGAGAACCCCAATTTTGTGTTAGCGTCCCTTTCAGCGACGAGGCTATATAAAGACGATAAACCTACAGCTTAACGTGGAATCCGAACCACGTAAGCTTGAGGACAGGAATCAAACCCGGTCTTCCTACGCTAAAGTCACGTGTACTAACTGGTTAGTGACGAGGGACCTCGATATTTCACATGTAAAATTTATTATCTGTAAAAAAAATGCGTGATTTTCGCGAGATAGTATTTTGTATTCGTTGTAGCAATAGAATGTATAAAACATATCAGTTTACTTAATCATTTTATTGTCCTTATTACAACTTTTAAGGCTGTGAATCTTAATAAAATAATACAATATATTTTACGCTTTCAAATGCAGTTTACACAACACATAACTTAAATAATGTAAAACCAGAGAAAGCAGAAAAACTGTTATATGTTGATTTCCACGCAATGAAATATATAAAACTCATTTCAAATGTTAAATTTTACCTCAGGGTTAATATTTGACGGAGTGGGTGACGGTTTTACCTTCGCAGTCAGCTGGTCCCTGTTTGAATATTCATCAAATACTTTTTTATATTTTCATCGAAAGAATAGCTATAAAATGTTGTGTTACATTTCTGTATCTCGTATCATGCTGTTAAATTGTTTCTTTTTTTCTTAAGATAATAATATAAGGCAACAAGTAGGAGTATGGATCCAAAAAAAGGAGTCAAATTCATAAAATATAGAAATAAGCATGCATAAGGAACTAAATATACACGTAATTGAAATGAATATATTGTAAAACTGTCCCATATAGCTTATATGTAGAGCGCTAATAAAATAAAGCGTCCGACTACTGGCTTTTATTATAAAAATTCCACTATAAAATGTATTTTTACAAAATACTATACAAATAACCTCTCCAAGTTTGCAAGGTTAGTTACAGGTAGTCTTTTGACCGTAAGGTTGTAGACAAGATCTCTACAGAGCCTCCTAGCAGGCTAAACAGACTGGAGTTATTGACCCAATGCTCCGTGTCAAGCAGAGGGATGGTTAAGTGACTAACAGAGCCCCGTAGTAGACTAAGCGGCTGAGGTTAGGATTCCCAGACAGAGCCCCGTGGCAGGCTAAGCCAGGAGATATGATAGGCATAGTCCCGTAGCAGACTAGAGGACTTGGATTAGGTTACTCTTAATGTTCCGTGGCAAACAGTAGGAGGGACACCAGAAAACTGGTACCTAGTTGCTGTCGTCCACCAAATTTATAGGGGTCCTCAGGTGGCGGTGGTGCTGCTGCTGCGATGTCATTGTCTACTCCGTTGAGGTGACAGAAGTCCGTCGTCTACAGGTGAAAGTGAATCCATCTGGTTTGTAGAATCCTGTTGTAAAACCATGTGGTGGTGATGTAAACACTGGCTTGTAGAATTGTTTGTACACAACACCACGTGGGACATTACAATATAAAGAGTTTCAACCATTTGACTCAACCATCATTTGCGTTTCTGTCCTTTTGTCTGTCTGTTTCAACTAACACTTGCAAATTTTATTCGATTTTGATTAGACTTGGTATATGCTTTCATCCAATCTTTCATAGAACCATATCGTTTGGTGTTGCAAGAATCTATCAATAATAACGGAGTAAAACTAATAAAGTTCATCCCGGAGTTCCAAGTTTTCACATATAGAAAACCGTTTGGGCTGTGCACGCTTTATGCGGCCAATGATAAATGAAAATGTATTTACCTGAACTCACAACATAAGTGAATGAAGTTACTGCCTTTTACGTTAACATGTCGATGGCCAGCCCCATTTGAATCACGCCACCATTCACTTTATGTTGTGGGTCCAGGTAAATGGCAACGTTCCAGTTTCACTTAACATTGGCCGCATAAAGAGTGTACAGTCCAAACAGCTAGTCTGATTAAAAATATCCTTCACTTTAGATTGTAAATATCATATTTACAGACGGTTTCCTCTCTTACATTTTGTTGTAACTCTGATAATAACAGAGTTACCCTATGTCAAGGTACTTTTGAGACACTCTATGTATCTTAATTGTTTCTTGTGTTCAATAAAAATGCTATTAATTATTCAAATTGGAACTTTGTTCAGTATTCATCCACAGTCAATGAGCTATAATTTCCCCCGTTTTCGTTAATATTCGCAGCGAGACTAAAGATATTTAAGAAATTTGCAATTGTAAAATTTTTGTCCATTATAACTTTCTACTCTTTTGTTATCATTTAGGTGGAGGCGTCTAAATATTGTCTACTTGCACTTAGAAATGCCTAGAACCGGCTCTGCTAGTAATTTCCCTTCAGATACTACTATGAATTAGCTTTACAATCTAATACAAGATTTCTATCATCTCTATACAGAACCAAAGTTATTAGTCACTACCTTAGTGAATACATTACAGAGTTGAGATATTATAACTGAGATGAGCACTATGAAAAATGTATTAGGAAACTTCTAGTCATCAGCACTGGCGATTTGATATACGCAATAAATTATTAGAAGTCAACTTGATATACTTGCTTCAGGCAAGCGTAAATACCTACGTTATGTTAGGTAGTTTTCTCCATATACGTTTCGTAAGTAAGGTTCAAACTGTTGACTCAGGTAACTCCTGTCTGATTTCGTACTGACTAGTTTTGTAATAGAAGCAATATCGTTTTGCTCCGACAGAAAAGGACGCTTAAGTAAAAAACGTTAACTACTAAAGAAATGCTAAAGATGAAATTTGCGTTTTCGCAGTGCGAACATGCAATTTAATAAAATATCTTTTTTTTTCTACTTGGCACACCCGCCTGTGTGTTATCACCACATGACACAATTTTTAACTTTCTGAGCGTGCTAGGCTTACCTTTAGAACATACAACGTCCTTCCGGCAGCAGGACAGAAAATTCTCCTGATGGAAAGAGCATGGACTCTAGTTTTAGCGCAGAAAAGAATCATATAGGTGCGGCTGTTAGTTCAATAATGACAAGATGTTTTGTAAAGGTGATAATGTTTACGTTCAAGCTCCTTTTTTAATGATTCATGCACCAAACACCAATTATTCGTGGGGTAGAGCGAATTTCAGTGATAACTGGGAGACACTAAATCTACTCTTATATTGTTTATTGTATATTTTAAATTGCATATTGTTGGAAGGCTTCCGTCCTTCTGGAAGGACAAACTCACATTCTTTCCATTGATGAGGCACGTCCTACCGGCAACTCGTGTGCAGAAGTCCAGAAAAACTATATATTATTTATTTGGCATACATTGAAAATGTCTTTACTCATATAATGTCACATACTATTACTTATGTTTCTACACAATGTGTTGATATGCTGATATAGAAAATAATAAACTGTATTTCAATTATAAGTAGTTTTTATTTTGTGATCAAACCCTAGGAAAATTGCAAATAGCCAATAGATTCAAGCATTTGTTTTGAAAATTATAATTTGATTCTGTTTTTTTCTTTCAGGTTGCAGCATCTGTAATGACATATGTAGTGATTCTTATTCAGTTCATCAAACCAGCAGAGAATTTATTTTCAGTATCACCCCTAGAAATAAATGTGACAAATTTAAAAGAATCACAAACTACATAGTTTACAAATTCAACAAATCATTTATCACACGAACCAGCATAAGAACGCTACTGTAAATGAAAGTCAATTCTAGTGACATTTTCAACATCTTAAACTTATTGTAGGGAACATTGTGTCATAATCACGTAAATTGGATCATAGAAGGGAATATGATATACGATGCATAGCGTAGTAATAGAAGTAGCATACTTGTACAGCATTTTTATTTCATAAAATCTTAATAGATGGTTGTATGAAGACGTTGTAGTAGATTATAGTAGATAAGGTTAGTATTTACAGTAAAGCTTACTTCCATCTCTGCTGACTCTACTGTGAATAGTGCCTATAAGGAACATTGAATTGCTAATGAATTGTTTCCAAGTTTGGACTTAATTCAGACTTTACAACTAGATTTGGTTGTTTATATATCGTATTTTGCACCACCCTTTACCTGTACTATTTGCACCACAAAAAAATGTTATGCAATTTCTATAAACAAGAAGCTCTCCCCCAGAAACGCCTGATCCAACAATCCCGAGACCTTAGCCATATTGGACACCTATGTGTAATTCAGGAGCACAGACTCCAGAATAATAAGCATTTTTCGCTCTCGTTTACGGAAGTGAAAAGTGCATTGCGTGATGAGTGGTAGAAAATTCCTCTAGAAACTATTCAGGTCCTATATGCACGCATCCTAACTCACAACGAACTAGAGTTGTTCTGCTTGCTAACAACGTTTCCACGCCGTCTTACTTACTAGCATTTTCATGACGTGTTTTCATTATGTTATTATATATTAGTAATAGCATATATGCAATAACTTTTTTCTGTTTTGAAGTAAGTCTTACGCATCTCGATCCTAAGTTAAGGAACTAGGAGGCCATTTATCCCTTTTATAATAGCCCTTCTACATCCGCTAGTAGATACTGCAGACTAGTGTGTCAATAGGTGTCGTTAGCGGGGGTCTGGGACACGCGTGCCTCTAGATTTTAGTCAAATGTATTTAAAGAAACTAAGACAACTTTGTATATATAACTTGTAGAAAAGAGGGTTTTGATTTTGATTCATCCAACCCCCCAGATTTAAAAAGCTAACGACGCCGTGGTGTGTTCGCAAAGTTCAAAAGTGGTCAAATACTCAGAGGTAAAGCAAGATAATTGTAATTAACATTCTCAATGCATAAGAAAGTTCGAATTCTTTCTAGTTTATACTTTTTTAATAGTCTTTCTACTTTGGCTACGCTAACAAACACTGAAGATCGATCACTTGTGGTCTTCTCTTGGTTCATCCCAATAAGCATACCAGTATACGCTTATCTTTGGACTTTCTATGGGTCACTGCAACATTTAAAAAAGCACTGAAGTGTGCGGATTTTTCAGGGGACCGGTAAACAGCCAACTTAAAAATCATCCAAAGAGATAGGGAGCAGGAAGTTCATCAGCAAATACAGTTTACTTGTTTCCAAGCAATTAAAGATGATTTTACTCAAAGTTTCTATTTAAAGTCTAATTAGGTCCACAAATGTTACTATTGGCAGCGCTAAATACATTTTTTTCACATTCTGGTCGAGATATTTCAACAAACTACCTGTAAGTATAACTGTCTTACTAATACACGGAAATAGATTTGTGTGGTTATCTTACAGATATATTGAATTTACTTTTTTCTTGAATAAACCATTCATGATGTACAACCAAAAACAATACTAATGTATTGTTTCCATTAAAATTATCTGCATTTAGGATTTCTTGGATTTAAAACCATCCATAAAACATTACAAAAAGTGTGTGAAAATAATTATCTGACACTTTATAAAAAGCAGCAAGATATGTATACACACCTTACATGCATTTATAAACACTTGGGAAAGAGTAGATGAATTGTGAGTGTCTTCTTTGGTGTAAAATGACCATTCATCCTTTTTCATAAAGCTTTGCACTCTAAGCAAAAAACAAAAATAATCGATACAAATTAGAGTCCTTTCTCACTGTTTCTAATTTGTGTTTCAAATAAATATAATAAATCGGATGGAAGTCTTTTAAAGAAATTTGAATTGATAGAATTTTGTGTACAATACTATACGTGTTGATTATATACATTAATTTTGCTGGCAATTTATACAAGGAACTGTAGCACTGCGTATACCATTGTATGACAACAACATGTTATTAAAATTACTAATTGGATATAAAACAAGTGCTATCCTTGTAACTGAAAGAATTGATTATCCACATGTGTTTATCGTCATTAGTTATTTCGTTCATATCTGTCCTTTCATATAGTCATTTATTATCTTCAAAGGTGAGTTACTTCTAATGGTTTCCTCGTTTCAGCTAATGATGCTACCAATTCACTTTACAAAATTTGTTACCACCCAGGGACTGGCCGATAATACCTACATATATTCGTGCAAAGTAGTAGAACTATGATAAATTTCAGTATTTATTACAAATTCATAGCAAATACTTAAGTTTATGAACACAAGTCTACATTACATGCACAAAATTTTGCAACTAAATTTGATTAAATATTTCACAAAATGTCAATAGACAGCATTCGTCACTTAATATTTCTGTACAATTAACCTGCGTGTTTCAACCGTTTTTGACTTGCATACATTTGTGTTAACCTGTATTAGTGAATGAATTAACTCTCAGCTAAGATCTTTGCACACCAATCTTTTATTTAATAAGATACAATCTGGTTATTACATTTCATTTTGGTTGTCTCTGTTGAAAGTCAGATTATCGCACATATGATTGGTTCTGAATAATCAGAGCTTTATACTTGCAAGGCTTATCATAGCTGACTTAGGAACATTTTCAACATGGAAACTCATAATCTTATAAACAGCGTAATTTTCTTAACCAATAACTTTCCTCTTATAAATAAACATAATACGTAAATAAATAACAATTAACGTACCATATACTATATGCTATTGATATTTATATTTGTTATGTTGCTCTATATAGTCCTTATATTTCGAATTCCTAGGTTTCTTGATTCTCTCCCTCTTAAATGGTTCCACTACATACTAAAATAACCAATGATAAAAATTACCTCCATTAAAAAAATATTAAATGGTAACCCAAGAGACCATAAGTTTTCAACTCATTTACAATATACAGTGCGAGGCAAAAGTACCTTGCAAATTTACAATGGCTAGAAAGAGAGAGAGTGACACCATATCTTGGATAGGGGTAATGAAGGTAAAACTGCATCTATTGTTCTATGGAATCATTACGACGGCCATCTTAAAGTCTCATATCTTGCGTTCAGGTCCAACACTTTTAATAGGAAGGGGTCATATGACACAACAAACATACGTCTGACTTACACAACAGACGTATTTTTGGGTGATTTAAACAACAAACATACGTCTGATGTTATCGGCAAATTATATCGAATGGTTTAATAGTTACTATTTTTATAACATGTCTTTATAAATGTACAATTGTCTTTCCAAATTTTCAAGGTACCTTTGCTTCTACTGTATATTGTAAATGCATTCACAACTTGAGGTCGTTTGGGGAACGGTTTAATTTTATTTTATTGATCTAATTTTGCTCATGTGATACTTTGGTCTGATATGCGACCATTTCAGGAGAAGAAACATAAAAAAATAGTAAGTAGCAAAATACAAAACTCTTTAATGTATATAGACTGCGTGGAGAAACAGTATAAGTAAAAAAAAAAAAAAAAAAAAAAAAAAAAAAAAAAAAAAAAACAGGTTTTCAGGAGGCGATTTTTTATTTTACCAAGCATAAGTACGAACCATTTGTACTAACAGTATCAAGACGCGAATATTCCACTCACGTTTAGAATTGACTTATACAAAGTTAACCGGAGGTGGATTGTGGCACATAGATATCGAATTTTGACTTATCTCATTTTGGCCAATTTCCGACTTTCTCCCGCACAGTACATATCTATCTATCTATCTATCTATCTATCTATCTATCTATCTATCTATCTATCTATCTATCTATCTATCTATCTATACCTTCGAAGGTATATATATCGGGTGTTCTAAAAGTGGCTCCCACGGACCAGAGAACACTATTCTACAGGTCAAAATAATGCGAAAATGTTAGATGATGGTATGCCGTCCGGGGACTTCTTCGGCCAGTATGAGGAATCAAAATTTCACAATGTAGCAACGTCACACATCAATTTCGAGCCATTAGCTTTACTCTACGAATACAACAAGCAGTTGAATCGATTGATACAGTAATGCGTGACGCTAGTGTCAATCAATATCGACTTTAGCTGCTATCTGGAAAAAATCGATATAATCTATGTTTTTTATTCATTTGCAACGTTGCCACATATTGCAATTTGTGTCTCCAGACGAGGAATCGGAAGGTATATATATTGCTTTATGTTGACTTGTAGGATAATGCACTGTGGTCTGTGAGCGCCACTTTTAGAATACCCGATTTTCCCCTTAACATTACCACAGACAATTTGGTAAGGATATTTACTTATATATGAAATTATACAATTATTTTACATTTAATAAGCAAAACATATATACACATGAAGCTAAGTTTCTGAACTTATGGGTCCGGAATCTTAGACATCTGGAGGTCGCAAAGTTGAGTATATCTGGAGATCGCAAAGAAAGGTGAAAAAGATAAACGTAATCAGAGTGTAGTACAAGAAAGATATATATTTATATTTTAGTTTGATAAACGTTGTTATACTTATTGTCAACAAGTTTGATATTCTGTCAATAAACACAAGTAATCATTATCATCATCATCGTAGTTATACTCTAATTATTGGTAGATCTCTTTCCGCAACTGAGAAATTTCCATATTTCAAGGTTTTCCGCTAACTTCTCCATCTACATGTACGATTTTTCCTGTTTTGAAATCGTCCATCATTTACATTCTCCTTCGCTCAGGCCTTCTCTTTCCTGCCACCATATATCCTGTGAATTATTATAGCATTGGGAACTAGTTCAAGATCACAACTTCAATTATTTTCGGTTCCAGATTAATTTCTTCGAGAGGAATAATGCAGTTTTCAGTACGAGGAAGTAAATAATTTCTACTATGCTCATGAAACTTGCCCCAACGAACAATCCAAATATCTGTCCAATGGATACTGGAATATTATTAAGCAAAACATTTACCTTAATTAATGAACTTGTTTTATAAAATTTCATCAGTACTTTTGTATAAATTTATATATTTGCACAAGCAGGTTATATGTCAGTATTGTACAGAGCCTTATCAAACATATGTTCTTAATTGAAATTATACAGCAAGAACAATAACGTATAAATATATTGATATAAGTAGAACACAATGTTAGAATATTATTGTAAGTAAACAACTATGTAGGATTTAAGTAAGTAACGAGACAAATTGATTTCGTAAAATACGCCATCACAAAAGTTTATTCCCTAAATTTCATTCTTAGAGAGAAATCGTTTTGTTGCTAATTGTACGAAACACACACACACAAACACCAAAAATTGCAGATGGAAAAGAAATTTTTACATTAGGAATACTAATTTTCATCCGTTTGAATAACAAATAAGAGAAAAGACTAACTAATTTCCCTCTCCTCTCCTTCATTTCAATTAGCTCACGAAACATCGTATTCTATTTAATTGCTAATTAAATTCTGATATATGAAATACTAGCAAAACTTGAGCAAAAACGATCAAATACACACTCAATTTCTAACAAGGTATCGCAACCGTAGTATATATATTCTGCAGATCGCAGAAGAGTGTGTTTCGTATTCTGTGGAATTAAAATTTTCATCTGTATCATCACTCTCTGCATCAGAAACTTAGTGATACTGAGAGCATTTTGCGGCTTCCGATCTGCAACTGGGTAGTCAATAATTGCGAGCATTTCCAAACTCCGTAGTCCTCCATTTATTGAATGATAAAGCATTTTCCAGTTCCATAATATTCTCCAGTTAAGCTAATATGAATCTTTACAATGCACACTACTAGTCAGTGGTGAATAAGCTTTGGATGAGAGGAGTCAATTGGCAACGACAATGCAACATAATTTTGTGGGGTGGTATTCTAGAGGTGTAGATTATTGAGCCATATTTTTATTGTCGCTTAATAGGGATAATGTTTCGTGATTTTTTTTTGCAACAAAATTTACAGCCATTATTGGAAAACGCACCTCTCCATATACATCATACCACGTGGTTTCTATTAGCTGGTTGCCCAGCACATAATGCTGCCATCTGTAGGGAATACTTAGATGTTATATTTCCACAACATCTCTGAGAGGCTCTAATCTACAATTATCTAAGAGGACTCCCGACATTACTTGCATGGCCAATCTTTCTGTGGTCGAAATAAGAACCTTGTTTATGTCAATGGATCAACTACAAATTTGCATCATAAAATAACGCATTGCACCCACATTCCGTAACATCAACGTAGCTGAACTTGAAGCTGTTGTTCACAATTATGTACAGGTAATAATTCGCTGTATTTTTGTTAGTGGAAATCACTTTGAGCATTCCTGAATCTAATAGTGCGTCGAATACACTCCACAGAGGTAAGACCGATTATTTAACTGTCTACTCTCTTTCTGAAATTGCTGTAATGCAAATAATCATTTTGGTACCTCCAGGTTTTCTTCAATCCTTTGGCAACAGCTGGTTCATTACATTTTTCTTCCTTTCGACCAATTGTTTCCTATTTCGCTTTGTTCTAACATCATAAACCCCATCTAATCCTTTTTTGTCCACCAACTATGTTTCTGTAGCAGCCATACGATACCAACTGTCATGATCTATTGCCTATGTAACTGGTTCAGTATTTGGCGCTCCTTTCAACGGAAAATTCACCTATGTTTCTAATTGACATTTTGAAGTTGGCCACCTTCTTACAGAGGCATTTTCGATGCGTCAATTTTTACGAACTCTTCACAGTTTCTTTTTGCATATGCAATTTTGTACTTTGCTTTAATTTCAAACAGTTATTTACGCTTCCTTTTGAGTTGGAGCATGCAGAAACCATCGTACTGATCTATTAATGAAGTCGTATAGCTGTCAAACGATAATATATATATGTCAAAGTTATTCCTCTTCAAAGTTGTTAAAATTTAGCGTCCTTTTCAATGGGAACACATTCACCTGAGTTTTTATTTAAAATGTTGAGGCTGCTTCCCCTTAGTTGCTCGAGATGTTACTGATTACAGAAGGATCGCCACATAATTGGGCACATACAGATAGATCTTAGTATTTTCGTTTAAAAGATTTCTGCGCAAAAAAGACTGGACTCACTCACAAATCAGGATGGAGTAGTGAACATTCACCTCAAATAGAATAATATATTCACTGGCCATCCTCTTCCATAAACTCCCATCATTCACATGCGAGTCCGGTAACGGTATTCGTAGCTGAGAGTTGAGGTGGCATAAAAAACATGAAGATGGAAGGGGTGAAAAATAGATGGTAACTGATGAAATGATGCCCTCCCAGCTGCACTTCTTCCCGACAATGACGCTCCGCTTCGTGAAAGGTAGTAAATGTGCCAATATGAGCACTATAAGTTGATGTAAGCGAAACCAGGACTCAAGCGAGATAGACCAGCAGTCACGTTAGGAAGAATGAGCGCAATTCATTAAACAAACGTGAGATTAAGCATGTGCGAGTAGAATTGAGGAATACTGGCAAGAGTTTGAAAGTTTACGAGTACGCTGCTAGTATGAGCCTAACGAATCATATATTGGGAAATTATCATATTTGTACTTCGTCCGAAGTGGAACCCGTAACAATCATACCAAGACATCCCTGCTTATTGTCCAGATGAGTTTCCTTTGTTTAAATCAGTGTTTAATTCATGGATACAATAAGAGAAGAGAACCTACAATTTCGCGAACAGTGTATACTTCCACCAAAAATCCATTCCGCGCCACTTGTAATTAGATGATAACACCGTGAATCACCACACGCATAGGAGCAATTTCATAACCATGGAACCTCAATTTTGGGTTGTTGATGTATTTTATTGTATTGACATCCTTTGTGAGCATCGATGTTATTTATGAAGGGGCCTAAAGATTGAGGTTATATTTAAACCACAGTGTTGTCTATTTAATTTTCAATAATGAAGTGTTAATTTATCAAAATGTATACTTTCGTCCGAAATTTGAACAATGCATATGCATCAAACACCGAACGAATACTTTACAAACTTCGGGGAAATCAGACAAACTTTTCATAACACAGAAACCACACTTTTAAATTGTTACTATAGTAACCATAAATGGAGGCAAATAGCATTGTAAATTGAGCTAAAATATGTAAAAAAAATAATAATAATAATTCTGGATCATGACGTGTATTCCTGTTGCTGTATATAATGCAGTTCTTGAACCATCTATAAGACATATGTTATCCGTCGGGGAGGAAAGATTGTAAAAATAGCCGAATACTTATCCTTATCAAACCTTTAGAGCTACGTGGTTCCTATTTGTGAATTCTATCGCTAATTGCAGTCAATTTGAGTAATAGACCGCAAATTACCATTCCATTCTGCGATAGAAACTAAAATAGGTTTCTTTGATTAAAGTACTTTAAGAACCAATAAAATAAGTTGGTGTTACATAAGGCATTAGTAAAGGTGTAACTATGTGGAATTGGGAAACACTGATTCCAAAAAGTGCACAAACACACCATAATGCTAAATGACAGTGTATGTGAATGCTGTTTTTTATGCTATTGAAGAAAATAGTAAATGAGAGTGCATTTTCATAAATAAAATCCATGCAAAGGACAATAAAATAACATTTCTAGTGTAAAATCACTTGATCATGGTATTCATTATTAATTGCGTGTGCAACTAATAATTAGGAACATTAATAATTCTAATCATTAATCATAAATTCATATGCATATAGCACTTACTTGTAATATCCAATAGCCCACGTACAACTTTCAATTTTCGCCCCGTGTTGGCAAGTTTAAGTTTAATATGAAGAGTTCCGTATTCTCCAGATTTCATAGTACCGCGTCTAATACAAGCAGAAATATCAAAAATCAATTTACACCAACGTTCATACTACATTTATCGGTTACAATTTTATTATACTCTTACAAAAACATGTGTGTGTAATGGCAGCTTTAAGATTAAACTATCTCAATTATTTTTTGAACAAGCATTTATCAATGTCTACTATTTCTTGTGGTTACTATTATACACCATATCCACGAATACAATTAAGTGAATGAATACAATGAAATGACTAGTCAACTTACACAGATTCAATAAGCTAAAACGCATATGCATTTATAAAATTATGTACACAAATTAACAGATCGGGAGAAGACAATGGTATGTGATATTTTGTAACTCGAGTAAACTGGAAAAAGAATTTCAGTATTCCTATGCAACATGATCTAATGACGCAGGCAAGAGAAGGTTTTCCTCTCATCTGGAGGCACATTTCCAAAATTAATTAATGCCTGCATACTCTTCTGTGATCCTGTAACAACACATTCCAGCTAATAACTCAATTTCACCAGAGGGGCCGCGGTGGCTCAGTTGTAGAACGTTCACCTCTGGTGCTTGTGGTACCGGGTTTGATCCCAGCCCCCGCCAAGTGAACTTTGTGGTGGACAAACACCGTGTGCGTGGGTTTCCTCGGGGTTCTCCCGTTTCCTCCCACTTTCTTCATTCCACCATTTCATTCATTTCTCATCACCGTCTGCTTTAGCCTAACCGATATAAGCGTGGGACGTAAAACTCAAAGATTTCATTTCAGTTTTTCAATTTCACCAGAAGTGACGCTTACCATTGTTTCTCCCCTAGCTGTTCATAGGTAAGTTTCTTATACACTTGTGAGCTTCTCCGTCGCTAAGCGGTTAGCGTACGCGTCTTTAGGTTCCCGGGGTCGATTCACGGTGGGAGCTCATATTTTTCGCATTCCATGTTAATCAATACGTCCCGTCTCATATAGCCTCGCTGCTGAAAGGGACGTTAAACTCAAAATCAACTCAACTCTTATCGCTTGTATTGCAACAGTGCATATACAACATTTGTATGCTAGTTCTGTGTGCTTCTACGACGTGGCAGTTTATTAGCTCCATGAGGTTTTCCTCTCTTCGCTACTCGTGTAGACATTTTAAATTAGCGTTCTCTAATACTAATTAATATTCATTTACTTTTATTTTCATATGGGGAATCCAAGTTAGCAGTCATCTACATGTTTTAGTGTTCGATCCCATGTCACATGGCTCTAGGTATTCAGGACAAAATAACTTAAAGCATTCTACACAACCGGTTTTTCAAATTTGATTCAGTTAAGCATATCACTTCCATTTCCTCGAAAAATTGTATAAAACATGTTAGAAGAAATCTCACAAGCAAGGGGCGCGATATCAAGACTCGAATTGCGCAATAAGAGTTACATATACTGAATGAGCATCAGGTAGTTAGTAAATTACCAAATTATTAGCTGCAGTCCGCCAGTAGGGAAAAAGTTATGGGACTGTAAAGTTCAGAGCCTGGCGTACGAAAACCACACAAAACGTAGCATTTGGCTTGTTCCTCTTTGTATTGACAAGAGATAATGAACTCTAACGTATTCCCATCACAGCACATGATGTTTGACATAAGAAAATTTGTATGAGAAGAATTGCCAGTGTTGTGATCCATAGAAATGACAGTGTTGCCATAATAAGAATACCTCGAAAAGCTTGGTTTACAGCGAATGAAAGAGTGAACACAACGGTGGTTTGTGACATCATGTTTTCGTGGTTCGCACGGCACTACGTTTTACATAATACGTTATTTAGTTTGTAAGAATCAAAGTAGTTATAATATACTTGTATTAACATTACAGAATATTATTTAAACAGAAGTGCAAAAGCTACCGAGAGAACACTAGTATGAAGGTGCTTCGCAAAGTAGACCTCAAGATAAACCTGTGAAAATGTCATTCGGGTTCGAATCGGTTTGTTCGTTGGGCATTTATGGTGAGACATACCGACAGACAGACAACACAAATGCCGAGCATCGCGAATAATAAAACTCGGTTCGTGTTGTCAGTGATCGCTATACCAATTCTGCGCTCCCCTGTTCCGTAACATGATTCGCTTTGCTTTCTATAAAGTGGGATACCTGAACACCGCACCAGAAGCATTCCAGACACCAATTCAGTGCTGTTTTGACTCCCTTACCATAGAAATATGTTATCACTGCGCGTCGCTGACTATCGTCCAATGTGCATATTGTACTAACTGTTTTCGTTTGGATCACTCGATACTTTCTGCTCTTCATATCAATTGCGTGGTTTAACACAGTCATTTACATAGCTATCTCCCCTTCCCAAACAAATACAATTTGCTATTGCACACACAAACAGGTTATTCCTTCTGTTTGCCATAGTCTCTCATGTTCACTTTGCAGCCCCATAATTTTGCCCTACTGGCGGACTGCAGCTAATAACGTGGTCACTTCATGATTGATGCTATTTCAGAATATACCTTATAACCCGTATTGTGCAACGCAAGTCCCGATCACGTACTATTTGCTTGCAAGCTTTTCGAGGTATTCTTATTCTGGCAACACTGTAATTTCTATGGATCACAACACTGACAATTCTTCTCATACAGATTTTCTTATGTCAAACATCATGTGCTGTGATGGGAATACGTTAGAGTTCATTATCTCTTGTCAATACAAAGAGGAACAAGCCAAATGCTAAGTTTTGTGTGATTTTCGTACGCCAGGCTCTGAACTTTACAATCCCATAACTTTTTCCCTACTGGCGGACTGCAGCTAATAATTTGGTAACTTACTAATTACCTGATGCTCTTTCAGTATATGTAACTCTTATTGCGCAATTCGAGTCTCGATATCGCGCCCCTTGCTTGTCAGTACTCTGTCCACCATGTCATCTGGTTGACGTCCCTTGTGAATTATAAAGTTCGCAACTTTGCCACATACACAGATAAATCAAACAATCAATACTTACTGATCACGCGCTAGTCAACCTTGAACTAAGGACAGTATTTTAAAAGGTGTATTGTGACCAATGTCAGTAATGTCTATTAAAAAAAAGAAAAGAAAAAACTTCCTCTCAGAATTTAACATGGGTTTCTTGACCCATTCTTTTGATTTTTGGAATAGGTTGATATGACCACCTTTTAATTTTAGAAAATTGTCGAACATAATAAGTGGTAGGGTTGTAACAGACCAATGCATATACTTCTGAAAATTGGACGGTCATTTCATTCTCTTATATAGGTAAAAAAAAAAATCCCTCCAAAAGAAACTTATTTCTAAGGTTTCTGTCTTAGCTGATGAGTTTATTGTATAAGATATGGTTCTACGGATATGTGAATGGATCTATTCAGTTTGAAAACGAATATGTCATAGTACAACATTCTCAAATTTTGGCATAAATGCATTGACCCACACCTTATATATTCGGGAATTCTAAAAAAAAAACTGATGATGAATAAGGTAAACATAACAAAATCATGAACATTTTAGATAATTTTCGTTGTACCTTAGTAAACTTGGGATGGTCTTCTACAAAAGGAAAAAAAATATTTTTTCATGTGTGATGTTTATATCTGAGTTTATCGTATAAGATGACTTTCATTACGGCTTAGGTGCATGTGTCCATTGTTTCTCGTTGGAAGCTTAATCATGTTGTAACCCTTCCAAATTTCGGTAAGGATATAGTTTCATAACTTTCAAATTTGGGATGCAAAAATAAATTTTCATACATGTTAAATAGGACAATTGTACAAATCTCTAGGTTTTAGTGGCCCATTTTAAGTCATACGATGGGTAAAATAATAAAAAAAATATGCATTATCACTGTATTTACACTTAAGTACAAAGAACGGATTACCATTGTGCAATGAAAAATGTGGATAATACATTTGTATGCGTCTGTGAAAATTAGGTGCTTTTCACACAATGATGGATCATGTTGTTCTTACCAAAATTTGTTGAATATTATTTTCTTTCTTGATTGATACCAACTTATTACTTAACCTTGGGAGATAAATTAACCTCATGGTATTTTCTTCATTGAAACAGACATATGATTAATTAAAACGAGCAACTGATTATATTTCTAATCTTCCACCGAGATTCGAACCTGGAATCACGTGTGTCGCATGTATACACACACACGCACTAGGAACTGGACCAACTGGTAGATCAGTTTTCAACAATAGTAAATGATATTGCGTACATAAAAATTCAATCAAGGCATACCGGTATGTGACCAACACTTTGTACTCACTTTCAGTTAGAAACCATACAGCACAACAAAATTATCCACAGAAGAAAATATTTAAGAGGAGTAGCTTGTGATAAGTAAAAACGAACAGTTTTTATTATTTATTTTTTTTTAGCAAAATATGATTAGAAACAGTAAGTTTCAAAGCCAAACGATAAATAATGTTACCAAAAATATACTTTGAAAGCAAAACGTTTAACGAATCTTAAGTTAATTAATAAAAACATAACCAACTGAAAAAAATATTGAACATTTTTACGAATTAAAAGATCATAAACTTTTAAGCATACTAAAATATTTGAAACAAAACATTGACTAAAATAATTAGAAACTGAACTTTTTAGTCGAAATATTTTTTCCAACGAAAAAAAAATAACGAAAACAAAATATATTGATTGCAAAAATATAGCGAATGTTTCTGTAGCTAAACTACTTTAGTACGTACCTCACATGACACAATCTGTTATTATGAGATGTGTTCCAAATCTGTATACAAACAGCACTTTTTTATATAAAAATGCTGCATTTTCTTAACAAGGAGCATCTAATATGAACGAAGATTTTTAGCAAATTAGAACACACATATTAAACAAAATCTCAAATCCCCAATGTCTTTTCTTTTGTCTTTAAGGCTTACTCCTAAAACGAAAGCAACGGGGAAACATGTTCATCTTACAAATCATATAGTTAGTATTTCGCGCATGAGAAAATCGTCGTAAAAATATATAAATAAACCTTAAATTATACTAGTACTAGCAGAAATGTTCATTCTGAGCACGGAAAGAATAACGCATAATATATATAAAATCGGAATTTTGAATTTTTGACAAATTGACCCCCTTTTTCCCTTAAGGTCCGTAATTTTCGAAAAAGCTGAATCACGTATTTTTCATGAACATAGTGTGTATCGAAGATTATATGCTCAACGTAAACAAGTACAATTATTGGGTACTTTGATTAAAGAATGAGACATTTGAATAATTTAGAAGCTTCCCCTTTGCTTTCTTACGAGTGGAATTCCCGAGAACGCTAAACTGTGTGTTTCCTTACTTTCAATTAAAAATTTTTCACCACATTTGACACCTCCACCTTGAGCGAATCATCTGATTGGGCATTTTCTAAATAAATAACAGTAGTTTGAATATTATAGAAATTACTTCCTTTTCAGCCTTAGGAGGTGATTGTTTTAGAAACACGGAAACGCTAAGTTCATTATTTTAAATTAATAATTTATTTATCGAATTTTAAAACGCCAAATCAGATGTAATATTTTAGAATTGAACACTTCCATAATACAGAAAATAAATGGAAATTTGGATGTAGAATCCCCTTAGGAGCGGAAGTCTTCAAGACACTGGAATATATTCCAGTAGTTTTAACTGAGAGCATTTACTGAAAGCATTTACACTTCCAAATTAACCAATTTCTTTTACATTTGCTAGTCTGTTAATACATAGAAATAAATGTAAACGTTGAATGAACTATACTTTTTTTCACCGTACGAACGACGTTTCAAACACGTTGAAACACGTCTTTTATTAAATTTTATTAAGAATCTCATTGCCGAGCTTCAACTCTGTAAATTTAGGAATTCATGATATTCAATTCTTAGAAGAAAATTTTCCACCATCTAATGCTCTCTTAGGATACATGCATCAATAAATCTCTTCTGTCACATTTCTTGATTTCATGACAAAGGGAGCATTCTGTCCAAATTCTCCGTTTGACCTATGGTAAATCAGACACTTCTACTCTTTTATACAATAGTTTTTACAATAAATCTTTATTGTGTTATGGGAAATTATATTTATAATCAATTTATGCGAATTGAGTAACAAACTACAAATACGTAAATTGGCAAACAAGAAAAAGTTCGTTTGTAGAAGTTCCTTAAAAAAGCAAATAATATGTTTACTCATCACTTCTACATTACTTATCAAGTAAAGCATATCTTCATATAAATTAATGGATTATAATTAAAGTATTGTCTAAATAAATCCTTATCCTCTATCGATCCAAAAATCATCTATAACTCGAATTTCAGTGAATCCTTTTGTAACATTTTACTTTGAGGTTGAATACACAAAAGATATTTACTTTTTCAAAATATTTATATTAGTGGCCTTCTGACGTCATGTAGCGTAGGTGCTACAGTTGGTCGTAATGATGATATTTTCAAGTATTTACACATTCTAGTAAATAATACTATCGTAAGCGTTTTACACCCTTTCATATTGTAATATTTAAATACATGCATTTGCAGTTATAGCTAGCACACAATAAACATTTATGTATTAAATTTTTACGTATGTATATATCACTTTTTGATGATAGCATGTTGAGATACTCATCGAATTTCAGAAAAAAAAAGCATTTTTTAGGTATGAGAGCACCTGAAACAATTTCTGTTGAAATCAGGAAATGAAATGAGATCTTTGAGTTTTACGTCCCACGGTTATGCCGGTTAGGCTAAAGGAGACGGTGATGATGAGAGATGAGTGAAAGGGTGGAATGAAGAAAGTGGGAGGAAACGGGAGAACCCCGAGAAAACCCACGAGCATGGTGTTCGTCCACCACAAAGTTCACTTGGCGGAGGCTGGGATCGAACCCGGGACCCCAAGCGCCAGAGGTGAACGCTCTACCACTGAGCCACCACGCTCCCCTTGAAATCAGGAGTAAAAGGGAATAGGAACTCAGAGGATGCCGTTCGCCCACTTCCAAAAATATCTGTAGCGTTCCTTCACTTCCAAAACAAGAATACAATAAGAAAAGATAAGCACAGAACATAGCGTGACGTCATCCGTCTCCCTATCTTTTCAGGTCCATTTTTACCAAGGTTGGCATTGAGACATAAGGCTACCTTATAAGTTGTACACTGCATTATGTGAACTGTGTGCTTTCCTTCAGCCTGCATCTCGATCGCGATCCGTCTTTCACTTTGTCTGGCATGTGTGAATATGACCTTTTCTTGGAAGTCCTTTCGGTGGCGATGGCTTAACCGAGCGTCTCTTTTTCTTCTCGAAGTAATCTAAGATGATTTTTGGTCTGTTTCTGTATGGTCTCTTCTCATTGGCTATATCAACTCTTCAGCAATTACCATTCTTAATTCAAAGGAATCAAATGTATCTTTCTTCGGCATTTTGTTAGGTTTGGTAAATGCGATACTCAAGTCATGCCACAGCAAGTGAGAAGTCAAAAAAAGTAGTGAATAACTCTAACTGTTCATTTACTACTTCTTACTAGAATAGCATAATTTGAAACAACCCTGTTCAAGAGATCAACCCTAATCATGCTACTATAATGCTTCATCGTCTGGTCGCCTATTTGGTTGTCTTCTTCATCCTCTGAACTGCTTTCATTCTCATTTTGGCTCGGGATGTGTTCTTGATCAGCGTCACTGATTTCAGGTAGTTAAAGATACGATATGCTACCAATTGAAAAGATCTGGAATGTCAGTATTCGGCACAACTTTGAACAAAGAGAAATGAATGCCGTTTAATTTCTCTGCGATTGCCGAGAGCGCTTGCGGTGGCTTGTTTATGAACTAGTGTACTACGTGGGTCAAAACTTGATATATTTTGCTACAAAATGACACCAAAACCATATCTGTAAGATAAATGAATAAATCAATATGAGTCTTCAAAGTTGCAAAATCTTTTTTGATACACCTTCTATTAATATTAGGAATAACTATTAATAATTCTTTCTATTTGCTTTCAAATTATAGTATTTGAAGGCTAAAACTCACAATAGCTAGAAAAATGAATATATTTATATGACTTCTGGGGAAAACATTGCACTTTAGTGTCATGAATCTACACTGCTTTACTATGTAAAGGCGTCGCTAGAACCCAATGAAGCAGATGTGCTACAAACAGAAAAACTAACAACGTGAAAAATCTATTTCTGTGAAATTACACCAACGATCAATTGCTACACATTCTCTGTTGTATATTTTCTTTACTTCGTAATAAAAACGGCGAGTTTTGCAAAAGAAAATAATCAACTAACCTTCCTATTTCTTCCTGAACCAGGGACGTGCAACCGATGCCATTCTTACGAAGTTGTCATTACCCTCCAACTGCATACTTTCTTGAAGAAAACATTACTGACGCTTTGCGTTGTATGTAGCAAAGATACTAAAAGTAGTCATTTGCACAACCAAAGCTTGGGTCTTCCGTTAAAAAAGAAAAATGAAATCCAAATGTAGCATAGGTGCAACAAATGGTCGATAGAGGTTATAGAAGAATCTAAACGAGATGTGATGAACAAATAAGTTATATTGTATTGCATATGCGAAATGCTTCAATGGCTACATGTAACCAAATGCCATGCGAATAATACAGTATAATGGGAATAATAAATATATTAATTGTTGTACACATAGAAAAATCGTAGGTGGCATACAAAAAAGATATGTTACACGCGTAATTCCTGTAGTTTTTGACTTAACGTACAGCAAACGTATAACTGAAAACGTATATTTTATAATACTTTCTGTATAAATGTTCCATTTATACCTACTTTCCGTATGAAACAATGTGGGCAGTCAGGATTTCACATACAAATGGACGTATATAACATATAGTTGAGGAATGTAACATAAGTATATGCATGTGATATACGGAAAATTATTAAATGTTAGACATCCTACAACGGCACGATGTAACATCTAAGTGCAGTGCGTATGTAGCATATAAGTAACGTTTGTTTCATACTGATTTCTGTAGTAAGCAAGATAATTCCGTATATGTATACAATATACCGCTGTCCGGAGAACGGGTTTTTCTCAGTGTAAAACACGTCTGGTCATTTTAACATAAGTTGAAAAGTAAAACAAACGCAGTAAGTAAAAATGTTAAAAGCATAGTACAGTATTTTCCAAAATTAAATCACAATATAGCCCTGAAGTTTACAAGATGATTGTTGACAGCACACGGTGTGAGAAGTCAATCGGCAACGACGATGAAGCATTAATGTGTTGGGTTGAATTCTAGGGACTAAGGTCATTGTTCTATAGATTTTGAGCGTCATTTAAGAGGTGCAATATTCCTAATTTCTTGTGGGGTCATCTAAAGCTGCTATTGGAAAATGTACCACTCCATATACATCAGACGATGTGGTTTCAGATAGATGGCTCTCCAGCACATAATGCAGGGATCTGCAGGAAGGAGTCAAATATTGTATTTACGCAACGCTACATCGGGAGAGGTCGAAATCAGTTGTCTCCGATCTGCTTGTATGGACTACTTTTTCTGGAGTCGAATTAAGGACCTTGTTTATGTGAATAGACCAACAACAATTTGCAACATAAAACAGAGCATTAGAACCCCATTCCGGCACATCAACGCGGCTAGTGATGGGAAAATTCCCGGGAAGATATTTTTCGGGAATATTCCCTGGGAAGATTCCCAAAAATGGGAATTTTCGGGAATTTATGTACACCTTGTCTCAAAAAGGTTGAGCGCATTCTTTATTGGTGTTTTGAGGCAAAATTTTTTTAAGTCCAGCTTCGGGTATCTTCGGGAAAAAGTAAGCCAGGTTCGAACCTCCAAGCCAGCCTTTGCAATCGGGAAAAAGTTTGCAGATGTGTTTTTCTTCTTTTAAATATAATAAGACTTATTACCAAGTGTTTAAAAAAGCAACATTGATTGAAATACTTAATGATACAATATTTCGAAACCTTTTATTAATGTGAGCGCATGCTTGTTTGTCATTTAGCTCTCTATACGAAATTGAACATTTAAATACGTTAAAGAACCTTTCCATATGTAAAAGAATGCTCAAAGTTAAGAAATAGAACATAATTATCGCCTGAGTACTAAAATAACAGTCAAAGTAGAACAGAAACAGCGTTTGTAATGGATATGAATGTCATAATTATCTTCAGATCCGTTATACATCGCTAGAAGCTTAGTTCTAGAAGTCCTTGTGTTAGCTCATTGGTAAGCTGTCGGTTTTCAAATCATAAGGTTCTGAGTTCGATTCCCATCTGAGTCAATACTTTTTTTTAAAAAATTATATTTTCCGCAATGCATGAAAAATTATATAAAATAATTACATTAAAATACATAAGTTGTTTATATATAACATAATCATTGCAGAACATAGTAATTATTATGTTTAAAATATAACATCTGAGATAATTTTCACAGTAGATCGGTATTATATATGAGGATGTAAATACAAGTTAAGAAACTCGTTCAATAGCAATAAATAAGTTATGTAGTGTATTTATTTGCAGCTATTTGTCATATAGAGAGTAATTCTCAACATTCATAATACAGAATGTCATTTATGTTCTTGAAAAGTTATTCGATGCATAAACAGAGGGTATAAACAGATAATCCAAAGTCGGAACGCTCGCAAAAAAAATCATGAACCCCAAAGGTCACGTGAGCAGACTGGAACTGTCCTTATGAAGCATGCCACAGCAGAAGTCTTTACATAGATTTTCAATTCAATTCCTGATATATGCTTTTGCAATGTGGAAGTAGTGATGCCTTGAGTCGCCCTCTCTCGCTCGCTCGCTCGCTCACTCTCTATTTATACAGAATATAAAAGTGGATTTATGTGTGTGTTTCAACATAATTCTGATATATCTAGAGCAATTTTAACTATATTTCTTACAGTCTGGAAAAAGAGTACTGTCGGGATACATATCAAAAATGCTAGAAACGGGTCGATATTAGTATCGAATCCATAGTTTCGTGGTCGCTTAGGTGAATAGCTCTACTTTCAATTCAAGCCCAATTAAGCTCCCATTAGCACCCAGGGTGGTTACGTAGCGACATAAGGATATCGAAATCAACCGATATTAGAATCGAATCGTAAGTTTTCAGCGCCGCTAACAGTGCAGCATTTCCCATTAGTCCACATTAGTTCCATTGCCTAGAGGGCAACATATTTGCAGAGTGCAAATTTTAAAACTTGAATAATATTTTAATTTTTTTCCGTATGAAAAAGTTAAAAATCAAGAGCAAATATACTATTTCACGAACAATCCTCTTTTACTATTCTAATATGTTTAATAATAGAGTAAGAAATGTAATAGTAATTCAGAACATGTTCCACAGTTGTTATTTTTTGTTACATAGTTGTAGCTGTAGCATGTAGTGAGTGGAATTTAACTGTAATAAATTCACTAGTTAACCATATTCGCATTAAGTTTTATTTTTAAGTTCGGAATGAAGGGGCGAAGAAATATGTAGTTATTGGGGGCACCGAGCTTTTCCACATTTTACTTTCAAGATCTCCATTTTTCTTTTGTCATTTGTTCCTAATAAAAAAAAGTTCAGTCACTTTTGGATTGTCGTAGGATAGTAGGAGTTGGATTTTGGGATGCAGCCTGTGAGATCCTAGAGGAGCTAACTGCTTGAAAAAATATTTTTGAATCATCTGTAACATATGAAATAAGGATATGTATCATTAAAAATTGAAAGTAACTATGCGTAATCATCACGGTCAAATTGCAAAGTCAAATGAATTGACGTTTGGTATATAATCAGGCTCCAATCCCAACTGGGAAGTTATCATACTCGTGTCACTTTCATTATAATACATATCCTTAGGGGGAGTAGAAGTCCGAATTTTTGCGAAAAATTTAGTATCTCACAAGCCGTTCAACTGAGAGCTGAAATTCAGCATATAACTCTTTATTAAAAATAAAGAGAATATGCCCTGGCATTTATTAAAATTGTCTTTTATGTGCGGGGGAACGGGGGTGCATTTTCTATATATTGGAAATTGGTAGTGGGTTTATTTGTAAAAATAATCGAAAACGATTTATATTAGTTGAGAAAAAAATGAGTAATGCAAACTAAAGTTCTTTTTGAATTTTATACCCACTGCTTTCTATTTATAATTGCTGAAGCTGGTGTTTAATATATGGAGCGTTCCGAGCATAAGGCAATCAAGCCATAAAGTTAGAGAAAAATGGCGATAAAATTTGTATTCTAAACTTAATTACATGGGCATTTTCAATTAGTACGGCATGCTTAATTATATAGAAAATTAGTTTCTCTCCCTCTCCTTTTTTTTTTTTTTTTTTTTTTTTACGTTGGTCTACTTTTCCTTGATTCGAAACTTTTAAATTTCACCCTATTTTCCACTGAAATGTGTCTGTAAGGCAACAAAGAAATAATTACATATGATAAATTTAAATTCATTTTAATTCGGAAGATGAGAAACACTTTGCCATTATATATCGTAAAGGTCAGACCCCATCAGTATTGTAACAAAGAGGTGCTTGAGCCAATGACGGTAGAAATTCAAATTCCGATAAGTGATAATTTCAGTCTTGTTTTATTACAAGTGTAATCTCTTTAGTCAATGGAGAGGAGGACGTGGTCATCGGTCAGAGTTGAGGTCGATGGGTTTTGGTGGGTCGGAGTTGGTCGCAATGGTTCAGAGTGGTTCATAGTTGGTGGTGGGTCAGAGTGGATCACGATGGTTGATGGGTCAGAGTGGGCCAATGGGTCATTTGGGTGGTGAGTGATAATGGGTCATGGTGGGTCGTGGATCAAATTTTCATTGACCCACACCATCTCTGGTTAAAATTGTACTAAAGATAAGAGGCACCAAAGATGCATGTCGGCTATTATGCTCAAATTTTGCGCATGGATAGTACTTCACCAGAAAGCAATAAATCTGAAACGGTTCACGGTATCACCTCCTAGAACTCGAGATGTAGGGGTTTGTCTGATTGGCTAAATTAAGACCTCAATGATTTATCCTTCAACAACCAAGCTTTTTATGATCGTTTCCGTGGGGAAGTCAGAAGAACGCCTGCCTAGTAATCGTAATATTGATAGTTCGCGTCCACCCCGGGGTATTTGTTTTGTGTTTTATTGATTCATCTAAATATAAACAAATCACACATATAGGCATTTTAACATATTTTGGGAGAGTAATTTTGTGGTTCGTTGGCGTTTCATCGCGTCTCTGCCGCTGGTAGCAAAGTTTTCAAAATGGAACTTGGACCATCCCGGATCGTCGCTGCGGGGCCACCAATTTCTGGCGAGAGGTTAATAGTTGACCATCTGTAGTCCACCGACGCTTACAGCTTAGGGTAATGAACGATGTCCTTGCCTTGTAGACTTCATGACTACCGACGTCGGCAGTCAACTAGATTTTAGTATTCCTTTACTAACCATCTATCGTTCATGTTTGTACACGCTGTTGTCATAATAATAATAATAATAATAATAATAATAATAATAATAATAATAATAATAATAATAATAATAATAATAATAATAATAATAATAATAATAATAATAATAATAGTAATAATAATAATAATAATAATAATAAATATTATTATTATTATTATTATTATTATTATTATTATTATTATTATTATTATTATTATTATTTGTAGTAACAGTAGTATAATTGATGATAGAATAATTATTGTCTATGTATTGTCTAGGTAGGGCTACACACAGGATTTGGCTCGTTTTGGTTCGACTTGACTCTAATCCGAGTCGAGTTGGAAGATATTTTTCTCGCCGAGTCCAAGAGTAGATCTCAAAGATGTCTGTTTCGAGTCGAGTCGAGTTTCAAAGAAAAGTCGTTCGTGCCCATCCCCACTAATGAGAGCTTAATCGTAGTTAAGCGAAATTGAAAGTCTCACTATTTATCTAAGCGACCCTCAAAACTATGAATCTAATATCGATCATTTTCTAGCAATATTTTATATGTATCCCCCTCCCATTCACCATAGATAACCCGACAGCACTCTTTTTGAAACTATAAGAAATGTGGTTAAAATTACTCTAGGCCAGTGGTTCTCAATCTAATTCCTATCACGATCCCCTTTTATCACACCCTCTTGCCAGCGACCCTTTTATAATTTGTTTTATAATAAGCTTGTGTGGGATTTTTAACATAGGCCCTACCTATTTCTATAATAGTAGAATACATTTTTTGTTTATAGTGAACAGTGCCATGGAAAATCATTGCCCGGGGCGAGAGTATAGTACGATGTCACCGTATATATGAGTGACGTCGACAGACTAGCTACGAAGCGCCACCATGGTTGGCACGAAGCTCAATAACATTTTCAAAATAAACCCTACCTTTCCTTAATTTTGAGCACATTTTACTACGTTTTTCCTTCTATTTTAGACATGTGCACATGCACTTTCCTAACATGAGTAACACACTTCCTCCGAAATGTGTGGCCCCTTTTTTCGGCGCCCGGCACTGACAGTGGATACAGTAACTGTAATATCTATATTCCCAACGACGAAGGTGCTGGTTCAAGATGGACGTTAAACTCCTTCATTGAAGAGGCCATTAACGTATCCGATCTAAGCCCACAACTTCTTGACCAAATAATAGAATGATCATGCGACAAGTCTTTGCAACTGGTTTTCTGTAACGAAGACTTGGACAAGTTCTGCCTGATGAGGAGAGAAGAATATCCTGGTCTGGTGATTGCTGCTTTAAAAGTAATAATTCCATTTGCTATATCGTACTTGTGCGAAAGTGTGTTTTTTTTATGGTAAACATTAAAACAAAGATAAGAAATCGCTTATCAGTTGAAAATGGCTTGATAATGTTCGTCATGAAGATTGAACCGGGCATTGCTGCACTAGTGAAATTATACCATGCTTAGGTATCTCATTAGGTTTTAATTTTAATTGTATTTCAATATGCAGGTTTTGTTTCATGTGTATTTTTCTAGTATTTCTATATACAGTTCTGATTAGTTTTATATCATGCCTCTTTGATTTAAATTCATTTTTAAACAACTCTACTAACTAACTAACTCTATGGCCTATGGAACCCGGAGGTTCAATGCCCCGTTCACAAAAGCTCTCCACTGACTTCTATCCTTAGCCAATTGGATCCAGTTTCTACTTTGTATTCTTATCTCAGCGAGATCCATCTTAATATTGTCCTCCCATCTGCGCCTAGGTCTTCCTAATTGTCGTTTTCCGTTTGGTCTTCCAGTCAAGACTTTGAAAGCGTTTCTACTTTCTTCCATTCTAGCTACATGACCTGCCCACCTAAGCCTCTAGACTTGACGACCCTAACAATGTTGGGTAACCGTATAAATTATGTAGTTCCTCGTTATGAAGTTTCCGCCATTCCCCATTCCCGTTCCTCCTGGGTCCGAATATTCGTCTAAGGATCTTGTTCTCAAATACTTTCAGTCTATGTTCTTCCCTCAGAGTAAGCGACCATGGTTCGCAACCATACAGAACAACAGGCATGATTATCGTTTTGTATATTTTAAGCTTCAAATTTCTCGCCAGAATTCGCGAAGACAAAAGACTTTGAACCGAATAGTAACACGAATTCTACACCCTTTGAAAATGTTCAGTAGACTTATTTTTTATTGTTCTTTACAGTGTGTATAAAAAATAAAAGTATGCCTATCAGAACAAAATTAAAAATAATATTTAAAAATAATTTCTGGTATTAGATTCTAACTAAATTTATCTCTCCCGCCTATCTTCGCGATCCCCTAGGGGCCGCGACTTCCAGGTTGAGAAACCCTGCTCTAGGCATACATGAGTTATGATGGAACATACATACATACACTTTTATATGTATAAATGCAGATAAGAGAGAGTTGAGAGAGAGCGATTAAGGAATTACCGCTCTCAATCTCTTCACTTTACTTTTGCGATTCGTGAATTTCTTACGTGACAGTTTGGGGCTAGCTAGTTTTTTGTCTTGAACCACGATCCGATTTTCGATATGTTCTACCTAAATGCTGTAATGCGAATATTGAGAAGTTATCTGCGATGAAAGTAGCTGCAAATAAATACATTACATAACTTATTTATTGCTATTACACGATTTTTTAAATTTGTATTCAATATTCACACATAACACACCGACGTTCTGTGAATACCTCAGATGTTATATTTTAAAGATAAGAATTACTTATGTCGTGAAATGATATGAATATATATATTCAACTGATATATACAACTGATGGTATGAATATATATATTCAACTCATATATACAACTGATGATATGAAAATATATATACAACTGATGAATTGTAATGTAACTATTTTACATAATTTTCATGCATTGAGGAAAGTAGAATATCATTAAAGAATCTCACCTGAACGGGTATCGAACTCACGATTTAAACGCTCGGTGGTGTACCACTGAGCTAACATGACCGCTTTTCGGAAGCTGCTTCTGAAATATAACTGAGCTCATACGTAAATGCTCTTTTCCGTATGGAAATCACAATGACGAAACGAGAGTGTGAATACATAGTCTCGACATATTGTATCATTAAGTATTTCAATCAATGTTACTTTTTTCTACGCTTAATACCATTTCAACATGTTTTATTATATTTAACAGAAGGAAAAACATATCTGTACATCTTTTCCCGATTACTAAGGTTGGCTTTGGAGGTTCGAACCAGCAGCTTTAGTTTACTGTTTTCCGAAGATACCCGAAGTTGGACTTCGAAAGTGTTCGTCTCAAAACAGCTATCATCATATCGCTCAATCTGTTTGGTATATGGTATATTTTTATATACGTGTAAAGTCAGTATAACAATTCATTCTTTAAACAGCTTTTTGTATGTATTAATATTCTTTTATAAAAACTGTTTTTAATATTATTATTACGGCGCACCCTTTTCAGATTTCTCTCGCGAGTCGTTGACCAAGTCGTTCGCCACCAGCGTTGCCAGACTCACAGCTCGGAATTATTCCTAAACCTTATCGAACTTATGCTAGATTCGGTCAAATTATGCTAGATCCTCATAATTACTACTTCAGGAGTTAAAAAAACGAAGTTGAGATACGATAACGTAACTTAAAATACACAGACAGCAAGAATGCATGGATAGAACTCAATACTTCACGCACCAAAATTTTAACTCAACTAAATTACTGCAGTCGTTGCCAGACTCAATGGCGTATATATCGTATAAATGAATGCGTTTGCACAGGCGAATGTGGGTCTCAATTGGGAAAACGTAGTTTTCTCAGATGAATCCATATTCACAACATCAAAGGAGGGACGCCGTTTTGTGTATCGTCCGAGAGGCACCCGATATGACCATGGATATGTGGCTGCTTGCAATCGCAGTGGCCATGTATCTATTTTATGTTGGGGTTGGATTTCCAGTCGCGGAGCAGGACAGCTTCATAGAATTGAAGGACATCTGGACAATGCTCAGTACCTAGACATTATCAGTAATATCATGGTGCCATCTGTACGAGTATTTCAGCCTGATGGTGTAATTCAGTTCCAGCAATACCAGTCGCCAATACATACTTCCCGTGTGGTTCAGGAATGGTTCGCAGGGCACCCTGAGATTGATTTAATCGACTGGCCGCCTCGTGGAGCAGACCTCAATCTCATGGAAAATATGTGGGCAGAAGTGAAACGTACTCTAAGGGAAAGTTGGCCTGAGGCAGATCCACCAAGAACTCAGGATGACCTGTGGCATCTTGCTTCCGAAGCATGGCTGGAGGTAGGGGAAGGAGAAGATTTGTCACCCATGTAATAGATTCCATGCCCAGAAGAATGGAGCGTGTAATAAATTCAGAAGGGTCTGGGACACAATATTAATGTCCCCGCCTTAACTCCCGAAAACAGCCCTTTTGAGGGCTACCTAAACGCTTCTGAAAATATTTCTAGAACTAAACCACTCCTTGTATCCGATTTCTGTGCAATCCTACTAACAAAAGAATGATAATTAGCTGTAGGTTTTGAACTCAAGACCTCTTCAGTGGCAAGTCCGTACTCTACCAGTGAGCTAACATGAAAACGCAAACCCAACCTGAAGAAACACGACTTTCAATTTCTGGTATTCGATGAAAATGATGCTTATATACTTTGCAAATGTTGTATTCAACTTGGGATATTCCGCAACACACACACACACATAAACAAAGCGAAAGAGAGAGAGAGAGAGAGAGAGAGAGAGAGAGAGAGAGAGAGATGAATACACAAAAGCATATTCAACGTATTCGAATGAGACTCTAAGTAACGACATTCCGTTCTAAAGTGAATTTGTGTTTCTTTCCGTGACGTTAAGGGGATCGGGAAAAGTTATGTGTCTTGAAGCAGGATACGACTTTGGATACTCTGTTTATACACTTTCTATATCCGTAGGAATATACTGTATTTCACGAATATAAATAACATACTGTAATGAAAATATTGAGAAGTTAAATCTGTATGACAAATAGCTGCAAATAAATACACTACATAACTTATTTATTGCTATTAAACGATTTTCCTAACTTGTATTTAACATTCTCATATATAATACCGACCTACTGTGAAAATTATCTCAGATGTTATATTTTAAACATAATAATTACTATGTTCTGCAATGATTATGTTATATATAAACAACTTATGTATTTTAATGTAATTATTTTATATAATTTTTCATGCATTGCGGAAAATATAATTTTTTAAAAAAGGCAAAGATTCAGATGGGAATCGAACTCAGAACCTTATGATTAGAAATCCGACAGCTTACCAATGAGCTAACACAAGGACTTCTGGAACTAAGCTTCTAGCGATGTATAACGGATCTGAAGATAATTATGACATTCATATCCATTACAAACGCTGTTTCTGTTCTACTTTGACTTTTATTTTAGTGCTCAGGCGATAATTATGTTCTATTTCTTAACTTTGAGCATTCCTTTACATATGGAAAGGTTCTTTAACGTATTTAAATGTTCCATTACGTATAGAGAGCTAAATGACAAACAAGCATGTGCTCACATTAATAAAAGGTTTCGAAATATTGTATTATTAAGTATTTCAATCAATGTTGCTTTTTTAAACACTTGGTAATAAGTCTTATTATATTTAAAAGAAGAAAAACACATCTGCAAACTTTTTCCCGATTGCAAAGGCTGGCTTGGAGGTTCGAACCTGGCTTACTTTTTCCCGAAGATACCCGAAGCTGGACTTAGAAAATTTTTACCTCAAAACACCAATAAAGAATGCGCTCAACCTTTTTGAGACAAGGTGTACAATCACAAAGAAAATTACATTTTATTACTGTATTATGATTTCAAAGATAAATCCGTTTTTATATCGCAGTATGTTATTACTGTAGTCCCCAGAGGAGTCTTTAAAATGTATATTCTGAACGATGTTATTTTATTAATATTCTATTATATTTAGAAAATATGCATAAATGGATATTTATTTACAATATGTCCTATGAAAGTAAATATGTTTCAAAAATGGTATAGTAAATCCACACACTTTAAACCGCTAAAAAGTTTAAATTTACATGTAAGTGGCTTTTTATACTTGACTCTACTACTCATATTATAAACATATTACATTTTTAAATGTTATAAACATTTGCTCATAAATATGTATGTTCACAATATTTGCAAGATACTTTCTTGTAGTTGTAATTTTGCATGTAACATTGCCACAAACAACCTTTCTTCCTGCCCATTTCTCGAAATTTCATGCGTTAATTCACATGTAAGAGAAATCCGAGTACCTCTTCAGAAATTCAAGTCAGAGAGAGGAGAAAGACCGCCGTCTATTACTGACGACGGTTCACGGTTTATTAATACTACTTCATCTCTATTTCTACATAATTCTACATCACTTTACATAATGGTTCCTTTTCATCATTTGTAAATTAGTACTTTGCTAATTTTCGATATTGTTTAGCATTGGGGGCCAGCTTTTGCACCTACTTTTTTGCGATATTCTGTTCCGATGCGGTTGTTTTATGGTTTCATACGTTAAATTACGTTACCAACATTAAATTCAGACAGCATTGCAGAGCGAGCGGTAGCGAGTGATGGCGGGTTAGAGCCCCGCATGGCACGTTGTTTTCTATCTTCGTTACCAACAATTCACTTTCTTTTCTCACATAAATCACTTCCACTTACCTTTACGGTTTGTACAAATCCCCTACTGCTCTAACTTCTTGACTACTTGAACACCACTTTCAACTTATTTCTTCCGTAGATCATTCTACTTTTTGCTAGTTTTCGTCCCCCAATACTAAACAATTACCTTACTTTTCAGTGCAAATGGAAATGGAACGTAAAAAATAATATTATTAGTTATATAAAGTACAGTCAAAGAATTTTAAATTTTTTAACCTTCAATTTTTTTAAAACATAGAAATAAATCATAATATATTAAAATAAAGTAATTTGTCATATGGTTCATATAATTTGGAAGATAAAGTACACAAATGGAGATAAATTCCTTCCCGGGAATTTATAGGCCAAGGAAAAAACCTGAGAATATTCCATTTTTTTAAATTCCTTCCCACCGGGAATATTCCCACTGCCCATCACTAAACGTGGCCGAACTTAATGTCGTTGCTCTAATTATGTGCAACAAATAAATCGCTATATTGCTGTTTCTAGACATCACTTTAAGCATTTGTAAAACAAAAGCTGCATCTACTAGCAAAAGGTAAGACGATTCTATAGCTATTTACACATCTTTCTGAATTTGCTCTATAGCAAATAACAGGCTTAAGCTCCCATGTTTCGTTTAACTTTTTGGTAACAGTAGATTATTTCTTCTTTTCTTCGTTTCGACCAATTATTTCCTATTTCATTTTGTTCTAGCATCGTAAAACGTATCACATCAGCATATTCCCTCAACAATTCAGCTTCTGTAGCAGCGATGCTGTACCAACTGTCATGAACTATTGCCTATGAGATGGTTCAATATTTACCTCTCCTTTCATCGCAAGAGAAAACGACCTTTGTTTCTATTTGACGTTTTGAAGTTGCCTGCTATATTAGAGGTATTCCAGAGACGCCATTGTTTTTGAAAATGCACCGTTTGTTTCCTTATGAGCATGTTCGTAATTCCCTTTAATTTTAAACAATAATTTGCTATTCCTTTTGAGTGTCATCATGTGAAATCCTCGCATTGGCGTGTTAATGAGCTCGTATAACGGTAAGAGATATGACAATGTGTTTCCTCTGAAACTTGTTCAAACTTAAGCGATTGTTTCAACGAAAGCAAAATTAGCCGATGTTTAAAATTTTGAAGTTGTCCCACATAGAAGTATTCGTGAGAAGACCCTGATTTCAGAAGCCGCGAATTCTGTCGAGGAATTTGAAGCTTAAAATATACAAAACGATAATCACGCCTGTTGTTCTGTATGGTTGCGAAACATGGTCATTTACTCTGAGGGAAGAACATAGACTGAAAGTATTTGAGAACAAGATCCTGAGACGAATATTCGGATCCAAGAGGAACGGGAATGGGGAATGGCGGAAACTTCATAACGAGGAACTACATAATTTATATGGTTTACCCAACATTGTTAGGGTCGTCAAGTCTAGGAGGCTTAGGTGGGCGGGTCATGTAACTAGAATGGGAGAAAGTAGAAACACTTTCAAAGTCTTGACTGGAAGACCGATCGGAAAACGACCATTAGGAAGACCTAGGCGCAGATGTAAGGACAATATTAAAATGGATCTCGCAGAGATTGGAATACAAAGTAGAAACTGGATGCAGTTAGCTAAGGCTAGAAGTCAGTAGAGAGCTTTTGTGAACGCGGCATTGAACCTCCTGGTTCCATAGGCCATATAGTTAGTTAATTAGTTAGTTAATGCAAGTGCGACAACGACATTTTTTTTCTTTTTATGGTATCGTCATAAGTTTTACACATATGTTACAGTTTGATTCTTTTCCACATAAAAAATAAATAAAATAACCATAGTTATAAAAATGACAACAGCACTTCTATGGGCACCGAACCCACTACTTTCGGCATACAGACTAATTGCTTTAACTAATAGAGCTACGTGAACTGAGCCTGTTTCTCCTACGTGAACTGAGCCTGTTCCGGTAAAGAGGATTTTTCATTGCGATCGTGCTACCAGTTCGTCCTTTTCCATAGATAATTTCCACTATTTGCTCTATCTTTACGTTAATACTTCTCATATATTCATATATTTGGAGTTTGCAGATAATGTACGTAATAAGACATATTAGAAATATTTCGTTAAAAGTTTAGTTCGTAGATCTAATCCACATTTCTCTCAATGACATAGATGCCGCTGCTTCGTGTTGAACTGCAGTATTCCCTCTCGTTCTTGAAAATTTCCCACTTTAGCAGAGTTGGTAATTCTCGAGATTTCTGTCGATTTAATGTTTTTTTTTTTTGCTTCTAATTTCTTTATTTTAAGCTAATATCTAACACAAATATTAAAAACGGGTTTGTTATTAACCTGTCCTGCTGGGGAAACCTTCCGAAATTTCGAACATATAACGAAAACGGAGATATTTTCAAAAAACTTCAAAATAAAGAGACGCATCATTTATTTTGTTCTTAGTAGTACAATCACAAAGAAAATTACATTCTTTTACTATATTATGATTTCAAGGATGAATTTGTTTTTAAATCAAAGTATGTTATTACTGTAGTCCCCAGAGGAGTCTTTAAAATGTATATTCTGAACGATGTTATGTTATTTTATTAATATTCTATTATATTTAGAAAGTATGCATAAATGGATATTTATTTACAATATGTCCTATGAAAGTAAATATGTTTCAAAAATGGTATAGTAAGTCTACATACTTTTAAACCGCTAAAAAGTTTAAATTTACATGTGAGTGACTTTTCCAAACTTGACTCTACTACTGATATAATAAACATATTAAATTTTTAAATGTTATAAACAATTTTGTCAACATTTGCGCATAAATATGTATGTTCACAATGTTTGCAAGATAATTTCTTGTCTTTGTAATTTTGCATGTAACATTGTCACAAACGACCTTCTTCTTGCCCATTTCTCGAAATTTCATACGTTAATTCACATGTAAGAGAAGTCCGAGTACCTCTTCAGAAATTCAAGTCAGAGAGACAAGACAGACCGACGTCTATTACTAACGGTGGTTCAGGGTTTATTAATAGTACTTCATCTCTATTTCTACATAATTCTACATTACTTTACAAAATGGTTCCTTTTCATCATTTGTAAATTAGTGCTTTGCTAATTTTGGCTATTGTTTAGCATTGGTGGCCATTTTTTCACCTACTTTTTGCGACATTCTATTCTGATGCGGTTCTTTTATGGTTTCATACGTTATATTACGTTGCCAACATTAAATTCAGACACCATTGCAGAGCGAGCGGTAGCGAGTGATGGCGAGTTTGAGTCCCGCATGGCACATTGTTTTCTATCTTCGTTACCGAATATTCACTTTCTTTTCTTTCATAAATCACTTCCACTTACATTTACGGTTTGTACAAATCCCCTACTGCCCTAAAAAAAATGTGTTCGTTACTTCTTGACTACTTGAACACCACTTTCAACTCATTTCTTCCGTAAATCATTCTACTTTTTGCTAGTTTTGGCCCCCAAATACTAAACAATTACCTTCTTTTCAGTGCAAATGAAAATGGAACCTACAAATATTATTAGTAATATAAAGTACACTCAAAGAATTTTAAATTTTTTAACCTCCAAATTCTTTAAAACATAGAAGTAAATCTTAATATATTAAAATAAAGTAATTAGTAGTATGGTTCTTATAATTTAGAAGATAAAGTACACAAATGGAAATAAATTCCTTCCCGGGAATTTATAGGCCAGGGAAAAACCCGGGAATATTCCCATTGTTTAAATTTCTTCCCATCGGGTATATTCCCACTGCCCATCACTAAACGTGGCCGAACTTAAAGCTGTTGCTGTAATTATGTGCAACAAATAAATCGCTATATTGCTGTTTCTGGAGCATTTGTAAAGCAAAGACTGCATCTACTACATTCTGCAAAAGGTAAGACGATTCTTTAGCTATGTATACATCTTTCTGAATTTGCTCTACTGCAAATAACAGGCTTGAGCTCCCATGTTTCGTTCAACTTTTTGGTAACACCACATTCTTTCTTCTTTTCTTCGTTTCGAATAATTATTTCCTATTTCATTTTGTTCTAGCATCGTAAAACGTATCACATCAACAATTCAGCTTCTGCTGCAGCCATGCTGTACCAACTGTCATGAACTATTGCCTATGAAAGTGTTCAATATTCACCTCTATTTTCAGCGCAAGAGAAAACGACCTTTGTTTCTATTTGACGTTTTGAAGTTGCCTGCTATATTAGAGGTATTCCAGAGACGCGATTGTTTTCGAAAATGCGCCGTTTGTTTCCCTAGGAGCATGTTCATACTTCGCTTTAATTTTAAACAATAATTTGCTATTCCTTTTGAGTGTCATCATGTGGAAATCCTCGCATTGGCGTGTTAAAGAGCTCGTATAACGGTAAGAGATATGATTAAGTGTTTCCTGTCAAAGTTGTTCAAACTTAAGCGATTGTTTCAACGAAAGCAAAATTAGCCCATGTTTAAAATTTTGAAGATGCCCCACATAGAAGTATATATACATCCTCACGGCATTGCCAAGGCTCTATATTTGTATTTTACATTTAAAGTTGCAACCGGGTGTTTCTCGCTGCCGTATTCGGTTGTCCAATCATCACCCTTGTTCTTCTCGCGCAGAGTCATTCGAAGAACTGAAAACGTACTCTGTACACAGACAGTTTATGGTTGTGAACTCGGAGAACCTGGTACTTCTGCTTGACAAAGTCAAAAAGTGGGAGAAAAAAGGATGTGTAGAATGTAAAGAGGGTGCAACAGTGACTGATACTTGTAAGAAACATATTCATTTGTAGTTCGTGCACATTCCGTCTGTAGCGCTACTGTGGCACAACGTATATTGTAACTGTATAACTCTTGTACACCGCTTGTATGTCTATTGGCGTAAGTGACGACCGAAACTATGTTGTCAGCTCTGACTGCGATAAGGCACTTGTGCTGCTTTTGCTTTTCTTTTTTGTCCTTTGTCATTTGTGAGACGCCAAGCATGTTGTTTTTGCTTGTTGCACGCGCTGAACGAGTTCCTGCGGAGCGAAGTATTTAAGAAGTTAACTACATATTCTTGTTTTGCAATAGAAATATGATAAGTACTTTCAATTATAATACGGTTTTAAATTTGTTAACTGTTGAAAAAAAATACGAAAATAAAGCTGTACTTGTAAATGTATATTAGTCGAGGACGTAGCTATTGACAAGACAATTCAAAGTTTTTAAGTAGTCCCTGGAGCAGTGGCTCTTAATCTAGGGTGCGAGTCTCTGACAGAACTAAATTTAAAATGACAAATATTACGAACGTCGTAACAAACATTAAAATAAATATCATTTAAACACGAAATAACTACTGTGTAAGAACTGTGGTTTCATTGACAAAACTGGTAAAATATAATATTCCACTGCACTACAATGCTATGCAGGAATCTTGCTGGAAATAAATATAAATTTGTGAGAATATGGCTATTATTATTTACTATTATTATATGCAAGCCTGTTCTTTGTACGAGTAGAATATGTTTATGGGAAATATTTGAAAGTTATATTTGATCATCCTTTCCACGTTACGTAACTTATTTGAACAAAAGTGAAATAAAACCCCTAGCTCGAACATGTTCAAAAATGTGTTTCATACGAAGAAGTATTTATTCTTTCCAAGAAATCTAAATTCTCTTCTGCTTTTACGATTCTTTTTTTTTTTTTTTTTTTGAAAGTGAGTTGATAAAATATAAATGTCCCACGTGCTAAATATGTTTAAAAATTCATTTCAGACGTTTCATACACTTTGTCACCCTGTAACCTGTTTTGGAAGCAGAATTTCCGAAAACGCTGGGGCATGTCCATATGGTGACCTCGTTAAGTAAAAAGTTTATATACCTAATTTCATCTCCTTGGTTTGGAAGATATTTAATTTTCGCCGTTAACTCCTCCAACATCTTAGGATACGAATTTTAATGAAACTGACATGGTTAAAAAATGGCTTCAGCCAAGTGCTAACTATGTTCTAAAATTCTCAATCATTTTTCATGAGATGAGACGGAAGTGGAATTTCCTAGAACGTTGGGTTGCGTGTCTACTTGGTTTTTATATTAAATTTCATCTTCATACATGAGAGATTTGTAAGATACTGTATTTTTAGCAAATATTTTAGACCTTGTCCCCTCCCCTTAGGATACGCATTTTAGTGAAAGTGATATGATGAAACCATGCTCCAGAGTAGTTCTAAATATGTTCAGTAATTCTCCTCGAACATTCTATGATGATGAGACAGCGAACGCCGATTTGAATGTCGAGAAATAAGTAAATTAATTCCTCCCTCCTTCTGCTTAAAAGGAGAATTTCGAAAACTCTGAAATACATATTCCATTCTTTTTAGTTCAGAGTTGGTATACGAAATTTCACATTACGAATTTAAGCGAATTTCACAATTCATGACATTTTCTGAATAAATAGTGGTACATTTTAATATTATAGAAATCGTCTCTTTTCTCCATCTTTAAGAGGAGAATTTCCGGACACATACGCTCAAATATTTATAGTTAAGAAATCAAAGCCAAATTTCACACCTCAAACGTAAGCAAATGCAGAAATTTTAATTGGTAGACACTATCCTCCATTCTCATCTTAGGACAGAATTTTCGGAAAACCTAAACATGTATTGGTTCGTTTCTAATTGAGTTTAATTTTGAAATTTCAAGTCTCCAATATAAAGAATTCTTATATTTATCATATTCTAAAAATAAATGAAATAAAATACAGTCGAAAAATTAATGTTATACGAATTACTCCTTTCTTGTTTAGGTGCGGAATTTTCAGAAACTGTGAGAAACATGTTCAGTTATTTTTAATGGTTAGTTTATATGCCTAGTTTCATCTTCCTTACCTCAGGGATTAGCAAGATACACTATCCTAATTAGCAAGGATACATATTTCCAAAAATACTTCTTTATCCCTTGCTTTCGTCAAAAAGAGTATTCTTGCTAATTATAGCATTATGGCTTGGTCGATAATGAGTAATTCACTCATATTGTCTTATATACAGTATAGGCTATTATTCTTGTTATTATTTTTGTTTCTATTACTGATGATTTGAGAATACAATGCTGCAACTAAAATTGCAGAAACGGTCAAAGACATCGCGAATGATGTAGGCGTGAACTATGTGGGGTTTAAGAATGTAGGCGCTTGTAAAAAATGTTGGAACAATTGCCCTAGAGGATCCCAAAACTTTAATTTAGAAAACACAGCGTCTTGTATCATTTCCTACTTTATAACACTACAACGAATACTCTATAAGAACATTGTACTTCTGTTAAATTACCTCGCTGAATAGTACTAAATGATCACCGAAGGCTAACATGAAATGGAGGATTCACACAACTAGATCCGATGTTTCTTGAGTTAACTAAACATTAAGTATAATACCGAAGTAGCATTATAGATAAAGTGAGACTGTAGAAAAAATGAACCTTTCTTCTAACAGTTAAAAGAATAACAGAACATAGACGCAATAATAATAATAATAATAATAATAATAATAATAATAATAATAATAATAATAATAATAATAATAATAATAGTATTCAAAAATAGATAGAGGAAACTGCAGTCTGGTAATAATTATAAGGAACCAGATTAAAACGTATTAGCCACTTCTCGACTAGTGATGGGCAGTGGGAATATTCCCTATGGGAGGGAATTTTAAAAAATGGGAATATTCCCGGTTTTTTTCCCTGGCCTATAAATTCCCGGGAAGGAATTTATTTCCATTTCTTTACTTTATCTTCCAAATTGTAATAATCATATGAATAATTACTTTATTTTAATATATTATGATTTATTTCTAGGTTTTAAAGAATTTGGAGGTTAAAAATTTAAAATTATTTGACGGTACTTTATATAACTAATAATATGATTTTTTAAAGTTCCATTTCCATTTGCACTAAAAAGTAGGGTAATTGTTTAGTATTGGAGGCCAAAACTAGCAAAAAGTAGGATGATTTACGGAAGAAATGAGTTGATAGTGACGTTCAAGTAGTCAAGAAAGTATCGAACATATTTTTTTAAAGGAAGTAGGGGATTTATACAAAACGGAAAGGTAAGTGGATGTGATTTATGAGATGAAGAGGAAGTGAATTGTTGATAACGAAGATAGAAAGCAACATGCCATGCGGGGCTCTAACTCGCCTTCATTCGCTAACGCTTGCTCTGCAATTCTGTCTAAATTTAATGTTGGTAACGTAATTTAACGTATGAAACCATACAACAACCGCATCGGAATAGAATATTGCAAAAAAGTAGGTTGGTCCCCAATGCTAAAGAAGAGCGAAAATTAGCAAAGTACTAATTTACGAACGATGAAAAGGAACCATTTTGTAAAGTAATTTAGAACTATGTAGAAACAGAGATGAAGCACTATTAATAAGCCCTGAACCATCATTAGTAATAGACGTCGGTCTGTCTACTCTCTCTGACTCGAATTTCTGAAGAGGTACTCGGACTTCTTTTACATGCGAATTAACGTATGGAATTTCGAAAAATAGGTAGAATGAAAGGTCGTGTATGGCAATGTTAAGTGCTAAAATATAAAGATAAGTAAGTATCTTGCATTTTGTGAACATAAATATGTGTGCGAAAATTTAATAAATTGGTGAGGCATGTATCTCTAACATTTACCCAATCTAATTGGTTTATAACATTTATAAATTTAATGTGTTTATAATATCAGTAATAGAGTCAAGTTGAACAAATCCACTTATATATAAATTTAAACTGTTACTATATAATTTACTATATATTTTTTACACATAGTTAATTGATAGAACATATTGTAAATAAATATACATTTATGCGTACTCACTAAATATAATAAAGTGTTAATAAAGTAACATAGTACCGTTCAGAATATACATTTTAAAGAATCCTCTGGGGACAACAGTAATAATATGCTGTGATATAAAAATTAATTCAACTTTGAAATCATAATATAGTAATAGAATGCAATTTTCTTTCTGATTGTATATAAATTCCCTGATAAATTCCCATTTTGGGAATCTTCCCGGGAATCTTCCCAGGGAATATTCCCGAAAAATATCTTCCCGGGAATTTACCCATCACTATTCTCGACCCACTGAGGAAGAGAAAAGTTGAAATTAAGAGATGAAAGGTAAGAAATGAATAGTAAGAAGAAGAATACAGTTGGTCGATGATTTGAAAAATGGTATCAAATATTGGGAATAAAAAGTAGGGATGCGCACGAGACAAGATTTCTGGCTGTCTCGACTCGAAAAGGTGCCGTAAAAGTGATGTCCCGTCTCGAAAAATGTATATTTTCTCTATTGGAAGAGCTGTGTCTCGACTCGTAATTTTGTCAGGAAAATCTTGTCTCGACTCGTCTTGTGCGCATCCCTAATAAAAAGAGGAAGCTGAAGATCGAGAAAGGTGAAAGAAGAATTTCCAGGCCAGAACCTAAGAAAACACACAATCACACTCACATCTCCCATTAGTCCCAGTACCTGCCAACAGGTAGAGTACTTAATAATAATAATAATAATAATAATAATAATAATAATAATAATAATAATAATAATAATAATAATAATAATAATAATAATAATAATAATAATAATAGACCTTATAGCTGCTGCGACTAAGTTACTGCGCACGATAGCCCTTGAAAGAAAGCAAATTTTTATTTTATTTTATTTTATTTATTTATTTTTTTTGCAAACTATGGTGTAGAGTAATTATTTCGGAGGAGCTAGTTAATTGAAGTGATCCATAAACCGAAAGTGGTAGAAATCAACCTTTTCCATGTTTTAACGTTGACCACAATAAAACGAAAACGGTTTTCGGCAATCGATTAAGCATTCCAAGAATATTTTTCAGCTCCTTTCGTTACCAACCAAAAGTGGTATAAATAAACCATTTCCGGTTTTACGTTGAACACTATAAAGCAAAATCGATAAATAGTTACGAGCGGCTTTCTGTAATGGCAAATCCTTTAGATTGGATCTGGCAAGAGATTACCAAGAAATACCACACGCAAATCAAGCCCAAAACTTGGCCAAACTCGGCCAGCAAATGTAGAGATCTTAATTAGGTTGAGGGCTGCCCACCACCGAATTTTGTTCCGATTCGGCCAATAGTTATCAAGAAAATGCTGCTGACTAATTAAGTACTTATCGAGAAAAAAGGGATGAAATGCAACCCGCGTCCACCCTGTTCTTGGCCGCGTTTGACCCCAGAATATGCCACTACTTATTCCTTATGGAATGGGCTAGTAGCTCACAAAATTTAGTGAACATCCGGCTAGTATCTAATTTAAAAATAAACTCTAGTAAAAACCGTAAAGAGGATTTTATGTAATATGTTCTCAATTAATATGGATACCGGAATTTGTATCGTATTTCTTTCACTTCTGGTATTAATACAGAGATTACTGTCGAGATGAAATACACTCTTGCGGTACTTAATGAATTACAAAAAATCCCTTCTAGCTCTCCAATATATAACACTCAATTTATAACCGGAAGTGATTGATATATGCCACTTCTGCTTTTAGTATAAAGGTTAGAGTCGAGATAGAACATATTCTTGGGACACTAAATGATTATAGAAAACCGCTTCTCCTTATCTGTTGTCTTTTCTAATCTATTGCGATCAATACTAAAACCGGAAGTAGTTCGGTTTTGCTACTTCCGGTTTGGAGTTTAAGAGAGATAATAACTTACTTGTTCCCACAACGTTAAATTGATTCCATAAAACTGCTTCTTTTTATATCTTATAGTTTATGCTCTATGTAAATTAAATTGAAACCGGAAGTTATAAGTGATTTCTACACTTCCTTTTTACTAATGTGTTAAGTGCGAAGATGAAAGTTACTCCTGGAACGCTTTATCGATTGCCGAAAACTGCTTCTTACTATCTATTATCGTTTTCGCTCTATAGTGATCAACGTTGAAACAGGAAATGGCTAAATTCTGTTACTTTCAGAATTTACTAACTTGTTAAATGTAAAGAAGGTTATCCTTGAAAAGTTTAATTGATTGCCAAAAACATCATCTCGTTATCTATTATCGTTTTTGCTCTATAGTAATGAGTGTTAAAACCGGAAATGGCTCATTTCTACCATTTTGTTTGTCGAATCACCTCTATTAATGAACTCTCTCGAGAAAATCACACTATCTACTTATTGAAAATAATAATAATAATAATAATAATAATAATAATAATAATAATAATAATAATAATAATAATAATAATTATTATTATTATTATTATTATTATTATTATTATTATTATTATTATTATTATTATTATAGAAAAATCGCATCGTTTGAAATGTTATCTTTGGAAGTAACGGACGTATGTATGTACGTACGTACTGACATTACGATATTACAAGTTCCACTACGTGATCCTGATAATAATAAAATCTTAAAGAGGATCATATTATGTGTAGTGGTTTGGGAACCAGAAGCTCTAGTATATTTATTTCACTTCCGATTTGGGTATAGGGATCACTGCCGAGATGGAATATACTCTTGGAGCACTTAATGAATTACCAAAAAAAGCCTTCTCGCTATCCATTCTATAACGCTCAATGTTATAACCGGAAGCGATTGATTTCTACCACTTCAAGTTTTAGTAGAAAGATTAGATTCGAGATAGAACATATTCTTGGGACACTTAATTGATTTCTGAAAACCTCTTCTCGCTAATTAGTATCGCTCTAATCTGTTCTAATCAACACTAAAATGGAAAGTACTTGAGTTTTGCTACCTCTGACATGATTAGAAGTTTACGAGAGAAGACGATAATTATTCCCATAACGTTATATTAATTCCTAAAACAGCTTCTTCCTATCCCACTATGTAGATTAATTTGAAGCCAGAAGTCATAGTTAGGTTAATTTCTATCACTTCCGATTTTACCAGGATGTTAAGGATGAAGCTGAAAGTTATCCTTGATACCCTTTATCGATTGCAGAAAACTGCTTCTTATTTTTTATTACTATTTCCGCTCCCGGAAATGAATCATTTCTACCACTTGCAGTTGGCGAATCACCTCCATTAAGGAACTCCCTCGAGAGGAATCACTCTACTTACTTATTGCAAAAAGCAAAATTTAAAAAAAAAAAATCGCATTCGTCCAAAGTTATCGTATGAAGTAACGGTGGTACGTATGTACGTACTAATATCGATAAGTTCCACTACGCGATCCCAATTAATACTTCATATACCCCCGCCACACAAACACACTAGCATATGTACACACGGAAGTATACCTGGTAGTATCCACGCGGTTACGCCGGAAACTAGAAACACACACACACAGATAGAGACAGAGAGAGAGAAAATATTGTTGTACCTTTATACTGAATGCACAATTACTCACAAAATCAATTAAGAAACAAAAAAGTAAAAAGTTGTAAATGTAACTTTCAAAGATTGGTACCACTGCTGCGTGTAACACGTGAAATTGTTCCATAATGATTGATTCGTAATATGATGTACATGGGTTTCTTAATGGTAGTATAACTAAATGCCTTCAAATTGACTACAAAATAAAAATTGAAATGTATTTCTCAAATTTTGTAAAATCAGATTTGCGATTCGAATTACCTTAAATCATACTGTTGTTTCTTTTCGTAGTGTATGTTTCAGATAAGAGTTCTTGGGAGAAATACTGTTTCATGAGGTATCTTCCAAATCAAAAATGTATCTTTTCTGTATCTTACTAAACTAACGGTGTAATAAAAAGTATGGTACTTACCCATCAGTTCTTACCAAAATTACGCTTTGTTGAACACAGTCTCGTTGGCAGTTACACCATAATCCTTGATTAGTTCTAGCGATTGAATTGATAGAATCCAATTTTCCTGAAACGGATATACAAAAATAATATTCCAAAATTGAATTTACATTAATACAAAATATGAATGATAATTTTCCATACTTTGTTTAATAGATTTATATATGTTCAGGTGCAAAAATTGTGACAGAAAGGTATTCATATGGAGGGTAGGGGAGAGGAGGGGGACGTATAAATAAAAACTAATAAAACATAATAACTTTTGAACCACCCAACCAATCTCGATCAAAATTTTCAACATATATGAGGGTCGGGGCATGGGTGCTTTTTTGTTTCAATTTGACGAGCCAACCTACAGGTGGGGGAGGGCGGAGATATATGTAAAAAATCAAATTAAAATGACTGTCTTTGTGACTTCATCGCTCTTGAACCACCCGAACGATATAAAAAAAATTCAGCATACAAGAGTTTAGGGGCAGCGATTACTTTAGGCTATTCACTTTGACAATGCAAGATACGTGAGAGGAGAGGGAGAGAAATGTTAAAATGATCAAAAATGACCGATATTAGTGTCAAATCCATAGTTTTAGGAGTAGCTGAGATTAGCAGTGGCAATTATGATGCCGTGTGACGCAGCACGAAGGAGAGTGAGGGTAAGCTATATATAACAATAATCGAAAATTGTCGATATTAGTGCCTAATTCCTAGTTTTAGGGATCATTCACAAGAACAGTGACATTTCCGATCCGGTTTAAATCCAAAATCAGCCCCGCCACTTGGGGGAGGGGAAGAAAATGATATATAAAAATGATGGAAATTGCCACTATCAGTGTCGAATTTATAATTTTCTGCGTCGGTTAGATGAATAGTGATACTCTCGATCCCGTTTAAATTCAAAATTCAACCCCGCAACTTGGAAAGGGAGAGGAAGATATATTTAAAAATGATCGAAAATGACCGATATTAGTGCTGAATCCACATTTTTTCGGGTCGCTGAGATGAACGGTGACAATTCCGATCCCATGGTTCGCACAATGGGTGAGGGGGGAACTATATATTATATATATAGGGTCTAAAATGACAGATAGTAGTGTTGAATGTATAGTTCTTGGAGTCACCGAGACGAACAGTGGCACTTATGATGCTGTTTAAATCCAAATTCAGCCCCTCATCTTGGGGGAAGGGGAAGGGGAAAGGGAAATACATAAAGTTGACCACAAATAACCCATATTAGTGTCGCATCCATAGTTTCCGGGGTCGCTGGGGTGACCGGTGACACTTCCGATAACGTGCCCCGCAACATGGAAGAGGATGAGGGGAATATATATATATATATATATATATATATATATATATATATATATATATATATATATATATATATATATAGATAGATAGATAGATAGATAGATAGATAGATAAAAGTGATCAAAAATGGCCGATATTAGTGTCTCGTGCGTACTTTTTAGGGTCGCTGAGATGAAGAGTGACGATTCTGATCCCGTTTAAAACAATTCATCCCCGCAACATAGGGGAGACAATAAAATGATCGAAAATGACCAATATTAGTGTCGAATTCACGGTTTTTTGTTGTCGTCGAGATGATAAACGAGCTTTCCGATGCCGCTTAAATTGATGCCATTAAAAGAGAAAACAGCGTATTTCACGGGTACTAAATTGCATTTCAACTCAGCGAAGCGGGTAATATATGCTAGTATAAGATAAATCAAATATAATAGTACTACTATATATCTTCAGAAAATTTTATACAGTACATAACCATAGTACAAGTTAAATGACTGTCGTCAAAACTGGTGAAAATGTTACACGTGGTTTGATTTTTGACAATTAACATCATTAAAAACAAAATAACTAAAGCAATCAGATTCTGTATACTTGTTTGGTTAAAGTAATTGTGTTAACTAGTTATCCTTTCATCCAGGAATAATTCAAGATGTTATTATTAATATTTATTGGTCCCAGCTTCTACTATTTGGCTGATTTCTCTTGTTTCTCTGTCTGTTAAATCATGATTCATGAAAAACTTACTCGATTTTAATAAAACTTCGTATGTGTCTTTCTCTATTAATCCGAACGAATCATCCTTAGATATGTTCGCAGTCTATAATAAGAAAGCAAATGATAAAAAAGTAGGTTATGTTTGCAAGTTTGCATACAAACATTCAAACAAATCAGGTATGAATTACTTAAAAAAGATAATAATCGGTGTTGATAAAGCATAGTGAATATTTCCTTTAGGGTTGTGATCCTTCCAATTTGTTACAGTGAAAATTAATCGAAGTTATCGTCTTGAAGTTGACAATAGCATCCATATTTCTAAATTTCGTTTTTCAAACAATTTGTATGTCTTTTAGTAACGTTCACCAGCGTTATTGGACGGTAATACCGTAGGAAACATACTTCAATGAACCTCTGTAATTGGTATATTACGGTAATTATTAAAAGCTATTGATATACAGTAACAATTTCTCACATTGAGCCTTAGAGTTGTATTTGCAACTAATAGCTTTAAACCTTTAGTGGAAAGTTTTAACTTAGGGATCGTAATTCTGGGTCATTAATGAAAAGTACTATTTGGTGCAATCTGATTCGTTGTTGCATGGAATCAGTTTACACTACTAACCATTTTGGATTAGTGACCTAGAACTGGAATCCCTAAGTTTAGAAATATAATATGAAAACACCTACAACTTGCGTCTTGTTTTGTTGACAATGTGTTATCTATAAAAGGAGAAAATTAGGACCATCTAAAGGTACAGTGATATATATCATAGTTCTAAGGAATAACTACTAATTGCTATTTCTTTATATTCCTCAAATTTTAGAACTGGGAAAACATATCCTTTCCAAAACTTAAGAGGAGTTCTTCAATGTACCCATGACTTATGAAAGATAATAGATATTGTGCTCATCAGTATAAACATATACATAACAGTCAGAATATTATGACCACCTGCTATCAAAATTAACCCGCCCAGGCGATAGGAGAGTCACCTGACGAGGAATGCCTGCTAGTCAGACAGATGTACGGTGCATTTAGCATCGGCAAGTGTGCTGGCTGTGTGTAGACTGAGGAAGATGCGCGATCTATCTGAATTTGATGGAGGGTAGATTGTAATGGCCAGGAGGCTTGACACGAACAATTCGAAAACTATACGACTTGTAGAGTGTTCGAGAAGTGTTCTGGTGGGTGTCTTCAATAAGTGGCAAAACTAAGTTGAAATGACGTCCAATAGAGCGGTTGGGCGGTCCCCCATTACGGATGTCGGACATTTTAGGCTGGGCAGACTGACAAAAGAGGACAGACGGCAAACTATGGCGGAATTAACATAAAATTTTAACGCTGGGCAGAGTGCAAGTGTGTCTGAACACACAGGGCACCGAACACTCTTAACAATGGGCCCTCGCAGTCGAGGACCCATTCATTTGCCAATGTTAAACCACTCCATCTACTACAACGACTGAAAACGACACGTGACCATCGCCACTGGACCTTGGCGCAGTTGAAGAGCATTGCAAAGTCTGCTGAATCACTATATCTTCTTTATCATGCCGATGAGAGGGTGCGAATCCGCCGTCTCCCAGGAGAACAGCTCCTCGACACCTGTACTGCGGGACGGAGACAAGTCGGCGGCGGCTCAATTATGCTCTGGGGAACATTCATGTGGGCATCCATGGGTAGAGTGGAGTTCATGTAAGGTACCATGACGGCCGAGGCGTATCGTATACTATTGCAGACCACGTACTTTCCTTCATGACGACCATGTTTCCCGACGGCTGTGGCATTATTCAACAAGATAATGTTCCATATCAAAAGTCCAGGGATGTGATGGAGTGGTTCGAGCAAAACAGAGGCGAGTTCCAATTGATGTGCTGACCCTAACTCGCCGGATCTGAATCCAATCGAACACTTTGGGATGTGATTGAACGTGCCGTTAGAACAGTGCCACCCATCCCTGAATTTCCAGGAATTAGGTTACTTGTGTGTGCAGATGTTATGCCAACTCCCTTCAGTATCCTACCAAGACCTCATTGCTTCCATGCCAAGACGTGTCGCCACTGTTATCGATGTCAAAAGGTGGACATGCCGAGTATTAGGTGAGTGGTCATAATATTCTGACTGATCAGTGTATTAGGCAACAAAGGCTCGACGGAAAGGATAAATTAAATCAATAACACCAAACTTACAAATATGCATTTATTATCCATTGAATGGATCTAGATGGATCACCAAAGAATTCAGAGGTAGATACCATGGTCCTATAATACCGTGTCAAATTTTTAGTTTTGCTAATTTCCAAACTTTTAGAAGTGGTCTTATGCACCTCTCCCTAAATTTGAGGATGTGAGTCAAGGTACCCTTTGAAAAAGTAGAGAGAGTTTAGACATAGGTACCTCTGAATCAGGAGCCATGCGCCTGAGATAGGGACAGAATTGATGCCACTGTATTTCGTTCTTATACAGTAACAACATATCTCTAGTATCATCCACCAATATGTGAGTTGTAATTACTGGTCCACCTCAAAGTCAATGTACCAGATATATGGAGTAGGGATGGCCATTTTTTCTAAAACTACCTTATTGAAAAATGACTTTTTTCGAAAACGAAAAATGAAAAAATATTTTTTTTTTCTAAAAATGAGAAACGAAAAAACTGATTCCTTCCTAAGTGCAAGAAGTGAAAAGATTTCCGAAAATCAGAAAACGAAAATTGTTTCGGAAAACAGAGTACGAAAAGTGTCTGGAAAATTTTAAAAAATCGATAAACTCAAAATGTTTTGTAAAAGAGAAAGAAGAATCGAATGTATACGTTGTATGAGTATAGGAACTGTCCATCCGATTTGCAATATTTTTGGTTGTAAGGAGTTAATTAAATAACGTAGTGAAACGATTAAAAACAAGACAAACTATTTCCGAAACATCCTAAAACCAAATGGTTAGAATTCTTTGCTTCTGTGTGAGGATCCACAATTTAATGCAATTGGAAAATCCACATGATAGGAGCTCCAATTTATGCTTCAAGTCTACATCTATTGTGTGCCCTAGTGGTGCCATACAATGATTATGAAACCACTTTAGTGAGCCAAAAATAATGTGATTCCAACACAGTGATGGCTATGTATTGTATCTATAAAGGTAACCAAGAACGTCCTTTTTCATCCACCACATTCGAACATCGATATGACACTTAAGATCTGGAAGATCAAGAAGGTCCACATCGGAATTGATTAACTCATGCCAACGTTCTGGAAGACTAGGGTTTTCACCATGTTAGAAATTGGTGAAACATGAAGAAAAAAAGGTATCAAGTGCATTTTGCACCTCTACTAGGAACTTAACTGGCGTCCTTTAAGTTAATTTTGCAAGCAATGGAACAGGTGATATTTGGAAGGCACAATGTCCGGGAAATACGGCGGATGCAATAGTGTTTCAAATCCAAGGGGTAGAATGGTGCCCCTCGTTATCCTAAGGACGTGGGGCTTAACGTTGTCCCCTTTGCGACCAAGAAGTGCTGCCTCCAGAGTTTAGAGTTTTCCTTGAACTCGGCTCAACTGCAGAAAGTACGCAGTTCCATTAATGCTGTGACCAGCTGGTAGCATTTCCCGATGCACGATGCCGCGAGCAGACAACCACACACACAGGAGTACCTTCTTCTGCTGCAGTGCTGGATTCGGCTGCTTTGGAACTGATTCATGGGAACTGATTCACAGGTGTCTGCTCGCATTGCCTCCTGGTCGAAGTCAAATTATCTAGGACCCATTGACCCAAATTGTAGTCCTTCTCAAGTTGATGGAGGTGCTGTCGAGTAGTTTCTCCACTTATACTGAATTGTAGTCCCAGTTCCTTACACTGTTCTCCTCAATTGCTGCCTCTAGATCTTCAGTTCGTACATGTGGTAGTCATCGGGCATGTGCTACGGCATACACTCTCTTATGACGCTCTGTGGAGGTCCCATGTATACTCTGTCGTTACGCGTTTTGTTTCGTTGACAATGTTTTATCTATAGAAGGAGAAAAATAGGACCATCTAAGCGTACAGTGATATATATCATAGTTCTAAGGAATAACTACTAATTGCTATTTCTTTATATTCCTCAAATTTTAGAACTGGGAAAACATATCCTTTCCAAAACTTAAGAGGAGTTCTTCAATGTACCCATGACTTATGAAAGATAATAGATATTGTGCTCATCAGTATAAACATATACATAACAGTCAGAATATTATGACCACCTGCTATCAAAATTAACCCGCCCAGGCGATAGGAGAGTCACCTGACGAGGAATGCCTGCTAGTCAGATGTACGGTGCATATAGCATCTGGGAGTGTGCTTGCTGTGTGTAGATTGAGGGAGGTGCGCAATCTATCTGAATTTGACGAAAGGCAGATTGTAATGGCCAGGAGGCTTGACACGAACAATTCGAAAACTGTACGACTTGTAGAGTGTTCGAGAAGTGTTGTGGTGGGTGTCTTCAACAAGTGGCAAAACTAAGTTGAAATGACGTCCAATTGAGGGGATGGGTGGTCCCCCATTACAGATGTCGGACATTTTAGGCTGGGCAGACTGACAAAAGAGGCCAGGCGGCGAACTATGGTGGAATTAACATCAGATTTTAAAGCTGGGCAGAGTGCAAGTGTGTCTGAACACACAGTGCAGCGAACACTCTTAACAATGGGCCTCCGCAGTCGAGGATCCATTCATTTCCCAATGATCAACCACTCGATCGGCTACAACGACTGAAAGCGGCACGTGACCATCGCCACTGGACCTTGGTGCAGTTGAAGAGCGTTGCAAAGTCTGCTGAATCACTATATATTCTTCATCATGTCGATGAGAGGGTGCGAATCCGCCGTCTCCCAGAAGAACAGCTCTTTGACACCTGTACTTCGGGACGGAGACAAGTTGGCGGCGGCTCAATTATGCTCTGGGGAACATTCATGTGGGCATCCATGGGTAGAGTGGAGTTCATGTAAGGTACCATGACGGCCGAGGCGTATCGTATACTATTGCAGACCACGTACTCTCCTTCATGACGTCCAATCGAGGAGGTAATTTTCCAAGGAATGTAACAAGTGATAATTGGAAGGCACAAAGACCGGGGAGTACGGCTGATGCAATAGTGTTCCGCATCCAAGGCGTAGAATGGTGCCCCAGTTATCATAGCCACGTTGGGCTTAACGTTATCCTGTAACAGGAGGACCCGTTTGCGACCAAGAAGTGCTGCCTCCGGAGTTTAGAGTTTTCCTTGAACTCGGCTCAATTGTAGACAGTACGCAGTTCCATTAATGCTGTGACCAGCTGGTAGCATTTTCCGATGCACGATGCCGCGAGCAGACAACCACACACACAGGAGTACCTTCTTCTGCTGCAGTGCTGGATTCGGCTGCTTTGAAACTGATTCATGGGATGCTAACCACTGATGACTGTGCTCTGGAGCTTCGAACACGACCCACTTCTTATCATTTGTTAACATCCTGTCCAGAAATGGTTCCTCCGTCGAGACAGCAAAGAAACACAGGTGTCTGCTCGCGTTGCCTCCTGGTCGAAGTCAAATTATCTAGGAACCATCGACCCAAATTGTAGTCCTTCTCAAGTTGATGGAGGTGCTGTCGAGTAGTTTCTACACTTATACTGAATTGTATTCCCAGTTCGTTACACTGTTCTACTCAATTGCTGCATCTAGATCTTCAGTTCGTGCATGTGATAGTGTTCCGGCATATGGTATGGCATACAATCCCTTATGACGCTCTGTGGAGGTCCCACGTTTTCTCTGTCGTTACGCAAGTTCACAGTGTAACTGAACTGCAATATAACAGATACTGTGTTGGATATACCCACACCACCAACTGACCTCCTTATCTCAATTCGCATTAAACTCACACTGTGAGAACCAATCGAACACAGACCTCCACAAAAAACTACAGAACTTTTTGGTTACCTTTATAATAAATTATTCAATATTGAAAGATTTATATAAGTTTCGGTTTAGGCTCAAAGATTTACCAACTAAGAAGATTCCTCCTCGATACAAATCAAACATATTTTGTTCGTATTCGTAATTCGAACATATTAACGTTCCACGTTTATTCTGTTAAGCAAAGAAGGATGGTGATGAGAATGAACAAAATTCTGCAACTAAAAAATTAAAAGAAACAAATAATGTCGAAAAAAGCACGCATGTGGTTTGTCTAAACGAAATCTCGCTTGGGGCGAACTGGTACCAAATCCAGTGATCAACGCATCAGGTACATACGTTCTAAAAACTATTTTATTAAAGTTGCCGCAACCGGGGCACTGGATATTCAAAACCCAATATGATAGAGACAGAAACACAGAAACAAGGCAGGCAGTTAAATATAAAGCATTCTTTTCAGATGAGCTCGCTTGAATCGAACGCTCAGATGAATCGATTCTTCAGATTATTTCGCGTCAAAATCCGAAGTCTAAGGCTCGAGACCCATCACTACTGCCACCGGCTTCACTGAGACACCCCCTAGAAATTCAAGGTTTTATTTGACCGTAACCATTATATTATTCTAAGAACATTAGTTCAAAAAATATTTATTTTGTACTGAGATAAAAGTTATAATTACAGGTGTATTATTAAGAATAATAAAGTGTAAAATTTACCTTTATATTTGTTAATGCACTCGATGCCCTTCTCATCGCATAATCTTTGCCGTTCTAAAATTTTAAATAAAGTAATATTATTTTCAGTAGCATGCAGCTTACAATACTGTGAGTTATAATTTATAACAAATAATTATAGATTTTATTATATCAAGTAAACGTTCGATACAGAAATATGTCATTTAATGTTCAAACGACCAAACTTAGTACGAGAGAATGATGAAAAAAGCCAAAATTACTAAAATAATGAATTCAAGGTAAGAATATGGATTTTATAAGAAAAACAAACATAATTTTAACTTAGTTTTAACTGACCAACTATTAAATTTGGCATGTGTTAATGAACATTTAAATACGAAAACTTTGTGTACATTTAAGTAATATGATGAACCCACTATCTTTACTGTTGGATATAGTACAGGGTGTAACAAAAGCACATTTAACAGCAAATTCTAGGGACGTGTAGTTCAGAGATTGGCATAATTTGATGATATAGTAATATTGTATGGGTACGGGGAACTTGATTGCTGTAAGTGTCCATGGCGGCGGCCATCTTGTTAACAGCCATATTTGGTTGAGGTCATTTTTTTTAATATGCCGCACATAATTTTAGGCTACGTAGTCACAAACACGAATGTTAAGTGATTTTTAGATATCACTGCTGTTAGGGGACATTTGGGACTCCTTGAACAAAGGACTACGTTGTCAGAAGAGTGATGGTAATGGACGTGAAAGGCAGGAGAGGTAGAACACTCGTTGAGTAAATCAATGGAAAACACGATTTTGAAGATAGGACATAATCTTGAGTAATAGTGATATAGAGAACTGTATCATACGTTACAATTAACATCCATTTCTTCATGATGGAACTACCAATATATATATATATATATATATATATATATATATATATATATATATATATATATATATATATATATATATATCACTGTAATCGTAATATAACACCTGAAACGTTAACTGTAACACACGTCTGTGAGACCGCTACATTGATTTTTAATTATGAACCATATATTTTTATAATTTAAGCTACAAGATGCAACAAATATCTTTACGTTATTCTTTCTATAGTTATACAAAACGTTTAAACTTATTTTCTGAATGAACTTCTTCAGTATATATCGTTTTCCAACTAGCAAGTATACATGAAGTATTATAACTCGGAAGTAATTGACGAAAGTATACACAAATGCAACAAAAATAATTAAGTACATGCTTTAAGAATTTTTGTTAATTGCAAAGCCATTACGAAAAGATACAAATGCACCATTCTCATCCTTTCTCAACCGACCAAACATATACTCAGAAAGGATACTATTATCAATAAGTAGTCCAGTCTTCTCCGGTATCTCACAATCCATTTCATCACCTTTCTCATTTTCATCTGCACAATCAAACACGAGTTTTTCCGTGTTTCTTCTCGTGAAAGTACATAATCCGGATCAGCATCGGAGTCATCCATAAGATCACCTATTTCACTACCACTGTCACTAAGTTCTCCTTCATATAACATCAACCTGATACGATCTATAGGCACAAATCTGTTATCTGTAACTGAAACCTTTTTACTTGTACTTTGATGTTCCAAATGTCTCCAGAAAAGCATATGCAACTAAAATAATAAAAAACTTACATGACTATAATAAAACTAGTCGAAATAGCCTATATGGCGTACAACGTAATATGCGGTACGAAAGACCGCTGTGAAAGTAACGTATAGTGTAATATCCGGTATCTGAGACCAGGAATGTTTCGAAAAGCAAACTACAAAAATCGTGTCGCCCACTCAAACTGCGAAACAAGGTTATTGTGTAGAGGGTTAATGGGGGGAAACTATTGAGACGTAGCGGAAGCTAAGTGAATAAGGGTTACAGCACGACAAAATTAAATATTGTTGAAGGTCTCACAGACCGTTACTACGGTTAAGTTACTCAATATATATTGAATATATAATATATATTGCCGAATATATAATATATATTGAAATTAGAGATAGCATTAAAATTTCAGCAAAATAAAAATTGGGACACGCGGAAATACGTAGGAACAAACTGTGGTTCTACCAGGAATGCATAAAACTAGCAGAGCAGAGAAAACAGTCAAAATTACACTGGATACAAAATCCGAATGAAATAACTACACAAAATTTCGCAGATATCAGGCAGAAACTTCCAAAACTTTTAAAACAAAGAAACGCGATATTTTGAAAGCTAAAATTAAGGAAATTGGAGATAATAGTAAAAACAAAATCATCCTGGACATGTATAACGGAATCAACGAATTTAAGAAAGGCTATCAACCTCGTGCTTACATATTAAAGAAATCTGACGGTACAGTTCTCACTGACACGGATAGCATCTTAAATACATGGAAAGATTTCTTTGACGATTTGCTTAACACGCAACCAAAAACTAGTTTGCGTGGAGAAAAGGAGATACACACCGCAGAACCGTATATTCCAGACCCCAACCGAATAGAAGTAGAAAACGCTATAAAGAAATTAAAGAAACACAAATCTCCGGGTGTAGATGAAATTCCGGCTGAGTATATTTTAGCTGGAGGCGAAAAATTGTGGAACAAGATACAAAAATTCATTCTCCTTATCTGGACAAAGGAAAAATTGCCACAAGAGTGGAAAGAATCAATCATTGTTCCAATTCACAAGAAAGGCGACAAAACTGACTGTAATAATTATCGAGGCATTTCTCTTTTGTCAACGTCTTATAAAATCCTTTCAAATATTCTATTAGCAAGACTGACCCCATACGCAGATGAAATTATTGGAGATTATCAGTGCGGATTTAGACGAAATCGATCAACTATCGACGAAATATTTACCATTCGCCAAATACTCGAAAAAAAGTGGGAATACAATACCCCGGTACATCAACTACTTATTGACTTTAGAAAGGCGTACGACTCGGTTAGGAGAGAAACGTTATACAACGTTCTTACAGAACTTGGAATACCGAGAAAGCTAATTAGATTAATTAAGATATGTTTAAATGAATCCCAAAGTAAAGTCCGGGTAGGAAAATTTTTTCCACGAGTTTTCACGTCGAAAATGGCCTGAAACAAGGAGACACGTTGTCGACATTATTATTTAACTTCGTTCTGGAATACGCTATAAGGAAAATCAAACATAGCAACCAGTGCCTAGAGTTGGACGGTATTCACCAAGTTATGGCATATTCTGATGATGTAAATTTAATAGGGGATGATAGGAGAACAATAGAAAGATATGCAGAGATCTTATTAAACGCTTGCAGGGACATGGGTTTAGAAGTAAATGCAGAGAAAACTAAATACATGGAAGTGCGTCGGGACCGGAATACAGCAAATTATGAATGCGTTAAAATATTAAATAATACTTTTGATAAAGTGGATAATTTCAAATATCTAGGATCAATATTAACAGAGGAAAATCATATTCACGGAGAAATTAAATGTCGACTAAAAACAGGGAATTCGTGTTACTATTCGGTTCAAAATCTCTTGTCGTCGTCAATTTTGTCGAGGAATTTGAAGCTTAAAATATACAAAACGATAATCATGCCTGTTGTTCTGTATGGCTGCGAAACATGGTCACTTACTCTGAGGAAAGAACATAGACTGAAGGTATTTGAGAACAAGATCCTGAGATGAATATTCGGACCCAAGAGGAACGGGAATGGGGAATGGCGGAAACTTCATAACGAGGAACTACATAATTTATATGGTTTACCCAACATTGTTAGGGTCGTCAAGTCTAGGAGGCTTACGTGGGTGGGTCATGTAGCTAGAATGGAAAAAAAGTAGAAACGCTTTCAAAGTCTTGACTGGAAGACCAATCGGAAAACGACCATTAGGAAGACCTAGGCGCAGATGGGAGGACAATATTAAGATGGATCTCGCAAAGATTGGAATACAAAATAGAAACTGGATGCAGTTAGCTAAGGATAGAAGTAAGTGGAGTCCAGTGCTTATAAATCCGAAAGGGCTGAGAATAAAAAAGATGAAACAAAAGCTGAGATAGGGAAATGTCACAGTGCACATCACATGGTATTGTTGTGGTGACTCCTAGGGCCCTCCTTCAAGCAGGCCCAGGGGCCAACTTCAAATTTTCAAATAGGAACATGTATTGAGTCATACCTCATCCAATAGTCCTTGAAAAACGAAACAACTTTTGTAGGAAGCAATTTTCGATTTGGGCTGCCATTTTCAAAATGGCCGCAAAAAGTGGGTCCTGTATCAGATAAAAGGTCCAGTGCTTATAAGCCTAAATCAGAAACGGCTGAGAATAGTGAGATGAAACAAAAACTGAGTTAGGAAACGATGATAAAGCATATCAAGTGGTGTTGTTGTGGTGACCCTCAGGGAACTCCGTGAAGGGGGCCCAGGTGTCAACCTCAAACCGATACAGGACTTTTTGCGGTCATCTTAAAAACGGTGGCCCAAATCGAAAATTGTTTCCTACAAAAGTTGTTTCGTTTTTTAAAGACTATTGAATGAGGTGTGATTGAATACATGTTCCCATTTTAAAATTTGTAGTTGGTCCCTGGGCCCCCTTGAAGGAGGGCCATGGGGGTCACCACAACAACACCATGTGATATGCCCTTTGACATTTCCCTATCTCAGTTTTTGTTTCATCTTTTTATTCTCAGCCACTTCGGATTTATAAGCACAGAACGTTTTATCTGATACAGGACCCACTTTTTGCGGCCATTTTGAAAACGGTGGCCCAAATCAAAAATTGTTTCCTACAAAAGTTGTTTCGTTTTTCAAAGACTATTGAATGAGGTATGACGCAATACATGTTCCTATTTGAAAATTTGAAGTTGGTCCCTGGGCCACCTTGAAGGATGGCCCTGGGGGTCACCACAACAACACCATGTGATATGCCCTTTGACATTTCCCTATCTCAGTTTTTGTTTCATCTTTTTATTCTCAGCCACTTCGGATTTATAAGCACAGAACGTTTTGTCTGAAACAACCTGTATATATGTGTATATACAAGGCGAAGACAAAATATCTAAAAACACTACATACAGGACACATAAGTTTGGCCCACCACTGTACAACACGTGTTGCGGTTGAAGATAACTTTTTGTTTCTAATGTGTCATATGCACCTCCTTCTTCCGTCAGCAGTAAGCAGCAGGGGACTCTCGGGATAGCTTTTCTGCTCTCATTTTTCCCAGGATACTTTGCGGTCGGTGACGTCATGTGGAGGTATCGCGGTATTTTTCAAAATAAGTGAAATTCTGCATAAACAATATCACTACTGTTTCAAGATGGGGAAAGTTATTTTACTTGTGCAGTAGCTCATTCTAACATAGGAAGCAATACAAATGAAATAATGTTCCATCGATTCCCTAAAAATGAACTTCGAAAAATATTGATTTCCCGCTGTAAGAGAAAGAACAGAGTTTGAAAAAACGAGCTTCTAAGTTTCCGGCAAAAGTAGTGTTTAAGATGTGACGATGTTCTTTCATTATTGATATCAAACTGGCATGGGGAAAAATAAACTAGACACTAGTCAAGTTGAAAAACAGGTGTGTAGCAACAATAATTAATTTTACTTTTATCACATTTGTTTCTGAGTGCCTGAAGCTTAAGGAGTTTATGTACGTAAAGCGAAGTGGAAGGAGTACCAACGAGAATATAAATGTATACTCTCATATATTCTTTAGTTTAAATGATATTCATAAGTTTTGTTAAGTATCTGAAACATTATTCGTGCAAAGTGCACTTTGAGCAGAACATTCATAGGAACCTATTACGAACCGAACCTAACCTAACTTTACCTAATCTAACCTAAACTAATTTTGTTTAACCAAACCGTACCTGTTACATACAAATCACATTGATTTTATTCCTTCTCGAGTGCCACATCGTGTGACAAAATCATTTGTTCTGATCGAAGTGCACTCTTATCATATTCTTATAATTGAAGGGATGGCCGAGAGAGGGGGCTAAGCAACAAAAACTAAATTCCGATAAATCGAAGGGCAAAGTGTAGAAAAATAACTGCAAATTTTCCCCTGTGAAGGTGGTTCTTTTATGTATGTATACCACTCTATAGATATCTGTGCAACTTATAAGCTGTAAAACACAATGTAAAATGTGTTATATTGAGTAAGAAACAAATATTAGTAATGTAAAGGAAATATTTTGCAGTCACGATTTCTGACAATTTGCTTAATACGCACTAAATACAACGAGTTAGGTTAGATTTCTAACCTGACCTAACTTAACCTAACCTAATCAAATTAGGTTAGGTTAGATTCGGTTATATTAGGTTAGGGTAGATATCTAACATAACCTAAACTATCCTAATACAACCTAACCTAATTTGTTATTACATACCCGGAATCTCTAAAATTTTGAATTATGTTTGCTTTATGTATTTTACTACCTGAAATGTTCTTATTGAAAGGATTGGTTTATGGAAAGTATTTGAACTCCTTCCACCCTTAGAATTCATGTTTCAATGAAAGTGCAACGACAAAAATCCATAATGGTAGCCTTCCCCCACTCCCAAAGAGGATGAATTTGGTTTTAAACGGTATCGGACTTGTCACTATTCATTTCAGTGACCCTGAAAATTATGGCCTGGACACCAATTTTGACTGTTTTTGATTATTTGTCACCTCCTTCCTATCTTCTCTCACCCCGAGCGAAAAAATGATAAGATCCTAAGTTAGGCCTGGCTGCATTAAAGTACCAAAAATCGTTGAAGTTGGTCAAGGAGAAGTTAGCAATCAAACATTGTCACAATGAATAGAAAATGCCCTCTCTTCCCCTTAAAACGGAAATTTTCAAAAACAATGGGACATGTTTTTCTTTAAGCTTAATGAGGAGTTTATATACCGAGTTTCATCTTTCTAACTTGATAGGTTCGTGAGATACTGTATTTTAGACACAAATTTTGAACCCCTTCTATCACTTAAGATTCGCCCTTTAATCAACGTAATAAGGGCCAGGTCAACTCATGTACGGTACTAAAAATTATAAAAATCGATCCAAAGCTCTGGAATGAATTAGCGAGTAAACATTATATTCATTTTTATTTGTATAGATAATTAATCATTATTGACGGTATTTATATATTTATTACATTATATTGTTTCATCTGTGAGTAGAAATAACTCATTATTTGTATTTGGAAAGACAAGGAATATCATAATTATGTTTTGAATCCAGTTTTACGTTAAAGCGCGAAGTGTAACAAACAGGCAAGCGAAAAAAATCCTCACCGATACCTCCACATGACGTCACGGATAGGGAGCCAATCAGAACGCTAATCGAGAACTGGGGCTACCTGTTATTTTATATGCCTTGGTAAGCAGTTCACCTGTGAGTCTCGTGGTGTGAAGGTGGTGCGGTAAAATAGGCAACCTGACAGACTTCCAAAGAGGCATGATCGTTGGTGCCCGTCTGGTTGGAGCTTCAGTGGCAACGTTGGCGAACATTGTGGGGATATCGAAAGACACTGTGTCCAATGTCACGAGGGCAAAGACAATTCATGGGCAAACGACGTCTGTAAAGTGCAACAGTGGTCGAAAACAGTCCTGTCAGATAGGGACCGGTGGGAATTAAAACGGATTGTAGCAACTAAAAAGAAGACCACTGCAATGAAAATTACGTCTGAACTCAATTCAGGCCTACAGAATTCGGTTCAATCGAAAACAGTGCGACGGGAACTTCATAAAATGAAAATTCATGGCAGGGCTGCTATCGCCAAACCCCTGGACACAGCAGTAAATGCAAAGAGGCTTATCAAGTGGTGCAAGGACCACAAGGCGTGGACTCGCTAGCAGTGGAAACACGTAATGTGGTCCGATGAATCGACATTCACCTTGTTTCTAACAACCGGTCGTGTTTACGTATGGAGAACACCGTCGCAGGACTCTGCTCCCAACTGTAAAGCATGGGCGGGGGTTCTGTTACGGTATGGGTTAATATCGTGATTTTCTGCAGGTAACATCATAGCCCTGCATCAGGCACGTAGCCAAGGGGTGGGTCCGGGGTCCGCCCCCCCCCCCTTCGGAACCAGAGATGTAAAAAATTAAGCAAGGATGAAACAATAACAAATGACAAAAAGAAGAATCAGCGTTAAAAATATAAAGCTACAGCAAGCGTATGGTTACTCTTTCTTATGAGGAGCTTTGTGTAGAGGAAACTGTGTGTGTGTGTGTGTGGGGGGAATCAAGTTGAAAATGAATATTATTGTAACGGAGCATTCCAAATTCTATCTAGCTCAATGCTAATCCTATGGACAACAAATTATGATCGAGAAACCGGTTCGATGAGATAGACTCTAAGAAGAACTTAAGAAACTCGGAATATTATATCTTTTTCAATACTATTTTTATATTCTTTTACTCGAGGTTCTTTATTCTTTTACTCGAGAGATAGTTCGTTATTGGAATACTTACTAGCATATCCTCATTTTATTGTCGTAATAAACCAATATACGTGTTGCCACGAAAATAGTTTAGATTGATCGAGCCCCTGGTGTGTAACCAGAGAATTTCATGTTATCTCCCCCCCCCCCGAGCATTAAGAAATCCTGGCTAAACGAACCAATATATGTTTACAGTAAAATAGTTCAAAATGATCGCGCCCCTTGCGTGATAACCTCAATATTTCGTCACGGACCCCCCCCTATTACGAAATCCTGGCTACGTGCCTGCCTGCATGGAATGATGAATGCTAAGGTGTATGAGGCCATTTTGGGGAACAGGTTCTACCCATGGCCCAAATATTGTTTCCTGATGGTGATGGCATCTACCAACATGATTTGGCACCCTGTCAGGCTGCAAAAGCGGTGAAATCATGGTGTATGGAGCATGAATAGGAACTATCACACTTCCCCTGGGTCCCACAATCACCAGATCTGAACATCATTGAGCCATTGTGGTCCGAGTTAGAAAGGGGTTTTCCGTCTCATTACCCTCCACCAGCATCCCTTAAGGAACTGGATTTTTTTTAGGAACAATGGTACTAAATTCCACACACCACGATTCAGGAGCTGTATACGTCCATTCCACGTCGGATCCAAGCTGTTTTGGACGCAAAAGAAGGCCCACACCATACTAGATATGAGTTTCACACTTTTGCAAACGTTTTAGTTTTTTTTTTATCTAATCCCTGGATATATATTGTCCCTTGATATATGTAAATATATAATCCCTGGATATATATATATATATATATATATATATATATATATATATACATATATATATCCCTGGATCCCTATTGCGGAATTAAGTATATGGTATAAAACAAGGATTAGTCCTTTACAATTGCAAAATGTGTGTATATTTTTGGTTTATACGGAATATGAATTTTAAATTGTTATTTCTTATGGACTTTCTAGTGAGTAAAAAAAAAAAAAAAAAACTACACTTATTTTAAAGTGAGTAAAAAGCAAATTTAACGTATATATGTTTTAAATGCTAAACACTAACAACAATAAAGACACATACGTTTCCTCCAACGGAACAATTTTTTTTAAAGGCTTTTGTAAATTACAGGTTCCAACAACGATATTTCAAACATACTGATGTTTATGTATACACAATATATACATATACACAATATATACATATACACAATATATACATATACACATATATATACAGAGAGAATCGGTTTGTTTTTACCACCTAAGAGGTAGCTATTAACATCAGAATAGACAGAAAAGTCTGATTAACAATATGCCGAAGACAGTTTTCTTTCCGAGATACGTGCGATTAAAAAATATGGGAAAATGGAAAGTGGTGCTCAACATTTAAAAGAAAAAAAAGTGTTAATCTAGGGTGACCAGACGTACTGATTTTCCAGTACAATACTGTTTTTTTTTTTTTTTTTTAACGAGCTGCCCTGCGTGTTGCGAAGAAGCTTAGAAAATCGAAAATGTTCTTTTTTTTTAATGTCCTGCAAAATGACCTGGGTTAACTTTTTTGCAATATTTTAATGTTTCATTCTTTAATAAAAATTTTTAATCACAGGCACTCTTTTTCCGAATGATGAGCCACTGTGTTTCGTAACACTTCTCACTATATTAGGAAAGAGAACAGTCAACAAATCCTTGTTTTGCAATACTTGCTTTTACTGAGAAGGCCTTGTTAAGATATCGGTAAGGTAGGAAAGATTTCTACTTCAAATTACGACAGTGATGCTAACCAAGTTAAGTAGAAGTTCCCTCGTAATGGTCTAAATTTTCCCTCATTACTTAAAATAATCCTACGCTCCAAAAATCGATTAAAAACATCTTTAGCTCTACACGGAGTTTCACTGTACAATAATAAAAATAAACCATTATGTCATTTATCAAAGCATTTGGAGTTATGCTGAATTACTTCAATAATCTTTTTGTGTGATTTTACTTTTAACAAAACTGAATGATTAACTTTAGGGGTTAAATGAAATAAGAATATGCCTATAGATGACACAGTTAACTATCTATTATATACTATTATGTTTGTGTCCTACTTTTCGCTTGTCAGAATCTGCTGATCCTATATTAATGGAAGGGTTTATGTTGCATTCGATGTAAACGAAGCAAAGCATTGCTGTATTCAAATATGCAACTTGCATCTTTGTACGAGAAAGGTACGAGGAATTCCCCCAAAGAAAACTTCCTTTCACGGAATTTTCAAAATTCAATGTCTTTCTTTGGAGAATCCCTCTTGCTTCTTGCGCGAGAACGAAAGATACGTATTTGGACATAACAATGCTTTTCTTATTTCATAATAGAATGCCAAATAAGCCCTGCCATTAATATCTATATCTATCTATCCATCTATCTATTTCTCTCTCACTCTGTATATATATATATATATATATATATATATATATATATATAGAGAGAGAGAGAGAGAGAGAGAGAGAGAGAGAGAGAGAGGGGGAGATTGAAGTGTTGGGAACTGCAATTTCATTTTCCCATACTTTCAATCGCACTTATTTTGAAATGCAACTCGTTTCCGGCATATTGTAAACTGTTTGTTTCATGCGATTAATTTCCTGGCACTGTAAACGGATTTAATATATATCATGTATATGTATGTACGAAAAATGAACTTAATGATCTACGAATTCACAATAGACTTTAGTACTTTTTTTAAAACTTCACACTCATTTTGGTTTACACAGTGAAGGACTCTTAAAAGTTCTACTGGAAGTTCTTGGCCCAAGAGTTTATGCAGAGTAACCAACCTGCAGATTCGTTGCTTAATTGATTGTGATATTTATTAATTACTAAGGATGCTCTTGAAAAGAGCCTCTCAGCAGAAACAGATGTAGCTGAAATTCATAAGAAGTCACGATAAATTGATGTTTCTTCCACCAATACAAAATATCCTCGCTGCTTACAGCTCTCGTCTGACTCAGGTAATTCTCTAGTTCACTATTAGATCCTTATGAAGCCGTTGAGTGAGAAGGAGATGAATAAAGCATGTTAAAATCTACGATTTCTTCATCAGTATCTTGAACACTTTCCACTGGTAACTCTGACGTTGGCTCTTTGCTTTGGTATTCGATAAATATGCTTTCAAATTGCTTAAGGCTTCCTTGCTTCATCTCCAGTCCCCACGCTGTTAAGTCAAAGGTGCCTTAGATCCACGATAACTGTTGTGCAGTAAATTCAATTGGTCATCTTATAATGCTTTAACAAATTTTCTCTCGCAGCTATGAGACCTAAAATCAGTTTCTCATCCACATCAGTGCGGTCGGCTTTTCCATCTAGCTGATTCACAATAGTTTCCAGCTTATCCAGGAAGAAGTTAAATGAAACAATGACGAGGGGCAATGGGACTTACTTTTCTCCTCCAAGTTTTGTCGTAAGGATTTTAAAATTTACTAACGAGGAAACGGTCTCAAGTGTAAACAACCGATTTGGCTGGAGTCCGGATATGTGTTACGGGAAACCAAAGTAGGAGACACGTATTCTGGCGTTTGGGCCCATACGCAGAAATTTCCGAAATACGGGGCCCCAAAGTGCCTCTATATGCTATAACTAGGAAGCGAATGACGTTACTTGTACACAACAGATTTGTCTGGGGTCCGGATATGTGTTACGGGAGACCAAAGTAGGAGACAGGTATTTTGGCTTTTTTGCCCATACGCAGAAATTTCCGAAATACGGGCCCCAAAGTTGCCCTTCATGCTATAACTAGGAAGCGAATGACGTTACTGGTACGGAATGTTGGCTTGGCTTGGAATAAGATGTTAATATATATGCAAAAGCATGTGACTTGTGTTTGTTGTTAGGTCCCACTAAAAGGAATGTCGAATATACATGGTCCCATATTGCTAGATTTTCAATAAAGCCATGAAGTTGGCATATGTTGAACCCATGCAATTCTGAACAAATGTTTATCTGGCACGAGCCGTCGAGAGTGGATCTGCTGACCACGAGGGTGTCACGGAGCAAAAGAATGTTTGCGATTTTCGCCTGTATTTCTATGGCTAGGGTGTGTGGAAACTGGGCGCAACACTTTTGTGCAAGAGAGTGAACACTAATATTTAATCGATATGGCGTGTGTTGTCAGGAAACCGGGCAGTGTGGCGGAAGTAAAGTTTGCCGGCCTGTCAGGTTCGGCGAAAAAAAAAACAAAAAAAAAACTACATCTCTTCGACTTGGGCTTATAATAGCCAAATTCGTGCCCCAGCCAAATCGGTTGTGTTAAAGTAGCGTCATTCGCTTCCAAGTTATAGCAAGTGGGGGCACTTTGGTGCCCCGTATTTCGGAAATTTCTTCGTATGGTCCCAAACGCCAAGATACATGTTTCCTACTTTGGTCTTCCGTAACACATATCTGGACCCCAGCCAAATCGGTTGTGTACAAGTAACGTCATTCGCTTCGTAGTTATAGCATGTAGGGGCACTTTGGGGCCCCGTATTTCGGAAATTTCTGCGTATGGTCCCAAACGCCAAAATACATGATTCCTACTTTGGTCTCTCGTAACACATATCCGGACCCCAGCCAAATCGGTTGTGTACAAGTAACGTCATTCGCTTCCTAGTTATAGATATAGGGGCACTTTGGGGCCCCGTATTTCGGAAATTTCTGCGTATGGTCCCAAACGCCAAAATACATGATTCCTACTTTGGTCTCTCGTAACACATATCCGGACCCCAGCCAAATCGGTTGTGTACAAGTAACGTCATTCGCTTCCTAGTTATAGATATTGTGGCACTTTGGGGCCCCGTATTTCGGAAATTTCTGCGTATGGGCCTAAACGCCAGAATACGTGTCTCATACTTTGGTCTCTCGTAACACATATCCGGACCCCAGACAAATCGGTTGTGTACAAGTAACGTCATTCGCTTCCTAGTTATAGCATATAGGGGCACTTTGGGGCCCCGTATTTCGGAAATTTCTGCGTATGGGCCTAAACGCCAGAATACGTGTATCATACTTTGATCTCCCGCAACACATATCCGGACCCCTACCAAATCGGTTGTTTACACTTGAGATCGTTTCCTCGTAATATTTTGTGTATTCCTTCAAACAGCGATCATTCGTCCTCGTCAATTAGAAACTGTTTTTTTAAACTCTAGTACAATACTGCATCATGTGGTGATACCATATTTCAATTTCAAACCTACGCCAAGCATATCATGGGTCGAATTCCCGCTTGTTGGACAGTCTAACACGGGACTTGCAGTTGTGGACACAGCAGGTGTTTCACACGCCGAACGAAACTTGTTCTTCAAGGCCTCACTTCGTTTAATCTTGCGGGAAATAAAACGCAGTTTCATTATGGCTGTAGTAGAGTTCTGAATTTCTGGTACATCATATTCATTCCCCTCGTATTCATTTTCACTATCGATTTACTCTTCACTTAAATTACAACTTTGTAAAGATAGTTTTTCTCATCAAATCTTGAACCCCTAAGTTTAGGATATGTGCTATGCAGCGGAAGTGCTGATGTTCTGAATTGAAATTTGGAATCAGTTTGGCAAGTTTAGTCATAAATCTGGTGTTAGCCGATGCATTGTCGACGGTGATGCCTTGTATTTTGTTTTCCAACTTGAATTATACCAAACAATTATAAAAAAAAATCTACGCGATATCTTCCCCTGTATGTCGACCATGCGAAGGGACAAAATCAACGACCAGAGACTGGTAATTCCAGTCACTATCTATGAAATGAACAGTTATTGACCGACCAGCTATTGACGCCCATCCATCAATTGTAAATTACATTTTCGAGTTCCAGTGCTGTAGCTGATTCTTTACTTTGAGTTGGAGTTCCTCAAATCTGTTGTTGACTTGTCTTCTGAGCGTGAATCTGTTAGGAAATTCCAAGTTGGGACAAATGTATAGCAAGTATTCCTGCGTTTCTTCGTTATCAAACAACGAAAAAGGAAGATACTTTATTGTAATCAATCCACTGTAGCTGTAGAAAAATCTGTTGTTGTTCTTATTTCTGTTCCCTGAAATTGAAAGTAAGGCTTAGCAACAATCTGTCAGTCGACATTGGGCTCAAACGATTTAGTTTATATAGTATTGATCATATCTTCTTCGAGGATGTCTCGGATGTCGGAAACCAAGAGACGAGGAGGCGTTAAGTTGAACTAGTATGTAATTGGATTATATCGTCCCTCCCGAGACAAAAGAGCGTATCTCAGTTTCTTAACTTTTCCAGATGCCAGGTTTAAACCTTTTCTAATTATTAATTATATATTCTTCTTTTAAAATTTAGTTTGATTTCCTTTGGTTCAGGTATATAACTTGCAAGATCAAATTAAATTTTAAAAGAAAACGATAGAATAAACAACGAACAAAGGTTTAAAATTGTCTCCTGGAAAAATTTAGAAAATGAGATACGCCCCTTTGTCTCGACAGGACGATATGTAAGCTACACGACAAAGCCATGAAATGTTTCAAATAATCATAGCAATGAAATAACATTCACTAGGCTATGCTTTAAATTTTGATCTCAGGGCTACTTTATTGATATAATTTCGAATTTCTACCTCCTGGCTTCGACTTTATTGCTGCTTTATGAAGTCTTAACTACTTCCAGACGAAAATAAATAATTGAAGTGCTTGGATGATAAATGTGTTATGTAACAAATTGAATATGACGAACAAATTGATTTTCACAATTTTGTCCGTTAACATACCGTCTTCATCCTTTCAAAATATCTGCACCCAGACGAGGAATCACTATATAATGTGTTACGTAGCATGATTAGCATATAGCACGTGCATGAACCGCCAGAATGCAACGTTTCAAAATATGTAACATAACACCTTTATCCTCCAAGTGCTTCAATTCTAAGCAATTTAGTACGGAAAGAGACACAAATTCAGTTCACATCTGAATTAAGGCCCGATATACTCCTCAATATGGGTCTCCCTGAGGAGTGGCACGAAGTCCTGTAAGAGGAAACCGTATTCCCAAAGTCACGACTGACCTGGACTCGAACTGTTTTAATTACTGTATTCTGTGAGAGATTTATGTGTAATTACTCATTTTCTCTTTAGACATTCTAACTCGGACAGTTCTCGGACTTACAATACAATTAATTTAAATTTCCTCCCGTCATTTCAGCCCCCTTTTAATGCCACTTCTTGCTACCGCATATCTACGTCATTGTTCAAGTGGCAGGACCCCCCCAAAAATGTCGGATCTCAGGAAGGAGTGTTGTTGTTTTAGAGAGAAAAAGCAAATTATGTTTTAAAATTCACATATTTTCAGATACTTATTGCACTTAATTCCTTAGTACACGGTGGTTCGGAAGTGGGCGTAGTCCCCCTTTAGTTTCAACAGTACAGTGTTAGTTATAGTAGAATGTCTGAACACAGTTATCTTGAAGTATTAAGAGTCGTAAGAGTTATAAAACATCGGTATTATCACCATCCATGTCGTAACACAGTTGAATTCTGCGCCAAGTTTTCGCAGATGTTTTGCGGAGATACTCCTGAGTCACGAGGATGAAGGCGTGCTCCACAGCTGCTCGTAATTCCTGCGTTGTATGAGATTGAGTGTCCCTTCCTTTTGCTTTATGAAACCCCAGAGAACATTGTCTGGTGTCGTCAGGTCAGGACTTCTTGGAGGCCAGGCAAAGGGAGCTGGTGAAGATGCACAACCTCTTCCAATCCAGCATATTGCTGATTACTCCAACTTCACTGCTAATAACTTACCAATCAGAAAACAAATGAACATGTATAACAATGTTACCAGACAATGCCAAGCAATGTTACCAGACAATACCAAGCAATGTTACCAAACAAATGTGGGTTTCAGGAAACACCAATTAGAGGTACGTCCACTTCCAGTTAACGCTGTACATTTTGTTCATAATAATATCAATGTCAGTGAGAATTAAAAATAATTAGGATCCAAATCTGCATACACCTACGTAAAGTTCGAGCAAAACAGTAGCCAGGTACATATATCTTACCCTGTCTTAATGTAACAGCGCACAAGTGCACGAACTCGTGAGGTCAACGTTTATGAGTTCGAAACTCACGTACTCACTCGATGTCAAACTCAGAAGAAAGCGTGTGACTGAATAGAGTGAGGTTGGGTGAGCGTGAGTTCGCAATAATGATGTAAGCGTGAGCTCGAAATGATGTGAACGTGTGACTGACTGCGCGAGAGTTTGAAATGATGATGTGAGCGTGCGTTTGAATGTTGTGTGCGTTAGTTCGAAATAATGATGTGAGCGTGATGTATTAATGAGTTCAAAGCCAGTTTTGAATGCGAAGTTGAGAGCAAATAAACACCTCTGGTTAGCTGCAACTATTTCATAGTTTAATTTAGACGATATCTATATCGAAATCTTTGAATTCTCTACATCAAAACATTTCAGTGCAAAAACGTTCTTTTTACTGTTTTATCAGCCCCCTTACTGCCCCACTTCGACACTATCATGATTTCCACCCTAGTTATATCACCCTCACTATGACCCGTGTTCGATTCCCGGTGGGAGCTCATATGGTTCGGATTCCACGTTAAGCTGTAGGTCCATATCCCTTACAGCGTCGCTGCTGAACTGGACGGTAAACTTAAGTCAAATCAAATAAAAAAATCTGGTACAATGTTACATTGCGACACTAGCTGTCCACTTAGTTTCGGCAGCAGTGGTGTCTCTAGGCCTTATTGAAGGGGGCTCAAGCCCTCATAAATTTCATGGAAGCCCTTCCAAATTTCACATCGAAAATGTTACAGTTAAAAATTTGTTTGAATATGCATAATTGTATATACTGTTTAATATTGGCTATTTTTCTAAAGATTATTATAGTATAAGTACTGTTTTGAACAGGTCAGAAGTCGAAAATCAAAATAAAAGCATTGATGAAAAATGTTTCTAAAAAAAATAGTTTGAGAAATAATGCCTTTTAAAAACAGAAGCAAAATGGCGTGTTTGTATCTTAATCAGTTGATGAAATATTAGAATGTGCATTTCCGTAACAAAAAAGATAAAATAAATAAACACGAAAAAGCTATCAAAAATGTGCAACCGTAGAACAGCAACAACATTTTTTGCTCCTACAGCAAGCAAATTTCACTATCTCCTTGATTGGATGGAGATGACTAGAAAATATTAAATTAAATTTTAGAGTTGGTGTGTAGTCTGCCCCTGAAAGAGTCTTAAGCTCCCCCCCCAAAAAAAATCTTAATCGTACTATAGTTTGACAGTTAAAACTACCACCGACATAAGATTTCCACGCTCTTTACTAGTTTCGTTATTGCTTGCTAGTGCACCAAGATTGAACATTAATGCTTCTCATCGTGAATGCTTTTATTGGCTAGCGTATAGTTAGCTTCCTTTAAGTTTTATTTTCTACCGTCCATACTGTTGATGCACTAATGTTTGGAGTTCTGCAATAAGAGCTACTAACACTACACTATACTATAACCATTACACTATATGTGGTTATTAGTGCTTTTAAATATGTGAGAAGTTTACAAAATGAAAAATGCTAAGTGTCTAAATTTAGCCCCGCACGATTCTCAATAGTAAAACTAGTAAAACTATTTACGTGTTTAGTGCTTAGTAATTGCACATTAGTGCACTAAACACTAACGATAGTACTATCATACTTCAGAAGTTATTAATGAATAACTCGTTCGGGGCTAAGTTTAGACTTTTCAACTTTTACACAAATTTTTTAGTAATTGTGCCACAAAAGTGGGACTAACACCAGTGGGTAGTGCATTAATAGAGCTCTATTAAACACTGATTGCTGTCATAGTTTAGGAGTTATAAGTGAATAACACACTCCGGAGTAAATTTAAATTTATCGAAGTTTACAATAATTGTCTCACGAAGGTGGAATAAACGTCAAAGGTTAGTACAGCTTTAACCCTTTGGAGATCCCATGGTACAATCTGTACCATACGGGGTGTTTCATGGTACATTGCGTTATAAACTCTCCTATTTGAGCTTTTTCGTCCGTTTTTTTCTTTCTTTTGTTTTTCAAGTCCAGAGGCATTGTAGAAGACATTACGTATGGTTTCACACCTTCCTGCGTCGAGACATAGGAGGTGATGACGTTATAATTCTAAAATATATATTTTCGAGTAATATTTTTTTTGGGGGTTTATGTAAAGTATTTTTGGCGGGCTTATTTTTGCACGTATAAGATTGAAATTTTGCACAAACATTCAGTCCACCGAGTAGTATTTAACAGATTTTTTCAGATTTCTGCGTTAAAACAGGGGGTACACAGGAGCTAAACGTTGAAAAAGGGAAATTGTTACCAAAAAATCCCTTTCACGGAATTTTCCCGCTTCAGATACATGATGGGGACAAGTGAATGATATCGCCTGAAAGGCACTTCTATTTTGAAGAAAATGAAAGGCGAAACATGACCCTAGGGTAATTAGGTATGTCTCAGGGAATGTTTAAAAATTTCCCTCTGTATACGGAAATGTGGGACATTGTCGGTATATATATATATATATATATTTTTGGCGGGCTTACTTTTGCACCTGAAAAATTGGAATTGTGCATAAACATTCAGCCCACCAAGTAGTATTTACCAGATTTTTTCAGATCTCTGCGATAAAACAGGGGGTCCAGGGGTGCTAAAAGTTGAAAAAAGAAGGATATTTTTACCCCAAAAATCCCGTTTTTCCTCATTTTCCCGCCTTAGATACATGATAAAGACACGTCAGTCATACCGCCTGAAAGGCAGTTCTATTCTAAAGAGAATGAAGGCGAAGCATGATCTTAGGGTAATTAGGGATGTCTCAGGAAATTTTTTCCTGAGATCATGTTGTTTTACGGTAATTTGGGGCATGGTGGGAATTCCTGATAAAATTTCTCCTGCCCTTGGTATCTAGGATAGAAACTTGAAATTTTGCACACACATTCAGTATACCAAGTACTATTTCTCAGATTTTTCTAAATGGCTACGTTCACACCGGGACGCTCCAGAGGTTCCTAAAGTGCGAGGAAAAAAAATTCCCTCCGAAAATTTCCACTTGATATCATTTTTCCCACTCCTGGTATACGGTATGAGCATGCAAGTGGTACCATTTGAAAGCCAGCTCTATTTTGAAGAGAATGAGGTATGAACGATGATCCTAGGAAAAATAGTGACGATGCAGTAGCTGGTTGACTGAAAGTCTAAAAAATAGCCCAAAAAACCCGGATCCGGAAAGTGTTAATACTCCAAAAAGCTCTAACGTTAATGCTACCTTAGCTCTAATGTTAATGCTATCTTAGCTCTAACGTTAGTGAAATTGTAGTTTGGGAATTATTAATGAATAACTCGGACGAGACTGAATTTAAAAGTATCGAAAAACACTAATTTTCTCACAAAGGTAGGACAAACGCTAAAGGATAGTGCATCCTTAACGCATCAAAAAAATAATAAGTACTAACGTTAGTGCTATCATATTTTTGGATTTATTAATGACAACTCAACCCGGTCTAACTTTAGGTTTTTCAACTTAAACAGTTTTACACTAATTGTAACACAAAAGTGGGACAAACACAAGCGCTTACTGCATTGCTAGAGCTATAAAACATTAGGCATTGTCGTTGGTGCTTTCATGAATAATCCGGATAGGATTGAATTTAAATTTTCGAACTTCACTAATTGTCCCACAAAGGTAAGATAACCACCGAAGATTAGTGACTGTTAGTGCTCCATAAAACACTAATCACTTAACGTCAGTGCCGTCACAGTTTAGGAGTTTTACCAAATAACTCGAGCGGGGCTAACTTCAGGTTTTTCAATTTTTACACAATTGTTGTAAAATTCGATAAATTTTAATTCAGTTCCGTCCGAATTATTCACTGATAACATCTAAACTATGATAGCACTATCGTCAGTGCTTAGTATTTTTGAAGCACTAAAAAGCATGATCCTTTAGCGATTATCCTACATTTTGATTGACAATTATTGCAAAATTTGACAAATTTGAATTTAGGCTCGTGCGTATTATTCGTTAATAAGACTTAAATTATGATAACACTAGCATTAGTGCTTATTCAGCGGAGGACTAAACGCTGGTTTTGTCTACTTCTGTCAAACAATTAGCGTGAAATTGTACAAAATTTAAAGATCTAAAGTAGCCCCCCCCCCCCCCAGAGTTATTCATTTTAACCCCTAAACTACGATAGCAGTAACATTAATGCTTAGTGTCTTTCGGAGAACTAACGATGTACTAACCTTTGACGTTTACTCAACCTTTGTGGGACAATTAATGTAAAATTCGCTAAAATTAAATTTAGCACAGAGTGAGTTATTCACTTATAACTCTTAAACTATAATAGTGCTAACACTAATGCTCCGTGTTTCGGGAAGCAATAAGGATAAACAAATTTTGACGTTTATCTCACCTTTGTAGGACAATAATTGTAGAATTAGAAAAAAAATCAATTTAGTCTTGCAAATAATATTCACTAATATAGAGTTGAATCAAAGCACGAAACGTTCGAGTTTAGTGAAATAATGGGTACTAACAGTGCACTAACCATGTCAAAGTTTTTTTTTTCTTTTAGTATTTGAGATGCGTTCGGGGCTAAATATAGACACGTAGCATTTTCCATTTTGTAAAATTCTTCCACTAAATTTAAAAGCACTAATAAACATATATTACTGTAATGATTACTTTTACGTTCGAGGAATTAACGCAATGAAAAATTACCCATGTATTTCTTACGGGAGATTCGTGACTTACAATTGGCTATATCTACACTAATAATCAAGCACTAAGGAAACTATTAGTATTTCCTGGAAGCACTAACGATATACTAACGAATGACACTAAACCTTTCGTTAGTGCTGAAAGTGGGAGGGCCAAGTTCACGCTAGGCTCAAAGGGTTTTTTACTTGTAGTTCCCACACTAATGAAGCACTAATGTTAGGGTTGGTGCTAAGAAGCACTAACGATGCACTAACGATTGCACTACAAGAACTCATTAGTGCTTTTGAATTTGGCGGTAATTTAACGCAATGAGAGTTTCGAGACTTACAATTGACTATATCGATACTAATAGTGAAGCACTAACGAAACTATTAGTATTTTATGGAAGCACTAACGACATATTAACGAATGTCACTAACCTTTTCGTTAGTGCTCAAAGTAGGGGGGCGGCAAGTTCACGCTATACCCAAAGTGTTTTTTTACTTGTAGTTCCTGTATTAATGAAGCACCAACGTTAGGGTCGGTGCACTAAGAAGCAGTAACGATGCACTAAGGATTACACTAAGATAGATCATTAGTGCTTTTGTATTCGGGGGTAATTAGACACAATGAAAAATTCACCATGCATTTCTTATGGGAGTTTCGTGACTTATAATTGGCTATATCTACACTAATAGTGAAGCACTAACGAACTTTTTAGTATTTTCTAGAAGCACTAACGATGCACTAACGAGCGGCACTATTCCTTTCCTTATTGCTTGAAGTGGGGGGCAGCGTGTACCATTGTTTTGGCTCTAGAGCCTACACTAATAAAGCACTAACTTCACGGGTTGGTGCACTAGGAAGCACTAACGATTCACTTACGAATGGCACTAGTTATTTCGTTAGTGCTTGAAGTGGGGGGCAGCGTAAACTTGGCCCCCAAAGTTTATTTACTTGCAGCTCCTACACTAATTAAGCACTAACGTTAAGTGTTGGTCCACTAAGAAGCACTAATGATGCACTAACGATTGACACTAATTTTATCGTTAGTGCTCAAAGTAGGGGGCCAAGTTCACGGACGTGTTCAAGATCTTCGTTGTTGGTTTCGCTAGTGTTTTTGCTTCCAAAGCACAATGAGCTTCACTAAACCATTGTAGAAATAAGATAAGGTAAACCCACGCGCAGCCTGCCCGTTCGCGTGACGTCACCTTCGACACCAAATCACTGACCCTCCGAACAAGATGATACTATTGTCGCGCCCTCTCAGTTGACAGGTTGCTAGCTGTAATTCTATTGAAGATTTTCTACGTTTTCTTTGATTTTAAGATTTGGTTAACTTGTTATACGCTGTTGTGTATGACATTTTCTCTGTACAAATATTGTATTTTATACTGTACAACTCATCTGTATTTGTTACATTGACTCTAAAAACTTTAAAAATACCCTCATGCCCTGTGTATGGCTGTAAAATGAACACAAGATAAAAGTTGATGAAGCAGTTCCATTCATTTCCAAAGCAGGAGGATTTAAGCAATTGTTAGAATTTTACCAAATGAACGAATATACTGTATACAGTAACACACCATATGTGTTCTTTGCTACTACCACTTTAAATACTGCTTTTGGCATTAATTTGTTTATTATGTATCTCTCTATATAAAAGTACAAGTCCTGAATGACTGATTGATCAACGCCTAACAGGGCATAGATTTTTTTTTGAAATCCAAAGGGGAAGGAGAGAAAGATGAGTGGAACTTATCTTAAAATCTCTATACCTTGGAATCTTTGAATGTTAAAGACATGAAGTTTGTTATTTGAACTTCTCATTTAAAACAATTATACACATTTTTTTTTTTTTTTTTTTTTTTTTAGCATTTTGTGATATTTTGCGTAGACGAGAAGGAAAAGAAGTGAGAATGAGAAAGGGGTGGGAATTACAATTAATATAATATGATGTACGTATCTCGGAATCTCTTAGGCTTAAAGACATGAAATTCGCTATTTAGACACCTCATTAAAAATTATTAGATATGTATTTAAGCGTTTTCTGATATTTGCTTTAGAAGGAAAGAAACCAGGGCGGTTATAATTGGACAGCCATATCATGAAATCCCTTAACGTTATTGGCATGAAAATTGGTGTTTAGGTTTTTAATTTACAATAATTAAACTTGAAACAATTAAAGACACGTTTCTGCGTTTTCTAATGTTTCCTTAGAAAATAGAAAAAGGGGTTGGAGTTGTAATTGGTAAAATAAAATGACCATTTCCCGAAATCTCTTATGAGTATAAACATCTTAATTAATTATGTGTTTTAGCGAATTGATATTACCGTTAAAAGGGAAAAAAAAGGGAAGAAAATAGTTGCGAGTTGCAATTGAAACGGTTAGAGGATAAAGATGGTTTGTAACAAATTGTACATTTCGGGAAAATGTACACTATATCCGTTAACATACATCACTCATCGTTTTCAAATCTCTTCACTAAGACGAGGACTCACTAAATAATCTGTTATGTAACATGACTTTCCACGTGTATGAACCGCCAAGCAGCACTTTCATCCTAAGCGCTTCAATTGTTATAATAAGATAATATATCTCAAAATCCCTTAAGATTAGAGTTCTTAGGGATATGAGAACTGAGGGGTCGTATAAAAGCAAATGTAGGTGTCTGGGAGCGAAGTTTCCAGCTAACCGAAGGCAATTATTGAATAAAATAACGTCCATTTAGACAGCCCACCCACCTTCTCAAAATGGATCTAAACGGTATTCAAAATTGGTCGAAAATGGTGTCAATCGTTTGTGCATCTTTTGTGCAGAAATGTGTAACACAAAATTTTGTTTGTGCAACAATGAACAATGAGCTAAGGCGAAAACAAAGTGGGTGCCTGTCTAAACGGTAGCCCCCATCTTGTCAGAATTGGTCGAACATGCTGTCAATCGTTTGTGCACAAAAATGTAACACAAATTTTCGTTTGTGCAACAATGAACAATGAGTCGTTTGTGCAACAATCAACAATGAGCTACAGTGAAAACAAAGTGGGGGCTGTCTAAACCGTAGCCCACACCTTGTCCAAATTAGGCGAAAGTAAAGTCAATCGATTCTGCATCGTTTGTTCAGAAATGTGCAACACAAATTTTCTTTTGTGCAACAATGAACAATGAGCTAGAGCGAAAACAAAGTGGGGGCTGTCTAAACGGCAGCCCTCCACATTGTCAAAATTGTTCGAAAATGGTGTCACTCGTTTGTGCATCGTTTGTGCAGAAATGTGCAACACGAATGTTCGATTGTGCAACAATGAACAATGACCTAGAGCGAAAACAGAGTGTGGGCGTGTCTAAACGGTAGCCCACCATCTTGTCAGAATTGGTCGAAAATGGTGTCAATCGTTTGTACATCGTTTGTGCAGAAATGTGCAACACAAATCTTCGTTTGTGCTGCAATAAATAATGAGCTACTGCGAAAACAATTTTGGAGTTGTCTAAACGATAGCCCCCAACTTGTCAAAATTGGTCGAAAATGGTATCACTCGTTTGTGCAGAAATGTGCAACACGAATTTTCGTTTGTGCAACAATCAACAATGAGCTAGAGCAAAAAGAAAGTGGGGGCCTGTCTAAACGGTAACCCCCATCTTGTCAGAATTGGTCGAAAATGCTGTCAATTGTTTGTGCATCGTTTTCCAGAAATGTGCAACACAAATTTTAGTTTGTACAACAATGAACAATGAGCTAGAGCGAAAACAAAGTAGGGGCTGTCTAAACGTTAGTCCCCCACCTTCTCAAATTTGGTCGAAAATGGTGCCACTCGTTTGTACATCGTTTGTGCAGAAATGTGCAACACAAATTTTCGTTTGTGCAACAATGAACAATGAGTCGTTTGTGCAACAATCAACAACGAGCTACAGCGGAAACAAAGTGGGGGCTCTCTAAACAGTAGCCCTTATACCTTGTCATAATTGGTCGAAAATGGTGTCAATCGTTTGTGCATCGCTTGAGCAGAAATATGCAACACAAAATTTCGTTTGTGCAACAATGAACAATGGCCTAGAGCGAAAACAAAGTGGGGGTTGTCTAAACGGTAGCCCCCAATTGTCAAAATTGGTCGAAAATGGTGTTATACGTTTGTGCAGAAATGTGCAACACAAATTTTCGTTTGTGCAACAACGAACAATGAGCTAGAGAGAAAAGTATTTTCGACTAATTTTGACAAGTTGGGGGGCTACCGTTTAGACAGATTTCACTTTATTTTCGCTCTAGCTCACCGTTTCTCAATCTGTTCCACGGCACAGTGGTGTGCCTCGAGGAAATTGAAACAAAATTGTTAATTCTATAGCAATCAAATTGCAAGACATAGGAGAAAATGTATATTTGTATTTCACATTACTATGAACCTCTACTATAAATCTACAATTTTAAATTTCATACTGAGTTACTTTTCTGTATATTTTTGATGTTGAAAAAAGAATTTGTTATCATTATTATGACCATTATTATTTCTTTATTGTTGCAGACAATTTCGTAACTTGAAATTTTAAAATATCATTCAATGCTTTCGAGAAAGCAAACATGTATAGCCTGCAAATTACCTACATTTGTGTTTTAAAAGTAAAATAGATTTGTTTGTTCGTTCATTAATTAGTGATCTTCCTTTTTTGTGAAAGGTTGGATGCAGTTTTCGAAAAAGGAATTATATTTTTAGAAACTTGAGCCGTATATTTCATTGCAATTGTTGTCAAGTTTTAAATTAGGATGGAAAATAAGCATAATGATTTACCACTGAGGAAAACCAGTGATCGAGCTTTCTTCTTTGTGATGAAATCAGTAATCACATAGAAAAAATAGCACTGTATTTTATATTTACAAATAATAATATTAATATCTGTATGAGTGTGTCGCAAGAATTCAAGTTACACCTTTAGTCTGCCGCAAGTTGAAAAAGGTTGGGAAAGGCTGCTCTAGCTCTTTCTATCCCCACATTATTTTCTCTCTAGCTCATTGTTCATTGTTGCACAAACGAAAATTTGTGTTGCACATTTCTGCACAATCGATGTACAAACGATTGACATTACTTTCGCCCAATTTGGACAAGGTGGGCGGGCTACCCTTTAGACAGCCCCCTACTTTGTTTTCGCTCTAGCTCATTGTTCATTGTTGCACAAACGAAAATTTGTGTTGCACATTTCCGCACAAACGATGCACAATCGATTGATATTAACTTCGCCCAATTTGAAGAAGGTGGGGGGCTACCTCTTAGACAGCCCACCACTTTTTTCGCTCTAGCTCATTGTGCAATGTTGCACAAACGAAAATTTGTGTTGCAAATTTGTGCACAAACGATGCACAAACGATTGGCAATATTTTCGACCAACTTTGACAAGGTGGTGGGGCTACTGTTTAGACAGCTTCTAGATTGTTTTCGCTCTAGCTCATTGCGCATTGTTGCACAAACGAAAATTTGTGTTACACATATCTGCAAAAACGATGCACAAAGCTTTGTACCATTTTCGACCAACTTTGACAAGATGGGGGGCTACCGTTTAGACAGCCCCCACTTTGTTTTTGCTGTAGGTCATTGTTCATTGTTGCACAGACGAAAATTTGTGTTGCACATTTCTGCACAAACGATGCACAATCGATTGACACCACTTTCAACCAATTTTGACAATGTGAGGGCTACCGTTTAGACAACCCGCACTTAACTTCGCTCTAGCTCTTTGTTCGTTGTTGTACAAACAAAAATTAGTGTTGCACGTTTCTGCACAAACGATGCACAATCGATTGATATTAACTTCGACCAATTTTGACAAGGTGGGGAGGCTACCGTTTAGACAGCCCCCACTTTGTTTTCGCTCTAGCTCATTGTTCATTGTTGCACAAATGAAAATTTGTGTTGCACATTTCTGCACAAACGATGCACAAACGATTGACACCATTTTCGACCTGTTTGAGAAGGTGGGGCGGCTGTCTGCATGGACGTAATAAAATATCTGCATGAGCTAGACTTTATATGCCGGTTTCTTGGTATTTGTTTTTGAAGCTCAAAGTTAATCACGTAACTTTAATACATATGCGCTTATTTTCTAATATTCAGCATGGTTTATAAGAGTGTATTTTGGAATGAAAATTTATATTTAAATTCATTTTTTTTTAATCAGAGGCATGGGTTCAAACAACGACCATCCGGATTCTCTAGGATTTAAGTACAGGTTAAGAGGATATATAATGAGTAAGCATTCTGCTGCTTTATTTAATCACAGTAAAAGTGTTATAGCTATCGAAGAATCTTCTACAGAGCAGGAAACAGTAAGATCTACATTAATTGAAGATATATACTTAAAAAATTCCGTACTGTATAATGAATTATGTACAACAGTGCAACTGTTGATGTATATTTTACCAGAAAATATAAATGAAAATGAAGATCAAATGTTTTCATTAAATAAGCATGACCATGGTCTTGAATTTATAGCTGGGCGGGTAGGTTTCAAATTTAAAATCAAATCTTCACAGTTACCTGTCGAAGAACCTGCTGCAATACAACTGCACAAAATTAATCTCAAAAAGAGGACTGACATTTCTATCAAAGGAAACGTCTGGACACAATCAAAGTAGCTAACAAATATTTTCTTGCATATCACAAAAAAGAACGAGAATTTATCTGGAAAGAAATGGAGCATCATTAGAAAATTAACAAGTATCATGAAAAATGAATTTGATAAGTGTGAACCGAAAGTTTTAACATATTTTATCCGACTTAGAACATGCATAAGAATAAATGAACTAAACAAACAACTGAAAGACTCTTCCCGCAAAATATTGTAGACAATGAAGAAAGTGGTGAAGTGAGAGAAATGAGTTCATTAAAAAAATCTGGTAAATGCAAGTGGATTAGGCCTACTGGGGACACCATTTAATAAAAAGAAATTAAAAAGAAATAAAAAAACACGACGGACAATACTTCTAAGGTTGTGGGGAAACTTGTCTATATATAGATGAAAGTTTGATGGTTTTCGATGTAATAAGAGTATATTGAAATACTTGATTTACCGTACTTTTCTTTTTATGTGTATTTAAAAAATAAATGTATTCCCATGAAAGAATAAAATTCCAGTGATATAATAGGCATCTAAATCTGAAATAGCAAATAGATATCTTGAAGTTAGGAGAAAACAGTAATTTCACATTGAGATTCCAAAGAGCATATACGGGAGAAAGCAGACGACAGCGCGACTCCTTTCCCGAGGGAGTGTCGAAGGTGACGTCATTGCGCGAGTAAGACGCAAACGCGTTCGATGATGGACTTACCTTGTCTTATTTCTACCATGCACTTAACAAGCTGCTTCAGTGGACATCTTTACGCGATCAAACTCAAAATTGAGCTGAAGTTTGTGCAAACAGGTGAACCGTATATGGCCGAGTATGTGCGAAAACACAGTGTTTGTACAAACTTGATGTTTGCACAAACCTTTGATCGTGTATGGGCTTCTTAAATACCTAAGTACAAAACGAAAACAGTGAAGTGTTAACTTCCGGATTGTAAACAATAGAGTGAAAGAAACACTGGTATATGTTTTTTAAAAAATCCATTAAATGAAACTACGAAAAGATAGCAAAAAGCAAGCAATTATGTAAATAATATATTAAAACATGACAAACGTTGAAGGTGAAATGTTTCCCCTTATATCGCAGATTTTGTGTACTTATACATTTGGATGTTATATTAAGTGTCAATATATACTTAGCTTGTTTATTATCAGATATTAAATTTAAATAATTCCAGAAAATTTCTATTTAGTATAATCAGTATCACACATTACATTGCAAATGTGTAGACTTAGAGAATTAATGTTTGAATCTTATGCTGAACCATTCATAATTGGATTTGTTCTTGTTCTACCGTCAGTGTATTTTTTAAAGTTAATAGGTAATATAAGGAAAGATTTGATGCAAATTAACTTATCAGAAATTGGTTCAGATTGAAAATTCTCAACACACATATGGTTGCAAGATTTTTGTACTTTTATTGCTTGTTTGTTTCTTTATTTTGTAGCCACTGTAACTATGCGCTCATATTTTAAAGGGTGGGCGTAAGAAATCTAAATGTGCAAATATAATTAAACATTATTCTCAAAGTAGACAATGATTTTTCCTTCTAAGTGAATCGTATATTTATTCTACACTCATTGTGCCAACAGGTCGTCAATTTGTACCTTTTTTTAAAAATTGCTTACAGTTGGTTTCGTTCATTTTGCATTACATGTTAATGGCGCTAGCATTACTTATGCAATTTCTATTTTATCAATTTACCTAGAGATGTGGCCCCTTTAGGGAAAGGTTACCTTGTTACTTTGTGAGTTACTAGATTTCAGTCGTAAATTTTCTAAAAAGTGGCCCCATATTCTTAATCTGTCTTTTTCCATGTAACTTTACTTTGTATTCAAAATATTCTACAACTGTCTTATTAACAGTAGCCTTCACAGTATTCCTTTCGCTTCCTGCATGTGTGTAAAAAAGAACATGACGATCACCATGGTAACGAAGAGGAAATCACATCAGTATTGCAGTCTATAACTACAGAAAACATAAACAACCGATTCAGAAAAAACGACATACTGTAGCTATGCCTACAGAGAGAGCTAGACTCACACGGATTGCATAACTACTAGGAACACATTCACTCCAGCTGCATTTGTACTGAAGCCAAGAGATTCAAGTGAAAGATGTAATGATTTTTCTCCTTCCTTTTTTACATTCTATAAAAATTCAAGTAGTACCAGTAATTGTGCAAGATTCTTGGTCTTGGTCTTCGTCTTGCCGGTATGGTCTTGGTCTTGGTCTTGCAACCCTTAGTGTTCGTCTTGATCTTGCGTCAGGATTCCTAGTCTTGGTCTTGGTATCGTTCTTGCACCCCTTGGTGTTGGTTTTGGTCTTGTGTCAGGATTCCTGGTCTTGGTCTTGGTCTTGCATGCAAGAATCTTGCAAAAAGTGCAAGACCAGACTCTTGCGCTCACCACTAGTTTTAAACTGTAACATTTGTCACTTCAGAGTACGGATGGCCAAAATTTTCCGGAATGTGAATTTATTTTCCAGAATCTGAAATTTCACTTTCAGGATTTCGGAAAATTTCCGGAATTCAAAAAAGTCCGAAATTCGGAAAAATATCAGGAATCTGTTCGACATCGGATTGTTTTCGAATTCCGGATTTCTTTCCGAAATCTGAAGTTTTCTGAATTCCTAACTTTTCCGATTTAGCTTTTCAAAATTCAGAAAAACATCGGAATTGGCCATCACTACTAGCTAACTAAACTAACTAACTCTATGGCCTATGGAACCCGGAGGTTCAATGCCGCGTTCAAAAAAGCTCTCCACTGACTTCTATCTTTAGCTAACTGTATCCAGTTTCTACTTTGTATTCCAATCTCTGTGAGACCCATCTTAATATCGTCCTCCCTTCTGCGCCTAGGTCTTCCTAATAGTCGTTTTCCGATTGGTCTTCCAGTCAAGACTTTGAAAGCGTTTCTACTTTCTTCCATTCTAGCTACATGACCCGCCCACTTAAGCCTCCTAGACTTGGCGACCCTATCAATGTTGGGTAAACCATATAAATTATGTAGTTCCTCGTTATGAAGTTTCCGCCATTCCCCATTCGCGTTCCTCCTGGGTCCGAATATTCGTCTCAGAATCTTGTTCTCAAATACCTTCAGTCTATGTTCTTCCCTCAGAGAAAGTGACCATGTTTCGCTACCATACAGACCAACAGGCATGATTATCGTTTTGTATATTTTAAGCTTCAAATTCCTCGACAGAATTCACGACGACAAGAGATTTTGAACCGAATAGTAACACGAATTCCCTGTTTTTAGTCGACATTTAACTTCTTCGTAAATATGATTTTCCACTGTTAATATTGATCCTAGATATTTGAAACACTCCACATTATCAAAAGTATCATTAATATTTCAACGCATCTATAATTTGCTGTATTCCGGTCCCGACGCACTTCCATGTATTTAGTTTTCTCTGCATTTACTTCTAAACTCATGTCCCTGCAAGCGTTTAAGAAGATCTCTACATTTCTTTCTATTGTATTCCAATCATCCCCTATTGAATTTATATTATCAGCATATGCCATAACCTGGTGAATACCGTTCAACTGTAGGCCCTGGTTGCTTTCTTTGATTTTCCTTATAGCGTATTCCAGCACAAAGTTAAATAATAATGGCGACAACGCATCTCCTTGTTTCAGGCCATTTTCGACGTGAAACCTCGAGGACAAAAATTTTCTTACCCGGACTTTACTTTGGGATTCATTTAAACATATCTTAATCAATCTAATTAGCTTTCTAGGTATTCCAAGTTCTGTAAGAACGTTGTAAACGTTTCTCTCCTAACCGAGTCGTACGCCTTTCTAAAATCAATAAATAGTTGATGTACCGGGGTATTATATTCCCCCTTTTTTTCAAGTATGGTAAATATTTAGTCGATAGTTGATAGATTTCGTCTAAATCCGCACTGATAATCTCCAATAATTTCATCTGCGTATGGGGTCTATCTTGCTAGAATATTTGAAAGGATTTTATAGGATGTTGACAGAAGAGAAATGTCTCGACAATTATTACAGTCAGTTTTGTCGCCTTTCTTGTGAATTGGAACAATGATTGATTCTTTCCACTCTTGTGGCAATTCTTCCTTGTTCCAGATAAGGAGAATGAATTTGTGTATCTTGTTCCACAATTTTTCGCCTCCAGCTAAAATTAACTCATCCGGAATTTCATCTACACCCGGAGATTTTTGTTTCTTTAATTTCTTTATAGCGTTTTCTACTTCTATTCGGTTGGGGTCTGGAATATACGGTTCTGCGGTGTGTATCTCGTTTTCTCCACGCACACTAGTTTTTGGTTGCGTTGTTAAGCAAACCGTCAAAAAATCTTTCCATCTATTTAAGATGCTATCCGTATCAGTGAAAACTGTACCGTCAGATTTCTTTAATATATAAGCACGAGTTGATAGCCTTTCTTAAATTCGCTGGTCCCCTTATACATGTCCCGGATGTTTTTATTTTTACTATTATCTTCATGTTTTTTAATTTTAGCTTTCGAAAACTCTCGTTTCTTTGTTCTATAAGTTTTGGAAGTTTCCCACCTGATATCTGCGAAAGTTTGTATAGTTATTTCATTCGGATTTTGTATCCATCGTAATTTTGCCTGTTTTCTCTTTCCTGCTAGTTTAATGCATTCCTGGTCGAACCATGGTTTGTTCCTATGTATTTCCGCTTGTCCCAATTTTTCCTTTGCTGAAATTTTAATGATACCTCTAATTTCAATCCAGGTATCCTCAACACTAGTGCACTCCGTTTCTTCTAAAGCCGAGAATCTATTCGAAAATTCAATTTGTTATTCCTCTCTTACGTGGCTTTCTTCTAATTTCTTTAAATTGGATCTCTACGTTTTCGGACAATGAATAATACCTTTATTCAACGATAATCTCTCTCGCATTATTGCTGCTACCAGGTAGTGATTCGTGTCACAGTCAGCCCCTCTAAACGACCGGACATCAATTATGCAAGATTGCCTTCTTCTATCTACTAAATGTGATCAATTTGATTATGTGGTTTTCCGTCTGGTGATGTCCAAGTGTATTTATGAACGTCGCGATGTGGGAATTTTGTACTCTTCACGATTAGGTTTTTGGATGTTGCAAAGTTCACAAGTCTAACACCGTTGTCATTACTTTCCTTATGCACACTTTCGTGCCCTATAATCGGTTTGAAAATATCCTCTCGTCCTATCTTCTCATTAAATTCCCCTAATAGAATTTTCTTATTGTATCGCGAGAGTTGGTGAAATGTCCGTTCCACTTCTTCGTAAAAACTGTCTTTATATCGTCATCCTTATCTTCAGTTGCGGCATGTACATTTGAAACAATGATATCACACCACCGTCCCTTAAGAGTAATAAAAGGAAGACTGTCAGTAACAAATTCAACCCGTTTAATTGCTGGTAATATTCGTTTGTGAACGAAAAACCCTGTTCCTAACTGATGATTTTTATTTCCTTCCCCGTAAAAGAACGTAAAATTTCCGAAATTCACAGATCCATTTCCTTCCCACCTAACTTCCTGAACTCCTACTAGGTCCATCCTGTATTTCTCTACCTCACTCGTTACAGATTTTAACGCGCCTGCCCTATGAAGACTCCTAATATTCCATGTTCCAAATCTCATGTCCATTTTCTTTTGCTGAGGTCGTGCCAAGTTATCAGTCCTTGTCCGAGGCTTTTGTGAACATTTCTGAACAAGTGCTTTTTTTTTTACATGATGAGGTTGTTAGCCCTACCCAAACCCCCAAGCTGGAGGACCACTCCTAGTCGGCAGTCCGCGACTGCTTATTCAGTATATTCGCAGCTAACCTCTATATCTAGAGGCCTTCTCCTCGATCCGCAACCTGAGAACGCGTCATGCCGTGGTGACAGGAACCCACGTTACACGGGGCCATCACTATTCAGAGGAAAAGCATAATCTGTTATCAACACTAAAACTGTATATTTCTGTACATATAAAATACAAATAGTAATAATAATTGCAAAATTACCAAAAGCATCCTTCTTATTTTTAACCATATCATGTAAAGTATGTGCTAAGATGATACTAAAAAAAATCAAAAGTTTCGTTGTTGTAATTTACGAGCAATGACACAATTTGTACCTAAAATTAAATTTCCGTACATGCAAAATACAAATAATAATAATAGTAATAATAATAATAATAAATAAATAAATAACAAAGATACAAAAAAAAATAACCGTACCATGTAGGTGTTACGATGAATGTACTAAAATGTTTCAAAAGTTTCATAGTTGAAACTTTTGAGCAATGGCACAATTTAAAAAAAAATGAAAAAAAAAACTAAAATTTGTTTTAATGCCCATTAATGTTTGACAGGGTAAGCTTTTGTAATGTATCTTAGGATTTGCAGAAATAGCAAATTATAAGCTTTTATTTGACACCTGGATGATCCCAATAACTAAAAAAAAAAAATATATAAATAAAGAAGTTATGATAATTTCAGTTCCATGATGCTGAATGCCGGAAAGTGAATGTGGCGCCAAATTCACATTTTTCAAAAATTTCTCTCCAGCCCATTTGTCATCCAAAAAATAGAAAAAAAAAACAATAATTTAGCATAATTTCATTGGTATTTATACATGAAAAAAATGTGAAGAGAATCTGAGACGTTCAAGCACGGTGTAATGAGTAGAAAATAATTTTAAAAAATATGCACTTTTTGTAAAGCTGTTCCGACCACTAGCCCTAAGTCTGGCAATTATTAGAACTAGTTAGCTTTTTATATGGAAAGGGGAATGGGCAGCTCCACTTTTACTCTAGAGGTCTGCCAGGCAGTATCTAATTTCTTATTATATCGAGTAAGGAAAATTATATATGGTGTTCAGCGAATATCAGTTACAATTTGTACTACGTAATATATTGATAGTTTTGTATAGTTAGTGAGATACGATCTATTTTTGTCATTTGGTTCGAAGTATGTTACAAAGTAGTCGAATGTGGTATGTGAAAAGTCATCAGTGACTTGGGTGAATGTATGTATTTATTCTATGACTTTAATATTCATATTTCTTGTTCAGTGTTGAGTTTAACATTCAGTTGTTTCCTTCTAACATTAATTTATAAATATATATATAATGTTTTTTGGAAATATATTTAATAGTAATACATGAGTTTAAAAAGAATTTATGGGAATGTCATTTTCCTCATTTGATGGACTGAAGAATAGGGTGGGCCGAAAAAACTCATTTTTTTTTATTTCGAAGTTGTAATTGCGCGGAAAAGTTGCGAATTATATAGACAAAGAAAAAAAATTTAAAAAGAAATATCAAAATCGGTTGACATCTTCCGGTCGCGCATAGACCCTAAAGTTGGACAAAATATTTTTAAAAAATCATTTTTGCGATTATTTTTTAAAATTTTTGAATTAGATGTTTTCCTAATGTAATAGTTTTTAACGTCTTCAAATAGAGCCTAAAAACATTGTATTTTAATTTGGTTTAGATCAGTTGATATCTTCCGGTCGCGCATAGGGCCTAAAATTTGTCAAAATATTGAAAATGTTACATTTTTACGAGTTTTTAAAAATATCTTTAATATACTGTTTTAAAACATAATACTTACAGTATTTTTATTTTTGAACATAAGAACGTTGTGTTCTATTAAGATGCGAATAAATTAACAACTTCCCATTGCGCAATGATCCCAATGTTATAGAAAAACACTACCTAAAAAAGATAGTCCTGTGGCATGATAAGTGGTAACAGTAACAACGTGCATGGTACTTTTTGACTTGCTCTATATTTAAAAAGCTTAAATATTTCTTTAAGTTACAATGAAGTTTTTAACAATAAACTTACTTTTATAAAAAAGAAAGAAACAGAGTTCTGAATAAATAGTCCATGTTAGTTGAACCTGTCCAGTGTCCATTAGTACTCCTCTATTTTGTAGCCGAAGGTACTTTGAAGACTGATTTGTTGGTGAATTTAGGCATAGATGATCTGGACAGCAGAGTGGTTCTTATAAATACATCTCGTGATTCAGCTCCACAAACTTTTCCTGAGGCTTCCGTGACGAGTTTTATACAGCGTTCAACAGCCTGCGTCTGAACTGGGAATTGCTTGAAAGTAATATTCCAGTCCGGGATTGAGTCACTGCTGATGTGCGATTTGATCTCGTCGTCACTGATTTCTGCCAACAACGGGGGAGAAGATAATTCACAGTCCACCCAGTTGATAATTTCTGAGTATTCTTGCGCATTAAAGTTGATTTTTGGTGGCATGAATGTTCTTACTGTTCTCCGTCTTGCATCTCTCTGCCTTGCCTTCAGAATTCTTCCCAGTTCGAGCTCTCTTATGTGTTTCCTGTCATCTTGAGTCATGGCTAACAGTAAGTGTTCTGGGTGGGCGAAAAATAACATTCCGTTCGATCACAGGGTCGACAACATCAAGCAAAGGTTTTGGCAAATACCTGGTAGACTGTACTGCTTGGTAAACAAGTTTCGGGCTGTCTGTAAAGTGTTTACTTGTTTTGATAGTAAACCAAATTGGCATTTCTGATTTTAATATAAACAAAACTAGTTGTTGAAGTTCGGGTGAGGGACTTTCTTCACTAATGTACAATCTGAGAGTTCTTTTTGCTTTTGTCAACCACCTAAAATGTGATAAGTGCACAGCATCTCGTACAGTCAAATCTTCATTACAGGTTCCTGATTCTATTGCCTTTGATATATCAAGTAGGTATTGCTGATCTTTGCTAAACACGTTTCTGTCTATCTCTGGGATCTGACAATCAATACTCTGGAAGTTAATCTCTGGAAGTTTTTGGCAGCCTACTAACTTTTCCCCTATTGGCCCTTTAGAAGTACTAGGCCCTGTTGTCTTGCCATCCAGGTGCTCAAACATGTGACGGAATGGTAACACATTAAAATGAGGTAGGCAAATTCCCCATTGTACAAGTTACCTCAAATGAAGTTCAACTCGGCGAATCAGACCAGTTTTCCAACCTTATTCACAGCACTACCACGACAATTAGATTTTCAAGAGAAATACCACGCTCAGACAGGTAAGAAATTACAGACTTGACAATATCTTCCGAACTTCCAGAATTTGGAGTAACGTGGCCAACGTACAATGAGCCGGGTTCTTGAATCAGCGACGTAATGCTCTTAATAATTCTACGAAATTTTTTTGAATGAGCTTGCTCTATCACCAACGTGTCGTCCATTCTTCAATCTAAATACCTAACAGTGGAAGTTCGTCTGATTTATTACACAATTCAGCCTTAACATTTTGCTTTTCCCTCCTTATTTTGTTCTTATCTATAACATGGAAGAAATATGAATCAGTAACAACGCCAAAGTCGTGCAAAACACTTAATGCAATCACCGCAGTGGCGCGATCGGAAATACCATAACGGTTGCTTAGTATTGCAGTAAATTTTAACTTAACTCTCATCTGCCAAATAGGTTTAGAAGTTGTTTTTGTTTGTACTAGTGTATAATCTTGGTCGCTATCACTGTCCGAGTCCGTACTAGGAAGACATCGTCCTTCATCTTCAGTTTCGACTAAATTTAAAGCAGAATGTGAGCATGAGGGTTCTGACACATCTTCTACATATAAATGACTGTCACGTAACTTCCTTTCCAATGCTTTGTTACGCTTGTTTGTTTCACATATGTCTACCGCTCCAATTCTTCCTATTCCGTGTACTCGCAGTGAGTAAACAAATCTTAGCTCAATTGAGGGTATTTTTTTTTTTGATTTTTCACAACTACAATCAATAGTTAATTTGGACCGGCACAAATTTGGATTTTTCTTGCAAGTGCAATCAACAACGATAAAGCATTTGCAAGGCGCTACGTCAAAAAGGAGTGAGCACTTTCGTTTAAATTCATCTACATACTTTTTAAAAGAAGCTTTGTTTTTGTCTCCTGTGTATGATTTCCTCAGGCTGTAATACTTATCATGCAACGTAGTTATGAGCTGTGTGATTCTCTTATCTGTAACTGTAGGGATAGATGCTTTTTGATATAAGCGGATTACTTTGTTAGTTACTGTACTGGCAACTTGTTTAAAACTAACGCTCTTATTATTAGTTTGTAGTGCCAAATTGTACCTTTCTTGAGAACAACACCGAATATTTTCCTTGCCCATAGGCAGTTTGTTTGTTGGCAGGTTTTTTGGAGTACCAAAAATGGGGCAGTCAAATGCTTGTCTTGTTATTACTTTCCTCGGTACAGCCATGGCGTCACCGTTTCGTTACATTACAGAGTCAACACACAACAATGTCATAACACAAAGCGCCAAGAGTTGCAGAAAGAAAACAGAAAGATCGAACTAAACACTAACGCACTGCAATCACAACTGACAGATGCAGACTAACAAAGCAATGGAGGGAGACAGATGGCGTGATCCTAGGAATGCGGAGGAGTGGAGTAGAGGGGAGCGATAAGGTCGTTCGCCCCACCCAGGCGAGTGACGTTGTCTGGCTTTCTGCCCGCCCCCTGTGCACGAGAGTTTCTAAGCTGTTGCGCGACTGGAAAGCATTGACTGGACTGGACGGGTGGACAGTTATTTTTTTCTTCCTCATCATCAGTTCGTTTGAAAAAAGATTACAGCTATTCCATTTAAATAGGATCTACTAATTATTTGTCAAATACCAAAAATTCGTAAAGAAAAAGTAAGTTTTTCATTATATTTGAAAATTTCTGGGCTTATGCGCGACCAGAAGATATAAACTGATCTAAACCAAATTAAAATACAATGCTTTTAGGCTCTATTTGAATATGTTAAAAAACTATTACATTACGAAATAATCTAATTCAAAAATTTAAAAAAAAAATCGCAAAAATGATTTTTTTAAAAATATTTTGTCAAACTTTAGGGTATGCGCGACCGGAAGATATCAACCGATTTTGATTTTTTTAATTTTTTCTTTGTCTATATAATTCACAACTTTTCCGCGCTATTACAACTTCGAAATAAAAAAAAATGTAATTTTTCGGCCCACCTTACTGAAGAATTAATTGAATTGAGTTGTATTACTGTAAGATTGCAAGTATAAGTGCTTCTTTGCAAGTAATTATTTTTGAGGTTATTTTTAGAATTACAAGTATAATCTTTGTTGAGAGTCGATCAATTTTATAATTAATTATTACGAATGAAATAAACCTTCATAAACGGTATTAAGTGTGGGGGTGTGCTATGTAGTTACACTCAGCCGGATAACGACGGGTTAGGTATACGGAATTTTTATTTAAATACCTTAACACGTTTACAACGGTCATGTTTTAAAATTAGGTGATTTGACATGGAATGGCCCAGAGGATAGTTTACTCTTGTGAGTGAGTTATTTTTCAAGACGTTTTTCTCTGAAACTACTTAGACATTCATGCTCATATGTCACAAATAAAGGTAGGAATTAGAAACATACAGTATGGAACAAATCATTTCTCTCTAAAGTATCCATAACAGCTAGTTAAATATTTTGCTAGTTCTTCTCCCGGATAACTTTTTCTTTCTTCCTTTTTTTTTTGAGAATCTACACACACAGGTTTATTCACATTTCCTATTAGCTGAAGTACCCACTGTTTAGTGTTGTAAAAAACGTTTTTTTTCTTTGAAGTTTTTTTTTTCAATAAAAAGCATCGTTCTTCTTCATGTTTTTTTTAAATATCTGATTTTTTCTGGCAACTATTATTCATTGATTTAAGTTGCAGATTATTGAAATAATCAACACAAAATGAGTGGACGCTCTCGTAACTTACAAATCTTTCGTTTCTTTGTATCTATAAGAGTAAAATTGTATGATTATCCCTTGATGACCCAGGTCATTTTTGGCATTTCCTTACATTTTCAGGTAATGACTTATTACTCAAAAAACATTTATTCGATTGATATGATTAAGGCCTTATATGTTTAGAAAATGGATGTGGCTTTTTTTTGCTGTAAGTTGCATTGAAGTGTTGCCAACGAGTGGAAAATTATTGAGGGAAATGTAGATGTAAAAATTTTCAAAAAATTCTATAACCGAATTTCAAAATTTTTTGTATCTAGCACCACTGCTGACATATGAATTCAAGTCACCTAAAAGAATTCTTTGGTATGTTAACAAGGTACAATGAAATAATGAAGTAGCTGGCTTTCATTCAAAGAGGAAAAGGAAACAATTCACTGTCATCATAAACATGAAAGTTTCACACCTTTTACGCCTCAGAAGCAAAAATTAATAGATATGCCGGGGCTACAGCTTCTCTAATTATCCTATTGAAACTTTTTATAGTATGTTCTGTAGGGCAAAGAGGAAGCTTTCAGGTAGTAGTACGTTTGTTTCAATGTAGCTAGCAAGAGGGTAATAATAGGGGGGAAAAGGAAAGTTTTCTGAATGTTTCACCTGAAACCGGGAGTTAACTGTTTTGGCTAGAAACACTGCGATCCTACAGACGAAAACTATCTAAAAATAAACATTTGCATCCCAAGAATATATCTACAAGTATCATGGCGATATCTAACAAAGTAAGCATGAAATTTAAAAAAAAACATCTCATTCTACCTCAGAAAATCACCATTTTCTTACCATTTACAGAACATGGTTTATTATAAACCTCAACTGTACTTCCCCCAGTTATCCTATTGAAACTTACTACATTGCGTTGCTTAGGGCAAACAAAGAGAAGTTCAGATACTAGTACATTTGTTCCGATGTAGCCAACAAGTGAGAAATAATAGAGACAAAATAGATAATTTTTTCCAAAATTTACCTCTAAAATCTGGAATTAAAATTTTCTGTAGGTAGCAGCACTGCTACCAGTTAGACGCAAACTATCTTAAATTAAACACTGGTACGCCACTAATATATTCGACAAGTATTATGGCGATATTTAAGGAACAAAACTTCCAATTACCAAATATATATTACGGTAAACAGAAAAGTATGGAAAAACTAGAAAAAATCAAGGGTTAGAACCTAAATACGAATTTTTCGTGCGCCCCTAACTACCCTATTGTAACGATATGTACCCGCGTTTGTTCAGTAAGGACAAATGTTCGATTGGCGTAAGTTGACTTGCACTCGGACGTATAAGTATGGATTTATAAACAAACATTTCGAATTGTTTGCCCAAATTTAGGGAAATTTTAATTTCTCTAATTAGCAACACTGCACGCAGGCCCATTCAATTGATTTCAGCAATTAGCTGTCCATCCGAGGTATCTACCTGAGAAGTCTTAAAAAGGTATCTATACAACGAAGGGAGCTACAAGTAAAAATGGAGGAAATTCGAAATTCGAAAATTATCGAATTTTTGACTGGGGTGTATTTTTGAGAAGGAAATTCGACACCAGAAGAAAAAAAATTAATATGATAAACTATTGCCCAACCATATTTGACAAATTAGTGTCCATACAGGAGCGGATTAAAAAAGTGACACACCCGTGTGTGCCACTTTGGCCACCTGGGTCCGAAAGGGTTACGAGTGTACATTTGATTCCATTGTTTGAGTGCTAACCCGTGTTGTTGTTGTAGTTATAGTTTCAAATAATAATAATATCGTTGTTGTAAACAATAACTTTATAAGGACAATTTTCTCTCCTTTTTACATCTTAGTTCCAACACTGTTGGTGAGAAACACAGGGTGTTTCAAAATGAATATAGGGGATTTAAGTCTTCGTATTACCTATTAAATTTTACATACAATTATAAACAATCCATCAAGTAAAAGAACATCTCAAACAGTCTTTGCTACAACTGTTCGATTTGAGATTCTTTCGTCACACGGCACACATCTAGTCGATAGGCGAGAAAGGCCCATAAACTTTCCGCCATATGGCACAAAACACATTCAATTTAGGAGAGTCTCGTTTCAACTGTACCATCTCCTGAGGATTTGCTGACCGCCAGATGCAAGCTTTATGAGTGTTCACATTAGCTCTTAGGTGAAATATCGATTTATCACTGAAGAAGACAGGATCCAGTCAGTCTCTGGATTTGTTACTTGCTCTTCCTAACAGCAGACAGAATAAACAATGCATATGCATGCGTGCGTACAAAACTGTTTGAGTTGTACTATCATTTCATATAATATTTATAATTGTAAGTTAATTGTAATAGATACTACAAAGTTTCCAAACCTTAATATTAATTTTGAAACACCCTGCATTGCTTCAAATTGTGTCATCCTATATTCATATCTTGTATATACATATCATCAAGGCCGGTCCTAGGCAATTTGTCGCTCCGTGCCGTGGCATAATTTTCCGCCTCCCCCTTTCTTCAGAAAGAACAAATCTTAAAAGTCATGATAGTAGTAGAAAATGGATCGATCTGGGCCATACTAGAACATATTAGAACAACTCAGGAGCCCCTGGGAAATCGAGCACCTTGAACCGTCAACCCACGGTCTTTTACGACCTCCATTTTAGGGGTGACTTTATTCCCCTTTATGAGCACTTTTTAGGGGTGAACTCGTTCCCTTTTATGAGCACATTTTAGGGGTGAACTCGTACCCTTTTATGAGCATATTTTCAACCCCTATTCGAACATAGCAGATAATACATGGAGATTATGAACACATAGTATAGCAGATAATACATAAGACTACGTAACACATAGAAGATCAGATAACAGATAAGAAAATGAAACATAGAAGGGGTGTAATCGTTCTCTTTTATGATTACTTTTTCAACCCCTAGCAGAGACTATGTACACATAGCAGGGGTGTATTTGTTCCCTTTCATGAGCATATTTTTCAACCCCTATTTTAACATAGCAGAAATTACATAAGATTACGAACACATATAAGAACAGATAACATATAAGACTACGTAACATAGCAAGGTTGTATTCGTTCAACCCCTTATTTTACCATAGCAGAGAATACATAAGAATACGAACACACAACAGAGCAGATAATATACAAGACTACGTAACATAGCAGGGAGGTATTTGAACATAGCAGATAATGAGCACATAACATAGCAAAGACTCGCTCCCTTTTATGAGCATAGTTTTCAACCCCTATTTTACCATAACAGAACTAGTAAAAGAGTATGGATTAATTTCCAACCCCTATTTTAACATAACAGAAATTACGAACACATAGAAGAGCAGATAACACATAAGAGTATGTAACACAGCAAGGCATTCGATCTCTCTTATGATTACTTTTTTCAACCCCTATTTTAACATAGCAGAGAATACATGGCGACTAGGAACACATAGCAGGGATGTATTCATTCTCTTTTATGATCATTTTCAGGGGTATACTCGTTCTCTTTTATGACCACTTTTTCCAACCCTTATTTGAACATAGCAGAAATTACACTGAGACTATGAACACACAGCAGAGCAGATAAATATAGCAAAGCTAGTAAAAGAGTATGGCTCATTTTTCAACCCCTATTTTAACATAGCAGAGAATACATAATATTCATTCCCTTTTACATCCCTTATTTTATCATAGCAGAGAATTCATGGAGACTACGAGCACATACTATAGCAGATAATCTTTTATGAGTACACCACCCCTATTTTAACATAGTAGAAATAGCAGGCAATGAACAAAGATTACAATCGAACACCCACGGTCTACAGATCGTCATTTTAAGGGTGAATTTGTTCCCTTTTATGAGCACTTTTTAGAGGGTGTACCCATTCTCTTTATGACCACTTTTTCCAACCCTATTTTAACATAGCAGAAATTACATAAGATTCACTCCCTTTTTTCAACTCCTATTTTAACAGACAATGAATACCTATGTAACATAGCAAAGGGGTTGAGAACATACAACTCTATTCGTTTTTACTCCTATTTGAACATAGCAGATAATACATAAGACTACGTACTTTTTCCAACCTCTGTTTTACCATAACAGAAATCGGACTACGAAACATATCGAAGTCCACCTCTATTTAAACATAGTCCATTTTAGGGGTGGACTTATTCTCTTTTATGAGCATATTTTCCAACCCTTATTTTAACATAGTAAAGAATACATAGCAGTTGGCCTATCTACGGACATAGCAGATATCATAACAAAGAATTCTTTTTACCTGGGTCTTATAGTTTATGTGGGATACGCCCTTTCTACGACAATTTTAACCGATTTGGATGAACCTCGGTATATGGGGGTTTTCGACCATACTGATTACGAATACCATTTCTATTTTTACCTAGGTCTTATAGTTTATGTCGGATACGCCTTCCTATGACACTTAAAACCCAATCACTCGTAAACGAAGCAACATAAGGGGTTGAACGAATACACCCTTGCTATGTTACGTAGTCTTATATGTTATTTGTTCTTATATGTGTTCGTAATCTTATGTAATTTCTGCTATGTTAAAATAGGGTTGAAAAATATGCTCATGAAAGGGAATGAATAAACCCCTGCTATGTGTTCATAGTCTCTGCTAGGGGTTGAAAAAGTAATCATAAAAGAGAACGATTACACCCCTTCTATGTTTCATTTTCTTATCTGTTATCTGGTCTTCTATGTGTTACGTAGTCTTATGTATTATCTGCTATACTATGTGTTCATAATCTCCATGTATTATCTGCTATGTTCGAATAGGGGTTGAAAATATGCTCATAAAAGGGTACGAGTTCACCCCTAAAATGTGCTCATAAAAGGGAACGAGTTCACCCCTAAAAAGTGCTCATAAAGGGGAATAAAGTCACCCCTAAAATGGAGGTCGTAAAAGACCGTGGGTTGACGGTTCAAGGTGCTCGATTTCCCAGGGGCTCCTGAGTTGTTCTAATATGTTCTAGTATGGTCCAGATTGATCCATTTTCTACTACTCTTGATTTTAAGTGTATTACTCTAGCATGAACAAGGAAGGGGAGGGTAAGTACAGTCGCACTCAGGAAGGCTGAAATACTTACTAAAAATACAATCCCGTTATGTCTGTTTTTTTTTTCTTTAAATATGAATTTGATATGTTAGTAAAGGATAGAGCAAACACACCTACAGAGGAAAGGTGGTAATCCTTTTTATGGAATTCAGTATTAAGCTTCAGTCTCAATGTATCAGTTTGCAATTCCAGTGCAACTAGCACTTTTATCTTTATTTCTTAATTTTTCTTCTACATCTGTTAACATTTTTTAAAAGAACTTGTTTATATCTTCTATGATAAGAAACTTGTTTCTGACAAAAAGAAGATGAGTTTTCATATCAAAGCTGTGATACCTAAGTAAATGGAACAGATATTCGCTACTATTCGAGAATTTAGCTCTTGCATTTGACAACAATCAAGCAATTTGTACTGGGATTTATTTGGCCATTTGCTTTAGCATTGTCCATGTGACCTTAACCTAATGCGACCTAAACATAATTTATGAATATAGTATTCAAACAGAAGATCAGCTTAGTAAATGTAACTACCATCATCATGAAGTCTGTTTCCAACAAGAAATATTTGATTTAAATAATATACTGATAACAGATTTTGCCGGACCCTCCAACTTGCCGCTCCATGGAAATGCACGTGTTACACATGTGGTAGAGCCGACTCTGCATATCTATATCTAGTCGACAAATTATTTATATATTATATTTAGAAAATTACTAGCAGGCAAATTAGTTTTTACAAGTTATTTGCATTTTATATTGTACGTGATTTTATTTTCGTACTTATGGAAGAAATGCTTTCACGAAAAAAAAAAAAATTTCATTACTACTTTTATTTCTTAGTGGATATTGATGAAACGCTGCTGAAACTCGAATTGTTAGTAGGTATGCTATTCATATATATTGTGAAATATTTGTAGAGTATCAGTATCTAGCGTTTAATTTATGTTGCATTTTACGGTGATTACACCTACATAAAAATATTTCATACTTAAATAGACGTAAAATGCATTACAAATGACTATTTGAAAAAAAAGAACGAAATTTAGGAAAAACGAGAGACAATTTATTTTTCTTAAAAAAAAAAATACATTTCTGAAAAATACGAACGGTTTATTTCTATTCACAACACTATCATTCTTCGCATGGCTCAGATAAAATATCTATGTAAAGAAACTGAACAACAAAATAAAAAAAATATATATCGGCCATTTTCTACTATTTTTACATATCCCGGTAAACGCCCCCTGAGACCTCCTGGTTCGAATTTTAAAAAAAATCCTGTAGCTCCCAGTCGATGGGGGTGTATTTGGAAGTCAACGTCTAAGGGAGTATCATCATTCATCTCAGCAACCGCGAAAACTATGGATTTTTCACTAATATCGGTCATTTTGGATAATTTTTACATGTTTTGGTATCCCACCTGTCCTTGGCTCCCGGCCCGCAACCGATTGGGGTGAATTTAGAATTTAATGCCATTTTAGTTTTACCATTGATCTCAGCGACCGCGAATTCTATGAATTTGACACACATATCAGTCATTTTCTACTACTTTTACATGTCAAATTAAACGTTCCCCTGGGAAATCTTTGTTCAAATTTTGAAAAACTCTCTTCGTCTTGGTCTGGGACCTGGACCAAGGTACCAGTGACAAAAATTGATTTACTCTCGGTCGACTCGTCTGGTCCCCAGGCTGCACCCAAACACACACACATAAACAAACTCTTTATTTTATTTACATTAGATTAGATCAGATATAAATTTTAAGTTAAAACTACAATCTATATGTATAAAATTGAAAATCACTATGTTTATGACTCTAAATCTCCTGAACCTCCCGATCGGTCTCGATGAAATTTGTAACGCGGATGACATTAGAGGCTGGGCTGGTTTTAGGCTATTCATTTTCATGATAGTACTGAGGGATGGGGGAGGGGTTATAAAAATAAATAAAACTTAATAACTCCTGAACCACACGACCGATCTTGATCAAATTTTCAACATTGATGAGGTTCAGGCCTGGGATCGTTTTTATGATTTAAATTTGCCGGAGAAACGTAAGTGAGGAGAAGGAGGGGAAATATAAAACTCAATTTATACCAGACTGAAAGTGACTGAAAGTGAAGTATTTGTAAGTTAATAACTCTTGAACTATCCGACTGATCTCAATCAAATTTTCAAGATACATAGGATTTGGATCTGGAAACATTTTTGTGATTCCAGTTTAACGGTAGATCCTTGGGGAGGGGAGGGGACGTATTAATAAGAATTAATAAAATCTAATACCGTTAGAACCACGCAACCAATCTCGATCAAATTTTCAACATATATGAGGGTCGGGCCTTGGGTATTTCTTATCGTTGACGAGCCAACCTAGAGGAAGGGGAGTGGAAGATATATATGTAAAAAAAAGTAAAATAAAAGTGAGTGCATTTGTGACTTCATCACTCTTGAACCAAACGACCGAACTCAATCAAACTTTTTACATACATGAGTTAAAGAGTAGGAATTACTTTAGGCTACTCACTTTGATGATGGGGGTTGGGGCGCAGTGGCTTAGTGGTAGAGAGTTCATTTCCGTTGCTTGGGGTCCCTGGTTCGATCCCAGCTCGCATCGTGTGGACTTTGTAGTGGACAAACACCGTCATCGTGGGTTTTCTTGGTGTTATCCCGTTACATCCCACTTTCTTCATTCCACTATTTCATTCATTTTTCATCACCGTCTTCTTTAGCCTAGCCGGCATAATCGTGGAACGTAAAACTAGAGATTTTATTTTATTTCATTTCACTTTGACGATGCAACGTAGTTCTGGGGGAGGGGGAATGAAATTTAAAAATGATCAAAACTGACCAATATTAGTATTGAATCCAGAGTTTTCGGGGTCTATGAGAGAAACAGTGACACTTCTGATGCTGTTTCAATCCTAGTTCAGCCCTGATCGTTGGGTGGGGTAGAGTACAACGTAGGAGAAGGGAAAACATTTAAAAATTATCTGAAATGACTAATATCAGTGTCGAATAAATAGTTCTAGGAGTAGCTGAGGTTAATAGTAACAATTCTGCTACCGTGTGTCGCAGCGCGGAGGATGGAGAGGGGGATCTATATGACCAATATTAGTGTCTAATCTATAGTTTTCGGGATCGTTCACATAAACAGTGGCAGCTTTCGATCCGGTTTAAATCCAAAATCAGCCCCGCCACTTTGGGAAAGGCAAGAATGATATATTCTCTCTCTCTCTCTCTCTCTCTCTCTCTGTATATATATATATATATATATATATATAAATGATCGAAAGTGTCCACTATCAGTATAACATTTATAGTTTTCTGTTTCGCTTAGATGCACAGTGATACTTTCGATCCCGTTTAAATTCAAATTCAAACCCGCAACTTGGGGAAGGAGGAGGACGAGATATTTAAAATGATCGAATTCTGTGCTGAAGATATATTTAAAATGACCGATTTTAGTGCTGAATGCATATCTTTGGGGTCGCTGAGAAGAAACCGATGCCATGGGCCGCAAACTGGTGAGGGGAATATATATATATATATATATATATATATATATATATATATATATATATATATATTCATCCTCACGGCATTGTCAAGGCTCTATATTTGTATTTTACATTTAAAGTTGCAACCGGGTGTCTCTGACTTCCGTATTCGGTAGCCCGATCATCACCCCTGTTCTTCGCGCGCAGAGTCATTGGAAGAACTGAAAACGTACTCTGTACACAAAGAGTTTATGGTTGTGAACTCGGAAAGCCTGGTACTTCTGCTTGTCAAGGTCAAAAAGTGGGAGAAAAAATGATGTGTAGAATGTAAAGAGGGTGCAACAGTGTCTGATGCTTGTAAGGGAACATATTCATTTGTAGTTCGTGCACATTCCGCCTGTAGCGCTACTGTGGCACAACGTATATTGTAACTGTATAACTCTTGTACATCGCTAGTAGGTCTATTCGCGTTAGTAACGACCGAAACTATGTTGTCAGCTCTGACTGCGATAAGGCACTGTCGTGCTGCTTTTGCTTTTCTTTTTTCCCCTTTTTCATTTGTGAGACGCCAAACATGTTGTTTTTGCTTGTTGCACGCGCTGAACGGGTTCCTGCGAGCGAAGTATTTAAGAAGTTGACTACATATTCTTGTTTGCGATAGTTTTAAATTGGTTAACTGTTGTAAAATATACGAAAATAAAGCTATACTTGTTAAGGTATATTAGTCGACGACGTAGCTACTGACAGTGTTGATTACAGATTTTCTCGAGGAAGAATTTAATTACAGTAGAGGTGAAAAGGAGACGTCCATTTAGACAGCCCCCTTATCAGACTCAATCGGAAATGGTCTCAATGTGCAGGCGAATTTTTCGTTTGTACACACTTAGGGGCGCCGTCAGAACGAAAACAAAGTGGGGGCTGTCTAAATGGTAGTCCCCCACTATGTACAATTGAATCAGAAATTGTCGCAATCGTTTGTACATCGTTCGTACAGAAATCTGCAAGCAAAATTTTCGTTTTTAGACAATTAGGGGCGTCGCCAGAACGAAAAAAGTGGGGGACTGTCTAAATGTTAGCCCCCCCAAAATGTCCAATTCAATCACAAATTATCGCAATCGTTTCTACACCTTTTGTACAGAAATGTGCAGGCAAAAGTTTTGTTTGTACACAATTAGGGGCGCCGGCAGAACGAAAACAAAGTGCGGGCTGTCTAAATGGTAGCCCCCCCCCACCATGTCCAATTCAATCACAAATTGTCGCAATCGTTCCTACATCGTTTGTACAGAAATGTGCAGGCGAAATTTTTGTTTGTACACAATTAGGGGCGCCGCCAGAACGAAATCAAAGTGGGGTCTATCTAAATGGTATTCTCTTCCACCATGTCCAATTTAATCACAAATTGTCGCAAGCATTCCTACATGGTTTGTACAGAACTGTGCAGGCGAGATTTTCGTTTGTACAAAATTAATGGCGTCGCCAGAACGAAAAAATGTGGGGGCTGTCTAAGTGGTAGCACCCCACCATATCCAATTCAATCACAATTTGTCGCATTCGTTTCTACATCGTTTGTACAGAAATGTGCAGGCCAAATTTTCGTTTGTACACAATTAGGGGCGCCGCCAGAACGAAAACAAAGTGGGGGCTGTTTAAGTGGTAGCACTTCACCATGTCAAATTCAAGCGAAAATTGTCGCAATCGTTTCTACATCATTTGTACAAGAATGTGCAGGCGAAATTTTTGCTTGTACATAAATGGGAGCGCCGTAAAAACTGAAACAAATTGGGGAGTGTCTAAGTGATAGCCCCCCCCCCTAAATGTCCAATTCAATCACAAATTGTCGCAATCGTTTCCACATCGTTTCTACAGAAATGTGAAGGCTAAATTTTCGTTTGTACATAATTAAGGGTGCCGCCAGATCGAAAAAAAGTGGGGGTCTGTCTAAGAGATAGCCCCCCCCCCCACCATGTCCAATTCAATCACAAATTGTCGCAATCGTTTCTACATCGTTTGTACAGAAATGTGCATGCGAAATTTTCGTTTGTACATAATTAGGGGCGCCGCCAGGGCGAAAACAAAGTGGGGGACTTTCTAAGTGATAGCCCAATCACCATGTTCAATTCAATCACAAATTGTCGCAATCGTTTGTGCATCGTTTGTACAGAAATATGCAGGCGAAATTTTCATTTGTACGTAATTAGGGGGCGACGGCAGAACGAAAACAAAGTGGGGGGCTGTCTAAATGGTAGCCCCCCACCATGTGCAATTGAACCACAAATTGTCGCAATCGTTTGAATATAGTTATAGAGAAATGTGCAGGCGAGATTTTCGTTTGTACCAGGGCCGGCGCTAGAAGTTTTGCCGCCCTGGGCGGTTCTTTCACATGCCGCCCTTTTATTGTTTTCTTTCTCAAATTTTGCCGCCCCTGTATTCTTTTCTTTTTCAAATTTTGCCGCCCATCAGACTTGCCGCCCCGGGTGGTGGCACGGCTCGACCCCCCCGCGCTCCGGCCCTGGTTTGTACACAATTAGGGGCACCGCCAGAACAAAAACAAAGTGGGGCTGTCTAAATGGTAGCCCTCCCACCATGTTCAATTCAACCACAAACTGTCGCACTTGTTTGTACGCCTTTGTACATAAATGTGCAGCTGAAATTTTCATTTGCACATAAATGTGGCCCCGCGAAAACGATAACAAACTATGGGCTCTCTAATTGATAGCCCTCCCACCATGTCGAATTCAACCACAAACTGTCGCTCTTGTTTATTACGGTTTTGTACAGAAATTTGCAGGCGAAATTTTCGTTTGTACACAATTGCGAGCGCGCCAAAACGATAACAAAGTATAGGCTGCCTAATTGGTAGCACCTCCCTACTCCGATTCAAAAGAAAATTATCTTAATTGTTTGTACATCGTTTGAGCAGTAATACGCAGGCGAAAGTTTTTTTTTTTTCTACGCTATCAGGTGCGTGGACAGAACGAAAAAAAGGGGAGTTGTCTAAGTGCTAGCCCCACCATGTTCGATTGAACCACAAATTGTCGCGATCGTTTATACATCGTTTGTGCAGAAATGTGCAAGTAAAATTTTCGTTTGTATTAAATAATATACGGATGTGAGTATTTTTAATATCTGCGATCAACGTTAACCGGTTTGAATAACGGTTGCTGAGTTTGAAAATGGTACCTATTACACTAGTCGAAAAAAAATCTTTTTCTCTGGCACACGGAAGAAAATACCTGATTCTAATAGACCTTTTCACGTAGAATTCGAATCTGCAATCAGTTTTTCTCTATCACCCTCAGTTTTTCCGTGACAGAGGTGTTTTCGGAAATTTTCCCCTCAAATTTCTTTTCTTTTTCTTTTTTCTTTTTTTAAAAACCATTTTCACACTTGTACCTTGGGTACGTTAGGTATATAAACACACAAATTATATTGTATGTTAGCTTGATTTGTACTTAGTAAGCCCTCTAAGTAGCATTATTCTATCTAGAGAAATAAACATATTTATATAAAAATATGCTATGTGTACTGTTCATTTTACAATATTCATTATTGCAGATAAAATTACATATAACTTCCATTACAATATAAGCACGGTTTATATCTTATTGGATTTGAAATAAAACATATTTTCAATGATGTATACACCGTGTCAGCATTTTATATCTACTTAATAAATAATACAATAGAAGTGAGTGGTATCTTCTTAATAAATGGACACTTACTTACCTCAACTAATATGTTTTAGTTGTTTACTTTCTTCTGTGTTTGGTTTCTAGAACATCTCTTTTAAGTGTCCAACAGTAATCAGCTAGCATTTTTGAACTTCACCGTCACTGGTATCTCTTCTCCATGGAGGAATTGTCCTGATGAAAATGTTCCCCATACTCATCACTAACAGCACCAAAGTTTTCAGGAAAGAAATGCAGGTGGGAGACTAGAAAGTGAACTTTAAGTGACATGTTGCAACCCATTTCATTGAATGATTGCCGGAAATCACTCACAATTTCACGGTAATTTGGGGCTTTCTTGTTTCCTAAAAATTCTCTGTTAAACATTTAAATGGACACCAAGCTACTTTCTCAACCAGAGTTAAGAGATCCTCAAATTTTTGGTCACGAATCAAACATCTTATTTGGGTGTCTGCAAAACTCCCTAGCTTCACTAACCCGAGGAATTTTTTCCTTGAGGTAACAAGATCCTGCATTACTTTTGTCCATTGCCCTAACAAAGTTTTTGAAGAGCCCCAACTTTATGTGAAGAGGAGGTAGAATTATCTAATCAGGGCTCACCAGTGAGGAATAAACAGCATTCTTCTGTCCAGGAGTTAATACATGCGTTGGCCATTCCTTCTTGATGTAATGTTCCGCTTTGTTCCTGCTGTCCCATTCGCAGAGGAAACAACATTTCCTATAACCAAGCTGCAAACCCATTAACAAAGAAATGGCGTAAATCACAGCAAACGGTCCACTTGTATTTCTCATACTGAATGTTTTCTAACACTATTTTGATGTTTTCATAGGTTTCCTTCATATTAGTTGCATAAGCCAAAGGCACTGAAGGAAATTTGTTGCCATTGTGCAAAAGGACAGCCTTAAAACTAGTTTTCGAAGAGTCAATAAGCAATCTCCACTCTGTACTTATGTGCATGTCCAAGTGTATCCATCACAGCACAGACATTATTACAATACACTAAATCATTTTCTTGAGAATAATAGTTTTGAAACTCTGTATGAAGGTTTCGAAAAATACATACTTTAGTGTCACGATGGAGCAGATTCCAGCCTTAAGTTTAGTATCAAGAAGTTCTGTCTGTGTCTTGGAGAGTTTTAAATCCCGTACGAGGTCATTTAGTTCACCCGGAGTTATCAGATGGGGATCCAATGTAGATGTGCTTCCTACATAAGTAGGATCATCATCTTCATTTGGAACTTCAATAGTTGCTTCAAGTACGTAATCCTCATTTACCGTAAGATGAGGAAGAGGTACTGGTACAGGTAATTCTGCACTGTGTGGAACTGGCCTAATTGCTTATGGCCAATTAGGGTACTGTACTGTGTGGTTAGATTTACTGCTTATTTCTTTTATCTGTGTCATACAAAAGTAGCAGTCTGAAGAATGATCTTTTCGTTCCCTCCAGATTATCGGTACTGCGAAGTTCATGTTTCGTCCACCATTTGCCCACCCAGTCAGACGTTTCACGCAAGTACAACAAATGCAGTGAGGAACCCAGTTCTTATCTTGGTCTCCTACACAGCAACCAAAATATAACTGATAACACTTCCTCACAAGTGGAGTAAAACATCGACGTTGTGATTTAAATATCAGCTCCCCACATACATAACAGAAATTGTCCGGTTTATTACACACTTCCTCGACATCTTGTATCCTGTAACGTATCACACACACACACACACACACACACACACACACACACACACACACACACACACACACACACACACACACACACACACACACAGGAATCTACACTCCATCAAATTCCCACAAAATCCCTCTAGAAATTTCCTCATACAAAAATGGTGACATGGTGAACACATCATTGAAAATGTTTTATTGGAAGTCCAGTGAGGTATAAACCGTGGTATATTGTAATTTTCGTGGAAATTATATGTGTTGAAGACCGACCCGACCCCACCCGTGACCCGAATTGACTGACCCGACCGACAACCCGACCAGAGCTGACCCGATTGGCCCGACCCAAAGTGACCCGAGTGAACCAACCCGAAGTGACCTAACCCGACAACCGACCCGAGTGACCTGACCTTACAATCTAATCAGTTTGAGAGAGCTAGAACCTTACAAAACTGCCACCAAAAAAAAAAAAAATGCTGACCAATTCTTATGCATAAACCATTGTTTCGGCTTTTTTATTTGTAGTATAATTATCCTCCTCCTCCTCCTCCTCCTCAGTGTTCTGCCATTAATGACAGGCCAGTTTCTGTGAACTAGGTAAGAAGCTTCCATTTTTGCGATTTCCCGCTAATATCTGCCTCGCAACCCAACATAAAGTACCACCCTCCTTATTACAATCTATCAATTGCTACCTTCTTACACACTCTCGCTCTCCTGATATCACCCCCTTTACTACATCTCTCAGAATGCAATCCCTTAGCAAGATCGAAACTTGTGATCCGTCCATTTTTTCGCTTCCTTATATCGTCTAATATTGCTCTCGACTCTTGCATTTTTTCAGCATTTCCTAATTCGTTTTCCTCTCTACCCTGCTAACCTTCTTTATTTTACTCCACATCCAAATTTCCAATGTTAAAATTTAGGCATTCAACTTCGAAAATCAAAATAAAATTTGACTGAGTTCTGAAGACAAGTTCTGAAGGCTAAAAGAATAAAAGTTCTGAAAACAACATTATTTTCTAGTAAGGAATGTATATAGAACTTCTTTTAATATTGTTTGCTGTGTAACAAACAACAATTTCATCACGTTAACATTCCGATTATTCTATTTAAAAACAGCGTTGCTGTCTGATAGAATCATAAGGAATTAATTGCACTGAAATATCATTCTGTAGGGAATTACCTTTTATTTTTTCTTGATTAATTTATCTAGGAGATATTTGCAACGTTATATAAAATTAGCAAGTATTTTATTGCGGAGAAAGTCAAATCACTACCCCAGCAATAATAATAATAATAATAATAATAATAATAATAATAATAATAATAATAATAATAATAATAATAATAATAATAATAATAATAATAATAATCTGAAGGTGACCAAGAAAGTTCTGTCTCTTTGTAGAGGTCTGTGTTCAATTGGCCCTCACACCGTGAGTTGAATGCGAATGGATATAAGGTGAAGGTCAGTTGTTGGACGAGACGAGACGAGACAGAATTTTCATGAAAGGGTACGAGATGATACAGAGCTCTTTCAATAGAAACATATGCAGTTTTCCAGACGAGACTACCTTCACGACACATTTTCGAAACGAGAATGCCCCAAACCAGGTCTCGTGAGCAACACTAGTAAGTATATCCAACATACTACTTGGTTGTGGCTGTTCAGATACACCGTGAACGTGCGTAAGGACTGAGTGAACATGGGGCCTTCACAGAGCGTCATAAGGGCTTGTTTGCTGTACGAGTTCAAATTGCTGCTCCGCGGAGCGGAAGATATGACAGGCCTTTGGTGAGGGTGTCGTGACTACGCGGAGAGTGCAGTGGTATGACGGTTTAAGGACGGTGACGAAACACTCGAAGACGCACCACGTGCCGGAAGACAAACAGATGTTCAAAATAAAGATCTTCGGGCAGCAATTGAGGCGAAGACAGACATGTGAGGAACTGGTACTACCTTTCAGTGTAAGTGGAGAAACCATTCGGCACCACCACCATCAACTTGGGAAGCACTGCAAGCTGGGTTGATAGGTCCTACATGATTTGACTTGGAGCCAGAAAGCAACGCGAGCAGACACCTGTGTTTCTTTGGTGTCTCTTCTGAGGAAGGAGCAATTTCTGAACAGGGTGTTGACATGTGATGGGAAGTGGGTCCTGTACGAAGCTCCACGGCGCCGTCATTGTTGGTTAGCATCCCATGAATCGGTTCAAAAACAGCCCAAGCCAGCACTACGCCAGAATAAGGTTCTCCTGTGCATTTTGTGGACTGTTCGAGGCATCGTCCATCGGGAACTGCTACCAGCTGGTCAGATCATCAATGCAACTGTGTACTGTCTGGATCCAGCAGTTCTGAATCGCAAAGGGGTCCTCTTGTTACAAGGCAACGCTAAGCCCCACGTGGCTAAAATGACCCAGTACATCATTCTACGCCTTGGATGGAAAACACTATTGGATCCGCCATACTCCACGTTGTACCGTCCGATTATCACCTGTTCCATTCCTTGGACAATCACCTTAGAGAACGCCAATTCAAACAGCTAGTAGAGGTTCAATATGCACTTGATACCTTCTTCACTTCACGTCCCACCAAGTTGGACTGCGATGGAATCCATGGCCTTCCAGAACGTTTTCAGAAGGTCGTCGAGGCTGATGGAGACGATTTTTGATATTCCAGGTACGTCTTAGGTTACATACCAATGTTCGAAGGTGTTGGTGAAAAGGCAGCGGAACTTTCTTGGGCACTCTTAAAGTTATAATAATAATAATAATAATAATAATAATAATAATAATAATAATGTGTCCTGCCCAAAGGCAGATGTTTGACCCGAAGGTCCATGGGTATTGATTCCAGCTCGTACCAAGTAAGTTTTCTGGTGGACAAACCCCATGTGCATGGGTTTTCTCGGTGTTCTCCCATTTCCTCCCACTTTCTTCATTCAACCACTTCAATTATTTCTCATCATCACTGTCTCTCTTAGCGTTGGTGCATAACGTGGGACGTTAACTAGATATTTCCTTTCAATTTCACTTAATGTGACATTTAACTTGACATAGAAACGCAGAAAGGAAAAAAGTCAGTAGTAATATTAATTACAATTACAATACCAATTAGTTAATATAGGGTAAAATTAAAATTTTATTACTATTTCACCTTCAATTAGTCACATTTATCATTCATTCACCAACTTCGAATTGAATTCCAGAACAAAGCTCTTTATAGTATTCCGTATAGAAAATAAGTGAAGAATGTGACGACCCGACCCGAGTGACCCGACACGAGCTAACCCGACTGACCCGACCCGACAACCCGACCCGTAACCCGACCCGTTTGAGAGCACTATCAGAGGGGTACTATTTACAGTACAATTTATTTTGTATGGTTTAGCGTACTTTAAGGCTACCATACTTTTTGAAAACAGAAAAAACGGGACATCTTACAAATTAGTAGTAAATATTGCATTTTGTATTAATTTTATCTTTCGAATTTTACTACAGTATCGCACTAGTTATACAACTTAAAATAATGTATTAATATAGTCCATACTCAGTGGCGTATTTAGGGGGAGGGCTTCCGGGCTCAAGCCCCCCACCGAAATCTTACTTACTATAGTAAAGTATATGAAGTATCTTGCAGAATTTTCATATTTTCAGGCAAAGCACCCCCGGAAGTTAGCAAAGCCCCTCCCGAAACAAAATCGTAAATACGCCACTGTCCATACTTAATCAACAGTGCTAAAAATTATTATAGAAGCTAGAAGCTGTTATACAATATAAACGCAATCAGTGAACATACAATATTTAGGCAAAAATTACATTTTCAATATTATTACGCATACCACCTTTACATGCTCTACATGTCTATAAAGAAAAATATCCAGATTTATGAAGTTGTTTCAAAATTTCAATAGGCTGATTTATTTTTGTTAACCTAAAATGCGAACTAAAAGAAAGCAATTTGCATAATTGTTTTTCTGAAGCAGAAAAAAAATGTGTTTTCGGGGCTGGTCTGCAACGTCACAAGAATTTGTTGCCACCTCGGGGTATACATTCTTACTTTTAGTGATAAGAGTGCTACTTAGGAGGATTTAAACATTGCATGTTATATCCGGGGAAGCAACGATTGCAATAATAATAAAGATTAGAATGCAATTGTTCCTATAGTATTGTCGGAATTGAAAGCAAAAGGAATAAGTCGATTTTATTATCTTTTCAGAAATTTTGATATGTAATTAATAATAATAATAATAAAGAAAAAACAGGACAAGAAGGAAAATTTCTGCACACCGGGACAAATTTTAAGAAACCGGGGCGTATGGTAGCCTTACATACTTATTTGCATGCGGAGTGTCAGTACGGAGCCACTACGTAGCAGAGTTGAAACAAAACCTCGTAAATAGGTTGCCAACTCAGGAAAACAAAATTACCGGCACACCCTCAAAATTCTCTGTACAAATGAGAAACTGAAGACTGTATTGATCGTTATTGTATTTACCAGCAATTGCCACTTGTTTAAAATTATCGAAACAGATGAATAATACTGGATATTAATCTTTATGTAACAATAGTTGATTCATAAAATGAAATTTATTCTATAAACTTCACTTCAAACAAAGGAAATTGCTTTAAAAAGTCATTTTCTACTCTCAATAAATGAATAAAATTCTTTTACAATAAAATATAAGTGTTATCAAATTTGTTATGTTAAATAAATAAAAAAAACTGCCTTACGTTAAAAAAATATCGATAATGTATAATACAACGGAAATTTGTGTTTGTAAAGGCACTGTTGAAAAATTTCGATGTTCAATGTTATATTCTGGATTGCAGATTGCAAAATGCTCGTCAGAAGGGGGCTAATAAGAAGTTTGTACCGGTCACCGGCCTTAATCAAAATTACAGCAAATACCAGCCAGTTAGCAACTCTACTCGTAAATCAGAATGCTGAATGCACCAAAATACTTCAACATGCATTCTATAGTTTCTGCAAAATGAGTTTAATGAAGATGATCAAATAAAACAAAATACTGTGTTCTAATTTTCCCTTTAACAGTCTACTTTGTGAATTTGTTATATCTTCCACTTATCAATTTCCTGTACGAGATGAGAATAACGGTTTCTGCGCAAGATAGAAAGAAAAAAAATACATTTTTCTCATAAGGATTCAGTTCACGTAAGAAATAATGAATAAGTTTAATAATAAGAGCCGAGGAGTGAAAAACTAACTCAGCAATAATCATTGTAAGTATAAATATAAATATAAAAAAACAAAAAAAAAAATTAATTCCATCATCGTTAGGATAAGATCAATATAGTGAATCACACGATAGTGTGAACAAACCAAACCACACAATAGTGTGAACTAAGTCCTGTTAGAAAAATACTCCATAAATGTGACACATTTTTTTAATGCTTCTACCATTTATACAAACCCTCACATTGTTTTCGTTCTGGCGGCGCCCCTAATAGAGTACAAACAAAAATTTCGCCTGCACATTTCTGTGCAAATGATGTACAAGCGATTGATATATTTTGTTATTGAATTGGATATGGTGGGGGCTACCAATTAGACAGCCCCACTTTGTTTTCGTTCTGGCGGCGCCATTAATTGTGTACAAACGAAAATTACGCATGCATATTTCTGTACAAACGATGTACAAACGATTACGAAAATTTGTGATTCAATTGGACATGTTGGTGGGAAGCTACCACTTAGAGAGCCCCCAGTTTGTTTTCGTTCTGGCGGCGCCCCTAATTGTGTACAAACGAAAATTTTGCCTGAACATTTCTGTAAAAACGACGTACAAACGATTGCGACAATTTGTGATTGAATTGGACATGGTCGGGGGCTACCACTTAGACAGCCCCACTTAGTTTTCGTTCTGGCGGCGCCCCTAATTGTGTACAAACAAACATTTCGCCTGCTCGTTTCTGTACAAACGAAGTACAAACGATTCCGACAATTTGTGATTCAATTGGACATGGTGCGGAGGTATTACTTAGAAAGCACCCTACTTTGTTTTCGTTCTGGCGGCGTTCCTAATTGTGTACAAACAAACATTTCGCCTGCACATTTATGTACAAACGATGTACAAACGAATGCGACTATTTCTGATTGAATTGGACATGGTCGGGGGCTACCACTTAGACAGCCACCACTTTGTTTTCGTTCTGGCGGCGCCCCTAATTGTGAACAAACAAACATTTCGCCTGCCTGTTTCTGTACAAACGAAGTACAAACGATTGCGATAATTTGTGATTGAATTCGACATGGTTGGGGGCTACCACTTAGACAGTCCCCACTTTGTTTTCGTTCTAGCGGCGCCCCTAATTGTGTACAAACAAACATTTCGCCTGCACATTTCTGTACAAACGAAGTACAAACGATTGTGACAATTTGTGATTCAATTGGACATGATGGGGGGGGGGAGCTACCACTTAGACAGCCCCCACTTTGTTTTCGTTCTGGCGGCGCCCCTAAGTTTGTTCAAACAAACATTTCGTCTGCACATTTCTGTACAAACGATGCACAAACAAATGCGAAAACTTGTGATTGAATTGGACATGGTGGGGGAGCTACCACTTAGACAGCCCCCATTTTTTTCTGTTCTGGCGGCGCCCTTAATTATGTACAAACGAAAATTTCGCGTGCACATTTCTGTAGAAACGAAGTACAAACGATTGCGACAATTTGTGATTGAATGGGACATGGTCTGGGGCTACCACTTAGACAGCCCCCAATTTTTTTCGTTCTGGTGGCGCCCCTAATTGCGTGCGAACATACATTTCGCCTGTACATTTCTGTACAAATGAAGTACAAACAATTGCGACAATTTGTGATTCAATTGGACATGTTGGGGGGGGGGGGGGCTACCACTTAGACAGCCCCCATTTTTTTCTGTTCTGGCGGCGCCCCTAATTGTGTACAAACGAAAATTTTGCCTGCGCATTTCTGTACAAACGAAGTACAAACGATTGCGATAATTAGTGATTGAATAGAACATGTTGGTGGGGGGGTACCAATTAAACAGCCCCAATTTGTTTTCGTTCTGGCGGCGCCCCTAATAGTGTACAAACGAAAATTTGGCCTGTACATTTCTGTACAAACAATGTACAAACGATTGCGGCAATTTGTGATTTAATTGGACATGGTAGGGGCTACCATTTAGGGGAACTCCCTCGAGAGGAATCACTCTACTTATTTATTGCAAAAAGCAGAATTTAAAAATTCGCATTCGTCCAAAGTTATCGTGTGAAGTAACAGCCGTTTGTATGTACGTACTAATATTGATAAGGTCCACTACGCGATCCCAATTAATAGTTCATATACCCGCGCCACACACACACACACTAGCATTTGTACACACGAAAGTATACCTGGTAGTATCCACACGCTTACGCCGGAAACTAGAAACAAACAAACACACACACACACACACACACACACACACACAGGGACAGAGAGAGAGAAAGAGAATATCTTGTTGTACCTTTATACTGAATGCACCATTACTCACAAAATCAGTTAAAAAAGAAAAAAGTTGTAAATGAAACTTTCAAAGATTGGTACCACTGCTGCGTGTTAACATGAGATTGTTTCATAATGATTGATTCGTAATATGATGTATATGGGTTTCTTAATGGTAGTATAACAAAATGCCTTCAAATTGACCACTAAATAAAAAGTGAAATTTATTTCTCAAATTTTGTAAAATCGAAGTCGGTGGGCATTATGGGAACAGTCTACAATATCAATATATGCAAATAAATATTAATATACTTCACGTTTTCCAGTGGGTGCAAGAAAGCTTCGAATAGTATTTGTTGCCAGAAGCATTAGCTGATGTAAATATATATATATATATATATATATATATATATATATATATATATATATATATATATATATATATATATATATATATATATATATAAATGGTCGAAAATGACCGATATTAGTGTTGGATCTATAGTTCTTGGGGTCGCCGAGATTAACACTGACACTTCTGATGCTGTTTAAATTAAAATTCAGTCCCGCATCTTGGGGGATGGGGAAGTGATATTCAGAGGCTATAACTGATTAAAAATAACCCATATTAGTGTCGAATCTATAGTTTCTGGGGTCGCTGCCATGACCGGTGACACTTCCAATGCCGTCCGCCCCAACACGGAAGAGTAGGAGTGGGAGATATATAAAAATGATCAAAAGTAGCCGATATTAGTGTCTGGTCCGTAGTTTTTAAGCTCGCAGAAATGAAGAGTGACACTTCCCGTCCCGTTTAAAACCAAACTCAGCCCCGCAACTTGTGAGAGGAGGAGATAAAAAATGATCAAAAATTGCCAATATTAGTGTCGAACTCATGGTTTTCCGGGTCGCCGAGGTGATCAATTATCTTTCCGATGCCTTTTAAGTCCATGCCATTTAAAAAAAAAAACGGCATATGTCACGGGTACTAAACACATGAGATATGGAGTTGTGCATTTAGATTTTCATTTCAACCCAGCGAAGCAGGTAATATATGCTAGTATAGTAGAAGTTGGTTTTCATTAAAGATTTTGCAAAGGTTAGTTTACTCTTCTGTGTGTGTTGCTCGGGCAATTTTCTCGAGAACTGCTCAGTTGAATTTGTCATGTTTCACTAATGAATATTTAATTATCAATTCCATACATAATTTTGTATGAACATTCCTGTAGTAGAACTTATTCTAGGGAGTGTTCTTCGCAGGCGGATTTTTCAAGAGGAATTCTGTTCACACAATTGCGTAAGAACCCTACAGTATTCATGAGCAAAATCCATAATGATTACTTTACTTTTTTAGTTTTTCTAAGTACAATTTCCGAAAGCGTGTGCTTTAATGTGTTAATATTTTGTAAATAAACGGTCCCATAGTACATAATACCGAAGGTTCAATTAAAAAAAAGTGTGAGTGAGAAAGTTTACTGGTATAGTCAGTTCTTTTATTTATATAGAAGGTCGGTATACCTTTAATCCACTCTTCCCTTTAGTAGTTGTAGAGTACTTCAATACTATAAAGGCCGGAAAATACCAACTTTTGACGGTACAAAACTTTTCTCTTATGGCAAAGAGAACTATGGACCAAGAATATTGTTTTGAATTTGAATCACATATATTAGTGTCAACAAATAATTGCTGCGTTATAGTCGATATTTTTCATTTATTTTTGTTTATTACAAAATCCGTATTAGAATCCACACAGCAAAAAATGAGGTGTTGAAACAACAAAATGACTACCACTTCAGCGCGTTACTTGTGTGCCAATTCAACACCAACCATTTTTTTTTTTTTTATTTTATTTTTTTTTTTTTTTACGTTTACCCGCTTAAAGGGTTGCGCCCTTTCTTCGGGAAGAGGTCGGATTGTATAGGAGCATCAATTTTAATATGAGAGGGTCTAGGTGGTGTTTAGTCATCTTTATTTAACATTTTATTCAGTTCACTCATAGGGATGGGCATCAATTAAGTGAGGGCAATTTTCATCTGCCATGGATGCTAAGGAAGATCGTCTGGCTGACATATAAGTCGTAGTCGTTCCTTAACTTCGGCGCCTGAAATGAAGAGAACATAACAAAACACAGATGCGATGATTCAGGTTCATCTGGAGCTATAAAACATACGGTGAAATCACAGAAATAGACGGTAGGCAAGACAGGAAGAGTGGTAGATGTCATGAGGGTGAAGTGCTATGACGTCACAACACATGGGTATTGTTAGTAAGACGAATGCTGTTAGCTTCTGTTCCTGGGGCGACTCAGGAACTAATGAAGACAAAGGCAGCCCTGTTAGTGGTTGATTTACTGTGCATGAGATGGATAGATGAGCGGTGAAACTGTGCCAGGATGATAAATGTCGAAAACTTCCGGATCGACGTTCTCGCGGCCGATGTTCAAATGATACAGGGTCATCAGATGTTGTAAAGGTGTCGGATAATAAACAGCAGGGGTGTCATAGTCTCTATCATAGCGGAGAATGTTCAGGAATACTGGATGAGCAGTTGTAATGCGTTTCGTGATGTATTTTAAGCGGAGAGCCTCAAGATGGGATAAGAGCGGGGGAAAATGAATACGGTCGTAGAGTAGACGGGTTGGGTGGGGGAGCTGGATACGGAAGGCTAAACGAAATGCATGGCGTTCGAGTATTGCTAGCTTTCGATAGTACTTAGGAGGAGCTGGCAACCAAGCTGTGTGACCATAGGTTAAGACCGGACGCATGAAAACTTTGTAAGTGTTTAGGAGGAGATTTGAATGTAGACCCCACGTGGTACCAACTAGTCGTTTCAGTAAGTTAAGTCTGTTTTTGGCTTTCTCGATGACAGTGAGAAGGTGCGGTGTCCAAGTAAGCTTGGAATCGAACACAATGCCCAGATACTTAAGAGTGTTATGGATGGTGACTGGTGAGTTCTCAACATGAAGTCGTAACAAATGAGGATTTCGGTGTACTCTAGATCGACGACCAGATGGTAAGAAAACGATAGCTTGTGTTTTAGTAGCATTGATAGCCAAACGCCAAACGTTGCACCAGTCAACAAATGTGTCAATTGACTGTTGAAGGCGTTGTTGGATACCAGTAATTGTCCGTCCGACAGCGAGAAATGCAGTATCGTCAGCGAATTGGAAAAGTTGTGTACCAGGAGTAGTTGGTAAGTCGGAGACATATAGCAAATACAGCAGAGGAGAGAGAGAAGATCCCTGAGGAACGCCAGAATAAAGGAATATTGGAAATGACAGAGCATCATTGATCGATATGTAAGCAAGTCGGGCTGTGAGAAAGGAGTGTATAGTTCGTATGTAAGAGAGAGGAAGTTGGAAAGAGTATAACTTGTATATAAGACCCTGGTGCCAAACTTTATCGAATGCTTTTTCTAGATCGAATGTAACCAGACATGATGGATGACCCTGGTTGAATTGATTGTATATAGAGGTGCTGAGACGTAACAGGGGGTCCAGAATGCTGAAATTGGGGCGAAATCCAGCTTGATGCAATGGTAGAAGAGCGTTAGTCTCTAAGTGATCGTGGAGACGACGCACTAATATACGTTCAAATATTTTGCTGAACGTAGACGTCAATTGTATAGGTCGATAAGAGGTAACGTCAGAGGGTGGTTTATTAGGTTTAGGAAAGAGTAATACTTTTGAGTACTTCCAAGTGATGGGGAAAAAACCAGTACGGAGTATAAATGTATAAATAAAACTGAGGATGGTGAAGACAACAGGAGGTGCGTTTTTAATGAGAGTATAGGTAAGCCCATCAAAGCCTGGTGCAGTATTTCGTTTTTTAAGGAGAGTAGACTGGATGTCTGGCGGTTGGATGGGTACTGTGAGTGCATTATTTGGTTCCAGAGCGTGACTATGATGTGGTTGCAAATGTGTTAAGTTAGGATCAGATAACCGATCGATTTCTGCAAGTAAACGCTGTGGAATATGCCAGCCAGGTAAGGGAGTAAAGATATTTTGGAAGTGGGCGGCAAAGGTATTGGCCTTGTCCTGATCAGAAGAGAGTGCTTGCTGGTTTACAACTAGTGGGTATGGTGTCCTTTGGAATTTGCCAACGAGTTGATTGAACTGTCGCCAATATTTGGTAGGATGGGATGTTTCGTTGAGTTTATTACAAGTTCTGGTCCAGTGAAGGCGTTTGTATGCGATTATGTAGTTATGAGTGATTCGAAGATATTGTCTATGAAGGCGAAGTGCTTCTAAATTACGGCTACGAGTGTATTCTCTGTAGGCACGTCGAGCTGCAGTTATGAGAGAAAGGTATCGTGGAGGAAGTTTCGGTTTGTGCGGGGAAATATATGCGGTTGGAATGTGGTGATCAGCTGCTGTTTGTAAGGTCTGAGTGAGATGTTGCACGGCAGTGTCTATGTCATGTTGTGATGTTAGTTCTAAAGTATCAGAAAGTGCTGCGGTGATGGTCGCTTGGTACGCTGGCCAGTTGGCCTGATGATACATATAAACTTTTCTCTTCGGTATGGTATGGTGTGAAGAAGTGTTGGTAGCAAGAGACAGCTTGATAGGAACGTGGTCGCTCCCCAAGGAATCCAAAACGTCAATATTGATATGAGAGTTGAGTGTTGTAGAGGATATAACAATATCAGGTGTGGTATTGCTAGATGGCCGAGTTGGCCGAGGAAGTACATGGAAGTGGCCGGTCGTATTAAGCGTGACGAAATTCAAAAATCGTTGTTGTTCGTGTTGAGGCCGGCTGTGAAAATTGATGTCTCCCATGATAATGAATTTACGATAGGTGTCAGAGAGGTACTGAAAAAACTGATATGGTATATCCTGTCTCGGCCTGACATAGATGGTTGCATAAGCTATAGTATGATTCCTGAGATATAAGAGAACAACATTGTATTCGGGCAACTGAAAAGCAGGAGGTAGGATAATAGACCGATGGGGAATGCGAGATTGCAAGCCAATAGCTGTACCTCCATGGAGACGAGCGCCGTTCGGTCCATCATGTCTGTGGAGAACGTATTTAGGAATATAGCAGGGTATATAGGGAGCCAGGAACGTTTCGTTGAGAGCAAAAGCGGTGATGTTTTCCTCCAGAAGAAGTTGTTGAAACAGTACTTGATGCGTAAGAAGAGATCTTATGTTCAAAAATAAGAAATTGTAAGCCATAATGATGTGGACCAGAAGTAAGGAAATAGCACTGATACTACGGAGCATGTTCAAACAGCCGTTTCAATGGGTTGAATTTGGAAATGAACGTTGGATCCACTGTATGTGGCGTGTAATGTGAGATTGTAAAGAAGTTTAGCGGAGTGAATGATTTGGTTGAGGACGTGCTGGCGCTGAAATGGCAGGATGTTCTGTAAAGTAAGAGTTATGAATCGTAAGAGGTCTTCTACTGTGACAGGATGTGTCAGTGAGTTTGCAGGTGGGGTGCTGTCATCAGAAGTTTTGATAGGTGCTACTAATTCTGGCTTATCAGGTGCAGGTGCGGGCTTGGCACGACAACGGTAACTGTATGTAGGGTGCTTTTCAGGGCAAGTGGTGCATTGAGGAGGTGCGCTTGAATTGGGGCAATTTCTGGTCAGATGATTGCCACTACAGTACCCGCATTTGACGGTGTTTGTGCAATTATGGGTGTAATGATCGTTGTAGGTTTGGCATTTCTCGCATCGTATTGGAAGAGGTGGAGGCGTGCGAGAAGGTTCTACCTTGTAGCGGCGGCGATATACATAAGCACCGTTAGCCAAAAGATGATCAATTATTTGCTGCTGGTCGGTCAAAACACGCACAAGGTAGGTAGGGCCATTGTTGTTACGAATTCGAATACATTTTTTGATTTCCAGGCCCTCGTATCGCAGCTCATCAAAGATCTCATCGTCAGTGAGTTCGGGTTCAATGCCTCGGATAACGACTGAGAGAAGTGGTGGACGACGAGGTGGCGGAGGTGTTTTCCGTTGGCTCGGATTGAGAGGTGACAACACAGCCTGGGGTCCAAAAATTTCATAGGTAGCTTTGTTTCTAACATGAATATGAAAGTTAGGGTTAGGCGATTTCAATATGATTCCATCCCTAGTGGGAATGATTTGGTGGACATCAGCGCGCGGAACATATTTATTGATTTGCATAAAGATGGCACGTGCAGTCCGGTACTTGGTATCGAAATTCTTTAGGATGAAATTATACATGGTTTCTCTGTTAGCTGGCAAAGTAGGAGAGGATGGCGCATTAGCCCAGTCCATCTCGGAGTTTCTCGCAGTCACTTTGGCATAGGAACATTCTCCATCAGAGCTATAGTGTCTTGGTTTCTTAGCGTCTGATTCCTTGGAGTGCCCAATCGGAGATCGTGAGCGAGATCGAGATTCAGTTTGCTTAGAGGTATCTGCTTTAGTGGTCTTCGTACCAGCAGAATGACCTGGTTTCGTGGTTGTACCCTTCGCTCCCGTCGGGGAGGGGGGCATGATGATGATCTAAACTAGCAACGATGCGATTCAGATGAAAGTGTTGTTAGGCAGTAGTATGAATGAAGAGCGAGAGGAAGCCCACTGTGGCTCTCACTTGAGGAAGCAATACGTCCTCGCGGAGATGTCGGTCAGTGCAAGCACTGGCCCTCCACAACAAGAGATGAAGAAACGATTAGATGATGATGACCACGGGCTCCCACTTGAGTCAGCAATACGGACTGCAAGGGGATGTCGATTGTCTAGAGCAGAACAATCCTCCCTAAATGAACAAAAAACAATTAGATGCTCACAGAGCGTTAAGAATCAAGCTCAGATATATGAATCGATGATTCGACCCTGAATTCTGAGTTGAACACCAACCACATCGCCTTCAGAGCACATCAGAAATATCTCGTTACTGGCTGTGAGTATTTGCATAGTTTTTTTTATTGTTTGGTATGAGCAAAGCTTTGAAAAATAATTTCGCATTTACAGCAAGTAACATATAACATTCTATATTTTCTGTAATCGGTCACAATAATATTGTTGTAAACCTGTGAATCATCTGACAACACTTACACAGATAGTAGTGCTTCCATCTGTCTACTTTATATGTTATTCTTGTGCGTTAGCACGTGTGAAAAGAAGATGGCAGAACTATTACCTGTGAAGCTGTTGTCAGGTTTACAACAATATTATTGTGACCGATTACAGAAAACATAGTATACTGAATCAAGGAGCCCAACCTCTCTTGTGCTAGTTAGTGTGCCAGCGAGGATCAAGTGTTGCAATAGGCATTTGGGAGAAAAGCACACATACACCACTTAGAGGGTGGACGGAAGTTTTTACTTTCGAAGGGCCAACTTACTTTTTGACCTTCATCTCATCTCATCTCATCATCTTTTACTTCACTTTCATTTTCATTTGAGCTTCGGCCCTTGACTACCTTATTACGATGACGGACTCTGGCAACACTAACGGTCAATCGATTCTAGGACGACATTCCGGATTACCTGCTACACTTCCTGCAAACTCAAGCTCTGCACTTGCACAAACGGCACCCATTGTACCTTCCAATCGCACTCGGCACTTTTCTTGTGGAAGTCAACCAATACCGTCTACATCTAGAGAGAGACATCCATCATATGATTCAATACAATCCGCAAAACGGATACGGTCACGATCTTCAATGGAATCTATGGACATTCAAGTCATTCCACAGTGTAACAATACTGTTACAGAGCTTCAAACTACTACCTGCACAGTCAAATATCGATCCTCTTTATCATTTTATTCTTGCAGACTACGATACAAAGTTCACCAATCCTAAAATGATTTTTCTACAAATCATGAAATACGTTCCGCGGGTACGGGATACTCTCGTTCTAATCGTTCCCACTAGAAACGGCTATATTCTGAAATCGAAAGACCCAAATTTTTGGAATTACCATTCGCAACAAAGCATCCTACGAAATCTTCGGTAAGAGCGCAAAACTTACAAAATTAACAGATAAACGGCAGAAACAACCTCCACCACCTCGCAAACCACCCTATCTCTCGGTTGTTATTAGCGGTGTTTCCCCTGAACTTACCGATGCTGAAATCCAAGAGGAGCTAAAACAGGGGGGATTCCAGTAGACAAATGCATTCATATTCGAAATAATAATGGTCCGACTTACATGGTCCGGGTGCTTTCTAAGCAACAGGAGACGATTGATTATCTGTTAAGATTCGGTGCACCAATTTATAAGGACATACATCGTGTCGAACCATCTAAAACTCAGGGACCTTTACCTATACGTTGTGAATAATGTCAGGTGTACAATGACCACATTAAAGCAAATTGCTCTAATCCATCTAAGTGTGGATACTGCTCGGGTCTACATGAAACCAAAGCATGTCCAAACTTAAAAGGACTACCCAAGTGTAATACCGTACCTGTGGCTGTAGACTTCACCCAACCTACAGTTTTCGCTGTAAAGCTAAACTAGAGCCAACTCCGGACCATGTGGAGCTAACAGTACCGCTAAAAACGACTGACACGACCACTAAACCAAACCAATCAATCTTACCACCGCTAACAATCGAACATTTTCTCCGCTATATCAGTCTGGTGCTTCAAAATATATTTCCCTTTCAGCGAGCCAATATTCTTCATCACATCATTTCTGCTGCAAAATCCATCTTCCATATCAATCTACATGCAACGTATTCTAACAACTATGTCCATTTTCATATTGGATCTCTGGAAACTGCTGTTTAGTACAATCTGTATAGTATCTTTCATTATGGAGATAACTTTCTTGTTTGTCAATATTCGATCCTTTTCAGAGCTCCCTCCTGGCTAAGCGGTTAGCGTACGCGCCTTTGGCGTGGGAGACCCGTTTTCGATTCCCGGCGGGAGCTCATGTGGTTCGGATTCCACGTTAATCAGTAGGTCCACGTCTCATATAGCCTTGCTGCTGAAAGGGACGCTAAACTAAGATTAGCCCAACTCAACTCGATCCTTTTCACAGCATAAACTGTTATTAGAAGGAATGTTGTGGGAGGAATAAATCAATGTCTTTGCGCTTAATGAAACTACTTTAAAACCGAGCATGGTAGCCTGCATGACTATCATGATCACCTGGCTCGTGCGCAAGGTGGGGTTGCAATAGGCTTTTTTTCTAAGTATCCAGTTCGATCGTATAACCCACCAACTTTTAGAACTTTCCGGGAATTCCTCCTTTGCTCTATATACTTTCCGTCCACAGTCATCAATTTTAGTACGATCTACATTCGACCAAGACAACTTATCCCGTTAGAGTGTTTCGGATACATTGCCAATAATTATCGACATATTATTATCATGGCCGATATTAATATTCATAGTCGTAGTGATCGTGAAAAAGTAGCTTTTCAACAGTATTTAACTGACAATCTTCAGCTCCATCTTCATGTCATACCTTTGCACACCAGACCTATAAGTCAGACTACGCCTGATGTTGTCATTACATCTCTGAATCTTCTTACTGACTGCCAGCTTGAAGTTCTAAACTCAATTGGGAGCGATCACCATCCACTAACGCTAACTCAAGGACAACGACCACGCCAAGATATCGCACCTCATTATGTCCCGAGATATGATAAGGCAAATTGGCCTCTTTTCCGGCACGAGCTTGAGCGCGCACTTCATAGTGAAACGCCTCCAACAAACGAAACAGAGTTAGCTTCCTGTCTTACAACTATCACTACGGCAATACAAACTAGTGCTAAGCATCATATTCCAACCGAACAAGTGCACCCGCACAAACCGAAATTACCGCCGACATATGTTCTACTCATCCAGCAAGCTCGCCGACATTTTCGAGAATGTTATAGAACTGAGAACGAGGCATATTTACGCCTCCATCACCATTAATTATCTTGCGTAATTATCTTGTTGCTTATAAACGTCGAAACTGGATAAAATCTTGTAACACCTTATCCGAGGAAGCACATCCTTCTCGCTATTGGAAGGGTTTTCACCAGCTTATTGGCAAAAGCTCTAAAATCACCTATCCTCTAATAGCCGACGGTACTCCTCTCTTCTCTGACAAAGCAAACACATTTGCTGCTCAGTTACAGGACGTTTTTACCCTTACAGCTGTTTCCAAAAGTTGTGAACGGACAGATATCTCTTGTCTTCCTGCCTTACAACCTTCCACGGAGCATATCATTGACCTAGATCATCCTCTTACTTCATCCATCACTGTCGATGAACTGAACTCTGCTCTAAAACGGAAAAGGAATACAGAACCTGGAATCGATATGATATCTTACCGATATATCAAAGAAGCCCCGCCATCTCTCTTGTTGCTCCTCGTCTCAATATATAATTTCATCCTCAGAACCGGGTTTTACCCCTGAGATTAGAAAGTCTCCAAAATATGTATGTTCCATAAACCGAACAAAGCTGTACATTCAGTAGCTTCCCTCAGACCAATCCAACTTACCTCAGTTTTCAGTAAGATACTGGAAAAAAATCTAGTGTGCCGACTCCATAAGTACCTTGACGCCAATTCTCATCTACCTGTTCATCAAGCGGGATTTCGCCCTGGTTTTTTCATAAATGACCAGCTACTTCGTCTCAGCTCAATAATTACTAATCAATGTAACAAAGCTTTTCCATCCTGTTTCATTCTCATGGATTTAGAGAAGGCATTCGAAAAGGTTTGTCATTATGGCCTCATTAAAAAATTGCAGTCGTTTAATATTCCTATTTGCTATCTCAGGTAAATATATTATTTTATTTCAAATCGCATTGCTTATGTTACAGTTGGTACGGCACTCTCCTGGCCGATTTTTCCTCTTACTGGAGTACCCCAAGGATCGGCTCTCAGTCCTTTACTATATATACTGTATGCTTCCGATATCCCTTCTGTACCACGTAAAATGTCTTTTTTTTTCAATATGCTGACGACACAGCATTTCTTGCTCTCGGCAATAATGTACATCAGCTTAACATTGCTTTACAAACAACAATAGAGTTTTGTCAAGTGGTGCAAGAAATGGCAGTTAACGATCAACGCCGAGAAAACGCAAGCCCTGGTTTTTCTACCACCTAAGTGTAGTTCCAAAGTCCGTAGAAACCCAACTCTGTTACAACTAACTGTTGATGGATATCATGTGCCCCTTCCACCACTGCTACCTATCTAGGCGTGGTTTTCGATTCGAAGCTCAGCTGGATGCTCACTTGAAAAAAACTAACGGACAATTCCAATCTTATATTAAATCTTTTGCGACGTCTCACAGGAACATCTTGGGGACTAAAAGCAGATGTTTTGCTTCATACATATAAACCATTCCTACGTCCGATCTTTACTTTTGGGCATACCGCTTGGTGCAATGCTTCTGTTTTTTTCTATGAAAAACTCAGCATACTGGAACGACATGCTATTCGACTGGAGTATCGAATTAAATTTACATACCCAACATGGCAGTAGTAGGCCCCGACGTTGGCGCGAATCCATTTGTGACGTCATAGGACAAAAGTCAATTACCTTGGGCCGGGGTCAATGACCTAGGGGTACATAGGACCACCCCCTCTAGATTTTGGCAGGGATGCCATGGCCCACCCCCTAAATTTTGGCAGAGGTACCTAAGACCACCCCCCTAAAATTGTAGAAATTGCCAAATTTAAAAATTTGGTATGGTAGCCTAGGACCATAGTATGTACTTCTATCAGTATTGGGGGTCTATGTCGTTCCCTTTCATGGGTTAAAAATTGCCAAAAAGTCAAATTTCGGGCGTTTCTGACCTAATTTATCCCCTTTGAAGAGGTGATTTATACTCTTAAATAGGCGTATACAGGGGTCCATTACCTTTCATAAGACATGGGTATATTAATGCACGCCTTGAAAAATTTGGGAGGGGTACCTTGGCCCACCCCTTTAGTTTTGGAAATTGCCCAATTTAAACATTTGGTATTATAGTATAGGACCCTAATATGTATTATGATAAATTCGGATGGTCCACCTCGTTCCCTTTTAGGGGTACCAAAATTGCAAAAATATAAATGTAAGCAATACGTAGTACCACGTGTTTGGTTTTGACCTAAGTTATCCCCTTGGGTGAGGTCCTATAACCTTATATGTTTATATGAGCGTATACAGGAGTCTATTACCTTTCATAAGACATGGGTACATTGGTGCACCCCTTTAAAAATATGGGAGGGGTACCTTGGCTCACCCATTCAGTTTTTGAAATTACCCAATTTAAACATTTGGTATAATAGTATAGAACCCTAGTACGTATCACTATAAATTTGGGTGGTCCACCTCTTTCTCTTTCATGGATACAAAATTACCAAATTTTAGTACAACCACGAGTTTGGTCTTTTGACCTAATTTATCGCCTTTGATTAGGTGTTATTATCCTATATGGTTATATGGGCGTATACAGGGGCTCATTACCTTTCATAAAACATGGGTATATTAATGCACCCGTTGAAAAATTTGGGAGGGGTACCTTGGCCCACCACTTAAATTTTGGAAATTGCCCAATTAAAACATTTGGTATAATAGTATAGGACCCTAATATATATTACTATAACCACGTTCCCTTTTAGGGTACAAAATTGCCAAAATATAAACGTAAGCAATTCGTTGTACCACGTGTTTCTTTTTTTACCTAATTTATTCCACTGGATGAGGTCCTATTACCATATATCGTTATATGGTCACGTATGGGGATTCATTTCCTATCATAAGACATAGGTAAATTTGTGCACCCGGGAGGGGTACTTTGGCCCACCCCTTTAATTTTGAAAATTGCCCGTTTTACATGTTTGGTATTATAGTATAGGACCCTAATATAGATTAGTATAAATTTGGTTGGTTCACCTCGTTTCCTTTCATGGGTACGAAATTGTCAAATTTTAGTACAACCACGTGTTTGGTTTTGGCTCAATATATCCCCTTGGATGAGGTCCTATTACCTTATATGGTTATATGGTCATGTATATATTGGTCCATTTCCTATTATAACACATGGGTACATTGATGCACCCCGGGAGGGGATTCGGTATCATAGTACATGCCTCAACATGTATCATGATAAATTTGGGTGGTCCATCTTGTTCCCTTTCATGGGTAAGAAAAATTGCCAAAATATAAACAATATGTTGTACCATGTGTTTGCATTTTGGCCCAATTTCTCCCATTTGATGAGGTTCTATTACCTTATATGGTTATATGGTCATGTATATGGGTTCATTTCCTACCTTAAGGCATGGGTACATTGACGCACCCTTTAAAAATTTGGGAGGGGTATCTTGGCTCATCCACTCGGTTTTAGAAATTGTTTAATATAAGCATATGGTATCATAGTACAGGACTTCAATATGTACCACTATAAATTTGGATGGTCCACAACGTTCCCTTTCCCGGTTAAAGAACTACCAAAAATCAAATTTCGGAGGTTATTGACCCCTTTGATAAGTATTTAGCACGTTATATGGGTATGTAAAGAAGTTTATTACCTTTATATGTTTATGTTCCCTTTTAAATTTGGGAATTATCAAATAACAAAATTCGGTAAACGTTTTCTAGGACCCATTGTAGATGTTGGTGTTCCTCTTATGACCAAGTATTCAAACTTTAAAGGTTATTGACCGGCTTCATTATTAAATGAGTACACGATTTATTACTTTTTCATAAGACCCAGGTGTATTTGTGTACCAATCTTATATTTTGGAAGGGGGTACATTTCTTATTGTCATATCAATAATTGATAATTGTTCTAAAAAATTGGATAGTATCTCATTCATTGGGTAAATCATTGTCAAATATGAGTATGATCACGTGATCAGTTATTGACATATCATGGGATTAGGAATCCAGGACATTGGTACATTGAAACTTTGTAGAATAATTTGAGAATTGTCAAATGAAATTACGTCATTGGTTTTGATTATTCCCGCCAAATATAAACGTAAGCAAGACGTAGTACCACGTGATTGACCTTGATGAGGTAGTGTACAGGGATTCATTTCCTTTGTTATGGTACTTCTTAAGTTTGAATACACACTTCCAGAAAACAGTTGGTTATACTCAGGTAAACAATTGACGGACATTATTGACCTTATTGAACATATAATGATATGATTAACTCTAAGACTTAGGTATATAAAGAGAAGTATTCTTTAAATTTGGGAATGGTGATAAACAGAATGTTAACATAAGGCACAAAATTTGAAACAATACATTGAAATTTAGTCACAGCTCATAGTCTAAGATCATTTGTGGTGATTGATTTGACCTTGAGCTTTAGAAATCTGATAACTAACCTTACTGAATCTTATGACTCATAGACGAAAGGAAATACATGATACAACAGTTTGAAATTTAATCATAAGGTGGTGTAATCTGACACTAGCAAAGTTATTGTTAATGCAATTTGATTGGCTGATCACTATCTTTCCTGCAATCTGATTGCTTGATCACTATCTTTTGTGCAATCTGATTGGTTGGTGATTTTCAAAACCATTTATTTGTTAATCGAATAGTTAAAAAAACGGATGAAGTTTGGCGGTTAACTGTGAAACGTAAAATTTATAGTTTGGAATTTTTTTGTTTGAAACTTTTTGTTTGAAAATTCTTGCTATCAAATTTTTGTTTGGATTTTTTGTTTCAGAATTTTGTTTGAAATTTTTTTGACAACTTTTGTTTCAAAATTTTTTGTTAAAAAATTTTTCGTTTGAAATTTTTAAAATTTTTTCGTTTCAAAATTTTGTTTAAAATTTTGTTTGAAATTTTTCGTATCCAAATTTTTTGTTTGGAATTCTTTGTTTCAAAATTTTCTTTGAATTTTTTGACAACTTTTGTTTCAAATTTTTTTGTTTAAAAATTTTTTGTTTGAATTTTTTAAAATTTTTTTCGTTTCAAAATTGTTTAAAATGTTGTTTGAAATTTTTTGTTTGAAATTTTTCGTTTCAAAATTTTGTTTGATTTTTTCCCTTTGAATTTTTTGTTTGAATTTTTTCGTTTCCAAGTTTTTTTTCGTTTCAAATTTTTTTCTTTTCAGTTTTTTTTTTTTCAAATATTTTTGTTCGAAATTTTTGTTTTTAAACTTTTTTGTTTGAAATTACTGTTTGGAAAATTTTGGTTTGACATTTTTTAAGTTTGTGAACTGATTAGTAAAGAACCGGAACTGTTTAGAACAAAAACCTTTGACAACATTGTTTTTTCATGATGCAATAGTACACGTCAGAACATGGGGTTGTACTTGAAATGAAAAAAAACACAAATCATTGAAATGGATCATTTTATTACATTGGACTGGTTAATTAGATACATCCATACCAGATATAGGATCTGGATATTGTCGATACAATGTATTTTGAACTTCTTGCACTAGCTTGTCTTTAGCGTATAATTTTAATTTAAGTTGAAGTCTTAAGGTCTATTGCAATATCTATTGGTTGAAACTCAATGTCCATTTGATCACAAATAAACTGTTTATCAATACAGGTATGCACCCACGAACGTTGTTGACAACCATCACAACATCTAGATACATGTTGTACAATATGCATGACACATTTTTCAAAATAGTACTTTTTCAGGAATATACTTGGTTTGTTGCACACTTCCACTGCATGTTTTACACACTGGAATACGTTGATGAATTTGTTCCATTCCGTTTGCGTTACATACACTATATTGCGAGGGACATTGAATGTACTCTTTTTACGTAACAGCACCATCTTCTCTTCGAGGATTGTACGCAGCACCACTTCATGATTTGAGCCTAATGATTTGACTATGGTCACATTTAGCTCATCATGAAAATAATAATTCATTTGGTCGATTCGTGAACATAATATTTTCCATTCTTCAGAGGTTAGTTGAACACCAAATTGTTCTGCTTTGCCCAATCGAATCACAGGTTCAAATGTTCTAGAACTGATACCAATCATCACATGTTTTGTTTGAAATATATTTATTGGATAATAGCTTGGGAAAAGGAATTCTGTATCGTTAGAAGTACACATCTTTCCTGTTGAAAGGCACTTGCTCAAATGATTTCAAGGGATGACACTGTATTTGCTGATTTCATAGAGTGTTTGCTGACGTCATTGGAAATGAATGTGCTGACGTTTGAATTCATGATTTCATCACAGTTGCTGACGTCACCCTGACAAACCAAAATCATAGATCGCATTCTGCATACAACTACGTAATGTGCTGACGTTTGAATTCATGATTTCATCACGATTGCTGACGAAACCGGCTGTGTACTAAATTCAAATTGATGACTTCGACCCAAGAATCCTTTGTAACATAAAGATACAGATCCAGTATTTAAGAAACGTAGCAGTTCTTCTTGTTTTGATGGTTCCATGGGTAAATATATTGCTGGTAAAATTGTGTTCTTATCACTTTGAAGCTTCACTACGATTCTTAATCCAAATTTTGTAGGGATATTTTGGCTAGCTAAGATTCTATAAGGTACATTTTGTTGTAAATCAGTAATCTTGGTAAATGACTTCATCACATCACGTGTGTTTAGAAACTGCTGACAAGTAGCCATGATTACGTTATCATGAATACTAACTCGAAGGATACTTATATATGATGCAAAACTGATGACGTTGAATTATTATGTTCTGACGTGTTCTATTGCACCATGATAAACAATGTTGCCAGAGGCTTTTGTTCTAAACAGTTCCGGTTCTTTACTAATGAGTGCAAAAACAAAAAAATGTCAAACCAAACTTTGAAACAAAAATTACAAACAAAAATTTCGAAATAAAAATTTTCAAACAAAAAAATTCAAACGAAAAAATTTCAAACCAAATTTCCTTCTAAGCAGTTCCGGTTCTTCAGTAATGAGTGCACAAACATAAAAATTTGAAACCGAAATTTTCCAAACAAAAATTTCGAAACAAAAATATTCAAACAACAATTTTAAACAGAAAAAAATCGAACATTTTTTAAACTAAAATTTCAAACAAAAAAAAATTTCAGTTTTGAAACAAAAAATAAACAAAAAATTTCAAACGAAAAAGTCAAAATTTTGAAACGAAAAATTACAAACAAAAAGTTTCAAACAAAAAAAATTCAAAAAAAATTTTGAAACAAAAATTTCAAACAAAAAATTTTCAAACAAAAGTTTTGAAACAAAAATTTTCAAACTAAAAATTTCAAACAAAAAAATTCAAACCAAAGTTTCAAACAAAAAATTTTGATACAAAAAATTTCAAAACAAAAATTTTTAAAGTAAAAATATCAAACGAAAAAATGTGAAACCAAAGTTTCAAACAAAAATTTTAAAAAAAAATTTTAAATGTTAAGACAAAACTGAATGCATCAAAGATTTAAAACTCATCAACCAATTAGATTGCATGAAAGATTGTGATCAGCCAATCAGATTGCACGAAAGATAGTGATCAACCAATCAAATTGCATTAACAATAACTTTGCCAATGTCAGATTACATCACCTTGTGACTAAATTTCAGTGTTGTAGCATGTATTCCCTTAATACTATGAGTCATAAGATTCAATAATGTTAGCTATCAGATTTCTAAAGTTCAAGGTCAAATCAATCACCACAAATGATCTTAGACTATGAGCTATGAGCTATGACTAAAGTTCAAAGTATTGTTTCAAATTTTCACGCCTCATACTAAAATTTTGTTTATCACAATTCCCAAATTTAAAGAATACTTCTCTCGATATTTCTAAGTCTTAGAATTAATCATATCATTATATGTTCAATAAGGTCAATAATGTCCGTCAATTGTTTACCTGAGTAGAACCAACTGTTTTCTGCAAGTGTGCACTTAAACTTAAGAAGTACCACAACAAAGGAAATGAATCCCTGTACACTACCTCATCAAGGTCAATCATGTGGTACATCGTATTGCTTACGTTTATATTTGGTCCATAGGCTGGAATAATTAAACCAATGACGCAATTTCATTTGACAATTCTCAAATTATCCTACAAAGTTTGAATGTACCAATGTCCTGGACTCCTAATTCCATCATAAGTCAATAACTGATCTTCTGATCATACTAATATTTCACAATGATTTACCCAATGAATTAGATACTGTCCAATTTTAAGAACAATTACCAATTATTGATATGACAATAAGAAATGTACCCCTCCCAAAATTTAAGATTGGTACACAAATACACCTGTGCCTTATGAAAAAGTAATAAATCCTGTACTTATTCAATAATAAAGCCGTATCAAAAAATAGGTTAATAATCTTTATATTTTGAATATTTGATCATAAGAGGAGCACCAACATCTACAATGGGTCCTAGAAAACGTTTACCGAATTTTGTTATTTGATAATTCCCAAATATAAAAGGGAACATAAACATATGAAGGTAATAAACCTCTGTGCATACCTATATAACGTGTTAAATCCTTATCAAAGGGGTCAATAACCTCCGAAATACGATTTTGGTAGTTCTTTACCCATGAAAGGGAACGAGATGGACCATCCAAATTTATAGTGGTACATATTGAAGACCTGTACTATGATATCAAATGTTTATATTAAACAATTTCTAAAACTGAGTGGATGAGCCAAGATACCCCTCTCAAATTTGAAAGCGTGCATCAAGGTGTCCATGTCTTATGATAGGAAATGAACCCATATACATGACCATATAACCATATACGGTAATAAGACCCCATCAAACGAGATAAATTGGGCGAAAAACCAAACACGTGGTACAACTTATTGCTTATGTTTATATTTTGGCAATTTTTCTTACCCATGAAAGGGAACGAGATGTACCACCCAAATTTATAGTAATATATATTAGGGTCTTATACTATTATACCAAACGTTTAAATTGGACAATTTGTAAAATTGAAGGGGTTTGCCAAGGTACCCCATCCCAAATTTTTAAAGGGGTGCACCAATATACCCATGTCTTATAATAGGGAATGGACCAATATACATAACCATATAATCATATCAGGTAATAGGACCTCATCCAAGGGGATAAATTGAGCCAAAAACAAACACGTGGTTGTATTAAAATTTGGCAATTTCGTACCCATGAAAGGGAACGAGGTGAACCACCCCAAATTTATCATAACACATGTTAGGTTCCAGTAGTATAATACCAATATATAAAATGAGCAACTTCCAAAATTTAAGGATGTACCTATGTCTTATGATAGGGAATAGATCGCTATACACAACCATATAATCATACAAGGTAATAGGACCTCATCCAAGAGAATAAATTGGGCCAAAATACCAAACACGTGGTTGTACTAAAATTTTGCAATTTTGTAGCCATGAAAGGAAACGAGGTGGACCACCCAAATTTATCATAATACATGTTAGGGTCCAGTACTATGATACCAAATGTTTAAATTGGGCAATTTCCAAAATTTAAGGGGGTGGACCAAGGTAACCCCTCCCAAATTTTTAAAGGGGTGCACAAATGTACCTATGTCTTATGATAGGTAATGGACCCCTATACATAACCATATAACCATATAAGGTAATATGACCTCATCCGAGAGGATAAATTGGGCCAAAAGACCGAACACGTGGTACAACGTATTGCTTACGTTTATATTTTGGCAATTTTGTACCCCTAAAATGGGACTAGGTGGACCACCCAAATTTATCATAATACATGTTAGGTTCCAGTACTATAATACCAATGTTTAAATTGGACAATTTCCAAAATTTAAAGGGTGGGCCAAGGTACCCCTCCCAAATTTTTCAAGGGGTGCTTTAAGATACCCATTTCTTATGAAAAATAATGTACCCCTGTATACGCCCATATAACCATATGGGATAATAACACCTCATCAAAGGTGATAAATTAGGCCAAAAACCTCCGAAATTTGAATTTTTGGCAATTTGTTTACCCATAGAAGGGAACGACGTAGACCCCCAATACTGATAGAGGTAAATACTATGGTCCTAGGCTACCATACCAAATTTTTAAATTTGGCAATTTCTAAAATTTAAGGGGGTGGTCCTATGTACCCCTGCCAAAATTTAGGGGGTGGTCCATGGTTCCCCAGCCAAAATATAGTGGGGGTGGTGCTAGGTACCCCTAGGTAATTGACCCCAGGACCAAGGTCATTGACCTTTGACCCCTTTCATAAAAGAGAGTGAGGATGTGGCATTCGGGCCAACGCCGGGGCCTACTACTATGGCTCACATACGAATGTATAGACTTTCCAAAGATCACCGAGCATCTCGCACAACTTCGCCTGAGATACATCAGGTCTCGCATCCAAACAGGCCATCGACTTTTCTTGGACATTCTTCACACCGACGCTCTTACTGATTCAGCCTATCGATACAAATATTCACCTTTAAATATTTTTGTATCTCTTTATGTGAAAAACGAGCACCTTCTTGCGGCTGAAAGGGATATATATGATATATACGTCATTGATCATCATGTACCGCATCTTTTTCCATTTCGGCACTAGATCCTCACCATTAACAAGGGCTTCATCAGTCCCAAGTCGCCCCGGGACAGAAGATTTAACCCTGCATCTGTCTCGCTAATCAAACAGTTTGTGATGTGTTAGCACTTCACCTCATTCATTATAATCATCATTGTTTTTTATTCTATGCATTTGAATTCCTATTAGCACCTTAGCACCTCAATCATATATCTGCATTCAACTTTACATTTTCTTCAATATAAATTGTGACTTATTATGATTACTATTTATTATGTTCATACTTTCTGCACTTAGCCCATCTTCATTTATCTTATCATCAATAGAAATCCTTCAAGAATCTATGCCAAAGAGAGGGCGCAACCCTCTAATGGCTGGGAGTAGAGACCCCTTTGCTCCTATAAAATAGTTGATGAATAAAGAACTATGAAGTTAACCCTTTTCCCGCACCCTTAAAAAAATAAAACGTAGAACATTATTCTTCATTTCGCAAATGCCAAATACATTTTACAAAGCTTTGCTTATATTAAACGATAAATGCCAATGCAAATTCTCTGAGGTAGTAACTGGTTACTTCTGATATTCTCAGAAGTCGATATGCTTGGTGCTGAATTAACTCACAAATAACACGCTAAAGTGGTAGTCATATTGTGTAGTTTCAACACCTCATTTTTACAGTGCACGTACGTAGTTGACGCCCGCTTAGTCTATCAGCATCCCCTTACGTGCTCTCTAGAATTTAGAACTGATTCTTCCGTAATTTCATATAGCAAATAAGTATATACATCAATAAATAATGTATTCAGCCTCTACAAATGAAAATATCGCCTCAGTGATTTCAGATATGGCTAGAGTAGGAGTCTAAAAATTGTTCTTTTCTTGAAGCTTTGCTTTCCTTTCATCACCAAGACTGTACGAAACTTGGAACTACACATTAAGGTGGTATCTCAATCAAAGTAATTCGTTCAAGTTCCAATGATCGTGAGCAGATAACCGAAAGCAGGTCCACGAGAGCAAAAGGCGTTGTAAACTATAAGCAAATAAAACAGAATAAATATAAAAACATACAAGAATATTGTCTGGTAAAACCCATAACTGACTTGTACCGTGTCCTGCGAAAGCGAACTAAGCGCCACTTTCATACTTTTAAGAAAATTACGTTTAAAGGTTGATGTCCAGCATTAATGTAACCGTAATCAAAAGTGAAATTATGTTTCTTTTTTTGGAAAGGTGTTGGTTTTCCTCTCTTTCCGATTGTGCAAAACGTTCTAATGCTTATCAGGAACAAATCGTCGCATTTACGTGGATTTTCAAAGTTTGGCGCTTAGTTCACTTTTGCATAACACGGTACATTTGTAAAATCAGTAGTTTTGTGAAAATATTAACTAATATAAGGAATAATGACGAATTTTATCACCACAAACTATGATATTACGTTACAATTTAATCAAAATTATAATCACGTATTCCTATGTAATCCACTCCCAGGATCGAAAATGATCCACACACTCAAATTAGGAAAAAAAACTTAAAAAATAAACCAAATATTCTTTTGCAATAAACTATACATTTTAATAATATCATTTATCATATTTTCTCCTATATTCGAAGAAAACATACCAAACACTATTTAGTAACTTACACTTTTTGAAATTTCTATTTTCCCAAGAACAACGTTCCTTCACGTGAGACATACGGCAATAAGTAAAATTGATTGGAGATTTTTTCCGGCCTCACGAACATATATATATGGGTTAAGGTTAATACGTCGCCCCTGAAAAGCTTTAGGAAATTGAAACAATGTATCACAATGAAATATTTATGGATTACTTGAAGTTAAGTATTCCCTTGAACAAGCCGACTGTGTCTAAAGTGAAATATTACGATCTGTTCTACGCAAATCGTTACTTGACTTTTCATTCAAGGATGAGTAACTGTGCCATCAATCTCTGTAACAGAAGCACATATTTGAATGATATATTCAATTATTTGTTATTACAAAGTCTTATCGCGACAGCGATAAATACCTAACCTCATCTATATTTTTTTTAACTCAGTAGGTAAGTGTGCATTATATCCAACTCAATTTACCGAATATTTTTAATAAGGGAAACTCGTCCACTCACTACAACCACTTCTACTGTCCTTGTTCATAAAAAGTAATGTCATATATCTTCAAAGATTTAATGCTATTATTGCTTAACATTAAAGTAAATCATGGTTAAACGGATGGTATCTCTTCCTTACGTTTTAAAAGAATATTGCCGGCTTCTGATATACACTGAACTACAAACTGGAATCAATGATAAAATACGAGTACATTCTCTTGATTTAAAACAACACATATATAAGTCATTATACGCATTTAAGTGAGCCAATTGTTATGGATGGTAATGGGATATGAATAGAAGCAGGAAAGAGCATTCATAGTGTGGAAAATGAACGGACTGTGTGATGCTGGTAAACCTAAGTGGTACAAACATAATTATATTTCCCCACCATCAATCAATGTAGGATGTTTCAGAACTAAAATATGATTATCAACACGCTTTTTACGTAGTGTCATCGTTGGTAGAAATTGAAGCCTGTACGGTACATAAACAAAAATATTACCAGAGATCTTCAGTATTTTCAGTTACTGTTAGTAGTAGGTATGTTTGAAGATTAACACATACCGCAACAATACAGAAACATGCATTTGGCCCTATCAAAATTCCGAAAGACATTTTTCGTAAACCGTGCATCGCGAATTCAAAATTTGTTGTTCTCTTCGAGACAGATGTCCCAGGGATGGTAAAAACGTCGCGTAATGTAGTGCTTAGATATGTTCCTAAACTTAAGTGTTTATGTATGTAAGTATGATGATACGGCTACTATATAGACTACGTACTAGCATGAACATTTTTTTCTTCCTGGTGGAAACTCGTAGCTAGGTGTAATAAGTATTGTTTCAAGAGTTCTCTTCTCATAGGCTATGATATGGCTAATCACGCAGTTATTCTGAAATAAGATATTCTCAGCCAAATGCAAACCCTATTCTACATTAACCCATCTTACTACCACTTATTAGCATAGTGCTATCTTTCGGATAAGGGATTACTATTTTTTCACCCCATAAAAGTAGCTGTTGCGACGGCAGTTCGTCCAGTGAAGCTTTTCCCCACAAGTTCACCTCCGTCTTAGACGAATATTTATGCTCAGATCTAAGTACATTACTAATTTCTCTGAGAAATTTTTACCATATGTAATTATCTCGTTGGACTGCAATTAGTGGGTATATATAAAAACAATTTTGCCAAATGTGTAGCTTGCAAGCATTAGGCTACGGGGGAATACCTGTTACGTCCTTTAGTTGTGCGTTTGTATTATGAAAATTTCTGGTTCGAATTTAACTTACTTGTGTTATCACCGACAACAATATCCGTACAGTTACAAAAAGACATTGCAGCTTCAGTTCTACATTGCCAAAGACATGCTGTGTAGCTGTATTTATCTTGGATCCATATACCATCATTATCCTCAGGGAAGCGACATTTTCTGGAGTCTATTGAAACGAATCGCACTTCTTGTTCAGCCACCTCGTCTGTTACAAGTCCTTCAACATAATAGTATCCGCCAAAGTAAATAACGGTCGCTCCGCTTACATGAGACCCATCTGTTACAATTTCATTAGGCGAGTGCAACGACAGCTGAAATACAAACATCAAGATAGCAAGGAATTACATGTCATTATATTTGCAAATTTAATAATTTACAAAGTAAGAACACTTGAGCTGCAACATAAACTTTTTCTTCAATCGTTTTCTCAGCTAAACTATGAAGAACAAATCAGGAAATGAAACTCAATCGTTTCGGCTTAATTCTATTGAGACTAATTTCTTTATGAAGTACCTAGAAAATAATGAAACGCTAGTCCTAATAGGATTCAACATGAGAATAGTTTGCACTGTATTTATAACAAAAACATACACATGTTAATGTAACTAATCAGTTCAGGAAAGCATATAATTAATCGAAAACTGGGATACTAAGATGTACGAATGTTTCAGTAAGAAAACTTGATTCAGTTTACAATATATAAACACAAAAATGTCGATCTAGTATTGAAGAAAGTCAGAAAAATTAGGTGTTCTACAATAGCATATTAGTCTTTAGGTGTGGACGCACAGAACGGAATAGTGTGTAACATCATTCTTCCAACACATGCACAGCGATCCATATACGTTATTGAGGTACAAAATCCGTGAGTTAGGTAACCAAACTTACTCCAGCTCGAAGATTAATTACGCCTGGTAGAGTAGCTAGACCAGCATCATGAAGTTGCCCTGCCTGTTAAAAGAAAAAGTCGTAAAGTGTTTTTGTGAAGGAGTGAGGCGAAACACTGGTTGACAAAATAACAAAAGGGAGTCTTTGAAAACTTGTACTCACAGTACACAGCACAGTACCAGAAAAAAACATACGGAAACAAGAGGCTCAGATGAGAAGATAACAGTCGGGGAACTTAAATAATCTTATAATTAACTCAAAAAAGTTTACATAAAGAACTTAACTTACTTCAAATGACTATACATATATGCGTATCAAATACTATACGGATAGATTATGCGGTATATGTAAGATGTTAGTTTTATAAGTAAACACAAAGCCTTGCGCTGAGTTTTAAAACTATTAACAGTAGTCCTACCTGCAAATCAATTAAAGTATGGATGGATCACTCGGGGGAAGAACAAAACCCCAATAAAAATTTTGCGGGTCTAACAGGGCCTGAGCTCCTAGGTTCCAGCGCCATTCATTGACACGTAATACTAATTCGAAAAAAGAACTTGTCCGATTTCATTATTCGTTAAATGACTTTTGAAAATGCTAAATATTGGTATGCAGTAATTTATTTGTAAATATTAAAAAAAATTCGATAACACTCAAACGACTTGGAGACTTATCCGTACCTAGCGCATTTCCCGTTAGGTTGCAAATATAACAGGGTTCCTGATTTGTATAATATTTGTGAAAATTTACACATTCAGACACAAACAGAAAAGGGAAGAATATAGTGTCAATAAACAACAATTTAAAAATCCACGAAATTAACTGATAATATCAAATATAGAACCACTAACAGAATCAATTTTGTAACTCGTTTTCTCCATTCATTTTTCCTTCCTTTATGTTCAGGATTACATCAACACTAAATTTTTCCACTGGAATTTACCTTTCATTTAGCAGCATTCAACTGGAGCTCAGCCTTGTAAGTGAAATATTTTAAAAACTTTAAAGGTCGAGAGGGAGAATCTAATTCGAACCGCGAGATTAGGAAACCACAACGATAGCCCCTCATCTAAAGCGTTACATAATGTGGCTCTCTTAAATAAAGAGCCTTTTCTGCTCGCTCAAAACAATAGCTTGTTAATAATCAAATTTATTGGCAAAAAACAAGAATATGTAATTGAGGAAACGGAGGGCATTATATTATTGAGTGGAGTGGATTTTAGTTTAGCGTCCCTTTCAGCAGCAAGGCTATATGAGACGTGGACCTACTGATTAACGTGGAATCCGAACCACATGAGCTCCCGCCGGGAATCGAACCATTATATCATTGAATACAATAAGTTATCAACATTACAGTTTTCTTAAAAGAAAACAAAATACAAAACTCCTATATTTTGAATCAAACAGAGCGCATATGTTATGCTCGTAGATAAACTAAAGACAAATAAATTGCTGCGTACTAGTGTCATCTAAGAAGGTTGCAAGGCTAAAGAATTCGGTCTTAGCGACCCTTCCTGCTTAGTTTCTCCACCTACTCCCAACTGTAAAGATTTCTTACAGGGTGGCCAGGCTTATATCTAAATTTCCATCCAGAAATCACAATTCAAGGAAAAGAAACAGGGTGCATGTGATGCAATAAATATTAAATGGTTAAAATATAATGACGTAATTACATAAATTAATGAATTTAAAAAAAGTACTTTCAATTACACAAGCAACTGAATCTATTATATGAACTAGATTATTCTTAATAGCCCATATTTTTTACTCTTTAGTTTCTATTTATATGCTAACATCGATAAGCTAATTTCGTTAAAATATAGGAAAGTCATGTGTAAAGTTCTTTTTGTCTAAAGCTTGAGATAACCCCTTTCGATATTACCTTTTTCGTTAGCTGAATTTATTTCTTAAGCAAAGTTTGTTGACTTAATTAATCCTTATTACGAATAAAAGGGAAAGTTCTCACCCTGTGAGTAAAGCCAATTCTTAATTGTTTATAGTCATGATTAGACACCAGTAGATATCGTTAACGTGCAGTAAACTTTTGTGACGATTTAATTGCAACTTAAAAACTGTATTGTTTCAATTTAATCATTTGAAAATAGGACAAGGTTTGTGATCATATTTAGAGCATTAATGCTCGTATTTGTGAATTTCTACAGCAACATATTGCGAGGATGTAATTGCAACACACAACTGTGTTCTCTCAATTTAAGTATTGAAACTGTATAATAATGATGAACCATATGCTTTGTAGTTTATTATTAAGATAAGGGCCGTAAGTACATTTAGATTTGAACATTAATTTAAGTGTAATCGCAAGTTAGTGGTCAAACTTAAAAAAAGTTAAATGTAAACAATTGGAATGTACAGTCAGCAACTTTAATCTATGCCATAAGTAAGCCGAAGGCTTCAAGGGGAACAACTGGTAATAAAACATATTTTAGCCTTTCACGCTGCTCCAATAGCTAGCATGAACCACTGGTGAGCGTGGTTCTGGGTTCGATTTCCGGAGTGAGAGCATTGAAATTTAAATTCACTTGACTTGTTTGGATTCCAGTTTAAACTGTTGTTTCATGCCTCAAATGGTTCCTGTACTGAAAAGAAAATATTTCAGTTTAATATCTCACGTATATGTCCATTATGCTCAAGGAGACGGATCATTAACCCTCGGGAAGTCGCGCTGCTGAAGTAATGTGAGTAGTCGCGCGCGGTCAAAAGGAACGTAACGTGTCCCTAATATCGTTTTAAACATTTTTTTCTTGTATTATAAGGGTAAATATCTTTGTTCTTGATTAGGAGGGTGTAATGTATTTATTATTATAATACGTTTTACAGCAATAAGTATTTGAGCAGCCTGCAATTAGACATCTTTCTTCATTTGGATTTTTTTTTTACATAACACTTCAAATAGAGAACTAGGTACCAGATTTAGGGATATTCGAATTCTGAGGATGATCTTTTGCTCTTGCATGGAAATACAATATTTCTTCCTTTATAATAGAATATTTTGAAAGTTAACTCTTTGGTTACCCAAAATTAGAAATACAATAATACATAACTAAAGTAAATACTATATGAATATGGCAATAAGGCAAAACTTCACACCATATTTTACATTAAATTAATTTAGGATTCTTGTTACTTCACAGTATCACAGCCTCTTCTTCCCGGAATTATTTTACTATCCTATTATTTGAAAATTTCACAGCTATACATGCCGGCACGGAATTATTTTTTCACAGTCTTATTATCTTGAAACTGCACCTCGTATACACCACTACGTTGAATTATTTTAGAGTCATATATTCAATTTCACACCGTTTTACACTTCGTCGTTGCTCATTTCGGCCTCTGCTGCTCTGACAATACTACACTCTTTGCAGGTAAAAACAGTATGTCCTCTACATATTTGAGGCAGGCAAGATGTGGAGGCTGTTTTTGTTTTTCTGTTTTTGGTTCTGTGACAGTAGTAGCATCTTCCAATGTTGGGATCCTTTTCTTTTTCTCTTTTTTCTCAATTCCTAGTAGATCGTCAAGCCTGTTTCTGATGCACCGTGGAATTGTGTTGAGGGTGTGGCGATAACGTTGGTGCTCCTGCAGAGTTCCCGTGAGAGGGTTTTCAAAAATGTCCTTCGATCCATTTCAACTTTGTTTTGCAGAATGATAAAGCTATTGATGCCGCCAATAATCAGGATACTGTAAAATAGGGTAAGGGTTCATCTTCGGGAATCTCTTGACACTGAGTACGCTCCTTTCAGTTAGTCCACCACATCCACACATTCCTCAGTAAGGTTGTAGAATGTCAACATTTCAGGTTTGTTTGCTTCATCAGTGGATTCGTCGATGGCTCCGTCATCATGCAAGGTTGACAGAAGTCACACTATTTTAGTTTTCTTTGGCACATACGACAGCAATGCAGAAACATTCCCAAAACCAAACATACTGCTATTGACCGGTCTTTCCTTTGTTTGTACGAATAATGGAGGTATCTCCCGCTTGTAGTATTTGATCGTTCCAACCATTGTCTGTCTGTGATTTCATAAGAGGGAAAAGGAAAAAAGGTACAGACGTGCACCAGTTTTCCATAGTAATATTTCTTCCCGTTCCTGATATAGGCTTCACAATCCTCTCGACAACATCTTGTACATTTTTGCTCACTTTGAAAAGTCATTGGGCTGATTTCCTGTATGAACTTCCATGTTTCCTGTGTAAAATGTTCTGGCATCACACACGGCATAAATCTTTATCCCATATTTGCCGCCTTGTTCGCTATGTATTGCCGAACTGAACATTTTCCACGAAATACTTCGAGTATTTCGTCAATTGTTACATACTCATTCAAGGAATAATACCTTTTGCAGTTTTCAAGCAACTCCTCGAACAATTCTCTAAAACCTGCAAATTTGTCAATTTTTGTCGATCTCCTCTTGTTCTATAATCATCAAAACATATTGCCGTCAGCTAAACTCGAAATCTTCTTTCAGGCATGGTTGTGCGGAAAATTTCGACAGCAGTTCTATCTCGTGCCCATAAATCTTTCAAGTTTGTATGCGACGACTTCAATAGTCCAGCCAGATAAAGTAGACCAATCACTGCTTCTATTTCTACCCTGTTGGTGTCAGCTGCATCCCGTGGTCTGTTGTAATTTCCCCTCCTGTTTGCTATCCACAGGTTGGTGTATTAAACTATTTTTTTCTAACAATTCTTCAGTAAAATAGAGTTTACATGCTTCAAGAGAAGTAACATATTTGGCTTCACCGAGTGGTCCTGGCACATGTGTCACAATATTGCACTTACGGGTTCGGCTCCTGTAATTAGTTTCATGCACGTTCCATTTCGTTTCATTGTCCTTTCCAATATACTGAAACAAACGAACAGGCTCGGGGATACACTGGTCATTCCTGGATTGAAGGTCTTCAAACTAGTTTGCAGACTCCTCACTTCCACTTTCGTGATCACTCACTTCAACATTATTTTCTTTGTCATCTTCTTCCTCGGACAAAACTTCCACGAGATCTTCATCTTGAGTAATTTGTTCGAAAAGATTTTTTTTCCCTAACAGTTTCCTCTGTTCTTTTAATCTGTTCGTTCCTACTGTCCTCTTTTTCAACACTTAGTAACAGCTTGTTAACCCTGTCAACCTCTCTCCTGTCCATTTCTAAAAAAAAAAAACATACTTATGTTTATAGAACTTATAATGTCACAATGCAAAAGCCGCCTGCGGAGAGAAGCACTGAAAATTACAATACACGGTTAGTCACACGCGGTGGAAAGCACCGCAGAGTCACTAACCAATCACTGCCAGTTAAACTAGACAATGGATTGCGGAGTTTCTGACCAGAAATGTTCGAAAATGTGCGGGGGAGATTAGCTAGAGGGTGTAGCCTGTGTGACAAACAGGATGGCCACATAACAAAAACTAATCTTCCTGTGGTCTTTGCAACCGCGGCGCGACTAATGGAAGGTTAAGGCAAAGGAATGATTGAATAATTGGTGAAATGAGGATGTGGGAAGAAACGGGAGTGGCCCGTGAAAACCAACGTACACGATGTTGTCCACCATAAGCTTACATTTTAGGGTATCGATCCAGGTACCCCATGCACCAGATGTAAGCACTCTGCCACTCAGCCCCGTGCCCACTTCCGCTACTAAAAAGGAAGAGTAAAATCTATAAACAAACAAAAAATGCTATTAAGAAGTTTCATCAGTGCTACTCGATCTCTCAAAACGTTTAAACAGTATGAGTTCTAACTGCTCGCTCAGGTACGATTCAGTAGACCCTACAAGATTCAACTCCTAATGACAATACATTTCAAGAATTAATATTTTGCAGATACATTGACATATTTACTTACTATTTACTAATAGAGCTCTATATGTAGCTGTGAAGTTATTTACACTGTAAGAAATTAATAAAACATGAGAAGCTGTTTTAGAAGGAAGTATTTTAGGACTTTATATCAAGGCGCTAATTTCAGTATTCACCCGATATCTTAGTTTAAACCGGTCTAAACCAAAATCTAATAATAATAATAATAATAAAAGTTGTTTGAGTTGATAATGAATTCTGGATGCAAGAAGTACACTTTCAGTGTGCTGATGCGAGGTAAATTGATTTGTAATTTTATTTTCTGGTTAGATATAAATGTATCGAGACTGGAAAAAATGTCAAATAGTTTTTAATTATTTTTTTAAACAAACTCTTCAGATTCTCAGTGTAGTCTAGTAATTAAACTAGAGCGAGTTGTGTAACTTATTTACTTTCAAATACAATATATTCATTAATAAGTTTCACAAGCGCTATTTCCCCTTCATTTTAAAGATTTAGACGGAATTTCTCTGCTCGTTAACTGCAGTGTAGCCATGTGCCAGGTGTCCTTGAAGCTTGATTTACAGTATCTCCTCCCTCAAATGATAGAAAGGGCACTGTACATTTCCTTTGATTAACTCACACGCACATGGGACTCACCATATACCTTATAATTCTGAAACGAATTGTTTCTCTAAACACCCATAAACTATCCTGACAGTTTTGCGAAAGGCACAACAACTCCCTCTGTTCCCCATTTCATCATACCTAAATTGTTCTTGTCTCTAATGCCGTCTATAGTAATCGTGGTCAAAGCGCTTGCCCAGTAATCTAAATGTACTCGGATCGGATCCACGGAGGGCAAGTATTTTTCTACTACAGAATTTTTGGTGGCGATTGATCAGCGATGACACACGTTTCATTACCTTCAGATATTTGAATACTCGGACGTTTCAATACTTGAACTATCAAATCTTCAGGAATATTAATAGTAATTATAATAAACTATGATAATAATTATTATCTCGTAGAAGATTAAAAGTTAGGAGCGTACTACCGCACAAGTCACACCATTACAAGTAGAAACAGGACATTTGAGAAAAAAATATTTCGGTTTTGATTACTGTCGTCCAAGAGAGGAGGAATTTCTCATCTCGTTTCTGAAACAAAACAAACAAAATCGAGATGAGAATTAACATTTTACATTCGAGAGGGGACAAGGCTGACCTAAGTTACCGTCTCGCTTTAGAAATGAGAATCAGGACGAGATGAAAAGTATCGTTAACATTTCTCGTCTTATATAGATTCTCGAAATACTGTAGGTATGTTCTTTAAGTAACAATTGCTTTGTAGACTGAATGTTATACGCTATTTTGTTACTTTGTGTTTAGGAGGTTATTAAATTTATTACGGTCTGTGTAAGTATTTTTGTAGAAAAGCTTTTATAATTTCTTCTGCATATAATAAAAGTTAGTTTATTATATGCCTTAATGTTTAGTGATATTCAGTTACTTTTTTATTACAGTTATTTTCCTTAAAACGTACAGTAGAATACTTTCTGCATGAAACTTGAGTGCTACGCTTACGTTTAAAATCTTGGTAGTTGCAGAGGTGTGTCCTGAGGGTCCAGACAGCCTCCCGAAATCCCAACTTATCTGTAAGTTTCTCTTCATTTTAGGGCAAATTTAGAAATTTTATTATTATTATTATTATTATTATTATTATTATTATTATTATTATTATTATTATTATTATTATTATTATTATTATTACTGAAGCTTTGTGAATTTAATCGCTCACCATATTAACCCATCAGAAGTCGCATCAGAGTTTCGTAACTGAGAGGTCGCGCACGGTCTTTTGGACGGTGCTGCTAAAACTAAACTTAAGCGAAAACAATATATTGAAAATACTATTTATATTAAATTGACATTATTGTTAATGCATTTGAAGTTTACTTAATGATTTATTTTCCTTTCATACAAGAAAAAAACAGTAATTATAGTTTGCAATAATACGTGAAAAAAACCACCGGTATTTTCTGTCATTTGTAGTATGGAGTACAGAAATGAAATTCAGTACTTATGAAACGTTTGTATGCGAGGACTGTATTAATTTTCGGTAACATGTTGCACACTTGAGTGACCAATATTCTCATTAATAATGAGAATATATTTCAAAATACACGCACTTAAAATTGATTAGGTTATTTGAAAAGAAAGTCAATAATATAATGATTACTTATTACTATTCCCTTAATAAACAAACAACAACTAAAAGGAAATGATAAGACACAGTGGTTCAGTGGCAGAGTATTTAGCTCTGGCAAGTGGGCTCCCTGGTTCTTTCCCAACTGCTGGCAAAAGGGCTTTGTGGTTTGAAAACTCGTGTGCTCCGACTCTCTCGAGTATTTCTCATTTTCTCCAACTTCCGTAATTGCACCATTATTATTCATCTCATTATCAACACCTTCCTAAGTCTCGATGTATAATTGTAACACGTTTAACTCAGAAAATTTATAAATAAATAGTAGAAAGTAATAGTAAGCACAAAAGCTGTTACTAGTAGTACATTTTGATCACAACTTAACATCTTGAATTTGGTTTTCTTTCACTAGTGGTTATTTCCAACTTCAGAATCAAATATTTTCAGACCGTTTTACTCGTTGACAGTGATAGTTTGAGGTGTTGGTATGGCGGATTAAAGTCCCCAGGAGCAACGAAAATTACCCGAGATATGTTTACGATTGAATTGAAATTAGATTTCCAGTATTTTTGTAGTGCTACTTCCGTCCCTAGTTTATTCAAAGTCACCACCTGAGTAATATTTTGAAATTACAATTGCACGTGGAGGTCGTGTGCTCTCTAAAGATATACAGACTGATGACAATTTGTCTTCGGTTTCCTGTTTTTCTTTCAGTCACAAGGGTACCATTTTCCGGGAGCATTTCTGTCATTAGTGGGTAGTGGAGCAGTGTTAACTTCTGAACCCTGTTATTTTGTGAAGCTTATGTTTTGTGTTCAGATTAAGTATTTTATTTAGAAGATGTCGTCTCAAATATTCACCGTAATTTTGTCAAACTTTTTCACAAAATTATTTATATTCCAGTTCACTATTCTGTCCAAGCACAATAAAACTATTCAGTCCAGTGTTTAGTAGACTAACAAAAATAGTATTGTTCATCGTTTCGATGTTCTACTCACTGAACAACGTACTTTGATCTCGTCTACAGAGTCCAGTGCTCCTTTAATAGAATTATAAAATGTAAGCACAAAGTGTTTTCTCTGCTCTTCTGATTGTGGGTCGATGTTCTTGGTAGATAACAGCAACACTATTTTATAAATCCTTTGATTAGCACAGAGTTCGTAAGAAATACAGTGCATGTCTCAAATCGTGTATTTGCTGCATCTTCCCTCTATTTCACTACAGATAAACGGCATGCTAAATTACATTCCCTCGTCCTATGGGTTAGGGTAGGATAGCGTACGTTCCATAACGTCTTGTCATCTTTTCCTTTATATTAGATCAGATAAACTTGGGTAACCTATTTCAATATTGTGTTGTCACCAACTAATTCTGTCATAATATCTTCTTCTACAATATATTTTTCATCCTCAGAATCCAACATAGAATCGAGTTCTATTTCAGACAGATCATTTAATTAATTAATAAATAATAATAATAATAATAATAATAAATAATAAATAATAATATCCTTGAAATCGGCCACACTTCTCTATAACTTACAGAAAATCCTGAATTATTTTCACTTTAACCAGCACATTTACGGCATAAAATTTATTTGTCAACGCTATCCAAGTTGCTTGTATTCTTTTCCTTCTTTCCTACCCATGTATTACGTTCATTCATCATTCAGAAGTACCACTAAATTTACAAAGAAGCAGCAACACTTTAAAATAAACGAACAAGGTTGGAAAAGATTGTTACAAAACAGTACTATTTTTTACGTAATGCGAGAGGTCGCTCACGGTGCTTTCGACCGGAATACTTTACGTCGAGGAGTCGCGCACGGTCGAAAAGACCAGTTAGTGAAAAAAAGCTTTATTACGTGGAACTTATTAGAGCTAAAAGAAAACAAAAGTTTATATATGTAGGGAACGACTTCACGTGAAGGTATAGCAGGTCATATGTTGATGGGCACAGTGACCTGTAATCAATGCAAGACAATTCTTCATCACGGTCTTTAAGACCGTGACGCGACATCTGAAGGGTTAAAAAAAGGTTAGGCCGTTTCTTTATGGTTGTTTTAGTCGTAGCCCGCTAAGCTTTGGAGTAGGAGTAATAGTTGTCGACGATCGGAATAATTGCTATTAAACGATATCGTTGAAGACACATTTATGGCTCATACTAGGTCCTAAGGATGAACCTTATGCATTCATGAATTGTTTACTATACACGTTACATTCTCAGACAGTACGAATTAAGTGGCGTCATGTAATTAGTATTTCCCATGTAAAGAGAGTCGTTTCCACTCTAACTAGAAAGAGCGAAAAAAGTTGAGTATTTTATATTTTATTACATATCAGGAGTATGAACATTCTCTAGTAGTTATTAAAATTTTCCTTAATTACCACAGCAAGATTCGAACCCAGCATCCCAAATTAGGAAATGCTCATGGCACTACGCTAAGATTTCTCTGTTTACTAAGAGTAAAAAAGCACACGTGTATGTAGCAAATTGCACACGTTTACGATGACAATGAAACACACTGATTTCGGTCATAATAAAATACTATAATCGAGAGAATTGAAATTTAAATTATAAAACAAATGTGAACGTACAAACACGCAAGGACATGAAGGAGGAACTGGTTTTAAGAATTTTTCGAACCCTTAACTAGAACCTGGTGTCTCAGACCACTTTCCTATATGATTCAAGGAAAGCATCTCCGTAACTTGTCTCTATTATACTCAGTAATACTTGTCCCAGAGTTATTTCCAGTAACCTTGAACGACAGGGTCACAAACATAGATACATAGAGGACATATACAATCTCAAAGGCTCTCCCTCCAGGAATCGAACTCACTACCTCGAGCACTGAAGTATCTGTCGATAGGGTATCTTGTTTATTGACAAGGCAAGTAAGCTTGAGGTAGACAACATTATGCTCGTGGCTTTTCTCGGGACACTTTAGTTTCCTCCCACTTTCTCCTTCCTCCAATTCATTCATCATAATTCACTTGCTTTGATGATATCCTAATAGCCATTGACACTTAAACTGATAGCCACAATCATGGGACATTAAATGCAAACATTTCATTTTCTATAGCTTAAACGATACCAAACCGAACTGAAAAAAAGTCTTGACTGGTAGACCCATAGGAAAACGATCATTAGGAAGACCTAGGCGCAGATGGGAGGATAATATTAAGATGGATCTCGCAGAGATAGGAATACAAAGTAGAAACTGGATGCAATTAGCTAAGGATAGAAGTCAGTGGAGAGCTTTTGTGAACGCGGCACTGAACCTCCGGGTTCCATAGGCCATAGAGTTAGTTAGTTAGTTTGTTAGTTATGACTACTAGACTAGTGGAGAGGGGAAGTGATGATGAGAAATGATGAAGTGAAGAAAGTGGGAGGAAACGGGAGAACTCCCAAGGAAATCCATTCATACGGTGTTTATCCACCATAAAGTTCATTTGTCTCGAGCAGAATTTGAACACGGTGCCTCACACATCACAGGTGAACGCTCCGGGAGAACCCAGAGGAAATCCACGTACACTGTGTTTGTCCATCATAAAGTTCATCTGGTGGGAACAGGATATTGAACCTGGGACTCCCCCATGCACCGGAAGTGAACGCTTTATCAGTGAGCCACCGAGGACCCTGATGAAAAAAAAAGTACGGTATAAAAATATGGTAAGAAACACGTCCACCGAGCTAAGATGCACTCCAGACAGTGTAGTTACTCTGCGTTTCCGTGTTTGATAGAGATGAAATTCTAACGTTAAAAACACATACATATAAGCGATTTTTGTATTATGTATGATGCTTGTGTTCCTTCCACGTTGATTTCTGAGAAAATGATAAGATGGAATTCTTGAATGTTTTCTGACTCGCATTGCAATTAGATATCAGCTGACGCAAGAAATGTCTGTAGACTTGGTGTTTTAATTTTGATAATATCATGTATACCTGTCTGTCTTTCTGTCTGTAAATGAATTCTTTGAACAATGAAACGAAATCTTTGAGTTTTACGTCCCACAATAAAGCCAACAAGGTCTGTCTGTCTTTCTGTCTGAAAATGAAATCTTTGAACAATGAAATGAAATCTTTGAGTTTTACGTCCTACGATTATGCCAACAAGGTTAATGGGAAATCTTTGCGTTTTACGTTCCACGGTTGGAAATCTTTGAGTTCTACGTCCCACAGTTATGTCGGTTAAGCTAATGGAGACGGTGATGATGAGAAATGAATGAAATGTTGGAACGGAGAAAGTGGAAGGAAATTCACGTACACGGTGTTTGTCCACCAGAAAGTTCATTTGATTGGAACAGAATTTTGAACCTGCGACCTTTCATGTATACGGTGTTTGTGCACCACAAAGTTCACTTGATGGGAACAGAATTTTGAACCTGTGACCCCATACATCAGAGGTGAACGCTCTATCAGTGAACTACCGTCACCCCCAACCCCCCGAGCTAAGATCGAACGAGAGAAACAATGAAATGAAATCTCAGTTTTACGTCCCACTCTTATGACGATTAGGCTAATGGGAAATCTTTAAGTTTTACGTCCCACACTTATGTCGGCTATGCTAATGGAGACGGTGAGAATGAGAAATTAATGGAATGTTGGAAAGTATATAGTGGGAGGAAATTCACGTACATGGTGTTTGTCCCCCCACAGAGTTCACTTGATTGGAACAGGATTTTGAACCTATGACCTTCAACGTACACGGCGTTTGTCCACAACAAAGTTCACTTGTCGGAAACAGGATTTTGAACCTCCGACACCCATGCAATGGGGAGTCAGACAAGGGAGCCAAAAAAAAGTTATCAAAAATTGGTCATGGTATTAGACAAAAAAAACATGGCGTTTTTGAGAGTTCAACCCGGGACCCATGCATACCAAACAACCGAAATTCATAAAACGAGAGCGAGAGAGAGAGAGAGAGGTCAAACCACAACACTCATGCAGGGTCGCTGTGTTTAATGATGATACTCTGAACTCAATAACACACCATCTAAGGGGCTGACGTTGTGGTTCTCCAGGGTGGATATCGAGACACGTAAAAATAATTTAAAATAAACAATATTAGTGTCAAATACATAGTTTTCGGGGTCGCTGTGTTCAATGATGATACTCTGAACTCAATAACACATCATCTAAGGGGGTTGAAGTTGGGGGTCTCCAGGGTTGATATCGGGACACGTAAAAATAATTTAAAATGAACGATATTAGTGTCAAATACATAGTTTTCGGGGTCGCTGTGTTCAATGATGATACTCTGAACTCAATAACATATCATCTAAGGGGGTTAAAGTTGGGGGGTCTCCAGGGTTGATATCGAGACACGTAAAAATAATTTAAAATGAACGATACTAGTGTCAAATACATAGTTTTCGGGGTCGCTGTGTTCAATGATGATACTCTGAACTGAATAACACATCATCTAAGGGGTTGAAGTTGGGGGGTGTCTCCAGAGTTGATATCGAGACACGTAAAAATAATTTAAAATGAACAATATTAGTGTCAAATACATAGCTTTTGGAGTCGCTGTGTTCAATGACGATACTCTGAACTCAATAACACATCATCTAAGGGGGTTAAAGTTGGGGTGTCTCCAGGATTGATATCGAGACACGTAAAAATAATTTAAAATGAACAATATTAATGTCAAATACATAGTTTTCGGGGTCGCTGTGTTCAATGATGATACTTTGAACTCGTTAGTACAACATTTAAGGGGTTGAAGTTGGGGGAACTCCAGGGTTTCTATCGAGACACGTAAAAAATAATTTAAAATCACCGATATTAGTGTCAAATACATAGTTTTCGAGGCCTCTGTGTTCAATGATGATACTTTGAACTCGTTAGTACACCACCTAAGGGAGGTTAAAGCTGGGAGTCTCTAGGGTTGATATCGAGGCACGTAAAAAAATTTAAAATGAATGATATTAGTGTCAAATACATAGTTTTCGGGGCCGCTGTGTTCAATGATGATACTCTGAACTCAATAACACATCAAGTATAAAATTCACGTACAGATCTTTATACATTAGACAACACACTTGAAGCAAACTGTGAACATACATTTGTTTCACTCCCAGAGAATACGAAAAAAGTTACAATTAATTTTATCTACTTAGAAGGTATGCTATTTTTTCCCCTTGAAACTTCTGCTTTTTCCATATAACGAATTGAAATGTATATGTATATATACTGTTTATATTTATTTGGAATATGGTTAAAACTAATCAGTTCATTTCTTTTTTTATTTTAGGTTCAATACAAATAAAGATAACTGTATCAGACTTTCCTTATCTTTACCGATATTATTATTCCATTGTTAATGACTTATATATAGCCCTTTTTATTTATTCATATATTCTTTTAAAGCGCTTTTATTTATATTCTATTTGAAATAATACTTATATATCCACTATTTACATATACATATTGGAAAATTTTTGTTTTGTATTACGTATATACATCCGGGGAGTAAAAATGGAAAACAAGTGTACGCAAGAGTTATTAAAAGAGATTACCACATTTATTAATGACATAGAAGAAGAAGAAAAGGTGATCGAAGTAAATTTAGAGACGCAAGTTCTTCTAAGAGAAATAGATGCCGTAATTAGAATAGAAGAAGAAGAAGAAGATCATCATGAAAGGAAGGAAGAAGATGATGAAATAAAGAAAGTACACAAAAGGAGGAGGAAGAACTCATAGAAGAAGAAGAAGAAAAATAAGAAGAGGTGATCATCAATACCGAAGAAGAAGAAGAAGAAGAAAGAGATGCAGCTAGTGAAATTCAATTTGCAGAAGAAAAAGAAGAAGAATATAAAGAAGAATAATAAGAAGAAGAACTATTAGAAATATTGGAAAGTGCAGGTAATAGAATGATAACAGGAGAAGAAGAAGAGGAAACATCCGAACGTATTGCGCAAATTAAAAAAATGGTTACAAGAAAGAGCAAAAGAAGAAGAAAACATCGAAGAAAGAACAAAAGAAGAAGAAGAAGAAGAATTGCTAAATCTAACGTTCTCCCAAATAATAGGAGAGACTTACAATGAAGAATAGAAGAAGAAGACAGAAGAAGAAGAGTTCTACGAAACTGAGCTAGAAAAATGGATTACCAATATATTTCCCAATCCTGAAAAAGAAAAAGTTGATCAGCAAGAAGTAATATATCCATCAATTATGGAAATATTAGGTGAGGCTAATACAGAACATACAGAAATAGAAATCGATTTAGATGAAATAGAAAAAAGAATGAACGAGTTGCTATCCGTATTTGAAGCAGAACGAAACGCAAATGTACAAGTATGATTTGGAAATAACAGATAACAGGCGTAATGATGAAAACAATAGATTTCATATAATAGAAGAACGCAGAAGACAATACAGAAGATACAATATGGAGGGTACAATGTTAAGATTCCGCCTAGCCCCCGTGCCTGCAGGTGAAAATCCTTTTACTGCAATTGAAACAAGTCTACGGGCTTTAATATATTATTTGCTACGTAATGTGGACCAGCATGATTACGTAGGAATAACAATCACAAATGAAAGGGAAGGACACCGCCCTTTTTGGTTATCGTTCAGAGAAACAAGAAATCACTCAGCAGAAGTTCTATGGACAAGTTATGAAAAAGTACTGCAAAGTAATGCGGCTTTTCTTATAAATGAAGATTCCATCGTGAATTTTCATCATGTACGTATGCCAAGAGGACAAGGACGTTTTAAACAACATGTTATGCATACTTAGGAATATGTAAAGGCAAAACGTGGTATTATCACAGTTAATAATAAAGGCACAAGATGTTTAGCGCATGCAATTGTCGTTGCCATAGGACTGAAAAAATACAAGGAGAGAAATCAAACTGAATATAATAGATTATTAAAAACTCAAAGTAATTATATAATAGAAAAAGAAGCAGAAGAACTGTGTGAAGCTGCCGATGTAGATCTTAGTCATGGTGGTGGAATTCCTGAAATACGTAAATTTCAGGAATATTTAAAGAATTATAAAATTACAGTATATAGGGGATTTTCAGGAAGTGATGTCATGTTTGAAGCACCACCAAGTGATAACGAGAAAACTGCTTTAAATTTACTGTTCATAGATAACCACTACAACGTCATTGAAAGCTTGACATCATGTTTTAGCTGTAAGTTTTATTGTGAAAGCTGCCATAAGAAATATGAAAAAAAACATGCACATTTGAAACATTGTACAGCTGTATGTTTTCGTTGTCATCAGAAGCCACCATGTGACTTTAAAGAAACCCATATTACTTGCAATGATTGTAATCGAGAATTTTATGGCCAGTCATGCTATGGCTATCACAAGTCAGCGCCGTATCAAAATGGAAAGCCTTTATGTTCAACTGTACAATGTTGTGCACAGTGTTTGAAAATGTATGTAGTAAAAGAAAAAGGATCTCACGTATGTGGAGAAACTTATTGCAACATTTGCTATGCTATATTACCACCCAATCATGAATGTTACATGAAAGTGAATGAAAGAAGAAAATCAAAAAAGCCAATGAAAAATAATCATGGAGAAGAAAGCTATGATTGTGTTTTATGATATTGAATGTACACAAGATACGAAAATAGAAGAGGAGGAAGCAAACATATATGAGCATAAACCTAATGTCTTGGTTAGTCAACATGCATGTTACAGATGTTATGAAGATAATAACATCAAAAATTATTGTATCGTTTGGGTAAACGAGAAAATATATTTGACGGAGAAAATGTAATAAAAGCCTTTCTAAAACACCTTCAACAGCGACGTCCAAACATTAAATCAGTAACATGTGTAGCCCATAATTCTAAGGGCTATGATGCACATTTCGTCATTAAGACCATGGTTGAGAAGATGAATTGGACTCCAGAAGTAATCATGAATGGGGCAAAAATTCTATCTCTTAAAATAGGGAACGTAACATTCATTGATTCACAAAGTTTTCTTCCTACGAACTTAAGTAAATTAAGTGATGCATTTGGTCTTCAATCGTGCAAAGGATATTTCCCACACTTTTTCAATCGACGTGAGAACCAAACATATGAAGGTACACTTCCAGACATTAGATATTATGGAGCAGATACCCTGAAAGTAGACGAAAGACGCAAGTTTCTCCAATGGTATACTGAACATCGAAACTATACCTTTAAAATGAAAGAAGAACTCATCAAATATTATGTATCGTCATCCGCAAAAAAAAAAGTTTTCATATACTCTAACTTCCACATTTTAATTAATAACTCAGTTTTCTTAATATATTATCGCTTCTTTGTGCTTTCCTTAACAAAGCAGCGTAGTAATGAATAATTATTTATGATTTTTGTGAAAAAATAAAGCAAAATAAGAAAATTATAAACAAAAAAACTGTGATTGTTATGAAACTTTAGTCTGTCAGATAATTACGCGAAGAATATCCCGAGGGAAATTCACTCCATACAGTGCACAGGTATTAGGAGCATTCACAAATACGTAAAATTGAAGGAACAGAAAATAATATATTTTTGAGATGAACATACAATTCACACTTCACGTGAAGTTCCAATATGGGAAATCAATCAATATCTTCAGTTGAAATTACTGAAAAAAAAAAAAAAACAGAAAATGGCTATTTAAAACTCCAAATGTAAACCTGCGCTGGGAGCGAGTCTATTTCTAATATCAGAACGCGTTATTTCGTAACATGCCTGCGTGGCCAAGCGGGTTTAGCAATGCTATTGAAATTCTAGAACCGAAGGGTGGCAGTTCGAGCCTGAGTGCGGAACGGTTTTTTTTCAATATAGTGAAATATTTTTTAAAATATAAATGTCTAAAAATGAAATGAAAAATGAAATGAAATCTTTAAGTTTTACGTCCCACGGTTATGCCGGTTAGGCTAAAGGAGACGGTGATGATGAGTAATGAATGAAATGGTGGAATGAAGAAAGTGGGAGGAAACGGGAGAACCCCGAGAAAACCCACGCACACGGTGTTTGTCCACCACAAAGTTCACTTGGCGGGGGCTGGGATCGAACCCGGGACCCCAAATATAAATGTCTAGTTTGAAGTGCTTAAAACACAAGACCAGATGAACAATCACTTTTCAAAGCTCAGTCACATTTATATGACTGTTCATCAATTAGCCTATATACGAAGACACTAAAATGTGGAACGTTAACGATCCTTATTAACGTTAATACCACATCCGTTATAATGAGAACAGATTTGTGATCTGAATACCAACCTTAAACCATACGTCCAAAATGAAAATTATTCATGTTCTTGATACCTATTGCAACACTCAGTTGTGATATAGAGTGCGAAAGAGAGAGATAAAATACTGTATACAGGGTGTGGAAAAATTCCCGGAACGATCCAATATCTCGCGAAGTATAAATATCACCAAAACAAGAATAACACATATTAAATAGTTTTAAAGAAGCTATCCAATGATAGAAAACACAATCACCTATCCCTACCTCCTTGGGGGCTACGGGGGATAACTTTAAAATTTTAAATGGGAACCCCTATTTCTTATTTCATATGTTGATTCTCCAGAAAAAAGTGATAGTGATTTGATCAAAAATTGAAAACAGTGTGTGCGAAGATGAAGTTACATGGAATACAATATCGATAATTGTTTTGCAAAGTAGCTTTATGAAGTAGTTCTTAGTAGTAGGGTTATTTACAACAAAAATAAGCCATTTTTGTCACCATTTGTATTTTCCTGCAAATTAATAAATATGGACAAATGCATTATTTTATGGAAGTTAAAATGTATGAATTCGTTATGTGGATAAAAAAATCACATGAAAATTTTACTCTGCGTGGAAATCGAACTCATGACCTTTCATGCCGCGGTCCCGTACGTTAACCACATGGCCCAGAGCTCGACACTGAGAGGCCACATTTTCATAAAGATTTGCCGCCTCCATTTTTTATGTGTCGATTCAAGTGCTATCCGTGAAGGCACTGCTATCCGTTTAACACGTGTTATTTTTGTTTTGCTGATCTGTATATTTCGAGAGGTTCCGGGACTTTCCCCGCACCCTGTATAAGCTTGTATTTGTAATTAAAACAGTTAGTGTAAATCATAATCTGGATTTTTATAAAGTAAATGAAACAATCATATAGAAAATGTATACAGTTTAAAATTGAATTAAATTGCAATTACAGAATGTGTAACATTATACATTTCTTATTTATTTACGTCGAATGTTAACTTATTGTATAGTTTATAGCATGAGTATCAGCTGATATGTAACACAAAATTATCTATAAATTTAATTTAAATAGGAAATGATATAGTTGCTACAAGAACAAGTTTATGAAAATGAACTGTATAATAATGGTTGTATTTGAAACAGAGTTTGCGTAATGGAGTAAATATTTACACCGCCAGCTTTGCAATACTGTGCGGTTTAAATTGTCAATCTCATCAATTTTACTTATTTCGCTTGAATGTTTATGGAATTTAGTATAGCATTATGAAACATTCAACAACTGATCTAGTAGTGAAACATATTTAATAAGATTACCGCACATTACGGTAGATTCCGAGATCGCTCCCAGCTTTGCGAGCACTTGATAATATCTTATTATTATTTCAGACAAAATATTATGTGGAAGAGCTAAATTAAATTAGAAAATGAAATGAAATATTTAACATCCCACTATTACGCCCTTTAGGCGGGAAGGTTCTAGATTGCTGGTCCTCACATAGAGGAGAATTTGGATTAGTAACCAGTTTGGTTCTTTTCTTTATCAAATCTCAATACACAATTCATATAGTAATGTCGAGCAAGCGATAGCGAGTGAAGGCAGGTTAACCAGGTTGATTGCTTTCTTCATCACCACTCAATTGGTATACGGACCAGTGTTCTAGAATCCTGCTATTTTAGGCTAAGGGAGAAGATAATTAAAGTAACAAAATGATATAAGAATTGGTGGAATGAGAAAGTGGAAGGAAAAGGAAATGCTTTGAGAAAAGTCACGGACATAATGTTGTCCACCACAAGCTTACTTGAACGGAATAAAACCAGAGACCGCATGCACCAAAGGTAAGCGCTCTACCAGTCAACCATCGCGCCCCATAAATTAAATAAGAAAGATAAGTAGTAGGCATTTTATAATTGAATATTGTATTTAAGAAACTTATTGTCCACAAAGATTCTTTCTCTTCAAGCTTTTGTAATTGATGTTGCAAATAGTCCGATGCTTTGCAATGCGGGTCAAAGGAATAAATGCATTTTTTCGGGATAGTATCGTCTGCCCCTTGCTGCTATTGGTGGTATAAAAGTAGTGTTGAGTTAATTTTTAGTTTCTTGTTCCTTTTGTTATGTGAATATAGACTAGACCAAATTTTTTTTACTGGTGTTCATTTCAGGATCACTCGGTAGCATGTTTTTATTGGAGGAATGTTACGTGAATATAGATTACACCAAGTCACAAATATTTTGACAAAGATATACATTTTTATTACACAAATAGTTTCTGCTTTTCCTTTTACTGGAAATGTTTGTTTCTAATAGTGATTTTTATTCTTATTGTATCCGTGAATACACATTCAAGACTTTTTAAAAAATAAATTGTATAATAAGGCACTGAAAAGTGTTGGATTTTGTAACACTCTAACACTTAAAAACATAATAATGAGTGATCCTGAAATGGACACCAATAATTAATTTTGGTCTAGTCTATATTCACGTAACACTTTCAACAGCGAGGCTATATGAAACGTGGGCTTACTAATTAACGTGCAATAAAAATAAAAAGTCTAGTGGCTAGCGCGAGTGTTTTTGGTTCTTGTAGTCTCGGGTTCGATTCCCGGTAAGGGTCGATTCAGATTAAATTTTCAGGGGAGTTTATGGGGAAAACGTTAAAAAATATAATTGCAAAAGTCTGATGCCAGTGTTTTGTAAGCTATTGACAAAATAATAGAAAGACAGGAAAGTAATTCTCTTGAGAACTGAAAGTGAAGAATGTTTTCGCATTTATGCTTAATTTGCTACTAGCGTGACACATTAAATTGAATATAATATAAATATTAGACACAAAATTCGCTACTTCACGGTTGATAACATGGTAAATGCTAGGTATTGTTAAACATTAATCGTAACATCTCAATTTTATATCAATAAATAGCTTAAATAAATAAATAACAAGACAGAACAATACTATTAACCTATATTTGCATAGTATATAAATTAAAAACACGTTGTTTATCATAACGAAAAATGGCTGAACCGTTTGAAATGAATTTTATTAACATAGTTAACACCTACCTCGGATTGGGTTGTTGTCACGCCATTTTTATTGAAATGCGTATCGAAACAGAAGAGAGGGGGTTAAAATGTATGCCAAAAATAGAATCTCTCACGTTTGTGAGATGAAATATGATACATAAATTCCTTATTTAAAACGAGTGTGCACGTGTCCGACCGTGTTTAGAAATGTCGGTACTAAATGGAGAAGAGGGGCAATTTGTATCGTTTTTGCTCAATATTTAAGAATGACATCGACATGGTGTCTTGTCTTCACAGCAAAACGGATGAAGCACTTGAAATTATCTTTTAAATATACGGTATTTAGCATTTGGTCCAGTCGGATTCATTAACACATATGTCGTAAGAGGAACAGATGGATATAAACACCTTATTTTAAGATATGTGAGCCCATCTTCCGTTGTCCTTAAAAATCCACTTTTGAGGGGGAAATGGGGCAAGTTCCAAATAAGGCGGTCAATATGTAAAAGTGACGTCGTGTTTGTCTGTCCGATCATAACGGGAAATCAAATCAGCCGTTTGAAATAAATATTTGAATACATTTAGTACTTGGAAGAAAATGGTTAGCTGACGTTCACTAGAAACTTGACAAAACTTCGATACAAATTAGAGGATAGTCAGCTATGCCTAAATCTAATATTGTAGGTGGAAGTGAAAACGACGAACGAAGTAACAGCGGATTAAAATTTAGCATTGGAAGTAATTGAAAAACAGAATGGGATGCGCGAAAACGAGAAAAAAAGAAAAGGAAAAACGTAACGTTGCCGACGACAACACACTGGATGGTGCTTATTGAAAGACCCATAAACGCTATTCATTAGCTAATTCTTCACGGTTTGGATTGCAGGAAATAAAACTATTTCTTCGTGCTAATACGCCTCTCAAAACGAAATGTTATATTTCTGCAAAATTTGTTTTTCTCACATGACTGGATATTTTTTTAAAAAAATTGTATTGTGCTGAAGAAAAAAAAAACCATATGACAAGCTGTATTTGATCTGAAGACCCCATGATCTTTACTACATGTTGTTATTCATTACATCAGCGAGATGTTGTTTGCAATGACACTGATACATTGAGTGGTTTGTTCGAGAAAGTTGCTTGTCTCGATTTTGTTTACTCTTTAGGTTTTTCGTAGAATACATGAAAAAGAAATACATTTTTCGTTTAGATATCCAGAAATCCTGTTTTAACTGATCAGAAAACAGCAATCTACTGGTGAAATGATATGGGGTAATGTGTAGCATTTTGTTTTCACGCTATCGATAGCAGCAAGGGGCACATGAATTACATAAAAAGGGAGTGTGTTGTCATGAACTACTAATGTCTTTTTCAAAAAATCTACGTGTTACTTCGTAGCTCAGGGGATAAGTGAGAGATTACAATACACAAGTTCGCACGATCGAGTCTTGTCCACTGCTATTATGTTTTTTTTTTTATTTTCATAGCTTAACGGTGAAAGTGACGTAGATACATTTTCATTGGCATTAAAAAAAAGAATGGAAGGGAAGGGAATACGTAGCCCTGAAAAGGGCTGTTTATATATAAGTGTCTAATAGGAGGTCCAATGACCTTCTACATCGATGACTGCCTGGAGCCTTCTGGGCATGCTTTCGGTAAGTCTGCGGAGAAAGCGTTCATTACGGGAGACTTCCTCCCAGCTGTTTTCAACGATTTCCCATAGTTGATTTTTTGTGGATGGAGGCGGGTTAGGCCAGTTCTCCTTCATCACCCTTTTGACCTCTGCCCATACTGTCTCAATTATATTCATATCGGCTCCACGCGGTGGCCAATCTAGGACCTCTAAAGCAGCCTGCTGCGAGAGCCAATTCTGAACTAATTGACACATATGAACCGGAGACCTGTCGTGCTGAAACTGGATTACTCCATCGGGGTAGATAAAACGCACAGATGGCAACATAACACCCCGAAGGATATGTAAATATTGCTCACCTGTAAGACGCCCCTCTACCCTATGGAGTACTCCAAGACACTGTGATGTCATGAAACCCCAGGCAGATACAGATACGCGTCCACAGTGACGATTGTGGAAAACGTTTCTGGGATCATGCCTGGAGCCTCTTGGACGATACACGACTACTGGGCCATTATTTGAGGAAGAAAATGTGCATTCGTCTGTGAAGACTACATGTCTCCAATCACGGTTCACATTTTCTTCCGCAAACTGAAGCCGTCGTCTTATATGCTCTTCCGAGAGGAATTCTTTCACCGCAGCACGACGGGCGTGAAGATTAGCTTCCCTAAGACGCCGTACAGCAGTATCTCGAGAGCCTTGAAAAGCTGATGCGTGCCGAAATTGTCTGGCGGTCATTTTGGGATTAAGTCGCGCAGCAGCAACAAACTGGGCATCCTGCTCAGGTGTTGTCACACGACGCCTACCACTACCTCGGCGCCGCATAGTTTCTCCAGTCTCTCGAAAACGCTTTATCCACTTCTGTGCTGTTCTTGGTAAAACTCCACACCTTTCAGCGGCTTGTGCAGCGCAATAGCCTTCTTGCACTAAAGCAAGAACACGCTCTTTTCTATTCTAAGCCATTTCTGACTTCTACCCTTATCACGAGTTGCACGTTGAATGAGCACCCCTTTTAGTTGAAGCTATTAAACGACATGCGCAGTAGGTTACTCCAAGAGCTAGTAAGATCGTAGTTTTTATTTGCTAAGAGGGAAAAAACACGTTATTTCGATATATGTTGTTTGACTACAACGGAGAACTTCACTACTGATTACTGAGTGATAAGATCTGTGGTATTCTGTTCAACTTTCCTTTAGGCAATTTTAAACGTAATAGACAATATTTGTCTGACCTTGTCAGTGCCTGAGGCAGAAGACAAAATCAATGAAAATGTTTTCAACATAACATTTTCGATTTATGTTTATCTCCTATCCGTTTTTGTTACGATTGCCTCCCTTAGAAATATCAGCTCTCTTTTTTGGCCCCTACAAGCAAATGCTATTGCGGTTATCCAACGTTCAATATTTTTGGCAAAATTAACACTTTCAAATAAAGCTGAACTAGCATATGTTTCACAGACAAAACAATATGTAAAGTTCTACTTTCCAGTTATGCAACATTCCTTCAAAAATTGCAACTATAGTTTGCATCTCAAGTAATAGGGTAAATGTGCCAGTAGTCGACCATTTAAGGAGATTTTCAACTTTGTTAAAGTATAAATAAATCATTTTTACTAATAACTTTTACTGCATATGTCATTAGAAAGAACAGTGTTTAAATTTTACGTTTGTGTAGCTCGCATAGGAAATCTTTTATACATAATTACACAGGAAAAAGAAAATACCAGAAACCCTGAAAAAAGCAGTAGTCGGCCTATGAAAACCAAAGGTCAGCCATTACTTTAACCAGTACTCAGCCTACTATAGAATTTACTTTTTTAATGGAATTTTAGAGATCAATTCCTCAGTAGCAAATTAAGGGACAACTATATTGCACTCAGAGTTCCTACAAAGAAAAACTACATGGAAAACAGGCGCGCAACTAGAGGGAGCTAGGGAGCCTGGCCCTCCTAAACTTTTCGTGGCCCCTCCAGACCTCAACACAAAAAAAAAACAATTTAGATATGTGTAAGAGATTTTTAATGACTTGCCCCCCTAACATATCTATGCCCCCCAAACCTCTGTCGCTAGAAGCAGGCCTGGTGGAAAATATATTGCGATACAAGAAAAAAGACTTCTTGTATAATATTTACCATAAACTAAGAAAAATGTGCCTCGGCCTAGACTAACCTATTTAAATCTAATATAATATACAGGCCTATTTATATTTACATTTATATTTACATTGATATTTATATTTAGCTATGACATTAACCCTTTAATATGAAGTTCATTAAGCACATTCAGGACACATAAGCACTTGTTCAGCAGGTTCCTCGTACGATAATACACTGAGGCACGTGCATTTTAAGTGGTACCAGTGATCACAAAAGTGACACCCAATATATTTAAGTGTATCGTTCTCAATATCACTTATGAATTTTTCTTCAGGCCTTAGACAGCATTTCAACCACTTCTTGCGTCTCGTCCTTTTAACTACTAGTGCTACTTGGCTTGACAGTCCTTTTCTTTTTGTTTGACTTAAAATTTGCCCTTTCTTTTGTATTCTCTCCCTTTTTCATTTTAGACATTCCTCTTCTAGTTTTCTTTTCTTTTCATTCTTTACCATCTGATAATTTCTCCATGCTTGGGAGGATACTGCACTTTGAACTTTTTCTCTGGGCACATGTTTGGTAGTTTTGTTTTTGATTGGAGCTAGCGAGAAAAGATGCTAATCAAAGCCAGATGATATGGAAGTATTTTACGAAGGTTTTCTTTGAATTTCTTCTGAGATCATATGGAGTTATTTCTGGCTGTACTGACTGTAGAAACAGAAGCAGACCTTTCACCTTGCGTCGCTTCAGTACAATATGCCATAACGGATATGTTGTTTTCCTGGTTTGAGTCAGACGTAACGTCTATTTCTGATATCGAAGATATATTTGTAGGCTCTAGACGGCCAATTGCTAAAATTTGGTATGTTCCAGGACTAAGATATCGAGAATTTCACTAGCAAGTATCTACTGATAGCAGATCGATCCTCTTCGGACAGAACAATAGCCTTATATGTGTTCATTAGTGTAGAATAAGAAGACTCTTCGGATAGAGTATCCTCAACGCACCTGATTGCAAAAACATCTGACACTGAGTCTATTCCAGTACATGTCTTTGGACTGGTTGAAAGAAACGCTAAATCACGCGTTCTTAAACTGTTAGACATATTTTCCTCACGCTCATAGTGAGTTAGAATGTAAATATTAATGATTATTCTGTATTGTTTCGGCAATCAGGCAATTCTAGGAACAGAGCAGATAAGAACAGATAATAATAATAATAATAATAATAATAATAATAATAATAATAATAATAATAATAATAATAATAATAATAATAATAACAGTTGTAGAGCAATTGCAGCCTTGGAATTAAAAACGTGCAGAAACGCGACATTGTGCGGAGTAATTAAAAAAAATAAATCAATTAGATATGGATAACCCTTACTTCCTCATAGCTACCTTGGATTAAAAGACTAAGCTATGATCAGGGTCAAGGGCGTCGATCCTGCTCGGGCCGGGGGGCCCGGGCCCCCAAAGCTTATGTAGGGCGTATGCTTAGGGTAAAATAAATACTCATTACCTGTCCTTTTTAAATTTTAGAGAAATAATTCAGACCAGCCATAAATCCTTAACCTTTTTTCCCTCGGTTCTAGAAAAATACAAGAATTGAAATGGTTACAATACCAGACTGATATTAAAGTACGGGAAAAAATAAACGACCAACATCGTCATAAGTTTTAATGGCATTTTCGATCGTTCAATTTTGTCCCGTACTTTATAACTGTATTATACTTGTATGATGCAATTAGTGACATCATAACAGTTACTTTTTCATTAAATCGTTAGAAAAGTCTGCTACGTATTAGTTAAGTGTCTTAGTTGTATGTCATGTGTCATTTAAATTGAATGAATGATAAGTGGATGACTACTGGAGTATATGTATTCAGTAGTCGTCTGTTCAAAGTAATGGGGGGCTGACCATTGGAAATTGAAGTGAAGAGTCATTACCAGTAGTCAGCCCCTAATGGCTGACTACCGGAAAACGTTATCAAAAATGCAAATTGTAGTCAGCCCCCTTATTTCTACGCAATATCTTGTTTTGTATCATAAACCACGAATTTTTGATAAGCTACGATACAGTCATGCATAGAAGAAAGCAATAACTCGTACTATTTTACAATAATATAATTTTAACTTAACTTTGAAGTAAAGCTTCTTCCTTATTTTTTATTAACAAAATGCGCACTTTGCTCACTTGCATCAGCAGACCTCAAATGATAATTTTTCTTTTCTGCCACGAGGAGTCACACCAGGCCAGAACAAATGAGGCTGAATACTGGAGCTCTGATTTAAGTTGTAGTTGATTATTTGTTTGATAACAAGCTACTGTATGTTTATTTATTATGCTTTTCACTGAAAAATGGCTGACTACTGCAGACGGCTGACTTTAGGCACACTTACCCTCCTAACTAACTAACTAATTCTATGGCCTATGGAACCCGGAGGTTCAATGCCGCATTCACAAAAGCTCTCCACTGACTTCTATCCTTAGCTAACTGGATCCAGTTTCTATTTTGTATTCCTATTTCTGCGAGATCCATCTTAAAATTGTCCTCCCATCTGCGTCTAGGTCTTCCTAATTATAAGCTCAAGTAATATGTATCATAATAATAATAATAATAATAATAATAATAATATCTTAGTATCAAACTTTAAGCGATTTTTATATGATGCATATATTCATGAAAATAGTCACTACTTGTTATGTACTCATTTGGTGTTCCCCTAGGGTTACTAGGAATTGAAATCAGAATCTCTGACTGTGCAGTCCAGTATGCTAACTGTATGACCACAGAGCACGGATCTGACAAAAAGATTTTCATAACGTTTTGCTACCCGTCCTTTTCCCGTATCGATTAAAGTGCCATCCGTGAAGGAATTGTTTTCAATTCTGGGTGAAATCAGTAACTTTTTTCTGGGGAATCGAAATGTCCAATAAGAAATGGGGGTCCCACTTTAAAATTTTAAAGTTACCCCTACCGCCAAAGGGAATGGGGTTAGCGGATTTTGTTTGGTATAATTGAACTATACATATAAAGCAGAAACATATATTCTCATTTTGGGCGTGTGTTTTCAATTTGATATTAACTTAGAAATCTATTTGAACTTTGGTAGTGCTAGCATTTCCATAGCGTCATCTTCGTATACAAACAGATGATGAATAAAAGTGACAGAGGTTTGAAAGCTGACAGTTTATCTGATTTTGTTTTTATAACCAATTCAAATGTTAAAAATGTAACGTTGTATTTAGAAAAAAATAAAATATCCGTATATTGAAAAAAAAACGGACTGGGAACCGAACCGTCAATCATTACTGTAATTTCAAGCGCCTCGCTAAACCCACTTATTTTCTTCTTAATTTACGTCGCGAAAGGCGGCCCCGAAGTTCACTTACCAAAGTCTACTTTCCCCTTATCAGTACTTTCTGTATATTTCCTACTCGGTTATACACGTTTTACAGTAACCTTGAATGATAGGGACACAAACACAGACACGTCGAGAACATTTAAAATACCAAAAGTTCTCCCACCGGGAATCAAACCCGGTACCCTGTACACCACAGACATACATGCTAGCCACTAGACCACACAGCCAAGTTATAAAGCCAGCGCGTTTTAGTAATTCTACTGGAAATGCACGCGATATGCACTTGTAATACATTGAGTGATTTATTCGAGAGAGGCAAAGCACCTTACTTTGAATTCATTTCTTGGTTTCGTTTCTACTGTGTTTATTCTTTGTATTTTTCGTACACTACTTGAAAAAGCAAATACATTTTTCGCTACGGCGTCCAGAAATACTATTTTAACTGATCATAAAACAGAAATCTTTCGGTGAAATAATATGGGGTAATGTGTGCTATTCTAGTTTCATACCGAGTTCCTTCGTAGCTAAGCGGTTAGCATACGCACCTTTGACGTAAGAGACCCGGTTCGATTCCCGGTGTGAGCTCATGTGGTTCGGATTTCACGCTAATCAGTAGGTAAACGTCTCATATAGCCTCGATGATGAAAGTGATGTTAAAATCAACTCAACATTATTTTATACCATCAATTGAAGCAAAAGGTAGACGATACTATCCTGTTGAAAACAGGCATTTTTTTCTTTGGCACATATTACAAAGCATCGGACTATTTGCGACACTTCAAGAAAAAGATGCTTTATGAATATTAAGTAGCTTCAAGCGTTCAAATCGCTTTGTAAAAATCCAGATTATGAATTGCAATTACTTTTTACGTTGTAATTAAAATTACAGCATATATGGTTTACTATCTCTCTCACATACTTTCTCTTTCTCTCTTTCTTTTTCTATATATACACACCTGTATATTACAATAGGTACCAGAACATGAATAATTTTCATTTTGGACGTGTGATTTAAGGTCTGTATTCAAATCAGAAAGTTGTTCCCATTATAACAATGTTAACGTTCCTCATTTTAGCGTCTTCGTATATAAATGATGACAGAGTGAACAAATGTAACAGGCTTTGAAACGTGATAGTTGATCTGATTTTTTTTCAAGCACTTCAAAGCAGAACTTTATATTTAAAGAAATGTTTCCATATGTTGAAAAAAAATCAAAACTGCCGGGAGGCAGATTTTAACTGCCGCGCTCCGATGCTACACTTTCAAAAACACTACTAAACACGCTTGACCACCGAGAAAATTCATGAAAAAATATGCTGTAATAATGCTCATATATCACTCCAAGCGCACGTTCACACCTGAAGTTTTAAATAGTTATTTTCTCCCTATATCAGTAATTTCAACTGAAGATATTGACTGATTTTGCATATTGGAACTGTGCATGAAGTGTGAATTGCATATTAGTTGACTCTTCAGTTCATGTTTCTGTTCAATAGCTTCACATGTTAGTGAGTGTTGCCTAATACCTGTGTCATTTTCCCTCTTTTTTCCCACGGGATATTTTTCGTGTAATTATTTGACACACTAAGGTTTCATAAGATTAAAGGTTTATTGCTTATAATTTTCTTATTTTGCTTAATTTTTTATCTAAAATAATAAATAATTATGCATTATTACACTGCTTTGTTAAGGAAAGCACAAAGAAGCGATAATATAGTCAGAAAAGCGAGTTATTAATGAAAATGTGGAAGTTACAGTATATGCGAACTTTTTTGCGGATGAGAATACAGGATGTTGAAGTATTACGCCAAGCATGTATTTCCTTTATGAATACATTTGAATCTGAAACAAATGTAAATCACTTACTTGAATGCATTACAATCGCCACTGCATGTAATTTGGTGTATCGAAGAAATTTCTTAAAGGAAAGTACGATTGGTATAATAGCAAAGAACGGGTATCGATGGAGAGATGTCCAATCAGTTGAAGCAGTACAATGGATAGCTTGGGAAGAAAAAACAAGAAACATACGAATTATCAATGCTGCACGTAGTAAGGAAAAACGTGTTGCATCAATGAAAGTAGATGGTGTATAGACAGATCCCAACATAGGAAGAATACACGTGTGGGAATATGAAGGCGATTTCACACATGGATGTATCTACTGTTACAATAACGACAGAGATAAACCCATCTATAACAATGCTACAGATACCATGGAATTTCGATATGAAGCAACAAAGAAGAAAATTCGAAAATTAAAAGATTGTGGCTGTGAAATGCATGAAATATGGGGCTATGAATTTAAAAAACAATTGGCAGAAAATGAAGAGATGAAGAAGTATGTTATTAATCATCCGTACACAAAGAAATCGCCATTAAATCCTCGTGATGCTTTTTATGGAGGACGCGTGAATGCCATACGTTTGTATCATAATGCACAAGAATCTGAAGGAGAAACAATTCAATACAAAGACGTTATTTCGCTTTATCCACATATTTGTAAGACTAAGAAGTTTCTAATTCGTCATCCTACTATCTATCTGCCTGGAGATTCAAATATTCCCACCATTGAAGAAGTTGAAGGATTAGTTAAACTAAGTATTCTACCTCCAAAAAATCTCTTACACGCAGTTCTTCCTTACAAGTCAAATAATAGATTGATGTTTCCACTTTGTCGTACATGTTGTGATGAATTAAACCAGTCATCTTGTAATCACAGCGATGAAGACCGAGTTCTACATGGTACATGGGTAGCAGATGAAGAAAGAAAAGCATTAGAAAAAGGATACAAAATAATAGATATTCATGAAATTTGGGTATATGATGTTCAATATGATGAAGAAACAAAAAGTGGCTGCTTATTTGCAGAGTACATAGACACCTTCCTGAAAGCAAAAACGGAAGCTAGTGGATGGCCATCATGATGTGAAACAGATGATCTAAAGCAGAAGTACATTAAGCAATTTTATGAAAAGGAAGGAATACGTCTCGATGAAAATAAAATTCAACATAATCCAGCACTTAGGAGTTTAGCTAAGTTAATGCTAAATTCATTTTGGGAAAAATTTGGAGAACGTGAGAACATGGGTCATGTAAGCATTATTAATGATCCAAAGGAAATATATGAGAAATTAACATCTCATGATATAGACGTTCATCAAATAATTCCAGTAAATGATAATATGATATATGTATATTGGCAATACACAGATGAAGTTCCTGTTTCTCTACCAACTATAAACGTCGTCATAGCCGCATACACAACAGCACAAGCAAGATTAGAATTGTACAAACATTTAGATCAACTGCAAGAAAGAGTATTGTATTTTGATACAGATTCAGTCATTTATACGCAAAAACCTGGTGAAACTACAATTCCAACTGGTGACTTTTCAGGCGATTTAACAAATGAAGCACTCGAGTATGGTAAAGAGGCCTATATTTCAGAATACGTCTCGGCTGGACCCAAGAACTATGTATTACGTATTTTTGATCCCAGTACGAAGAAGGAGTTTCAAATATGCAAGATACGGGGCTTTTCATGAAACTATGAATCTTCAAAACACCTAAATTTTGATGTAATGAAGAAAATGATAGAAGCTAATGAAGAGGATACAGAAGAAGAAGAAGAAGAAGAAGAAGAAGAAGAAGAAGAATCTCGTCCCACGGAAGTCAAAATTACCAATGAGAAAAAAAAAATTGCCGCAGGAAAGACCATCCTATTGTTAGCATGCCCGAAACAAAAAATTATAAGATAAATTATATAAAACGACGTAGAATACCAAATTCATATGATACTCTTCCATATGGCTACACTACTTCCAACGAAAGAAGAAGAGAAATGTAATAAGGCCCTTTATAAATATACGTATGAAGAAAGAATGATCATACTCTTTAACATGGACACGACGTGGAAACATCCCTTTTCATGTATTGTTGCCGGACCAAGTGGATGTGGAAAAACTTCCTTTGTAATACGATTCCTGTCCAATTTATCACGTATGGTTAATACATTGTTTCGTCATATTTATTTGTACTATGCAGAATGGCAAAATGCATACAGAGAAATTTCGACAAAAGTACAATTTATTGAAGGATTACCTCGAACAAAAGACTTTTTACCTGAAACTGGACCACATCTTATTATTATTGATGATCAAATGTGTGAAGTGAACCGCAATATAGTTGATTTCTTTACAAAGGGTTCTCATCATAGAAATCTTAGTGTACTATTTATTACACAAAACATATTTCATCAGGGAAAAGGAAGCAGAGATATGAGCTTGAATTGTTCTTATCTCGTATTATTTAAAAATCCAAGAGATAAATCACAAATTAAACATTTGAGTTATCAACTAACTCCTGAGAATCCAAAATTTCTTCAAGAAAGTTTCAACGATGCAACAAAGTTAACATATGGATAATTGTTTATTGATTTAAAACAGGATACGCCAGATGAACTTCGTTTTCAAACAAATATCTTTCCTGATGATATTTATCATTACGTTTATGTTCCATCGAAATAGAAGAAGATGTGTTTATAATGATTGTTTTAAACTGTGTTTCTTCATTCTGACAATATGTCTCCAAGAGTAACGCTGGACACGGAGATCTTCGTACGCTGAGCAAAGCAAATCCTAAATTACGTAAAGCTATACTGGCCAATGCAGACTCTTCAGTGATTCGAAGTATTTGTGAATGTTGTTATAATGTATTAAAATTGAATGTACCTCTTACAAAGACACAGAAAGCAAGATTAAAGCGATACAAGAGGACGCTTCGATATCTTGTGAAGAAAGGAAACTCCATCCAAAAGAAGAAGAAGCATTTATTAGTGCAACAGCAGGGTGGATTCCTACCGGCATTATTAGCTCCTATTTTAACTGGTGCATTATCAAGTTTACTATTCCGTTAGTGCAATGGAACACGCAAAGAAGATGATTTTAGTTCCACCTGAAGTTCTTAATCGTATACAAACACCATCATCATCATCATCATCAGCCCTGGAGAAAAGTGAATCTAATTTAGATCAAGAAATGCAAGAGATTTTACAGTTTTCATCGCTTAGTGATGAAAAATGGAATCAATATAATAATATTCTTCAAAAATATTTACATTTAATACGAAAACAAGAAGAACCTGTGACACTTTCAATTACGTCAACTAAATCAGAGAAGCCTGAAGTAGAAGAAGAAATATTATTATCTATACCCAAAATGTTTCGTAAAAGAGCTGAATTACTACTACATAGAATGAAACATGATGATAATATCACGTGGGATAATAAAGGAACTGTTTACATCAGAGGTGATAAACTAGAGAGATCTCACATTGTAGACTTAATTTCTGATGTGTCGCGACCCCGGAAACACACAAATCCACCGGGATGGGAGAAATTTTGTAATTATTTATCTTCTAATAACACACCTCAAGAACTTATTGGAAATCCAAAACGTTTGTCATATATTTTACGACGAACTAAAGCATCACCAAAAGCATCATCGTCAAGGGAAAAAATACCTCTGAAATCGTTTCGAGAAGACGACGAAGAAGCAGAAGAAGAAGAAGAAAAGGAAAAAATAGTATCTCCTATAAGGAAAAGGAAACGTGCCTGTAAACGTCCAGTATGGTCAAGGTGGAAACCGTAAATAAGCAGTTAAGCAAGATTTACTACAGCCCGTCACATCCTGCCTCGTTTTCAACTGTTAAAAAATTGTGGATAGCTACAAAGAAGAAAATTCCTATACATTGTATAAGAAGATGGTTACTGCAACAAACAACATATACGTTACACAAACCTGTACGTCGTCGTTTTAAAAGAGATTTCTATGTAGTGAATAACATTGATGATGAGTGGGAAAGTGATATTAATGATCTTCAATCTCTTCATAAATTTAATGATGGATATCGTTATATTCTTACAGTGATAGATGTGTTTAGTCGATATGCATGGGCTGTGCCAATGAAATCTAAAAGTACAAATGATGTCTTAAAAGCATTGAAACTTGTGTTCAAAGACAGAAAACCAATTACATTCCGAACAGATAAAGGAAGTTGGTTTACTAATAAAACAATACAGAAGTACTTAGAGGACATCAAAATAAAACATATTACAACTAAAAATCCTGATATAAAAGCTAGTATTGTAGAGAGTTTTAACAGAACTCTAAAAGAAAAAAAAATGTGGAAGTATTTTACAAAGTATTAAACGTATAATTATTTAAATGTATTACCTCTTCTTGTGAAATAATACAATGAAGGTTATCATTCAAGCATAAAGATGTCAACTGCAAATGTTTCTCAAAATAACCTATTACAAGTATGGCGTAATCAATATGATAATAAAATAAAGAAGAAGAAGAATCCAAATTTCACAAAACATCTTAAGATTGGTGATACAGTACGAATTAGTAAAACTAAACGTACATTTGATAAAGGATATATGCAAACTTGGACTTGGGAAATATTTAAAGTGAAGAAGATAATACCAAGAGATCCACCTGTTTATGAAATTGAAGATTTAAACAAGGAACCACTGGATGGATTATTTTACAGAGAGGAATTGCAACCTGTGACGTTATCAAAGACATTTTACATAGATAAAATCATACGTACAAGAAGAAAAGGCAGCAGAAAAGAATATCTTGTTCACTGGAAAGGATATCCTTCTTCTTTCGATTCCTGGATACCTGCATCAGCTCTAAAGAAGATCGAGAAGTACAATGGAACCTGATGGAGATTTTTACGTTATGCTTCCCAGTAATAATTCTATGGAATATTTTCCTGCCAACACCTTAACATCATACACTACGAAACTTCATCAAAGAATGGAATTCCATGAAAAGTGGGAAGTGGCTATTGTTGAAATTCATTATCCTCATTCAATATTAAATATTAATGAAGAAAATAAGATTTTTTTTACAAACCTGCAAAAAGTGGTGAATGGAAATTTATAACTATTTCTACGTTATTACACTGACATATCAGAATTGATAAAGATAATAAATACGTACAACAGATTCACAAATTTACATATTTCCTATACTCGTGAGAGTAATACCTGTTTTATACGACGTCTTCATAAAGACATAGATGTAGACGTTGCATTATCATCAAGTGTTAGTGTGATGTTGGGGTTTGATCCAAACGTTGATTTAAAGGATATGCAACAAGGCCTAAGCATTCCAAATTTACGTTTAGGACTTCCATCTACAATGTATGTGTATTGTGATATAATTCAATCTGTATTTTTTGGAGATACAGTAGCACCATTATTACGAATCATAAATAAGAATACTGTGAATCATACATTTGGAAGTAGTCTTATAGAAATTTTTAATCCTCCACATTATGTGCCTATAGAAAAGATGCATTTTGAACACATCAAAATAGATATAAGAGATAGTACAGGCTCTCCACTGGCATTCACTTTCGGAACAGTATGCGTTAAACTACATTTTCGACCAGTGCGTCAACCACGAAAAATATGGATAATCCATATTTACAATATTATCAAAAACATGCTCTTTCTGGAACTGGAAACGTTTATGTTGGATCACCTTATCAAGTTGGACATGGTATTGGAAGTTTCCTTGGAGGATTATTTCCTTCTGTCATGCCACTAGTAAAACAAGGAGCTAAAATAGTAGGAAAGGAATTATTAAAATCTGGAGCAAACGTTATTACTGATGTCATCATCGATAATCAACCTATTAACGAATCCTTTCATCAACGAATGGGTGAAGCGAGATCCGTCTTGCAAGACAAAGCAAAAAATAAACTGAAATATATGATAGGATCTGGATATCAACGAAGGAAAAGAAGAATTACACATCATTCCATCTTTAACCCTTCATCATTACACATCATCAAGCGCAAGAAGAAGAAGGACAAGAGGAAACGCACGCAGAAAACAAAGAAAAATCAGTCTTATAAGAAGAGGAAGTTATCAGACGATATCTTTGATTAAATCATCACCATCATGGCTTTCTTACATTATCAATCCTGCGAGTGTGTAAAAAGTGAACTAGATATTTTTTCTACAAACCCAACGCAAACCAGTATATTGGATAATCATGTTGTTACATACAAACCAATCAGTTCACTAGCTGATAATGCTCCTATAGAATTTGTCATCCCTGGAAAAAGTGATGAATACATAGATCTACCACATACTCTTCTGTACATCGAAGCTCAAATCGTTAAGCCTGACGGATCAGCATTTGTTGAAAGTGATAAAGCTGTGGCTCCTATTAATGACTTTTTAGATTCTATGTTCAGTGAAGTGGAAGTGTATTTAAATAACAAACTGATTACATTTCCATCTCATAATCATCCATATCGATCATACATCGAAAAACTGTTAAATTATGATGATTCTGCTAAAAATACTCATCTTCAATGTGTATTCTGGTTTCAAGATACTGCTGGACATATGGATGCAACATCTAGTGGTAATAGAGGATTTCAACAACGTTATGAATTAACAAAAAAAAGTGCAAAATTCGACATGCTTGGACATCTTCATTGTGATATTTTAATCAAGATAAATTTTTTATCCAAGGAGTAGAATTACGTCTCAAGTTAATTCCTGCAAAGCCAAACTTTTGTCTCATCGCTAGTAATTCGTCTGTTGAGGCTAAAGTGAAAATTTTAGACGCTGCTTTACATATTAAAAAGATTAATGTTAGTCCTACAATAAAAAGAGCACATAACAAGCTTCTACAATCAACAACAGCCAAATATCCTCTCACAAGTGTGCAAATGAAGTCATTCGTCATTCCAAAGGACCTTCAATCAAAAACAATTGATAATTTCTTTATGGGAGTATTACCAACTCGAGTGATAGTGGCGTTTACACAAAATGCCTATACAGGAACAATAACTTCAAATCCATTTCATTTCAAACATTTTGACATCAATTTCATCTCTCTATACATTGATGGAAAACCTGTACCTTCAAAACCATTACAACCAAATTTCGAAAACAACCTCTATGTTTCCTCATATCATACCTTATTCTGTGGATCAGGTACTCACTTTTCCAATCATCGCAACAATATTCCTCGCCTTGCCTTTCCTCAAGGATACACTATCTTTGTTTTCGACATTACTCAAGATGGAGAAGCCAGCGCTGTGCAGCATTGTAACCTCATACGTCACGGCTGTGTTCGTCTGGAAGTTCATTTTACGAAGCCTTTACCAGCACCTGTCTCCTGCATAACGATTGGAGAATTCCAATCTCTCTTAGAAGTTTATCATCGGAGGAACATCGTCATGGATTTTTAAAGGTACGTTATTTAAATATCATACCATATATGTACACCTTGTCTCAAAAAGGTTGAGCGCATTCTTTATTGGTGTTTTGAGGCAAAAATTTTCAAAGTCCAACTTCGGGTATCTTCGGGAAATAGTAAACCAGGTTCGAACCTCCAAGCCAGCGTTTGCAATCAGGAAAAAGTTTGCAGATGTGTTTTTCTTCTTTTAAATATAATAAAACTTGTTACCAAGTGTACAAAAAAAAGCAACATTGATTGAAATATTTAATGATACAATATTTCGAAACTTTGTATTAATGTCAGCTCATGGTTGTTTGTCATTTAGCTCTCCATACGTAATGGAGCATTTAGATACGTAAACGAATCTTTCCATATGTAAAAGAATGCTCAAAGTTAAGACATAGAATATAATTATCACCTGAGTACTAAAATAAAAGTCAAAGTAGAACAAAAACAGCGTTTCTAGTGGGTATGAATGTCATAATTTTCTTGAGAACTGTTATGCATCGCTAAAAGTACCTTAGCCGAAGTCATTGTGTTAGCTCACTGGTAAGCTGTCGGATTTCAAATCATAAGGTTGTGAGTTCGAATCTCATCTGGGTCAATGCTCTTTTAAAAAATATATTTTCCCCAATGCATGAAAAATTATATAAAATAATGACATTAAATACATCAGTTATATATATATAACATAATCATTGCAGAATGTAGTAATTATTATGTTTAAAATATAACATCTGAAATAGGTAGGTGTTCACAGTAGATGTGTATTATGTATATGAGAATGTTAAATACAAGTTAAGAAACTCGTTCACTAGCAATAAATAAATCATGTAGTGTATTTATTTGCAGCTATTTGTCATATAGATGTAACTTCTCAATATTCTCAATACAGCATGTCATTTACATTCGTGAAATACAGTATATTCCTACGGATATAGAAAGTGTGTAAACAGAGTATCCAAAGTCGGATCCTGCTTCAAGACACATAACCTTTCCCGATCTCCTTAACGTCACGGAAAGAAACATAAATTCTCTTTAGAACGGAATATCGTTACTTAGAGTCTCATTCGAATACGCTGAATATGCTTTTGTATATTCATTTCTCTCTCTCTCTCTCTCTCTCTCTCTCTCTCTCGCTTTGTTCATGTGTTGCGGAATATCCCAAGTTGAATACAACATTTGCAAAGTATATGACCATCAGTGTCATGGAATACCGGAAATTGAAAGTCGTGTTTCTTCAGGTTGGATTTGCGTGTTCATGTTAGCTCACTGGTAGAGTAGGGGCTTGTTAATGAGGTCGTCTTGAGTTCAAAGCCTGCAGAGAATTATCTTTTTTTGTTAGTAGAATTGCACAGAAATCGGATTCAAGGAGTGGTTTACTTCTAGAAATATTTTCAGAAGCGTTTAGGTAACCATGAAAAGGACTGTTTTCGGGAGTTAAGACGGGGACATTAATATTGTGTCCAATACCCTCCTGAATTTATTACACGCTCCATTCTTCTGGGCATGGAATCTATTAAATGGGTGACAAATTTATCTCCTTCCCCTACCTCCAGCTATGCTTCGGAAACAAGATGCCACAGGTCATCCTGGGTTCTTGGTGGATCTGCCTCAGGTCAACTATCCCTTAGAGTACGCTTCACTTCTGCCCACATATTTTCCATGAGATTGAGGTCTGCTCCACGAGGCGGCCAGTTAATTAAATCAATCTCAGGCTGCCCTGCGAACCATTCCTGAACCACACGGGAAGTATGTATTGGCGACTGGTCTTGCTGGAACTGAATTACACCATCAGGCGGAAATACTCGTACAGATGGCACCATGATATTACTCATAATATCTAGGTACTGAGCACTGTCCAGGTGTCCTTCAATTCTGTGAAGCTGTTCTGCTCCGCGTCTGAAAATCCAACCCTAACATGAAATAGATACATGGCCACTGCGATTTCAAGCAGCAACACATCCAGGGTCATATCGGGTGCCTCTCGGGCGATACACAAAATGGCGTCACTCATTTGATGTTGTGAATATGGATTCATCTGAGAAAACTACGTTTTCCCAATTGCGACCCACATTCGCCTGTGCAAACGCGAGACGGTAAATTTTGTGGTTGTCTGAGAGTTTTTCCTTCACGGCAGCAACACAGCCACGTAACCCAGCATGACGAAGCCTTCGCAGAGCTGTATGCTCACTACCAGGAAAGACAGAAGCTTCCCTTAGCTGTCTAGACGTCCGTAGTGGGTCTAACCGGGCTTCGTTTACTAATCAAGCATCTTCGACTTCGGCTGACACATGCGGACAACCAGAAGATCGTAAATTACCAGTTTGACGTGTAGGACCATATTTCCGAATCCATCGCCTTCCTGTAGAGGGCGGGACACCTACTCGCCTGCTAGCTGCAGTTGCAGAATAGCCTTCCAACTCCCATAAAGAAATTACTGTTGTACGTCTATCCATAGTTACCAATGTTCTGAGCTGTGAGCAGGAAGCAATAGGTAAAAGCTAGTACCTGACGTGTGGTTGGTTAATTGCACGACACGCCTATTGTGGGGAACGACTTGGTCAACGACTCGCGAAAGAAATCTGAAAATGGTGCGCCGTAATAATAATATTAAGAACAGTTTTTATAAAGGAGTATTAATACATACGAAAAGCTGTTTACAGAATGAATTTTTATACTGACTTTACACGTATAAAAACATATACCATATACCAAACAGATTGAGCGATATGATGATAGCTGTATTGAGACGAACACTTTCGAAGTCCAACTTCGGGTATCTTCTGAAAATAGTAAACTAAAGCTGCTGGTTCGAACCTCCAAGCCAACCTTAGCAATCGGGAAAAAATGTACAGATATGTTTTTCCTTCTGTTAAATATAATAAGACATGTTGAAATGGTATTAAGTGTAGAAAAAAAGTAAAGTTGATTGAAATAGTTAATGATACAATATTTCGAAACTATATATTCACACTCTCGTTTCGTCATTGTGATTTCCATACGAAAAAAATAATTTACGTATAAGCTCAGTTCTATTTCAGAAGCAGCTTCCGAAAAGCGGTCATGTTAGCTTAGTGGTACACTCCCGAGCGTTTAAATCGTGAGTTCGATACCCGTTCAGGTGAGATTCTTTTATGATATTCTACTTTCCTCAATGCATGAAAATTATGTAAAATAGTTACATTACAATTCATCAGCTGTATATATCAGTTGAATATATATATTCATATCATTTCACGACATAAGCAATTCTTATCTTTAAAATATAACATTTGAGGTATTGACAGAACGTCGGTATGTTTTATGTGAGTATTAAATACAAATTAAGAAAATCGTGTAATAGCAATAAATAAGTTATGTAATGTATTTATTTGCAGCTATTTTCATACGCAGGTAACTTCTCAATATTCGCATTACAGCATTTTGGTAGAGAATATCGAAAATCGGATCGTGGTTCAAGACAAAACACTAGCTAGCCCCAAACTGTCACGTAAGAAATTCACGAATCGCAAAAGTAAAGTGAAGAGATTGAGAGCGGTAATACCTTAATCGCTCTCTCTCAACTCTCTCTTATCTGCATTTATACATATAAAAGTGTATGTATGTATGTTCCAACATAACTCATGTATGCCTAGAGCAGGGTTTTTCAACCTGGGAGTCGTGGAACCTAGGGGGTCGCGAAGATAAGCGGAAGAGATAAATATAGTTAGAATCTAATACCGGAAATTATTTTGAATTTTGTTCTGATAGGCATACTTTTATTTTTTATACATACTGTAAAGAACAATAAAAAAATAAGTCTACTGAACATTGTCAAAGGGTGCAGAGTTGTTTGAAAATGAATTTAAATGAAAGACGTATGATATGATACTAATGAGAACTGTATATAGAAATACTAGAAAAATACACATGGAACAAAACCTGCACATTGAAATACAATTAAAATTGAAACCTAATGAGATACCTAAGCATGGTGTAATTTCACTAGTGCAGCAATGCCCGGTTCAATCTTCGTGACGAACATTATCAAGCCATTTTCAACTGATAAGCGATTTCTTGTCTTTGTTTTAATGTTTACCATGAAAAAAAAACTTTCGCACAAGTACGATGTAGCAAATGGAATTATTACTTTTAAAGCAGCAGATACCAGACCAGGATATTCTTCTCTCCTCATCAGGCAGAACTTGTCCAAGTCTTCGTTACAGAAAACCAGTTGCAAAGACTTGTAGCATGATCATTCTATTATTTGGTCAAGAAGTTGTGGGCTTAGATCAGATACGTTAATGGCCTCTTCAATGAAGGAGTTTAACATCCATCTTGAACCAGCACCTTCGTCGTTGGGAATATAGATATTACAGTTATTGTATCCACTGTCAATGCCGGGCGCCGAAAAAAGGCGGCACAAATTTCGGAGGAAGTGTGTTACTCATGTTAGGAAAGTAGGGATGCACGCGAGACAAGACGAGACGAGAAACGGAAAAGTTTCGTCTCGTCTCGCAACCTCAAACGTTGGTCTCGTCTCGCGCAAGGTCTCGTCTCGCAAATGTGAAGTCTCGTCTTGCGTCTCGCATAAAATTTTGAGTCTCATCTCGCGTCTCGCGCGAGACTTTCTCGCATGGTCTCGCAGTCTCGCATATATTCTAGGTCAAAATTTTGCAATGTGTTATTCTATGGCTGTTAATGAATGATAATGTGATATTCTGTCCGAAGGCAGGTATTTGAGCTAAAATTCCCTTGGCAAGGTGAATGGTGGTTTGCCATTGCTTTCCATGGGATGAATGTTCATAACATCCTAAGGAGACGGAACCTAGAGTTCAACATGGTATTCGAACTTGTGTCCCCTCCGCTCCAAATTAAAAGAAAAGTTGTGCTGGAATCTAATCGCTGGACCATTAATTTTCGTCAAATTAATAGCATAATTTACAGCAAAACCAGCATAAATTGTTGCTGGATCCAACATTGTTTTCCAGCTTAGAGCAATATTTGGCTCTTCTAAAATATCGTCGCCACTATCAACATTTACACGTTTTGGTCGTTTCCTTGAAGGGTGATTTTCCAGTCTAAAGGTGTTTTTATACCACCAAAAGCGTTTGTACACAACAAAAGAACTCCTCACAACACAATACGACCCAATTCTTTTGGTTCGTTCGCGCTTGTAGCAATGTTGGATTATCGCATTTTATCAACTTTCGCTTTCAACTTATACTGCCAGATCTAGAAAATAAAATTACTGACAGATATAGGGCCATTCCTACCATCTCCCATGAAACCTATAGGGACATCCTGCCAAACCAGTATTTGAATTAAACTTCCGAACTAGAGGAGGATGTTTTTGATAAATATATAGAAAGAAAATACTTATTCCATGTAAAAATATCATGTTATTTCTGCGAGCCGGGCCGGGGATAAACTTTGATGAGAGGGGATTTCCCCGCCATCCCCCAACATTAATCGCTAGTAGTAATGTGAAAAAGACAGAAACAACAGAAATATCATATTTCGCAGCAATAGGGAGTCTTATTCGCTTTTCAGACCAAAAATAGAAGTTCATGTATTCGTGCGCGCCCGCGTGTATGTGTTTGTGTCGCAAAAAAAAAGTCCTAAATCTATGCTGTAATAAATTTCCAATTTACAAAGCTTTTCTTTTTTAGAAACTAAAGAAGGCTTTAATTCTGAAAATTAACCTTGATTAATAATAAATCTCATAAAATGTCTATTGCCCCAATCACTTTTTTGTTCCTGGAGGCATTAACGCTCAACTTAGAAAACTCAATAAATGTAAAATTACTAAATATACAATTAAATGTAATTCATAAATGTTGCGAGACTGCGAGAAGTCTCGCGAGACTTCTCGTGCGAGACTTAACCGAGTCTCGTCTAGCGTCTCGTCTCGCATGGTTTAGTCTCGTCTCGCATAAAATTTTCACTCTCGTCTCGTGTCTCGTATCGCAAATGTAAGACGAGACGAGACATCTCGCGTGCATCCCTATAGGAAAGTGCATGTGCACATGTATAAAATAGAAGGAAAAACGTAATAAAATGTGCTCAAAATCAAGGAAAGGCAGGGTTTACTTTCGAAAATTTTATGGAGCTTCGTGTCAACCATGGTGGCGCTTCGCAGCTAGTCTGTCGACCTCAGTCATATGTACGGAGACATCGTCGTATACTCTCGCCCCGAGCGCTGATTTTCCATGCCACGGCACTGTTCACTATAAACAAGAAATGGATTCTACTATTATAGAAATAGGTATGTTAAAAATCCCACACAAGCTTATTATAAAACACAAATTATAAAAGGGTCGCTGGAAAGAGGATGTGATAAAAGGGGGTCATGATAGGAATTAGATTGAGAACCACTGCCCTAGAGTAATTTTAACCAAATTTCTTATAGTCTGAAAAAGAATGCTGTCGGGTTACCTATGGTGAATGGGAGGGGGATATATATAAAATATTGCTAGAAAATGATCGGTATTAGTGTCGAATTCATAGTTTTCGGGGTCGCTTAGATAAATAGTGTGACTTTCGATTTCGCTTAACTCCGATTAAGCTCTCATTAGTAGGGATGGGCACGAGCGACTTTTTTTTGAAACTCGACTCGACTCGAAACAGACATCTTTGAGGTCTATTCTAGGACTCGGCGCGAAAAATATCCTCCAACTCGACTCGGATTAGAGTCGAGTCAAACTAAAACGAGCCAAATCCTGTGCGTAGTCCTACCTAGACAATACATAGACAATATAATTATTCTATTATTATTATTATTATTATTATTATTATTATTATTATTATTATTATTATTATTATTATTATTACAACACCGTGTATAAACATGAACGATAGATGGTTAGTAAAGGAATACTAAAAGCTATTTGACTGCCGACGTCGGTAGTCATGACGTCTACAAAGCAAAGACATCGTTCATTACCCTAAGCTGTAAGCGTTGCTGGACTACAGATGGTCAACTATTGACCTCTCGCCAAAAATTGGTGGCCCCGCAACAACGATCCGCGGTGGCCCCAGTTCCATTTTGAAAACTTTACTACCAGCGGCAGAGACGCGATGAAACGACAATGAACCACAAAATTACTCTCCCAAAATATGTTAAAATGCCTATATGTGTGATTTGTTTATATTTAGGTGAGTCAAAAAAACACAAAACAAATACCCCGGGGTGGATGCGAACTATCAATATTACGATTACTAGGCACGTGTTCTTCTGATTTCCCCACGGAAACGATCATAAAAAGCTTGCTTGTTGATGGATAAATCATTGACGTCTTAATTTAGCCAATCAGACAAACCCCTTCATCTCGAGTTCTAGGAGGTGATACCGTGAACCGTTTCAGATTTATTGCTTTCTGGTGGGGTACTATCTATGTGCAAAATTTAAGCATAATAGCCGACATGCATATTCGGTGCCTCTTATCTTTAGTACAATTTTAACCAGAGATGGTGTGGGTCAATGAAAATTTGATCCACGACCCACCATGATCCAGTATCAACCACCACCCAAATGACCCATTGGCCCACTCTGACCAATCATCCATCGTGATCCACTCTGACCCACCACCAACTATGAACCACTCTGAACCATTGCGACCAACTCCGACCCACCAACACCCATCGACATCAACTCTGACCCATGATCCACGTCCTCTTCTTTGTTGACTAAAGAGGCTACACTTGTAATAAAACAAGACTGTGAAATTATCACTTATCGGAGTTTGAATTTCTACCGTCAATGGCTCAAGCACCTCTCTGTTACAATACTGGTGGATCTGACCTTTACGATATACCGGATGAGGCATTTAAAACTGTTTTTTTGAATATCTAGAAAACTACAAATCGGATTTTAAAAAAGTTGTAATAAAAGTTGTTCGTCTCGAAGGGGGACATCCAATGATACCACACTCGACCCCCTGCCCCCACCCCCCGGGGGCGGGAGGGGGGGCAACTTTGAAATCTTAAATAGGAACCCTCACTTTTTATTCCATATTCTGATTCTCCGTGAAAAAATACGTAACTTTTGTATTGAACATTTTTTTCGTTGCGTGATAGATGGCGCTGTAATCGACAAAAATCAAAATGGCTCACAAACATTTGAAAAATGAGGCATTTAAAACTGTTTTTTTTTTTTTGAATATCTGGAAAACTACAAATCGGATTTTAAAAAAGTTGTAATAAAAGTTGTTCGCCTCAAAGGGGGACATCCAATGATACCACACTCGACCCCCTGCCCCCACCCCCCGGGGGCGGGAGGGGAGGCAACTTTGAAATCTTAAATAGGAACCTCCATTTTTTATTCCATATTCTGATTTTCCGTGAAAAAATACGTAACTTTTGTATTGAACATTTTTTTCGTTGCGTGATAGATGGCGCTGTAATCGACAAAAATCAAAATGGCTGACAAACATTTGAAAAATGATGCATTTAAAACTGTTTTTTTGAATATCTGGAAAACTACAAATCGGATTTTAAAAAAGTTGTAATAAAAGTTGTTCGCCTCAAAGGCGGACATACAATGATACCACACTCGACCCCCTGCCCCCACCCCTTGGGGCGGGAGGAGGGCAACTTTGAAATCTTAAATATGAATCCCCATTTTTTATTGCATATTCTGATTCTCCGTGAAAAAATACGTAACTTTTGTATTGAACATTTTTTTCGTTGCGTGATAGATGGCGCTGTAATCGACAAAAATCGAAATGGCTTACAAACATTTGAAAAATGAGGCATTTAAAACTTTTTTTTGAATATCTGAAAAGGTAAAAATCGGACTTAAAAAATAAAACGTAAAAAAATTCACTCATCTCGAAGGGGAACATTCAACAATATCACACTCGACCCCTGCCCAACCTCCCGGGGGCGGGAGGGGGTCAACTTTGAAATATTATACGAGAACCTCCATTTATTAATAAAGGTTTGGATTCTCTGGGAACAAATACGTAACTTTTGTATTGAACATTTTTTTCGTTTCGTGATAGGTGGCGCTGTAATCGACGAAAATTTGTTACGAACAATTGAAAAATATCCAAGAAATACGCATCAGATTAAGAAAATTAAAGTAGATAGTTTTGATATCTTTGTAAATGCTATCAAATGACACCATAGTTGACTACCGTAACGCTATCTCAGTTATTCTGAAAGGTGGTTATTCTAAAATCTTTAATGAGAAACTGTAATGTTTTAAGCAAAACACTTGATTCTCCAGAACATAATTCATTATTTTGCCCAATTTTTTGGTGTAATTTCTGTTACCGATGTAGGTGAAATTTACTTCAATTGGACTACGTGGACGTAGTATCTATTAGTTTGCTGCCTTTGGTTTGCTGATTCAATGTGAGTCCCCTTGCCTCTCACTAAGGAGATGCTTGTTTCAGGTAAGTCGCCTTGAGTCTCATCATCGAGGTGTTTGTTTTAGTTGAGACTCTTGCATCCTACCATTCGGGTGTTTGTTTTGGGGTTGTCTCTTTGCCTCTCACACATCTTCATTGTTTACTGAACAAACGAACAAACGTTCGAAATGGTCCCCCTTTTCTGCAATAGACTACACATTGCAAGTAGGGATAGGCGCGAGTCGAGCTTAAACTCGACTCGAGTTCAATTCGAGTCGAGTCAAAGGTAATTTTCTCGAGTCGAGTTCCAAGCCGAGTCACTGTTTTGAGCTCGAGTTTGATAAATGGCTCGCACATTCAGCTCTTTTTAACTCGTTTTTAAATTATGGCCTGTTTAGACTGGAAAGCGAAAGCCATGAGAAATGTAAGCAGTAATGTCGAATACTTTTAATATTTCTCACGACAGAGGTACATCTGGTTGGGGTACGTTTAGTATATGTCATCTCGTCTCCAAAACGAGACAACAATAGATTTTTATAACGAGACAGCTTCAAATTTCGTGAGCACCAATATAAGTATATACTGTAGTTCTTACCGTCTAGGCTTAGACCTGCACGGTCGACTTTTTGAGCCCCAGAAGAAGCCCAATCCGTGCAGTGATGTCAATAGGCTCGGCTGGTTCAACTGAGCGAACAGCTCAAGCCGGCTCGGTTGGGATGGAAAGCCATCGGCTCGGTTCAATTGAGCCGGCTTGGTTGGGACGAGCCAGCGACTCGGCACAATTGAACCGATGGCTCGAGCCGGTTCCATTCGGATCAGCCACCAACTCGACTCATGTGAGCCATCGGCTCGAGCCAGCTCCATTAAAAGCAGCCCATCGACTCGGTTCGACTCAGCTGAACTGAGCCGGCTCGCTTGGGTGAGCTGTTGGCTCACTTTTCTGTTTGGCTTGATAGTGAATAAGCTGTGAGCCGACCGCTTGAGCCGATGACAACCCTAAACCCGGACCAAGCAGTTTTGAACATGTTTGACCGACGCCCTATAACTTTTATCAATTTTTGGCTTGCTCCTCCGGAACTCAAACCCAGAACCTCATGACCGATGTCCTTGCCTCCTAAAGACTTGTCGACTACGCAGATAGACAGTCACTAGTTTTTAGTATTCAGATACAAACCGCCTATCTTTCGTATAGTAATAATAATAATAATAATAATAATAATAATAATAATAATAATAATAATAATAATAATAATAATAAGTTGTAGTAGTGGTAGTATATTACTAGTAATATCATTGATAATTATATTATCTACGTAGGATATTTGAAAAGAGTATTTGGAACTACACACAGGATTTAGCTCGAATTGGCTCGACTCGACTCGAAACTTAACCCGAATTCGAGTAGAATTTCGAGTAGAGTTGGAGGAAGTTTTTCGAGTCGAGTCGAGTCGAGTTTCAAAGAAAACTTGCTCGAACTCGCTTGTGCCCATCCCTAATTGCAAGTGTTACACCTACAGGAAATCTAACCATGGACTGCTACGCGTGGTAGCAGTTCTTGCTTCGTAGACGGTAGTTTGAATAATGCAAAATATATCGCAAAAAATAGTCACAATTTCGAACATTTTCTTATCACTTGTCAGCGGTGTTTACTCATTTTGATTGTTGTCTATTAGAGCGCCATCTATTAGACAGCGCCAAGAAAGACAATGTTACATAACGTACTCACAAAGTACGTTCACATGTCATTCAGGGTTATGTCAGTATTATTAAATTATTTATTGAAACTGGAAGTATTCAACCCAGACAACGAGTCCGATCACGGCCTGTGACGAACGAAAATGCCGCAGTGAATGTTTTAGCTGCAGTTGCTGCAAATCCTCACATCAGTTCTCGGCAAATCGCACGAAGTTCAGGAATGTCGCAAAGAAGTGTTCTGCGCATACTGCATGAACACAGATTCCATCCATATCACGTTTCGTTGCATCAGGAACTACATGGGGACGACTTTCAACACCGCTTGAACTTTTGCAATTGGATACAACAGCAATTAGCAGTTAATGATGATTTTATTTCACAGATACTTTTCTCTGATGAGGCAACTTTCACGAATACTGGTCAAGTGAATCGGCATAATATGCATTATTGGTCAGTAGATAATCCTCATTGGTTAAGGCAAGCCGAGCGTCAACGTCCATGGAGTGTGAACGTTTGGTGCGGTGTTTTAGGTACTCGAATAATTGGCCCATACTTCATAGACGGGAATTTGAATGGTCAAATGTATGCCGATTTTTTAGATAATATTTTGCCAACACTACTGGAAGATGTCCCACTTCAAACAAGAATGAATATTTGGTTTCAACAAGACGGATGTCCAGCGCTTTATTCACGGATATCTCGTGAGGTTTTGAATAGAAAATATCCTGATCGATGGGTTGGACGAGGTGGTCCTCAAAATTGGCCTGCACGATCCCCTGATTTAACTTCTTCCGACTTTTTCCTGTGGGGAACGCTAAAAGCAAAATGTTACACGGAAGAACCAACAACCCCAGAAAATATGCGGCAGCGCATAATCAATGCATGTGCAAACATTAGCGAAGAGACACTTAGAGCAGTAGAATTGTCCTTCAGAAACAGAGTTGTAATGTGTATTGCAGAAAACGGACACCATTTTGAACATTTGCTTCGGTAAAATATGGAGCTTCCGATGGTGAGAGGCAAGGGGACTCACCTTAAACAAGCACCCCGATGGTGAGAGGCAAGAGGACTCACCTAAAACAAGCACCCCGATGGTGAGAGGCAAGGGGACTCACCTAAAACAAGCACCCCCATGGTGAGAGGCAAGGGGACTCACCTGAAACAAGCACCCCGATGGTGAGAGGCAAGGGGACTCACATTAAAAAAACACTCCGAAGGGAACAAATTACTACTACGTCCACGTCGTTGTTCCTGGGTAACGCTAAAAGTAGTTTTAATTGTCGAGTTTATTTTCAAAACGGATCTTGTCCATTTTTTCTTTTTTAAATTGAGATATCAGTAGCTTTGAAATCTTTGAGGTCGTATCTTTCTGTTTATGAATTGGTTTCTTGCCAAAACTGTCTAAAACATTTAAAAAAAAGTAATTTGAAAAGTAGGTTTTTGTTCATAAGTGATATTGTCCACAACAACATGGCGCACTGATAAGGAAAGGATTTTTTAATTATAAAACGGCTCTTTTCTATAACCATTGAATGACTAGTTGCCATTTTCGGTTCAAATTGTCTTTTGTCCCAATGCTATGCATTGCATCAGCAAGCAAGATAATAGTGATAAACAATTAAATTTCACGGGATTTACATTCATTTCTCCTTCAAGAAAGAATATTGTGTTATCACCGGCTATAACTGAAAATTTGATAAGGTTTTAACGATAAGGTTGGTTTTATTTACTACGACGCCATTGTTGGAGTAGCAAAAGTAGCTTGAAGAGTGTAATGAAATCACTCTGTCCTATTAAAAAGAAGCTTTCCGGCGTAAATGTGCACGGAGATGGAAAGATTAAAAGATTTGAAATAGGAGGATGTTATTATTACACCAAGTCCACCTGGAAACGGCAGGAAGAAAATGCGTAATCCTGACAAGTGGAAACGCAAAACGTAAAAATTAAAAGAGTCAATCTATTCACCCAAATGTTTGCACGAAACACTTTAACTGTAACCATGTAGGAGGAAAGACTTAGATGTACAGAAATGTGTATGCAAGATATTTGCAAATTTCACCAATGCTTCTATTTGGTTAAAAATAAAATAATCCAAGACAATTTCATATTAAGGCATACGAAACCTTCAACAACACAACGAAAAAGACCAAAGAACAACAGGGAAGAAGCAACACAGCTTTGGATTCGATATTACGATCCGAAATGTGATAGTGACATCAAAACACTGCTGATAGTGTGTAAGAATTTTTTTGTTGTGTGTTAGGAGTATCTGAGAAACGGTTTAAGCTAATATGTAAACGGAATTTTGAAAGTGGATAGCTGGCATCAGAAAACAGAGGAGGAGACCATAAGTCCCATATGTTTGAAGCCAAGAAGAAAACTGTTAAAACATTCATTGAAAGACCAGACCCGTATTTAGGTAAGTGCTATTCTATGCTCGAGCACAGGGCGGCAGAATTTATTGGGCGGCAAAATTTTGGAATTTCTCTAAGATTCACAATAAAGTAATATTTAAAACTAGCAATCTGCAGAGTCCCGCGCAAGGGCGAGAAAATATGTTAAAAAAGTCATCCTTTCCCACCACCCTTCCAAGCGGTGAGGATGAACTTAAAACATCATGAAAAATGATACCGTTAAACTTAGCGACCTCGAAAACTATGAATTCAACACTAATATCTGTCGTTTTCGATTACTTTTAAAATCTCGCCCCCTTCCTGGGGAGTGGAATATGACCTTGAAGTTGAAATGTATTAAAGCTGTCGTTATACATCTCAGCGACCCCCCACCCAAATAACTGAATTCAACTATAATAATATTGGTCGTTTTTGAGGGGGCGGCAAAATTGTGCGGGGAGGCAGCAAAAGGGCACATAGGCGCACAATATTATAAAAACGGGCCTGTGAAAGACTAATTCCTGTACAGAAACATTATTGCAGACGAGAAAATGGAAAGAAGCATTAGCTGCCAAGTTATTTGTCTGTAGCAAAACTTCACCAACTGTACAATAACGATGTGGAAAACGATCTTCGGGTTCCATACTCTTATTTGTAACTGAATACAATATAAGTTTTGGAAGTCCTGCTGTAAATAAATGTTCGAAATGTATGCAGTTTGAGTTGAGACTTCAATCAAGGAATACCTCTTGTGAAACTGAATTTTCGATACATAAGAGAAAGGTGAAGCCTTTCATTCCTTATTGAAAAGTAGAAACAATGATGCAATCACTTTATTATTCGACTCGCAAAAGAATCATGTTCTTCCTCGAGTTCCAGATCAAACCGCCTATTACAGCAGCACAATTTTAGTTGTTTAATTTTACGATTTACGAAGGAACGTCAACCGATAGGCAAAGAACAAATTGTTTACACAGTATATTATTGGACAGAAGCACACGTAGCCAAAGGATCATCGGAAATTGCATCAATAGTGTTTCATCGTCTGCAAAACACGTCATGTGAAGGCGTATCAGAAATTCGACACTTTGTAGATGGATATGCAAGGCAGAATAAGAACTCTGCTAAGATTTGCATCTTGTTCCATTGGCTGAATGAATGCACTATATCTAACTTCTCCAGGACACTCCTATCTCACTTCTCATCGTGTTTTATAATAGGATTGAGCTTGAGCTTAAGGGTCGTGATACAATGATACAACCTAAAGGATATGCTAAAGTGTTCCGTAATCATAAATAGTAATCGAGATGTTTGACGAAACTGCCTTGTACAACTGGAAGTAAGTATCGTAAGAAAATATGAAGAATCCAAATGAATGGCACTTCAAATTCCACAACTGTTAAAATAAAAGTATGTTCTTGCAACAGTACCAACTTCACCCATTGCAGTAAGGGGTTCGTATTTAAGATTTCAAATTTGCCCTCCTCCCACCCCCGGGGGTTGGGGCAGGGGCTCGAGTGTAGTATCATTGGATGTCCCCCTTCGAGACGAACTTTTAATTACAACTTTTTCAAAATCCGATTTGTAGTTTTCCAGATATTCAAAAAAACAGTTTTAAATGCCTCATTTTTCAAATGTTTGTGAGCCATTTTGATTTTTGTCGATTACAGCGCCATCTATCACGCAACGAAAAAAAATGTTCAATACAAAAGTTACGTATTTTTTCACGGAGAATCAGAATATGGAATAAAAAATGGGGGTTCCTATTTAAGATTTCAAAGTTGCCCCCCCTCCCGACCCCGGGGGGTGGGGGCAGGGGGTCGAGTGTGGTATCATTGGATGTCCCCCTTCGAGACGAACAACTTTTATTACAACTTTTTCAAAATCCGATTTGTAGTTTTCCAGATATTCAAAAAAAAGTTTTAAATGCCTCATTTTCCAAAAGTTTGTGAGCCATTTTGACTTTTGTCGATTACAGCGCCATCTATCACGCAACGAAAAAAATGTTCAATACAAAAGTTACGTATTTTTTCACGGAGAATCAGAATATGGAATAAAAAGTGAGGGTTCCTATTTAAGATTTCAAAGTTGCCTCCCCTCCCGCCCCCGGTGGGTGGGGGCAGGGGGTCGAGTGTGGTATCGTTGGATGTCCCCCTTCGAGACGAACAATTTTTATTACAACTTTTTCAAAATCCGATTTGTAGTTTTCCAGATATTCAAAAAAACAGTTTTAAATGCCTCATTTTCCAAAAGTTTGTGAGCCATTTTGACTTTTGTCGATTACAGCGCCATCTATCACGCAACGAAAAAAATGTTCAATACAAAAGTTACGTATTTTTTCACGGAGAATCAGAATATGGAATAAAAAATGGGGGTTCCTATTTAAGATTTCAAAGTTGCCCCCCCTCCCGCCCCCGGGGGTGGGGGCAGGGGGTCGAGTGTGGTATCATTGGATGTCCCCCTTCGAGACGAACAACTTTTATTACAACTTTTTCAAAATCCGATTTGTAGTTTTCCAGATATTCAAAAAAACAGTTTTAAATGCCTCACCCGGTATAATGGCAAAGTGTTTCTCAACTTCCGAATTAAAATGAATTTAAATTTATCATATATAATTATTTCTTTGTTGCCTTACAGAAACATTTCAGTAAAAAATAGGATGAAATTTGAAAGTCTCAAATCAAGGAAAAGTAGACCAACGTAAAAAAAGAAAGAAAAACTAATTTTCTATAACATTAAGAACCTGAAGTGCCACTCTTTATCTAATCCACCTCGAAAATTATGGATTCGACACTAATGTCGGTCTTTTATATATATATATATAATTTTGATGTCAGCCCCTTTCATTTCTCCTAGGAGAGCAAACGGATACTGCCACCGTTAGGACTAAATTTGGTCTTAAATGACATTAAAATTTCTACCAATTAATTTAGCGACCAGTGTTGCATTTAAAAGCTCGGCGCCCCTATGCACTTTTGCTCTCGGCGCCCTCAATAACTACATATTTCTACGCCCCTTCATCCCTAACTTAAAAATAAAACTTAATTCGAACATGCTTAGTTAGTGAATTTATTACATTTAAATACCACTCACTACATGCTACAGCTAGAACTACGTAACAAAAAATAACAAATGTGAAACGTGTTCTGAATTATTTTTAGATTTCTTACGATATTATTATACATATTAGAACAGTAAAAGAGGATTGTTCATGAAATAGTATATTTGCTCTTGATATTTAACTTTTTCATACGGGAAAAATTAAAATATTATTCAAGTTTTAAACTTTGCACTCTGCAAATATATTGCCCTCTAGGCAATGGGACTAATGTGAAATGTGGACTAATGTGGACTAATGGGAAATGCGGCACTGTTAGCGGCGCTGAAAACTTACGATTCGATTCTAATATCGGTTGATTTCGATATTTTTATGTCGCTACGTAACCACCCTGTGAACTAATGGGAGCTTAATTGGATTTGAATTGAAAGTAGAACTATTCACCTAAGCGACCACGAAGCTATGGATTCGATACTAATATCGACCCGTTTCTAGCATTTTTGATATGTATCCCGACAGTACTCTTTTCCAGACTGTAAGAAATATAGTTATAATTGCGCTAGATATATCAGAAATATGTTGAAACACACACATACATCCACTTTTATATTCTGTATAAATAGAGAGTGAGCAAGCGAGCGAGAGAGAGCGACTAAAGGCATCACCACTTCCACATTGCTAAAGCATATATCAGGAATTGAATTGAAAATCTATGTAAAGACTTTCTGCTGTGGCGTGCTTCATAAGGACAATTCCAGTCTGCTCACGTGACCTTTGGGGTTCATGAATTTCTTGCGAGCGTTGCGACTTTGGATTCTCTGTTTAAACCCTCGGTTTATGCATCGAATAAGTTTTCAAGAACATAAATGACATGCTGTATTATAAGTGTCGAGAATTACCCTCTATATGACAAATAGCTGCAAACAAATGCACTACATGATTTATTTATTGCTAGTGAACGAGTTTCTTAACTTGTATTTAACATTCTCATTTATATAATACACACCTACTGTGAACACCTACCTATTTCAGATGTTATATTTTAAACATAATAATTACTACATTCTGCAATGATTATGTTATATATATATAACTGATGTATTTAATGTCATTATTTTATATATTTTTTCATGCATTGCGGTAAATATAATTTTTAAAAAAGCATTGCCCCAGATGAGATTCGAACTCACAATCTTATGATTTGAAATCCGACAGCTTACCAGTGAGCTAACACAAGGACTTCGGCTAAGGTACTTTAAGCGGTGTATAACGGTTCTCAAGAAAATAATGACATTCATACCCATTATAAACGCTGTTTTTGTTCTACTTTGACTATTATTTTAGTACTCAGGCGATAATTATGTTTTATGTCTTAATTTTGAGCATTCTTTTACATATGGAAAGATTCGTTTACATATCTAAATGTTCCATTACGTATGGAGAGCTAAATGACAAACAAACATGAGCTGACATTAATACAAAGTTTCGAAATATTGTGTCGTTAAGTATTTCAATCAATGTTGCTTTTTTTCAACACTTGATAACAAGTCTTATTATATTTAAAAGAAGAAAAACACATCTGCAAACTTTTTCCCGATTGCAAAGGCTGGCTTGGAGGTTCAAACCTGGTTTACTATTTCCCGAAGATACCCGAAGTTGGACTTAGAAAATTTTTGCCTCAAAACACCAATAAAGAATGCGCTCAACCTTTTTGAGACAAGGTGTACATGTCTGCATTTTTATACATGATGTCCTCTACACTAGATTTATTGAATGCTTTGCAAACAAATTCTTTATTTCACAATCATTTCGTTGGCGTATATGCAGCCAATGAATTACCAACACATGTTCCACTACCTGCAGCTATCATCATAAATACAGATCCCTCGAACAAACTTGGCACACACTGGATTTCCGTATATATTCATACTGATGGACGTGCCCACTACTTCGATACATTTGGATTTCTTCCATATGTAATGCAACATATTCAATTTCTACGTTGAAATTCCACTTCTTATACATTTAATAATAAACAAATTCAAAGTGTGAAATCGTCCCTATGTGGTCATTATTCATATCTTTTGATATGCTTCAAAGCTAAAGGAAAGTCCTTAAATGAATTTCATTACACTTTCTCATCAACTCCAGAAAAAAAATGATCGTCGCTTGCTGTATTTACTTTTACAGGTAATCATGTCTTTATTCTTCTTCTTCGTTTGTTTTGATTACTTTCTTTTCCTATTATTGCAGGTAGTCATTTCCTCTTCTTCTTATTTATTATAATGCGTTTGTATATATTATCATTTGTTGTTTTATTTGTTCATGATTATAGATAAAATAAATTTTAAGTTATGTTTTTCAATTTTTTCATTTCAGAGAGTAAAAGATCGTCATCGTGTATATGGACATCATCATTGTACAGTACGACTTCTATCTACGTTTCATCACCATCATCAACAGCAGTAGTATCATTAATTGAACTGTGTATAGACAGCATCAGTAAACAGTATATGCCAGCTGTGAAGTTATCATCACCTGAACAATGAAAAAAATCTAACCTTCTTTTTTTAAATGTACTATACTTACCGTCGTTTTAATTGTGTAAATAGATTCATCAGCAATAAATACTTTGTATTCTTTTCTTCTCTTTGAAAACAAATGTTTTATTTCTTATTTTCTCCGTTTCCTAATAAATAAATATTTTTTATGATGAATTATGTAATTAAATACACATATCATAAAACATATTCTTAAGTCATTGAATTAAAGGATTTCATAGTGTTTTTTAAAAGATTCTAAAACTGATTTTTTTTATTTCAATGATGTAATCACATAACTACATAATAATAATGAATTCAAATACTTAACCAGTTATTCTTTCGTACATTAAATCAAGTATGTGAATTCAATATTATTATTATGATAGGATTTTTTTTAAATTTTAATATTAATTATTTAGTTCCTTTTTACAAAAAAAAATAAAAAAGTAATATCATACTTAAAACAAAGTTGTATAATAATAATAATAATAATTTCAAATATTAATTTTTATTTTAACATCCATTTCAAGAATTTGAATTCATTTTGATTATTATTATTATTATTATTATTATTATTATTATTATTATTATTATACGTATCACTTATAATATACGAGGAAAAAATATGTTAGGATTTTTTCTTATAAAAAATTAAAAATCCTATCATATTGAGGTGTATGAAACGAACACAAAACACACACACACACACAAATAAAACATTTCACTTTCCACTATATATATATATTTTTATTACCTTTGATATTACGTTGTTTAGTATACATGAAAAAATCAAATCAATTTTCTTCTTCTTTATGAAGAGTCGTTCACTTCATTGATTCCCTACGAAGGTTGAGTTTCGGTTTCCCCCTACCATGGCTGTGTCGATACACTATCAAATAAATCAGCCATAATTGAATCTATGAGTTTTTGTTTGCAAAATACTTTCTTTTCCAATTTTAATCGTTCACCATCAATGTTCACATCACTGTTCTTATCAAGAAAGACACTTGGGAAACTGATGTTCATATCATTAATAATACTCTGTTCATCTACACAGGTATGTATTCCGGCAAGTTCTCTGCATGTAAGACACTGCAATTGTACATAATTACGAATAGTATCTGTACACAAGTCAAAATATTCACGTAGCACAACACTACAAACTTTACTGTTTTTCACAGCATGTTTAATACATGGTAATATTTCCAAGAAATAAAGCCAATCACTTGAAGTTAAGTACACAGTGTTTCGAGAAACATGAAGTGTTCCTTTCTTCTCTAGCATCACTAATTTTTCATCCACTAGTTTTCGCACCACCAGTTCGTTTTTTCGACCAAGAGATTTTACAAATGTAATTTCTACTTGAGAATTTAAATAGTCCGTAAAAAATGGGGTCAAATGTACAAGTTTCTCCCACTCTGCCAAATTTAACTCCACTCCAAACACAAGTCCTTTGCCAACACGAATCACTGGTTCAAATGTATCACTATCCAGTCCAATACAAATTAATTTCGTTTTCATTGAATTAAGTCCATATTCAACATTTAACAAGTACTCTTTCTTGGTGTCCATTTTTGATGCACAAGCACTCAAAGACATGTTACTCCAGTCACTGCCCAGCACAGAATAACTACACTATGCATACAGATGACTGCTAATCCATGAAGAGGAAGGGGGCGAAGATGAAAATTCATGTTTCATCTTGTTTGTACATGCTACCATACACTTACGATGAGTAAACCAGTTCAGTAAATTCAAGATCGTGCATGTTACGTCCAGATATATTAATCTTCATTCCTTTATATATTAAACAGACATTCCCACTTTGTAAATACGTTAATAATGCACCATTATCTGCTTCCAATTTTTCAGTACAACGTCCAGGTAAAATCACTTTTTCGCCTCCTTCAAATGTCACACATGCCTTCCTGCCATATACCGTTGTAATTATCTCACAGTTTACAATACGAAATGGTACTCCAATCTCCAAATTTCGCATTTTTGTAAAGGGTACCATTGATGGCTTATTAAGCTTATCTAATAAACTCATTGACGATGACATCTTTAAATTTTTGACGTTTCTTCCTTTGCAACAGCTGCTAAGAGAATGATCTACACAAGCACATACGTTCCGCTTACGCTCTTCGCAGGAGGAGTGGGGGTTTGGGGATTCAAATTATTAGCCAATACACGACAAGAACTCGAAAAATGCATGTTTTATCTTGTTTTCTACATCTGGTAGGCGTCCAAGACTATGAGCATAGCAACAGGCTATTCTCACAAATCAACATTTTCCCACGCGCTCCTGTGGTAGCCGTAAAAGGCTATGAACATAACAACTAAAGGCTTGTCGAAACTTGCCTCCCAATTAAAGGAAATGATATCGATTTCTAGGAAAACAAGATAATTTTTTGATGACTCGACCTTCTATAGTGGGGTACATCTACTAACACGCACACGCGCCTACACAAAATGGCCGCTAGAAACGAAAATACGCGGCTAAAAATATAAATAAATACACGTTTCAACTCCCTGAATGTGGTACTATCTTAGGTTAAAACATTAAAAAGAAATAAATTTTGTCAGTAACTTTTGACCTTGTAATTGTTCATTTGGATTGCCATTTTCTTTTATTTCACGTTCGCATGTCCGATCTTCATTAATAATACTACTCAGATATCGAAAACTAGTCAAGTGTTGTTTTTTCCCGCTCCTACTTATATTGGCACCAACCGCTTCGTTTCAATCATCATGGATTTTGTCTTTCTAACATTTATTTACATCTCATATTCTTCACAAACCGTTCTCAAGTTCTATATCTTATTATTTTCCTAGATCCTGCAAAAACAACTATTTCATCCCCCAACTGTATAGATCTAATAACCTAAAACCGAAATTCCATGTTCATTATGCACATTACGTAGACACGTTTTCGCTATCTCTTCTACATAGGTATTAAATAATATTGTATTGCTTCTATAACTGTGTAATACACATGTGATAGAACTGTTAACAAAGAACTAAAAAGTGGCTGGCACGTGTCCTTTAGGTGTACGGAGTCCCGGGTTCGATTCCAGGTGGGAGAAAAATTGGAATTGTAAGTGTCGTTCATGTTTTTTCTGTTCATGTTTCTTTCGTTCAAGGTTACTGGAAATGAATGTAAAATGTGTATAACTGAGTAGAAAATACAGCCAAGTTAATCAGATAGGTTCGATGAATCAATTAACTTAAAGACAAGAAAAAAGTATCTAAGGCGTTTGTCTGTAGGTTGTACAGAACTCTTAAAGGTTAGTTTCTTTCCCACCAAAGTAACATTTTTATTAACCTGTACTCGAAGTTACTCTTTGCATGTCTATCGTATTCGATTAAATAGAATTTTGAATAGAGACCACGTTGAATTCATTTATTGACTAAACCAGAAATTCTGATAAAGATATGTCTATGATTTTATTATTATTATTATTATTATTATTATTATTATTATTATTATTATTATTATTATTATTATTATTATTATTATTATTATTATTATTATTATTAGTTAAAGTACGAAATTTCAAGTCAGGTGAAGCAGTATTTACGTAAACTAAATGATAATTTAATTGATAATATTCACTAGTCCAGTATACATGTACGAGATTTTGCTTTTGGAAATGAAGTGTATAGAACAGTGAATCGTAAAAATATTACAATAAAATACATTATTAAAAATATTGATTAAACAATTCAAGTAAAACATGATTTCCAGTAAGAATTATATAGAGAGACGACTTACTTTAAAGTGCGATGCAAACGAATATTCGAGTTTGAATCCGACTAGAGATCGATAACTTACACAATAATACATATTTACTTGATTAGTTATTTAATTATCTATGCTTATCGTATTGTAATTCTCTTTATACTTATGATTTTGAGATTTCAAAACGTAGAACGAGAAATAAATGTAATATTCCATTCGTTAAGAACACCTTTCAAAAAGTGATGATTTCAGGGGATGATCTGAGGGAGAATTTGTGAACCTGTCGACATAAATTTCCCCCTTCATGATCATATCTTCGATCATGCTCAAAGTGGACTAATAGTGTTTTACCAATTTTCCCTCCTTCATATATTGAACATCCCCCGGGGAAATCTTCTGAAATCATCAACGATTATAATTAGTTTTTCACTACAAATCAAAGGATAATAACGAAATATTGAACATACTTAATATTTTATTATCAGCTATTGATTTTAAATTTGGAATTCATATAATGTTCCCTTGCAATCGAATTTGAGACGAAAGTAGTTATCAAAGATTTAATCAAAGAAATGCTCTCAATTTAATCAAATAAAATGAAAGCATAAGCAAACTTAAAAAAAAAAACGTATACTACCTACAAGGTCTGAACACATGACCTTTTTACTGATAGACTATTGAAACAAAACCGCTTTACAAGTTGGTATGTCTTTACTTTTGGGTAAACTGGTTCCTTGCGTCACACTCTTTTATTGTTTTTGTTTATGTCAATACCAGTATAAGTTTTCTTGTGAATATTTGGAAGTTACAGGTCTTGCAATGTATAAAAGTCTTTTCTCGTAAAAATAACATTCTATTTTAAGTGCTAAAAACTTATAGACAACAGATTAAATCTGTGAAATTATTGGGGTTGGAGTGATCGTAAATGTTTTCGTAGTTAGGAGTCTGGATATGCAAAACCGCTTAATGTGGGAATTTACTTATGTGAAATTTTGTAAGTTTTAAGGAAAATAACTGCAATAAAAATAACTGAATATCACTGAACAGTAAGGCATATAATAAACTAAGTTTTAGGAAATGCAAGAGTAACTATAAAAGCTTTGCTACAAAAATACGTCCACATGCCATAATAATATTAATGAACTCTGAAATACAAAGCAACAAAAGAAGCGTATAAAATTCAGTCTACAATGAAACTGTTAATTAAATAACGGACAATTTCGAGAAACTATATAAGACGAGAAAATTTTACCATACTTTTCGTCTCGTCTCGATCCTCATCTCTAAAGCGAGATGATAATTTGATTTAGCCTTGTCTCTTCCAGAATGTAAGATGTTAATTCTCATCTCAATTTTGTTTGTTTTAATTAGAAACGAATGAGAAATTCCTCTTCTCTTCGGCGACACTAACCAAAACCGAAACATTCTTGCCATATGTCAAATGCCAAATATTTCTGCTTGCAATGGTATGACCTGAGTGATAATAAGCTCCTAACTTTCAAACTTATAGGAAATAATAATAATTATTAGTTTATTATTATTACTACTATTATTCCTGAAGATTTGATAGTTCAAGTATTGAAACATCCGAATACTCAAAGATAATAAGACGTGTGTTATCGCCGTACAAACACCACAAAAAATTCTAAAGATCCCAGTACCCTTAGATTACTGCGCGGGAGCCTTTAAAACTGAACTACAATTACTATTATCGGTGTCAAAGACGAAAACATGTTAGTGGTGAGGAAATGTGGAACAGGAGGTACAATTGTTCCTTTCGCAAAACTATCCGGATAATTTACGGGTGTCTAAAGACTTTTTTTTCAGTGTTGCCACGTATATGGTGAATGTTATGTTAGTGTGGAAATTAAAAGAAACGTACTGTACCCTTCCCATCATTTGGGGAGGAGATGCTCTTGATTAAGCTTCAGTGACATCTGACAGATGCCTACACAGTGTTAACATACAGAGAAATTCCGTCTTCATATTTAAAATTAAGGAAAAAAAGCATTTGAAAAACTTATTATTGAATAAATTTATTTGAAAGTAAATACGTTGCATTTCGCCCTAGCTTAATTAATAAACTTCACGGGGAATCTGAGGGGATTGTTTAATAATAATTAAAACTGTATTGTCATTTTTTCCAGGCTCGATACTTTAATATCTAGAAAGAAAATAAAACTATAACTCAATTTACCTTTCATCAGCATAGTGAAAGTATACTTCTCGCATCCAGCATTCATTACACTAGTAAACAAGGTTTTTGCCACATGAAAAAAGAATGCTGATCTTCAAGGAACTTTGGCCGCTGAATTCGAATCTGCAATCTGTTTTTCTCTATCACGCACACTTTTCCCGTGACACAGGGATTTTCGGAAATTTCCCCCAAAATTTCTCTTTTTCTTCATTTTTGTACCTCTAGTTTGGGAACCCTTAGGCATATAAACATACAAATTATATTTTAGGTTAGCTTGATTTATGCTTAGTAAACGCTGTAAGTTTCATCTGAGTCGCATCATTCTTCATTGAGAAATAAATATATTTCTATAAATATATGCTATGTGTACTGTCCATTTTACCATATACAATAGGTGCAGAAAAATCACATGTAACTTCCACGGGAATTACAATATAAGCAAGGTTTATACTTCATTGGATTTATGATGAAACATACTTTACAATGATGTATACACCATGTCCGCCATTTTTATAAGAGGGAAATTCTAGAGGGATTTTTCGAGAAATTCCCCAAAAAAGTAGATTTTTTGTCTCATGTCACTGTTCATATAGTGATACAGAAACGGGAATTGCGCCAGAGTAATCCTATTGAAAAACTGATCTTTAACTCCAAAAGTATACAACAACATTCTTAGTTTCCACGCCTTTTAAACGTTATTCAAAATAGGAAACAAAAAAATCAATATTGACCTACGAAAACAAATATTAATAACTCGCAATGGATCAAATGCACAGCTGCTTTACAAAGTATGAGAATAAAACATTTGTACTTACAATTAATTCTTCATTTTGAAGTGCCAGCCACTTTCTCTAACTAAAAACCAGCAGTAGTCGCCCATCATATGAGGTCCCCATATACCTTGATAACGTTGCTACATTTTTTGAATGTCCTGATGGAATCGTTCCCCTTGTTTGTCACTTACAGCTCCTAAATTCTCGGGGAAAAATTCCAAGTGGGAATGAAAAAAGTGAATTTTCAGGGACATTCTACATCCTAACCTTTTGATAGCTATCCAAAAGCTCTTGAACCAATTGACGGTAATTTTCTGCCTTATGATTTCCCAAAAATCCATACACCACTTTACTGAAAGCTCTCCAGGCGGATAGTTCATCATTATTTAACTTTGTCTCAAAGATGTTGTCCTTTAATAGTTTCCGAATTTGGGGCCCGACGAATATCCCCTCTTTTACTTTGGTGTCACTAGGTTTTGGAAACTGACTTCTAAGGTACGCAAAACCGTCTCCATTCTTGTCCATGGCCTTAACAAAGTTTTTCATTAAGCCTAATTTTTTATGTAAAGGCAGCAGCAGATTTTTTTCTGAATTAACTAAGGGAGAATACTTAACATTGTGTTTCCCTGGCATATATGTTTCTCTTGGGGACCATTCTTTTTGAATGTATGTGATTCAGTTGCCCTACTGTCCCACAAGCAAAGAAAACAATAGTATTTTTTAAATCCTCCCAGAAGCCCCAGTAATATAGCAATGACCTTTAAATCACCACAAATTTGCCAACAATACTTGTTATAATGTATCACACCTAACAACACAGACAAACTTTCATAAGTTTCCTTCATCTCTACGGAATATGCCATTGGAATTGATGGTTTAGTGTTCCCATTATGTAGCAAAACAGCCTTAAGGCTTGTTTTAGAGGAGTCGATAAACAACCTCCATTCTTCAGGGATGTGTTGGAAACCTAGTGCATCCATTAAACCATCTATATTTGTACATGTACATTATATAGTAACCTGAAAATTGTTCATGTCGGTTTCTGAAAATAGAAATTCTGGTGGTACGAGCCAGTAAATTCCATTCTTGAAGTCTCGATCCGAGCAACTCAGCTTGTTGCTTACTCAGATTTAGATTCCTCACTAACTCTTTCAGTCTGGACTGGTTAACAAGAAGATGTGTGTTTTTGGTTGGGCTATAGTTTGGATCAAAGGAAGTTGATGGTTCGGGCAACTCATCTACTTGCTCTTTTGCTGGAGAAGATTCTTCTGACTGTGCGTATGGATCAGGGTTTGGGAGTTCAGGTCCATGTGGTATGGGTTTTAGAGCGGATGGAACATTTGGGTACTCAATATTAGATTTTGTTCGTTTAGAATGACCTGAAATTTTTGTTAGACAGAAATAACAGTTTTCAGCATGACTGGTTGAATCTCGCCAGACCATTGGCACCGCAAAAGGCATAGCTCGAGTTTTATCGCCACTTTTCCACTTAATAGAGTAGAATAGCATGTTACACAACACACATGTGGAGCCCACACTTTGTCTTGATCACCCACATGACACCTAAAATAGCTATAATAAGCTTGTTTTGACGTTTCTGTTAACGCACGGCGCTGACTTTCACAGTATATTTTCCACACACGTAACAGAAAGTGTTGCGTGAGTTTATACACGCACGCCGCGATCTCTTCATAGCGGAGAAAGAAAACAAACACGTACACGCACTTACGACCATTGTCACAGGAAGTCCAAATTAAAACTAAACCTACAATATGCATGCAGTTATACAACACTTTCTTATCTATTTGCCATGGACCTGACAATTTATCAGTAGAGTCCGATTTTGCGCAGCTTTATTCCATCAGCTAAACACGTGTTGTTGTACAGAATATCAATGCAATCACATGCCAGGTGGTAGAAAACCACAGACCTCTTACTCCATGACGTATACTCTCATTTTTCGATTTTGTGCCTCTATGGGTAAATGAATTTGTGTTTTTTTTTCGGTGCAAAGAACGCAACATCACGTCTTAAAATAAGTAGTAAAAACAACACACATGCAGCTATATTTATTTCTCTAGAAATAATAAGGCGATTGTTCTGAAATTTGCGAGGTTTCTTAAGTATAAATCAAAGTTTTATATGGTGTCATTTTTTTATTTATATTTCAAGGGCCAGTGGTACGAAAATTTGGAAAAAAGGTATATTTTGAGGGAATTTCTCAGCCCCCTCCCCTTGTCACGCAAAAAAATCTGTGTGTGATGGAGAAAAACGGATTGCACTTTCGAATTCAGCGACCAAATTTCCTTTAGGATCAGATGTTTTCTTTCAAGTGGCAAAAACCTTGTTTACTAGTGAGCTATTGATTTATTGAATTGATATAAATCTATATCCTGGCGCAATTCCCGCTTCTGTATCACTATATGAACAGTGACATGAGACAAAAAATCTACTTTTTTAGGGAATTTCTCGAAAAATCCCTCTAGAATTTCCCTCTTATAAAAATGGCGGACATGGTGTATACATCATTGTAAAGAATGTTTCATTACAAATCCAATGAAGTATAAACCTTGTTTATATTGTAATTTTCGTGGAAGTTACATGTGATTTTTCTGCACCTATTGTATATGGTAAAGTGGGCAGTACGCATAGCATATATTTATAGAAATATATTTATTTCTCAATGAAGAATGATGCGACCCAGATGAAACTTACAGGGTTTACTAAGCATGAATCAAGCTAACCTAAAATATAATTTGTATGTTTATATGCCTAAAGGTTCCCGAGCTAGAGGTACAAAAATGAAGAAAAAGGGAAATTTTGGGGGAAATTTCCCGAAAATCCCCCTGTTACGGGAAAAGTGTGCATGATAGAGAAAAACGGATTGCAGATTCGAATTCAGCGGCCAAAGTTCCTTTAAGACCAGGTGTTTTCTCTCATGTGGCAGAAAAAAAGTTAAAATTTGTTGACTAGTGTATCGACTCAACCAACATTTATAATAATAATAATAATAATAATAATAATAATAATAATAATAATAATAATAATAATTATTATTATTATTATTATTATTATTATTATTATTATTATTATTATTATTATTATTATTATTATTATTATTATTATATTTTGGTTTAGACCGGTTTTAACTAAAATATCAGGTAAATATTGAAATTAGCGCCTTTATTATAAGAATAAGAATTTAAATATTAATTTCTTACAGTGTAAATAACTTCACAGCTATATCTGAAGCTTCGTTTGTAAATAGTAAGTAAATATGTCAATGTATCTGCAAAAGATTTTAAAAATATTTATTCTTGACAATTATCATCATCAGCGAATTATTCATTTAGGAGTTGAATCTTGTAGGGTCTACTGAATCCTATCTGAGCGAGCAGTTAGAACTTATATTGATAAGCGTTTTGAGAGATCGCGTAGCACTGATGAAACTTCTTAATAGCATTTTATTTGTTTATTGGTTTTTAGTGTTTATTTTATTAGCGGAATTGGTGCACGGTGGTTGAGTGGCAGACCGCTTACATGTGGTGAGCATAATGGACATAATTGTGGAACGTTAAACTGTAACATTTTTTCGTTACCGGGACCACTTGAGGCATGAAACAACAGTTTAAAAGGGAATCCAAACAAGTGAAGTGGGTTTAAATTCCATTGCTCTCACTCCGGAAATCGAACCCAGAACCACGCTCACCACTGGTTCGTGCTAGGTATTGGACCAGCGTGAAAGGCAAAACTATGTTTGTATTACCAGTTGTTCCGCCTTGAAGCCTTCGGCTCACTGTATGCTATAGGTTAAAATTGCTTAACTGTATATTCCAATTATTTACATTTACCTTTTTAAGTTTAACCACTAACTTGCGATTACACTTAAATTAATGTTCAAATTTAAATATACTTACGGCCCTTATCTTAATAATAAACTGCAAAGTATACAGTTCATCATTATTATACAGTTTCAATATTTAAATTGAGAGCATACAGTTATGAGTGGCAGTTAAATCCTCACAACATATTGCTGTAGAAATTCACAAATACGAGTATTGATGCTCAAATCAAAGTATGATCACAGACCTTGTCCTATTTTCAAACGATTAAATTTAATCAGTACAATTTTTAAGTTGCAATTAAATCGTCATAATAGTTTTGTATGCAAGTTTACTGCACGGAAACGATATCTATTGGTATCTAAGCATGACTATAAACTCTCAAGAATTGTTGTTACTCACAGGCTCAGACGTTTCCTATTTATTCATAGTAAGGAATAATTACGTCAACGAACTTTGCTTAAGAAAGGAAATTCAGTTCACGATAAAGATAATTTCAAAAGGGGATTCGAAAACCAGCTTTAGACAAAATGAACTTTAGTATATTTTAACGAAATTAGCTTATCAAGGTTAAACATATACATGGAAACTGAAGAGTAAAAGCTATAGGCTCTTAAGGATTAGCTAGTTCATACAATGGGTTCAGTTTCTTGTGTAACTGAAACTATTTTTTTCCTTTATTAAATTATGTAATTTCGTCATTACATTCTAAAATTTAATATTTATTCCATCACTTGTGTTACTGGTGTCATTATTCCATCAATTGTGATTTCTAGAATGAAATTTAGACATAAGACTGGCCACCCTGTAAAGAATCTTCACAGTTGGAAGTATGTGGAGAAACTCAGCAGGAAGGGTCGCTAAGATAAACTTCCTTAGACTTGCAACCTTCTTGGACGCCACCAGTACGCGGTAATTGATTCGTGTTTAGTTTGTTTACAAGTATAACATTCGAGCCATATTAGATTCAAAGTAAAGTAGGTTTGTATTTTGTTTTTAAAAAAATCTGTTATGTTGATAATTTAGGGAATTCAATGATATAATGCCCTCCGATTCCTCAATTACATATACCTGTGTTTTGCCAATAAATTTGATTATTAACAAGCTATTCTTTTGAGCGAGCAGAAAAGGCTCCTTGTTTAAGAGAGCCAGAATAAGTAATGTTTTATATGAGGTGTTAGCGTCGTGGTTTCCAAATCCTGTGGTCCGGGTTCCATTCTCCCCCTCGACCTTTACACTTTTTAAAATGTTTCATTTACAAGGCTGAGCTCCAGTTGAATGCTGCTAATTGAGAGATAATCTCCAGTTGTGAAACTTAGTAATGACGTAATCCTAAAGATAAAGGAAGAAAAATGAATGGAGAAAACTAGTTACGAATTAGTTCTTTTAGTGGTTCTATATATGATATCATCCGTTAATTTCTGTCATTTTTAAGTTGCTATTTATTGACAATATGTTCTTCCCTTTTCTCCTTGTGTCTCAATGTGCAAATTTTCACAAATATTATACATATCAGGAACCCTGTTATATTTCCAACCTAAGGGGAAATTCACTTAGCACGGATAAGTCTCCTAGTCGTTTGAATGTTATCGAATTTTGCAATTTTAATATTTACAAACAAATTACTGCATACAAATATTTAGCATTTTCAAAAGTCGTTTAACGAATAATGAAATCAGATAAGTTCTTCTTTCAAACTAGTATTACATATCAATCAATGGCGCTGGAACCATGAAGCTCAGGACCTGTTAGACCCCAAAATTTTTATTGGGGACTTTGTTCTTTCCCCGAATGATCCATTAATACTTTAATTGATTTGCAGGTAGGACTATTTTCAATAGTTTCCAAACTCAGCACAAGGCTTTGTGTTTACTTAAAAAAAATAACCTCTTATATATGCTGTATAATCTATGCGTATAGTATTTGATACGCATATATGTACAGTCATTTGAAGTAAGTTAACTTGTTTATAATCCTTCATTTGAGTTAATTATAAGATTATTTAAGTCCCCCGACTGTTATATTCTCATTGTCGCCTCTGGTATCCGTATATTGTCATTTCGTCAGAGAGTGTTTCGCCTCACTCTTCACGAAAACACTTTACGATTTGTTCTTTTAACAGGCGGGGAAATTCATACTGCTGTTTTACCTACTCTGCCAGGCGTAATTTATCTTGGAGCTGGAGTTAGTCGGTTGCCTAATTCACGAAGTTTGTGCCTCAAGAATTTGTGTATCCTACTGTACATTGGACTTCGCCTAATTATACTAAACGCAATGTTAACTTGAGAGCCGAATCACAAGCGCATTAGCACATGTTTGGCGCGCGAACCTCTTCGCAGGGAAATCTTTGTATGTGTGTGTGTTTTGGTTGGGTTCTCATTAACCAGGGTTTCAACTGGCGCTGCTCTGGGTCTCAGCTGATATGCGCGGAGCGGTGATCTGCCGCTACGAAAAATGTTTCTTGGTTTATTTGTTTTTAATAATTCATGATGACACGACAATAGTAAAAAATGTATTGGAAATTCGCACGTGATGTATTTGCAATCCTCACAATTAAAACTCGAGAGCATGAAAACTATTTTGGTTATTCATTTCAATTGATTAAGGTAAGAAAGGATAAGAAATGAAGTTACTCTCATATATCTTCCTGGAAAAGGTCAATCATAAACAGAAACACACAAAGCAGCCACCCTCCCACATAATAAATTAAAGATACGATTTTTTTTCTCAAAGCACAGCAACTCTACGTTAGCAGTGAGTAAACCAGCTGCGAACCGGCAACAATCATATCAACAATTTCTTCAACAGTTTTGTCTGCATATTTTTCTCTAGTCGAGAGTACACATTGTTGACAATTTACTTTGCTTGACTTTAAAGAGGTTTCTCTTCCTCGTGTTTGCGATAATACTGAGAAGATAATTCGGATTCATTCATGATTTTAATTTCGCGCTTGACACTCTCCATGGTTTCAGTTCCCACTACCCACGTACCCAAACCAACGCACGCGTGAAGACGATATTTGGCAGAGCAGTGTTACTCTCTGCACAAAAATTGCAGAAGTTACATGTGAGTCCCATTCTTTCTTTTGTTTCATTTATCAGCAAGCATAGAAGTTTCTTATGGGGTAGCAACTCTATTTAATTTATATATCATATAAAAATATTAAGCCATTTCCTATCCATTGTGGACGATTTCTAACATTGATCAATTAACTAATTTTAGTGGTCTTCTGTTTTTGATATAAGATTTTTCAAGTTTATAATCTTGCAACACTTGCAAGAGACTCGCATCTTAGCTACTGGCTTTTCACTCTTTTCTGTCCTCCTCTCTTTCCGATTCTGAGTCGTGACGTCATTTTCATAACCCGTTACTAATAAATCTAGTACCTTTTATTTTAAATGTTGTTTCTGTATTAACATTTTTATATACTTGAACTCAATTAGCTCTTTGAATTGATCTCCTAAGTAATGTTTTACGTGTGTAACGTGAAGAACTATGTAACATGCGCGGAGTCGCCCGAATTGAAGTTGCGTATCTCGGCTATCAGGATAAGGTCGCGGCGAGTATAGTATCTGGTAGGTTAACTCTTAAATAGGTTTATTGGCTGAGTCTCTCAATACATTACAATTTTTTCTCCTTATTTTGTTGTTATTGTTTCCCCCTGTGAGCTTCGCAGTATTTATCATTCTCATATTTTCTGCTATCCGGAACAATTTGCGAACTACAAAATATTGCTTCTTTCCAAGATACTGAAGAACCACTGGCGTATTTCTTCAAACGTTGACTAAGAAAAATTGACTAAAATAATATACGATACGCCAAAAAACAAGATTTTTCCAAGATATATAAAGGATGCTTAAAGACAACATATACAAAGTTCGGAATGTGATCCTTGACACCAAGATACGATAGAAAGTATAGACCAAAGTGGATGCACAAATGCTTCCTTTCGAAGCTGTGACGAGTCGAAAATTTGTCAGGTAAATTCAAAACAAGCCATAATTCGAGAACAAAATATTGGATCGGAGTCCCGTAAATGGGAATCCACTAATCTTAGTCGTATATTTAATTAATGCGCAATTGGATGTTGTGTAGGGGCGGCTCAAGTGTGTCCCTAAAGAAACTAAAAAAATCCTGGTGGGTTTTATCAAAAGTTGACTGAGAAAAATTGACGAATAAAATGCATTACGTCAAGCAAACAAAAATCGTACTACATTTTTCAAGTTTGTGGAACAGTGTAAAAAAGAAGATATACAGTGTTTGATTGCTCTAGTTTGTTTCAGAGCAACCTAGACCCTTGGAGGAGTGCAGCTTTTGTAAATGTAAATATTAAAGCGGTTTGTATTTCACCAACAGTCCACTATTTTAATTTCAATCTTGTCTTTATTTATTTTTATTTTTTATTTTACTTACTTGTAGAATATATCATTAATAAGTTTACACTCCTGAATAAATTCACTACTGATATTCCTATCATAGGACTTTTCAACTTTTTTCATTACATAGTCCCTATGTTACCTGATTGTCTTTTCCGTCTTACTCTTATAATGTTCCCCTAACAGAAGTTTCATAAACACTTTTCGTTCCCAATATTCCTCCACTTTTCATGCACTAATCCATTGGCGATACTTTGAATTATGTAAATGTTAAGAATCAGTGATAACACGAAAAGGAAACAGGAAGACGAGGGTTCGCACCCAGTGATGATGCCTGAAAACACAAACATATTACTCGTATATTGTGAAATAGATAAAATAATATAGAACTATGCTTTTCGTACACAAAATAATGTTGTCTCTTCAAATTTTTCTGTTTTTGTTTTCTTTTGCTTGTCCCGACCCAAGAAATTAAAACTGGCGTCATCACTAGTAATCTTTCAGTAAATTCATGTATCAATAACTTCGGAATTCAAAATTATTTTTACTGAATATTTTACGGCATAAGAAATAGTTATTGACTCATTCAACTAATCGATGCAACTTAGTTCACTATTGTTGACCACGCAGGTCTTCTAGAAATGATCTTGAAACGACTGTTAAATCGTTATGTGAAGTATGCTAATACGAAGGGTGGTCAATAAATATCCTTACATATTAATCTAAACCTTCGGTTATACCAATAAAAATGAGTAACTACTCCTGAAAAGTATTTTTTGGAGAATAGGAGTAACTATTCGAGGAGTAATCTCCTCCCTCAATTTCGTATTAATGAAACAAGCCACTACTCACATCGAGACTGCTCCAGATTTATGAACGTTTCCTCGCGTTCCGTCTGAGCGTAGCAGTGAGTCATATCAATAAAAGGAGTGGTTTCTCATTTCTCCCATTTGTCGGGCGGTCATTTCGTTGTAGTTATCCTATGGCGCTCTATCCTAATCGCCATTGAAGGAACAAGTAGCGACGAGTATCAATCGAAGTCCATTTCTGAATATTTTAAAAGTGTTTCCAGTGGAACTTACAAAGTCACAGCTACCAGTAAGTAAGCGGAGAAAAGCTGAAGCTTTGAAAGCAATTACAGTGAAATGCAACGAAATATCAAATACACCAATGACTGAGACAGATCTAAAAGATTTTTTTTTAATATTCGAGCGAGAATAAAATTTTAAAAAGCTGGTTTGAAAAAACGGGATACAAGAAAGTAATAATGAAACCATGGGAACGAACAATATTGGACTGATGGATGCTGGTTCGTATCCAGCAATAAAATGTAAAATTAGATCGCCTTGAGCCACACCATAATTTTCTGACACTATGACCTGGAATCCCAACTTACTCACGTGACGCAAAAAAAAACACAATCTTTTCGCCATTACTTAGTGCACCACCCCGAGTTTTGATTGGTTCTCCTAAAGAAAAGTTGTGCTATCCACTCCACAATATCATTCTTAAACCTATAAAGTTATTTTTTCGTAATCACCAATTGCAGCATTTCTACGCAGTTTATTAGTTTTTCCAATGCTGCAAAAGAATCATGTACTCTGCCATGTCTTGCACGGAGATCGCTCCAGAGATTTGGAAAAGTTACTGGCACCTCAGAGCAGTCTCTGAATTTTATTGATATCCAACGCGAAGTAGTTACTCAGCTCGAGAATATTACTCCAAAGGAGCACGGCTTCTCCGAGGTCAGCCGAGACGAGTAGTGACCAGTTCTCCTTTTAGTCGTATCAATGCGAGTAACTACTCCAAAATTGGAAGTAATGAGTAACTTATCTGTTTAATTGATATCACCCTATCAAGTAAGATTTGAAGTTACTTGTGCTATTTTGTGACGCACTATCCTGCCACTATGTTTTTACGATCGGGCCATGAGCCTCCTTAGTGATAGTACAGAATGATTTCCATTGTCCCTCCATCAATAGAAAATTGTCTGAACTATTTGTTGTCCGTAATACAACTAACAATATTAAGCCTCACAAATCGAATCAAGTTCGTACCTTTAGCAATTCTTAAAATCAGCCTACAACAGTACTTCCAAGTTTCTTCAAAACTATGACTCTCACTTTGCGAACCGCATACGACACTTTCTTCCTTGCAAATAATATCAACGATAATACAATGTATTAAAAATACTTTAACGTAATCCACCAACAAACTGTAAGCAACCCCTGGAAAATTAAATAAAATATTCCCGTTTAACGTCCCACTTTTAACGTCTCTAAGGGAGATAATGATTAAAGCAAGTGAATGATAATGGTAAAATGCATAACGATGAGTAAGTACTAGTGAGTATAATATCACCTGTCGAACAAGATTAATCAAGTGAGTTCTTACTCGTAATTCGTATGAATAAAAGGGACGAATAGCAAATGAGAATATTATCACTGTGACATGCAGTTCCGTCTCATGTGAACTTGGTTTTCATGACGTTTCATACTGAAATGATGTAATGATGGCAGGGAAGTTTGTTTCCTTTCCTTCACTAAATCTTGAATTTACAGGTAAGCGGTGAGTGAAAACATATCAGTAAAACTGAAATCAGTAGCGTTATTTATCCAGCATAAACGCATGATTTTTGTTTCCTGCTGAAGTAGAGATTAAATTACTGCAACTTTCGTTTGAATATTCCAGAAATATAAAACAGTTACAACCAAATTTTCAGCACTAAACAGCCGCTACTCTGCTTCAAGTTTGAGGAGCCAATTAATATTGGTCTAGCGTCAATTAACCACTTGGTTGGGCTAAAAAAAAGAAAAATAGTAATATGTTTCGTTAATCAGTCACTTTTTACTATTACTGAAACGCTCCCTGATATCGGTCATTACCGATCATTTTTATATATATCTCCCCTCCCCTCCGTCAAGTTTTGGGACAGAATTTGGATTTAAACGGCATCGGAAGAGTCATTGTCCATCTCAGCGATACCGAAAGCTGTGAATTCGACACTAAGATTGGTCACTGCGATCATTTTTATATTCTATCCCTGCCCCTGCCTTACGTACACCGTCAAAATGATATGACAAAAGTCAAAGTGATTTGATAAAAGCAATTCCAGGTTTGAACCTCATCTATGTTGAAACTTTGATCGAGATCGGCCGAATGGCTCAAGAGATCAAGAGTACAAACATAGCGGTCTTTATTCAGAGTCGTTTTGCCGTATGATTAGCAGCATACTAAAGGCCTGACTACTGCAGGAAACATATGTTAACCGAACTCTTTAGTATGGCACTTTTCACGTGTCAGAACGACTCTGCATAAGGCCCAGTGACCTTTAATTTTAAATATATAAACATAAAAAGGGAACACTTTTGCATTTGTGCTGGGGAAACAAAACAGAAGAGCTATCTCATGCAACGGTGTTAGGGGTTTCCGCGGATTTAACGAAAATGACTATCTTGGTTTCCCGAAAACATCTAGAAGAGGTTAAATAACAGGAGTCAAAGCTTTAATATAAGCGGAAAACAAGCATTTTAGGAATGATCCGAAAATCGATCAAAAGATTGTGATCTTGACCAAGGATTTTGGAAATGATTCAAGAAAAAGTGCATCAAAAGATTGCGATGTTGTCCAATAATTAGCTTTGGGATCAGGTGCCACAATTTTTTAACGGCCCCTAATTCGAATTTTGATATACTATATGTAGTTCTCCAGATATAAGGCCTACAAGAAAATTTTTACCTGAAACATATTGTTTTTTTGATCCAAAAATTTGGGTAGCTCCAAATCTAAAATGTTGTAATTTTGAAATCGGCAGTGGACGGGGGCATCGGTGAACGTAAGATGGTGTCCACTATGAATTGCTAAAGAACAAAAAGTAGTTCCTCCCTACATCATCGTGTATTTATTTACCATATTTGTTTTTAATATGTTTTTATTTATCGCTAAAAGGCCAATGTGATAGGCTTTGCCATTCTAGGCACTACACTGTTTCTCCATCTGTTCCAGCTTCAACTATACTGTAAGCAACGTTGTTCACTACTAACAAGGAAACTCATGAAGGTAACAAATGTCTCATACATAGATAAAATGAAAACAACAAAACAAAAAGTAAGAAAAATATAAGACAAGTTACTCTTCTGTTAATATATTAATCCCAATGTTTAGCAGGTTATTATTAAGAAATTGTGAGCAGTACATTACCCCTATAGTGTCGGCAAACGTATATTTTTTTACGCAATACAGTACTATCCTGAAACGCTGCAGCGGTTGAGAAGAATTTTATCCATTATTCAGCTTTTCATTTAATGTTTACCACAACGTCCAATGTATTTCTTGATACTGTAGACTGATGAACGCAAACATCTTCTGCAACGCCAGTTTAAAAGCCAGGGTCCCCAACATAACGCAATAAAACTTTTCTCATTATTCAGAATCACACCTCTGATTTCCAGTAAATCCCCAAGAAAATGTTGTGCCATCCATTGTACATTTTGGTTTTGAAATCTATTTAGACGTTTATAGTCACACACATTAGTCACTCCGAACTTTGTGTACTTTCCTTCTTAGCTCCACATCCACAAATTCAGCCATTTCGATCTACTTTCACACACTGTCAGACAAGTGAAGTAGGTACTGAGATGGTTCACAAAATTAGTAGATTAATTTCAGCTAGTGTAGATTATTTGATTCATAAGTTCCGACCATTTAGCTAAGCGCCTGAGATTAAACTCAAATGACGTCACGTTGTCTCGCATTTTAGGCATACAACTTTGAGGTTAATCTCAAAATCTTGAGGAAAGAGTGAGATCTCACTTTAGCATATCGCACAATGTAAGAATTGGGGGAATAATGTGGGAGAAAAAGAAATTACTCAAAGGCACTATGGTATCCACTACAAAGTTACTTAGTCAGGTATCAAGCCAGAAACCCCACACACAAGAGGTAAGCGTGTTACCACTGAGTAACCGTGCCCCCGCAACTCCAAGAGAAATGCAGTCCATAAGTTAAGAATAATTAACTTGGAAAAGCGTACTTACCATTCCCGGACGAAGGAAACAGTATGAATCCCACATTCTACTGTCTGAACTTTTACATTAAGACCTTCATTGGTTTGTCACGTATAGTATTTACTAGGTCAGAACATCTGTCAGAATCATAGTTCTTCCTCCAAAGTAGGGGCAAGGTGGCATAGTAATAGAGCGCAAGGGTACCTCGTTCGATCCAAGGCCATTAAACTTCGTGGTGGACAACATCATGCACGTGAGCTTTCTCGGGATTGTAATGTTATATCCTACATTCTCATTTCACGAATTATTTTGCAATAATATATTTAATCTACTATCTGTCTTCAATATTGTATCGGATTTGAAATTAGCATTCCTTCGGTAGCGAGATCACTTGAGATGTGGAGCTACAGCTTAAGGTGGGATACGAACCGTAGGCGTTCCTGCCTAGAATGAAAGTCTGGTCTCCTATACCAAAGTCACGTACGCTACCCATATAGCCATTAGTGATCTCTCTGTCTTCATTAGTCTATAGAGCATAAAAGTAAACCATTATGAACTTAATATAATTTCAGTTATTTCCCCAATAGCCAGTTCTGTACAGGGAGAAAATAGACCAATCCAATATGTGTATCTCTCTTTTTTTTCGAATTCTAACGATGTTCTTCTAACTTCCACGGCTTGTTGTGACTTGTTCGTTGAAATATCGCATTTAATATTGTAGTTAACTTATCTCAGTGAGGTTCGAAAAAATATCCTAGGAATTCTTCAGTTTTTTCATTAGTCACACTGACGCCGCCCTTGCGCTATATCGAATTCTGAATTAATGAAATTTACGTCTAATAACAATGGAGATTCCCTTTCACCCGACTTCGATTCGACATTATGCTCTCGAGTTATGGCTTTTTTTTTTTTTTTTTGCATTTTTGCAGCAAATCTTCGGCTTGTAGTAGCGCCTAAAGGGAGCACTTCTGCACCCAAATTAGTCTGCACTCACTCACACCGTGAACTTGTGTAAGGTAAGAATGAACATGGGGCCTCCACAGAGCGTCGTAAGGACGTGTATGCTATAGAAGTTCAAACTAGTGTCAAACGCCGCTGCAGCAGGGCGGAAGATATGCTAGGCCTTTGGTGAGGATGTCGTGACTACGTGCACAGTAAAGCGGTAGTTTGACAAGTTTAAGGACGGTGACAAAGTACTCGAAGACACAAAAACGTGAAATATACCGTGAAGAAAAACATCGCATCACACGTTATTCCGAAAAGAAAAAAGCATGGAGCTGATCCTTCCTAACACTTCTGACTTCCTTTCGAAGAACTGGATTTCGATTGTTGTCAAAGCTTACCTCTTGCCTACTTTGGACCCTCCTTGAAATCAGGGTATATCTGAAAATTCTATTGAGAGCACATTTCAGAATTATACCCTGTACACAATACCCTGCACCCCTATTGAAAATTGATATAGTATGCATTTTTGGATTGTGTGTGCCTGACTTCTTTTACGTTGATATTGACCACCATCCAAAGTTTCTGGAATTAAATATAGGGCCTGTTGAAATTTACCGAGTGTGAGAGGTGATTCCTCACATCAAAATAAGAGAAACAGTCCATATGGACCTATTGCGAAAAGTGCATACTTTCAGAGCTAGGGCTGTCCAAAAAAGCAAAAAAGCTAAATTTCAACAGGTCCTATTTCGAATTCCAGAAACTATGGATGGTGGTCCTTATCAGCGTATAGGAAGCCACACATACACAATCCAAAAGTGCATATTCCGTCAATCTTCAATAGGTGTACAGGGTGTTCATTCCCTACAGGGCGTAATTCTCACGTATGTTCTCAATAAAGTTTTCAGATATACTCTGATTTAAAGGAGGCTCCAAAGTAGGCAGGAGGTAAGCCTTGGCAACAACGGACATCCATTGTTTCGAACGAAATTTGGAAGTGTTAGGAACTGGCAGCTTCACGTTTTTTTTGTGTGTGTGTGTGTGTGTTCGGAATAACGTGTGATGCGATGTATTTCGTCACAGCATATTTCACATTTTCTTCCGTTATAAGCGTGAAAGAAAACATTGCTGCATGTGTTATCCCGAGCACGAGAGACAGTGCTGCTGACGATCCTTAATACTTCCGACATCGCGCCAAAGAATCCCATGCTTACAGCTTTCAAAGCTCATCATTTGCCTACTTTGGACCAATCATAAAGTCAGTACATATCTCAAAATTCGGTTGGTGGCATGTCTGGGAATTTCACCCTGTTTGGAATACTCTGTACACACATTGAACATTAATGAAATATGCATTTTTACATTGATTATGTGTGACTTACTTTACGCTGATAAGGACCATCATCTACAGTTTCTCGAATTCAAAATAGGGACTCTATAAATTTGGCTTTCTCGCAATTTTGTACAGCCCTAACTCTGAAACAATGCACTTTTCCCCACAGGTCCATATAAACTTTTTATCTTATTTTGATTTAAGGAATCATATCTTAAAGTTTGTCGGTATATTTAATTAAAACTCTGTAGATAGATAGATAGATAGATAGATATAGTATCTTGTTACTTGCAAAGAAATGTGTTTACTTGTCAAGTCGCCCAGTTAGACAGTATATTAGTAAAGTAATGAAAATTGTGTATCAACAAAATAAATTAATTTTTAATTTACGTCAAATCGAGCTCCTCTCCTTCACACGAGAACGTTACGTGTTATGAACTTGTTACTGCCTAGGAGAATTAATTTACTGTAAGTGACCCATTTTCGTGCATATGATCATCGAAAATTTAAATGTTTGGCTAGTGTTTTTTTTTTTTTCGTTCTCGGTTTATCAACTGCTCGTCCTACTGCTTATTGTGACTGTTTTAGCTTTCTGGTTATGTGACTATTTCTAATTTGAACAGTGTGTTTCACCTACAGGACATTCTAGGTTTTTTAAAGAGATTTTCACCAGTTTATTTGGACAATGTTTTACTTGAAAGTTCTGTCAGTTTTGATATTTTATATTTATGTCAGTTGAGCTTTTATGTGTCTTACTGAATTTTGTGGGCGCTTAGATTCTGTTTGTAGAGCTGTAGTGACGTTGGCAGTAAAAGATCTTGCCAAATGGATGGCCAACCCTCCCAGTAAGGCTGGAATTTTCTCTCGTTTTATCCTTGTTTCAATAACCATTGAGGTCTAGCCATTCACTCCAAAGTCAATACTCGGGGTACCTTACATGATTATGAAAACCGAAGCTTGTTGCTGACTGGATTACCTCCATGGACACGAAGAATGAACCATTTAGTTTACAGTTTATAGTCCGTTTTAAAAGGAGTTGACTACTGTTATAGTTTCATTCCTTTCTCTGTGGTAAATCTTTGTGTTCTGACTTCTGGGTGCTCTAACAAATTTATAACTACTCTCGAAATACATAGAGCGATTTAGGAAACAACGTTAAGCTTAAGTGGACTCAATAATTTCTTTAGTAGCTCAGCTTAGTTTTAACTGTATGTAATATATACAAGAATATTAGTCCCTTTATTGCCTTCCAACTTGCCTCACATTACCTACTTCTGTTTGGGAAAGGAAGCGTATTGCTTCTTTTACGCCAAACTACTGCTGACTTGTTATTGATTTTCTTTATTTACGCTTTGCAATAACATGACAAGTGGTAATGTAATAACTTAACATTTTACTACTCTAAATTGTCGATCCCTTTCCACAATTTAATGAGAAACAATAATGTGCTGCATGTTCTGCATCTTTATTTAATAGTATTCAATTGAAGGAGTGGATTCCAAAAGAGGCTGTCATTTTTTGTCAATTTTGAGATATTGGTTCTATTACGTTCCATTTCAGCATCTCCGTATATTGATAAGGGTTTCATGCCAAAACTCAATAAATCAAATTAATTAATGGGAAAAGAAAACAGTGTGGTTTTCCTACATGTCATTAGTCAACATTATTCTCTAAAGATATTTTCTGATTTATGTCTAAAAGCATTTATAGACCTCTTGCTATAGATCAGCGTTTCCCAACCTTTTTCAAATTGCGGCACACTACAAGTGTCAGTTCAATTCTCGCGGCTCACTCATATATAAAGGTAAACAAGAAAGTTCTGCGGTTTCAACCCACCACATTCGAACATCGATATGTCACCTAAGACGTATCTGGAACATCAACAGTAGTCCCCATTTGCTTCGACGACCTTCTGGCAACGTTATGGAAGGCCATGAATTCCTTCGCGGTAGAATTTGGTGTGCTGTGAAGCGAAGAAGGTATCAAGTACATTTTGCACCTCTACTAGGTATTTGAACTGGCGTCCTATAAGGTGATTGTCCAAGGAATGGAACAGGTGATAATCGGACGGTGCAATATCCGGGTAGTATGGCAGATGCAATAATGTATCACATCCAAGGCGTAGAATGGTGTCCCGGAAAGCCTAGCTACTTGGGGCTTAGCGTTGTTCTGTAACAGGAGAACCCCTTTGTAATTCAGAAGTGCTCGCTCCAGAGTTTTGAATTTTTCTTGAACATAACTCAACTGCTGACAGTACACAATTGCATTGATGTTCTGACCAGTTGGTAGCAGTTCCCAATACACAATTCCACTAGCAGTCCAACAAACATTCGGGAGGATCATCTTCTGGTACAGTGCTGGTTTCGACTGTTCTGGAATTAGTTCATGGGATGCTAACCAATCATGACGGCGCTGTCGAGCTTCATGTAGGACCCACTTCTCATCACATGCCAACACCCTGTCAAAAAATGGTTCCTTCCTCAGACGAGACAGCAAAAAAACACAGGTGTCTGCTCGCATTGCTTTCTAGTCCGGAGTCGAATCACGTGTGACCCATCTACCGAATTGTAATGATTCCCGAGTTGATGGAGATTATGCCGAATGGTTGTAGTCGCAGTTCCTCATATGTCTTGCCAGTGTTCGTCTCAATTGCTGTCTGAATATCTTTATGTTGTACATATGTTGATCTACCGGAACGTGTTGATCTTCGAGTGTTTCGTCACCGTCCTTAAACATATTAAACCACCGCTGCACTGTCCGCGTAGTCACAACACCCTCACCAAAGGCCTGGCATATCTTCCGCCCCGCTACAGCGGCGTTTGATTAAAGTTTGAACTCGTAAAGCATACACCCTCTTAGGACCACTGTGGAGGTCCCATGTTCACTATGTCCTCACGGAGTTCCCGGTGTAACTGAACTGCCACAACCAGGTAGTATATTGAATATACCCACACCAACAACTGACCTTCGCCTTATCTCCATTCGCATTTATATCACGGTGTGAGGGCCAACTGAACACAGACTTCCGCAAAAAGCGACAGAACTTTCTTGATTACTTCCTACATATTAATAATATTATTTGTAAATATAATACACCGTGTAAGTTTTTCTATGATTACTGATCTCCTTGTCACAAAGAAGAAAGCTCGTTCATTAGTTTTCCCCCATGCTAAATCATTATGCTTATTTTTCATTCTAATTTAAAAATAGAAAACAATTGCAATGAGATTTTGGAAAACTGTATCCAACCTTTCACTAAGGAAGATCAGTAAATAACGAACAAATAAATGTCTTTTACTTTTAAAACACAAATGTAGGTAATTTGTATGCATGTTTGCTTTGTCGAAAGGATTGAATGATATTTTAAGATTTCAAGTTGCGAAATAGTCTGCAACAAGAAGCAATAATGGTCATAACAATGATAACAAATACTTTTTTCTACATTAGAAATGCACAGAAAAATAACACGGTATGAAACTTAAAATTGTAGATTCATAGTAGAGGTTCATAGTAATGTGAAATACGAATATACATTTTCCATATGCCTTGCAATTTGATTGCTATAGAGTTAATAATTTTGTTTCGATTTCCTCGCAGCACACCAGCGGCCCATTCGCGGCACACCGGTTCGGAAACGCTGCTATAGATTATAATTTTACCGTTTTCTTACGAAAAGTAGTCAATTACAATTTTCTTTTAAGTATATGGCTTTTGTTTCACAAAAGTAGAATGATGGAAACACACTCAAAAAAAATGTCCCCTAAAAAACTTACTCTTTTGTCAGGCTCTTTTCGAATTGAGCTCTTTAATTATTCATATACAAATCTATAAATATTTATTAGGAGTCAGCGCATTGAACTATCTAGAAAAGCGAAGTCATGCATGTCAATATATAAATAAAGGCGTAAATTTTGCAACAATACCTAAGCCTCATCCATTCCTGCGTTCAAAGTAAATTTTCACTCATCTCCGCAACGTATAAACCAATTATTCTCTCACTGGTTACAAAAGAGCTTCTAGAATATGCTGACAGAACAAAAGTGAAAATAATTGCACTTCTAGATATGTCGTTGTTATTTTAGAAGCATTATATGAACTATCTTACCAATGCTGGAGCTGTTGTCCATTGGTATGTGCACTGAAGTTCGAAGTCTCGAGTGGAATTCATGAAGATTGTACCGAATTCGGGTAACCTGAAAAATGTTTCATTCTTGAAATAATTGTTTTAATATGACCTATATTTAACATCTTATTAATTCACTTCTAAATCTATAGTCATTTATCATATTAGATGAAACAAAATTATAAATATTTGTATTATATTTTTACATCCGTATATTCTGCCTGTATTCTACAGTAGAATTGAATTTTATTTAAGGTAAATGTGGAATGAATAGATCGATAGCAAGGAGAAAATTCTAAAAATAAATAAATAAATAAATAAAAATCATTATATTATACGTATAAAAGCTACTATGAAACCCAGATTTTTGGTTGCTGCAGATGAGCTATCAACCACAACTGTTGTATCCAAAAGTATGTAAAGGTGTAAGTTTGAGAACCATAGTGCTAGTGATTGAGCAGTTTCTTATTGGGAAAAATAGTTTTAAAATTAGTATTTCCTTTTTGATTCAGTGACAAAATGCCATATATTCTCTGTCAACGCACGCATAACACATAACATTCTAGATAGAAAATACTTGGAACATGCATCGATTCCAATAGTTCTTGTTTGTCTAATGGCTAGCACGCTCGCGGCATTGTACAGTCAGCGACAGTAATAAGTGATGGTTGGATACATAAGAAATGATAGCTTTTTCCAGCAGCAGAATAGTTTCACTGTATGTCTGATAGTTGGACAACGAACATCACAGTAAATACATGTCCGAAAACATAACATGCCAGGATATTCCTCCATTTGGAGGAAAAAGTATTACTATCTGAGAGCATCACTTAGAGAAACAACCACGAGATAAATCTGCAGAAATTCAATTCACATTAAGTTTAAAGATATAGGAATTAATGCAAAGAAAACGAAAAGAATAATACGCTTCATGCAGAAACCAACGGAAAGCTACACAAAATGAAAAAAGAAAGAAAGAGGGAAAGGAAAGAGCAAAATACATAAAAAAAATTGAATATAAACATTTAAGGATAAACAGTGTCCTTCTTTCCCCCTGCCCCCGTCTTGGTTTTTCTCCCTTCATAGGATAAATCTCTTTCAGTATCAAACGCGAACATCATTTATAGTGTTTAATTCCTTGAAAAATTATTAATTGAGCCTAGGCCGATACTCGAAACCCAGGCCCTCAGAATGACAGTCTCACCCGGTATCCACTTACCTACACAGGATTTATCTATTGCGTTTATAAATGAGCTATTACCCGCGCTGTTATCAAACGTGTTAAATCAGCCATTGTCGGTGAGCCAACCCAGTTCCATTTGAAGTTTAAATTTTATTTACCTCACTTAGCCATCTATGGGTAGCAGTCCCCTTGCTTTCATAAAAAGCATTTGTTCTGTAGATTAAAATCAAGAATGAAATAATCTGTACTCTTGGGAGCATACTGGTGCACCAACATATCTATCTATCTATCTATCTATCTATCTATCTATCTATCTATCTATCTATCTATCTATCTATCTATCTATCTATCTATCTATCTATCTATCTATCTATCTATATCTATATCTATATATATATATATGTCGAATTGATAGAGAATTAAAAGAGCGACTTCGTAAATTTACGGAACGCGTGTTAACACAACAGTAAGGATATCTCGTAACGTTGTTACGTAACACACGCAGTGTAAATAAAGTTTCAAAACCAGAAGTCGGAAGATATTTCGTGGGTAAGGCGGCAAGACGTCTGCTTGTTGAGTGGAGAAATCGGGGTTCAAATCTGGGCTGGTACGTTTTTTTCTGTTCCGTTGAAAATACATTTCTATATTTTTACGTTTGAAATTGCTTTCTTTCATTTTTTGTAGACTATCTTAAATTAGTGAAGGCCAAGTAAGGTCAGATTACATATATGTCTGCTTTATCTGCGTGTACAGTCCAGATATGGAGTGGGTCAAGTGGGTCATGATTTGTGAGTAGGTCAGTGGGTCGTTGGTCAACAGGACGTGACTCAGTGTGACACATCACCCACCATGACCTCTCTGACTCACGCTGATCCTACATTTTAAATTTTAAGGTCTCCCTCTTTATTCTGCCTCCCTCCTTCAAGGTCTCCCCCTTATTATTAAATTCAATATATATATAATTATTGAGTTGAGTTGAGTTTGAGTTTAGCGTCCTTTTTTAGCAGCGAGGCTATATGAGACGGGAACTACTGAATAACATGGAATCCGAAACACATGAGCTCCCGTTGGAATCAAACCAGGGTCTCCAACGCCACAGGTATATATTAGTGTCTTATATAGCAGTTAATATTCTTGCTATAAAATATCAAATAACTAAACATTTGATGTAAACAAATGAGAAACCTAAAATATTGCAGATTACTGCAATTGCGATTTAATTCAATTTTAAGCATTATACATCCATATGATTGTTGAAGTTGCTTTATAAAGATGCAGATTATGAATTATAGTAATTTTTTCAATGAAATTAAATTAAATTAAGTTTGACGTCCCATGCTTATGTCGGCTAGGTAAAGGAGACGGTAATGATGAGAAATTAATGAAAATTGTGCAATGATATAGATAGGAGAAAACAGGAGAATCCTGAAGAAACGAACGCACACGGTGTTTCTTCACCACAAATCAGACTTTGTGCAAGCTGGGATCGAACCAAGGACTCCATGCACCAGAGGTGAACGCTCTACCACTACGCCACTTCAGCCCTATGAAAAATACTACCTTATTTATTCTCTCTCTCTCTCTCTCTCTCTCTCTCTCCATATATATAGGTATCAGAAGAATGAATAATTTTCATTTTGGGGGGCGCGGTAGCTCAGTGGTGGGCGTTCACCTCCGGTGCTTGGGGTTCCTACTTCGATCCCAGCTCGCGCCGTTTGGACTTTGTGGTGGACAAACGCCGTGTAGTGGGTTATCTCGTTGTTCTCCTGTTTCCTCCCACTTTCTTCATTCCACCATTTCATTCACTTCTCATCACCACCTTTCTCCTTTAGCCTAACCGTCATAACTGTGGAACGTAAACCTAAAAAATTTCCATTAAAAACAAATTACCATTACACTTTCTTTATATGGAGAGAAGTGCCGAAACCAGAAATCGTTAATTTGAAGCACTTACAGTATAAATAGAAGGTTAAGGTAAGGAGTAGAACCTATCCTTGGTACATTAAATCGATCGAAAGAAAACTTCTCGACATCTTTTACAGTTGATGCTCTGTGAAAATCTGAAGCCGGATATATTAGTCAATTCAACCACTCCTACTTTTGATATGGTGCTGTAAGCTGTGATGATATATATACAATTGAGAGGTTGTATCAATTGCAAATACTGTTTGTCACTATCTATTACCATTTCTGTTTACCATTAGTGATAACCTTTAAAACCAGAAATGTTTAATTTGAACGTGTTTTGGATTGAACAAAGACTTAATGGACTTGAAGGAACCTATTCTTGGAAATATAAATCAACTGAAAAAATGCATCTCGTATCTTCTACCATGCTTCCTCTATAGAAATAAGTATTACAAAAGGAAGTAATAGTAACTTCGAATCACTTTCGGCTTAGTAGTGTGTTGTGGATTGTCATTTTATGTTATCTTAAGACACTGAATTGTTTGTGAATAAATATACTTCTTTCTTTCTGCTATCATTTGCTTTCAATGTCGATAAACGTTGAAATCGAAAATGACAAGTTTTAACCACTTCCGCTTTAACTAGAGCTTTAACGGAAAATATGGAATCAATTAATCAGACGCCGTTGTTGTTCAGGTAAAACCATTATAAGTCTTTCTATTTTCTCGGGATAATAATGCATAGGCATAGGTAACTTCTACTGTATATCAACTTCGCGGATTAAAGGAAACTTGTAGCTTCACGAAAGGCATTTGTTGGTCCTTCAAGGTCAACACAAGAACAAAAAAACTAATACTAGGTGTGTCTTTACAAGTGGCTCTAATATGATAACAACAGAATGCTGCCTACGTTTAACCTCCGGGGGTTAGTAAAACGCTTAACTGTGTGGAAATCGCTGCACACAACCGGTCTTAGGAACACTCACAAATACCTAAAATTGAAAGAACAGAAAATAGTGCATTTTTGAAATGAGCATACAATTGACACTTTACGCAAAGTTCCAATATGGGAAATCAGCCAATATCTTCAGTTGAAATTACTGAAAAAGACAGAAACTGGCTATTTAAAACTCCAAGTGTAAACCTGCGCTTGGAGCGATTATATTACCTATATCACAACGCATTTTCGTGAGTTGTCTCTGTGCTCAACCGTGATTAATAGTGCTGTTAAAGTTCTAGAACGGGAGGGCGGTGGTTCGAGCCTGAGTACAGTAAAATTCTTTTTTCAAAATAGGGATGGCTTTTTTAAAAATATATAAAGTTGTATTTTGAAGTGATTTTAAAACAAATTCAGATGAACGTTCACGTTTCCAAGCTCACTCGTATTTATTCGCCACGTCCCAAATTTCAACAGAAATAGATCCCACCGTTAATCGGGTTTGCATATCCAGTCTCCTAAGTATGAAAACATATACGCTCACTCCAACCTCAATCATTTCATGAATTCAACATGATTTACGTATGTTATTAGGACGTAAAACTGAATGTGATTTATTCTACAAACACTTTTATATATTGCAAGAGCTGTGACGTCCAAAAATGCACTGAGAACTCATAGTCGTATCGCAATAAACAAAAGCGAGTATGAACAGTAAACTTCTTTCACAAAAATTAAAAGAAAGCCTGCAAAATCATGGAAAATGGTCGAGTGGTTTAGGTCAATACTCTATCAATCATATGTTTGTGTGTTAAAACCATATAATAAGTTTTTCTAAGTGTCTTTCTATTTTCATTTGGAGGCGGAAAACATTTATTTGAGTAACTCATTGGAAACTTGTTTTGTTTCAAATTCGGTTAAGACGGAACAATATATCAATTGCAAAACTAAAATCCATACCTGAAAACAAACTAGAAAGTATGTTTACTACTCCATTATTATCCTCTGATTTGTAACGAAAAACTAATCATAAACAGTAGTGATTTGAGAAAATTATCCTCGCGGGAATTTTTAATAGGGGTGGTGGGTTTACTCACTGGTAATCCACATTAAGCATGATAAAAGGTATGGTCCCGAACGCAGAAATTTCCTAGCTTGAGAAGGGTCTGAATTCTTCCTGAGATCACTCACTGAAATTATCACTGATTAAAAGCTTTTCGTAACAAAATATAATATTAAACTTCTTTCTCGTTCTACATTTTGAAATAGTAGTATCATAACTTATACAGAATTATAACAAAAACCTAAAAAATGGAATACTAATCACGTAAAAGTTATCCTTAACTTACAATTTTGTGTTTGATAAAAACACTTTTTTTTTCGCATTGCACTTGAGAGTAACTCATCTCTATATAATCCTGAACTGAAACCCGTGCTTAACTTCAATTAATTAACCAATATTTATAAGAATATTTTTTACTTTACTATTTTCACTATTCCATATTATATACACTTCCAAAATAAAACTCTCGAAAGCGTATATTAGACGAGTGGAGAATAACAAATAAATTATCATTTATCATACATATTGGTCTCTATTCGAAATTCTATTTAATCTAATCCGACAGGAATACAGACAGAAACATCGAGAACTCGTAAAAAGAGAGAAAAAATGCGTTGAATTCTCTAGGGACTCGAGCTAAGTTCGCAGGGTGTTTTACAAAAATAATCGCCTTAGACCAAATGACCATGGTAGCAACTAGTGATTGTAGCAAAGGCTTCGAGTAGCAGTTCTTCTTACAGGATAATATTACTTTCTATTGGCTAAAATTTAAGCCTAATTTACTTTGATGTAATATGTCCATTAATTTGTTTTATGAACACGTTATTGATTACTTTGACGAATGATGTATGTTATTGATATAGATTCTATTGCACGTTCTTTCATAAATACTATAGAAAGTATCAAGGCTATGTTTTATCTTTCATGAAAATTGACTGGTGCATACGCAGTACAGAGAGAAGGCGAAGAAGGAAATGCTAAGAGATTGTTAGAATGTTTTGCCCGCAAGCAGTAGTTCTCAACTTGGAGGCGCGCTTCCTCCTTCTGGGGAGGCGTGAAGGGTTTACGAAGTCCCTTCGTTTCGTTATATCTGTTGAATGTTTATATACAATATCCAGCCACATCTTCTACACATTTGGAAGTGATAAATCGTAGTATAAATTAACCGTCCTCCACACACGGTGCTTGTTGATTTTCCAAGATTAAAAACTGAAATATTTTTTATCTCAATAGAATACAAAAGTTGCTATGAGAGGGCTTGCAACACCTTAATCCCATGACTCTTCGATACGTCACTGCCTGAACTGTAACTTTCAAGTTAGAATAGAATAATATAGACATGTGACCTACTAAATATATTTTTGGTTCAATATACGTTTTCAGAAATATCCACTATTACAATGTCAGTAAATGTTAAGTAATTTATTGTAAATCTTTGTACTTTCATTTTTCCTCTTTCTTCCCAACTAAGGTTAAAAAATGTAATTATAAGAGGTTAAGAATTCGCAATATTAGTATATTTTAGCGTATTACGAAATTATATTTAATCGATTCCGACAGGAACACAAATTGAAACGTCAAGAAGAGGTAAAACGAAAATTGTAGTCTGGTGAGATTCAAACTACCCTTGAGTGGTGCCTCGAAAATCTACAGTCAAATGTCTTAATCCACTTCTTTTCATCTACCTATTACTAGTTACTACTTAATTTTATTCACTTTTTACTTGTTTTATTTGCTTTTCCAGTAACCTAAAACGACAGGGACATGATCAGAGAAACATCGAGGAAAGTTAAAATTTCAAAGGCTCTCCCACTGGGAATCGATCCCGGGAGCCCGTACACCAAAGTGGCAACTGCAAGCCACTAGATCAGCGGGGAGGGCATCCACTCGACTACTGTAAGCAGTTACGATTGTAGTAAGCGTGTTTCATATTATACCTTTTATTACAGTATGAAATTTACTTTGTATTACCTGAAATTTAAGCCTACTTTGGCCTGGTGCAATATGTCTATTGAAATTGTTTTGTGTTAGCTGTATTCTTTACTTTCACGAATGATATGTATTATTTATATAGGCTCTATTACGTATTAGTTAATAAATATTAAGCAATTATCAGGATTATTTATGAGATTTCATAAAAATTCACTGGTGCATGTGCAGTAGAAACAGAAAAATACACTTTACCGACATTATTCTTACAAGTCACAATTCAAATTTCTAACAGGTTGTCAAAATGCCTCGCTCTAAGAGCTGGGGATAACTGTCTGTTGCTCTGCGAGGAGAGATCATAGACCGAGCAACAGTGGGACAAACTCTGCCTCACGTCGCTAGGAATCTGGGCTGTGACAAGAAAACAGCCAAGAAGTGGATTCAGAGACATAAAGAAGGTGGTGAATGGTTCAGGTCTTCGTCAAGAAGTGAAAGGCCTAAAGCGACAACTGCAGCTCAAGAGCAAACGTTAGTTACACAAGCAATCAACAAACCTCTACGCCACGCGTCGATCCTTTTGGACAAAGCCATGGTATATAATTGCTCTCACGAAATAATAAGAAGATTATTGGGGTGCTGATCTCCACTGTGCAAGACCCGCTAGGAATACTCTTCTGACTGAAACACAAAAGACCAGACGATTTGAATGGGCACAGGAGAACACAACCCAACCTCTATAATATTGAGACTTAGTCATCTGGACCGACGAGAAAGTTTTCAAGTCTAATCAGTAAGGCAGAGTTATATTGTATAGACAACGCGAAACCAGGGATGCTGAACAAAATATCAGTACTTCTTGTTCAGAACGAATATTAGCACACTTTTGTGGATACATGATGGCTGCTGGTCCTGTAGATTTGGTTGCAGTGTCCGAGAGAATGAACAGCACTGTTTACGTTAATATCTTCGAAAATACATTGTTACGGTCCTTAGAAAGAAACTTCCCCCAACACGAAGAATATATACTTATGCATGACAACAGTGTTGTTTGCACTTCCCGGCAAACACGAGAGTGGCTAATTGAAAATCCGGAGTTAATTTGTATAGAGTGGACCCCTCTATCCCCAGACTTGAACCCAATTGAACACTTGTGGGCCTAGATGGTGCAAGAATGGAAAGAGAGAAGTGACGACAGAGGCAAAACGTTTTTTCAAAGTCAAGTTACGGAACTGTGGCAACACTTACCTGACACACCGTCATGTTGCTCGAGATTTGTATCTAGTATTCCCTCCAGACTTCAAGAAGTTATTGACTCTGAAGGTGACTACATAAAGTACTAGTGTGTTATTTTTGTGTAAACATTTATTTTTCATTTATTTGTTATATTTTTTTCGAGAGCAAGACATTCGTTCTTCATTCATTTCTTTTGTTTGTTTACTTATTAGTTCGTTAAAACGTAAAGGAACAGTAGTATATCTTCAATAAGTATTTGTAAATTTACTTTGAACGTTTCTAAGAACACATTTATGTCTTTTTCTTACTCGTATATCATGCCCAATATTACTTTCATTTCAGTTCATTAATTACTTTATTTCACATCTTGGATAAAAGTATTCTTGTCTTTTTAATGATGTTTTCCCTTTTGGTTGTTTAATTTCTATATACAAGTATTATCTTAATTCGAATGAATAAAACTCATTTTGTTTATTGTCACTTCTTTAATAACTGAGTTCGAATTCAAGAACAATGTACTGTAATTTACATTCTTTATTCTTCGTATAGTATAGTACTGCCAATATTAAGTATCATTTTTTATGAGTCCAGTTGATTAGTGAGAACTTGGACAAACTTTAAACTGATAATTCTTTATGCAATAACAACAGTAAAATACATTTAAGCTGTTCCTTATACTTCACAGCAATGAAACCAATGTTTTGTATTAGTTAAAAAATAAAGCATCCAGAAGCTTCCTAAGAAGCCCTATCCTTCCACACAAAACATAGGCCTAAAGTAAAGTGAGGCAATACATTACTAAAATATATAAATAATTCGAATTATTAACCTCCTCTTGTTACACCTTTCAAGCTTAATTGAGAAAAAAGAGGGAAAATGAAAGTACAAAGATTTACAGGAAATTACTTAACATTTACTGACATTGTAATAGTGGATATTTCTGAAAACGTATATAGATCCAAAAATGTATTTAGTAGGTCACATGTCTATATTATTCGATTCTAACTTGAAAGTTACGGTTCAGGCAGTGACGTATCGAAGAGTCATGAGGTTGAGGGGTTGTAACCCCTCCCATTGAAACTTGTATATTCTATTGAAATAAAAAATATTTTAGTTTTTAATCTTGGAAAATCAACAAGAACCGTGTGTGGAGGACGGTTAATTTATACTGGGATTGGTCACTTCCAAATGTGTAGAAGATATTGCTGCATAATGTGTACAATCATTCAAGAGATATAGGAAAACGAAGGGACTTTGTAAACCCTTCACGCCTTTCCAGAAGGAGGAAGCTCGCCTCTCGGTTGAGAACTACTGCTTGCGAGCGAAACATTCTAACAATCTCTTAGCATTTCCTTCTTCGCCTTCTGTGTGTACTGCGCATACACCAGTCAATTTTCATGAAAGATAATAAATAGCCTTGATACTTTCTATAGTATTTATGAAAGAACGTGCAATAGAATCTATATCAACAACATACACCATTCGTCAAAGTAATCAATAACGTGTTCATAAAACAAATTAATAGACATATTACATCAAAGTAAATTAGGCTTAAATTTTAGCCAATAGAAAGTAATATTATCCTGTAAGAAGAACTGCTATTCGAAGCCTTTGCTACAATCACTAGTTGCTACTATGGCCAAGTGATCTAAGGCGATTATTTTTGTAAAACACCCTGCCAGCTTAGTTCGAGTCCCCGGAGAAACCAACGCATTTTTCCTCTCTCTCTTTTTACGAGTTCTCGATGTTTCTGTCTGTATTCCTGTCGGATTCGATTAAATAGAATTTCGAATAGAGACCAATATGTATGATAAATGGTAATTTATTTACGAGTCTCCACTCGTCTAATATACATTTTCGAGAGTTTTATTTTGGAAGTGTATATAATATGGAATAGTGAAAATAGTAAAGTAAAAAATATTCTTATAAATATTGGTTAATTAATTGGAGTTGAGCATGGCTTAAAAGAGAGTATTATATAGAGATGAGTTACTTTCAAGTGCGATGCGAAAAAAAAAGAGTTTTAATACCACACAAAATTGCAACTTACAGGATAACTTTTACATGATTAGTCTTATAATTTGTTATGTTTCTATTATAATTCTGTATAAGTTATGATACTACTATTTCAACATGCAGAACGAGAAAGAAGTGTAATATTATATTTGTTACGAAAAGCTTGTAATCAGTCATAATTTCAGGGAGTAATCTGAGAGAGAATTTGAGGCCCTTCTCAAGCTAAGAAATTTCTGCCTGCGGGACCTATCTTCGATCATGCTTAATGTGGATTACCAGTGAGTATACCCACCACCCTATTAAAAATTCCCCCGAGGATAATTTTCTCAAATCACCACTGTTTATAATTAGTTTCTCGTTACAAATCAGAGGATAATAATGGGGTAGTAAACATATTTTCTAGTTTGTTTTCAGCTATGGATTTTAGTTTTGCAATTGATATATTGTTCCGTCTTAACCGAATTTGAAACAAAACAAGTTTCCAATGAGTTACTCAAATAAATGTTTTCCGCCTCCAAATGAAAATAGGAAGACACTTAGAAAATCTTATTATCCGGTTTTAACACACAAACATACGATTGTTAGAGTATCGACCTAAACCACTCGACCATTTTGCATGATTTTGCAGACTTTCTTTTAACTTTTGTGAAAGAAGTTTACTGTTCATACTCGCTTTTGTTTATTGGGATACGACTATGAGTTCTCAGTGAATATTTGGACTTCACAGCTCTTGCAATATATAAAAGTATTTGTAGAATAAATCACATTCAATTTTACGTCTTAATAACATACGTAAATCTGGTTGAATTCATGAAATGTTTGAGGTTCGAGTGAGCGTAAATCTTTTGATACTTAGGAGTCTGGACATGCAAACCTGCTTACCGTGGGGATTTTCTTCTGTGAAATTTGGTCCATTTCTGTGAAGTTATACAAAAACGGTAAAATAAGGAATGTTAACATTCTTACAATGAGAACAGATTTCAATTCCTGGTGGGATATGTGGGAGACCCGGGTTCGATTCCCGGAGGGAGCTCATGTGTTTCGTATCCCATGATAATCAGTAAGTCCAGTTCTCCTATAGCAACGCTGCTGAACGGACAGTTAAACTCAAAATCACAATCCCCACCACACGGCGGGAGTTTTCATGGTTCGGGTTTTACGTTAATCAATATGTATACGTCATATATGATCTTGCTGTTAAAAGAGACGTTAAACTCCAAATCAACTCAACTCATTAAGATAAGAGTTCTCAGTTTAATACCAACTTGAAACCATACGTTCAAAATAAAAATTGAAATAAAATGAAATCTTTAATTTAACGTCCCATCGTTATGCCGGTTAAGCTAAAGGAGACGGTGATAATGAGAAATGAGTGAAATGGTGGAGCGAAGAAAGTGGGAGAACCCCGAGAAATCCCACGAGCACTTCGTTTGTCCACCACAAAGTCCAAACGGCGCGAACTGGGATCGAATTAGGGACCCGAAGCACCGGAGATGAACACTCTACCACTGAGAAACCGCGACCCAAAAATGAAAATTACTCATGCTTCTGATACCTATATATATTGAGAGAGAGAGAGAATAAATATGGTTGTATTTCTCATAGGGCCGAAGTGCCTTAGTGGTAGAGCATTCACTTCTGGTGCATGGGGTCCTTGGTTCGATCCCAGCTTGCACAAAGTCAGATTTGTAGTGAAGAAACAACGTGTGCGTTCGTTTCTTCAGGATTCTCCTGTTTCCTCCTAACCTACATCGTTGCACAATTTTCATTTAATTCTCATCATCACCGTCTCCTTTACCTAGCCGACATAAGCATGGGACGTCGAACTTAATTTAATTTCATTTCATTGAGAAAAATACTATAATTCATAATCTGCATCTTTATAAAGCAACTTCAACAATCATATGGATGTATAATGCTTAAAATTGAATTAAATCGCAATTGCAGTAATCTGCAATATTTTAGGTTTCTCATTTATTTACATCAAATTCTTTAGTTATTTGATAATTTTTAGCAACAATAGTAACTGCTATATAAGACACAATTATATACCTGTGGCGTGGGAGACCCTGGTTTGATTCCCAACGGGAGCTCATGTGTTTCGGTTTCTATGTTAATCAGTAGGTCCCGTCTCATATTGCCTCGCTGCTGAAAAGGACGCTAAACTCAAACTCAACTCAACTCAATAATTATCTATACATTGAATTTAATAATAAGGAGGGAGACCTTGAAGGAGGGAGGCCGAATAAAGACGGAGACCTTAAAATTTAAAACGTTGGGTCAGTATGAGTCAGAGAGTGGGGTGATGTGTCACAGTGAGTCACGTCCTGTTTACCCACGACCCACTGACCTACTCACAAATCTTGACCCAATTGACTCACTCTATATCTGAACTGTACACACAGATAAAGCGGACATATATGTAACCTGACCTTACTTGGACTTCACTAATTTAAGATAATCGACAAAAAATGAAAGAAAGCAATTTCAAACGCAAAAATATAGTAATGTATTTTCAACGGAACAAAAAAAAAACGTATCATCCCAGATTTGAACCCGGGTTTCTCCACTAAGCAAGCAGACGTCTTACCGACTTACTCACGGCAGATCTTCCGACTTCTTGTTTTGAAACTTTATTTACACTGCGTGTGTTACGTAACAACGCTACGAGATGTCCTTACTGTTGTGTTAACACGCGTTCCGTAAATTTACGAAGTCGCTCTTTTAATCCTCAATCAATCCGACATATATAGATATAGAGAGAAATAGATAGATAGACAGACAGACAGATAGATAGATAGATAGATAGATAGATAGATAGATAGATAGATAGATAGATAGATAGATAGATAGATAGATAGATAGATAGATAGATAGATAGAAATATAGGTAGATAGATATAGATATATAGATAGATAGATATTTTGGTGCACCAGTATGCTCCCAAGAGTACAGATTATTTCATTCTTGATTTTAATCTACAGAACAAATGCTTTTTATGAAAGCAAGGGGACTGCTACCCATAGATGGCTAAGTGAGATAAATAAAATTTAAACTTCAAATGTAACTGGAGTGGCTCACCGACAATGGCTGATTTAACACGTTTGATAACAGCGCGGGTAATAGCTGATTTATAAACGCAGTAGATAGAGCCTGTGTAGGCAAGTGGATACCGCGTGAGACTGTCATTCTTGGGGTCTCGGGTTCGAGTCTCGGCCTAGGTTGAATTAAAAATATTTCAAAGAATTAAACACTATAAATGATGTTCGCGTTTGATACTGAAAGAGATTTGTCCTATGAAGGGAGAAAACCCAAGATGGGGGTAGGGGGAAAGACGGACACTGTTTATCCTTAAGTGTTAAAATTTAATTTATTCCCATGTCTTTTGCTCTTTCCTTACCCTCTTTCCTTCTTTTCTTATTTTGTTTAGATTTCCGTACTTTTTCGGTTTCTGCATGAAGTGTATTATTCTTTTCGTTTTCTTTGCATTAATTCCTATCTCTTCGTACTTAATGTGAACGGAATTTCTGCAGATTTATCTCGTGGTTGTTTCTCTAAATGATGCTCTCAGATAGTAATACTTTTTCCTCCAAACGGAGGAATATCCTGGCATGTTATGTTTTCGGGCACGTATTTGTTGTCATGTTGGATGTTCAACTATCAGACATACAGTGAAACTATTCTGCTACTGGAAAAAGTTATCATTTCTTATGTATCCAACCTCCACTTATTACTGTCGCTGACTGTACACGTGGTTCCGGATGGAAGAACATACGTTCTACTCTGGCTGTCAGATATGTAGTCAAGCTATTGTCTTATGGCATTCGAAAGCACTACGACCAACCAAGAATCAACTCTTCCTGTTTGTATAAGAATGAGAAACAGATGTGTTTCATATTTAAGTTCTAGCACATACAATATCCTTGCACCGTTGGTGCACGCTTGTCTGTGAACACGATACAACATTCACAGTACAAGTTATTACTGTCTGTCACTACTTAATAGAGTGTGTTGCGCGAATCCGCCTGTTTCCGTGGGTATTAAAATACCAACACCACCGTGAAGATCTCCTTGATATGGTGCATGCCTTACTTCCTAGAGATGAAACTAGTTAAACAAAGACTTTCGCTAACGATGTCTGCGCATATGTATTACAACTCAGAAAGAAAGAAAAAGAAAAGAAAAAAAGAAAGACAAAAGAGGAAACAACCACATAGAAACTGTAATCTCAATTGGAAGAGATCAATGCCTTTTTTCTGAATAAATCAACAACGTACCATCTGGTACGTTACTGTCAATAATAATTACAAAACTTTAATTAAATTATAATAGACCCTGTAGCAGTATTGTGTTGACCAACATATTCACCTGATGCAACACCATTCATAATATTTCATCGCTTCCAAATATGTTTAGCAGTACGAGAAATATGTTCATATTTTGAACGTTACTTTGTAAAATCTGTCGCCTATCATATAATTTAATATTACATATGTTACATTGTATCCACATTTAATGAGTCTCTGATTCGAAACATAACGACATTAGTTTGTTTATTAGATACACTACAGTGTTAATTTTAATTACAACAAAACAAAACTGTTGAATTTCTAGAATCAATCACTCAAGTTACACGTTAATCGAATCAGTATTATAGTAAAATGAAAATACCTTGCTAAATACGTAATTATTGTAATAGAGTATTATATTAAATTTAATGTTCAAAAAATTATAAATATAATACTTTCATGCATATCTATGTGGATTTCGTTATTTCTGACACTTCTGATAATGCAGTGAATGCATAATTATGTTCAAAGGTTATATTCTACAAACTTGTAAAAATAATAGCAGAATGAATGCTAGAAGAAAGAGAATGAAGAATAAGTTAATGTTTTATTCAAATTAGCAAACGTTGTTGCTTATATGACAATGTTAGTTATTTTAGAGCTCACCTTTGTTCATCTGATTTTATTGATATGCAGTTGAAGATCCCCTTGGTTTGATTCTTGAAGTAAGAGCAGCAATCTACTGGATAACCATTTATGGAACAATTTATTATTAACTTCTCGCATGGCCTGTAATTTTCCAACATAAAAAAAAAACAAACTATTTATTTGTGTCATTTCACAAACACAAACTGAAACAATGATCTGATAAAAAACGTAAATAACAACACTAAATAGAACACGGCATAGGTGAAAATGCCATGCATGCTTATGACCGACCTTTGTGGGTTTATCGTAAATAAAACTATATTATCTCTCTCTCTCTTGTTTCACTTGCTCCAAACTTTGGTTTCATGGCTTCCAGCGCCCACAAAAGGTTGTCATAAACCATACAAGCAATCCTCGTCTCCACCGACCGCTGGAATGATATCGGGGGAGAGAAGAGTGCTTGCCGTAAAGATAGATGAACAAAACAAATTAATGTAAATAATCTATAAATTGTTATAACGCCTTGTAAAGCTACATGCAATCACGGCTAAGAATTAAACATGAGATTAAAATGTACTATGTATTGTAATCAAACAAACAACATACAATAAGTAAACTACAAGCAAATTATATTTAACAACCTGAGCGCTCAAAATGATTACTCTGAATTTAACTTTTATTTTCTTAAGATCATTTACTTTGATCAGGTGGCTTTTTCAATTTGTAAGAATGATTCTTTCTCAATTCTACTTACAGTTTGCGTTGGCGGCATGGAATGAGAGTAGTGAATAATTTATATAACACTCGCGTTTCACTATGCACTGCACAAGGAGAGTGGGGATTAAGTCAGCCGCAATTTCCTCTTCTGCGCTATCCTCTCCACATAAATCTGGTTCTCAAATCCAATCCAACAGTTCATATATCACACGAAAGAAAGCGTCCAACAATCATACTGCTCACAATAGAACCATCGTTTGGAAGTGCTTCTTCGTCGACTGCATCGAAGTACGTTTAAAACTAGCTTGCTAGCCCTGTATCTTTTCCACTACAACTCATAAAATCACAAAATAAGTTTAAATTCAAGACTCGTTTTATAATCACGTAATACCGACCCTTGGTTCCTTTTACTTCCACCTTTTAGGAACAACGACGGGCACAAAGCTCTGGAAACTTAAAGTCAGGTCGACGGGCTGGGTACGAGCCCGTGTAAAAGCCTACTCTACGTGCGGGACGCACGACAGGTGCGAAGGCACCCCTGCCTAACCGAGTCTCTTCAATAGACTGACTTGCTTTCTTCGCCAACCTCTTATGCTGCTTTTCCAAAGGGAAAATCCCGGTTTTAACTTGAAACGCAACCAACTGATGCAATGGCTAAATTTAGCGATGAGACTTCTTGCTGGAATGTTCTGTGGAGCGATTCTTCTTTCTTTTTAACCATAAAAGGACTGCTGGACGATTTGATCGAAGTTGGTTGCTCACACACACATTCAAACATATATGAATATGCTTGAGAAGAGAGAGTTCTCGGAAAATTTCCATACGAGGTCTGTTTATTAATTTTGAATTTCACACTGCATAGATTGTCTTTCTTCTCTTGATTAACACAATTAATGAGCGCCAAAAAATCCGTAACAACCTATGGCGCCCACAGGGCTCCGAGAAATTGATACAAATTGCGATGAGAATCCTGGCCGTCGAAGGGTTAATGGTCCATGTTAAAATGTCACTGGAAAAATCGCTGTATTGTGGAACACCCTGTATATAAATCTAATGTCACTGGGGACTCACTGTGAAAATTCGGTATGTTGGACTGTACTGTATATAACGAATCACACTACACTTGATAACTATAAGGTTGTTCACCCTGTATGACGGTAAGCCACCTTTCGTTAAAGCCACCTATTAAGTTCATAAAGCCACCTTTATATTCTGATTAAGCCACTTTTATGCCACCATTAATAAATTGTTCATTATTATTTCATTTATTTATATTTTCAGTTTATAGTTCCTTTTATTTATTTATTTTTCAAATATTGGTTTCTCACCATAATTCAATGTACTTTAATTTACCTTTTCAATTATTTTCCACTAAACACATAATATATTCAAATATATTAAGCCAAATATAGATATACAAATAAACCTTAATACAGAAAATACTTAACTACTAAACAATAGTAAAACGTGTATATCAATTTCGAGAGTGTAGCCTAACAACAGAGTGAACGGTAATGTCGGAATTCCTAATATCTGTATTTTGTGTAGTATAATGTGTGTATATATGCACCCTTTTACAACAAACTTAATCAATACTTAAACTTTTCTTATCCAAATTTTTTTTTATAACATTTGATTATCAAGCACAAACATCCAACATAACATCAAAATGGTTATGTCAACTAATATGTATATTCATACATGTAGAATATTAATAATCCCAAAAGAAATTTCAAAACAAAACTTCGTAAAATAGTTATAACGTAAATCACATACTAATTATTCAAAATACTATATTTTCAATTGACTAAAAATCAAAATTACTAAAAGAAATTCAAAATCAAATATACTATCAAGTTTCAATAATCGTATTGCTCAAACAACAAAAAAAATCATTGTTTTGTTTCAAATAAATTTAGAATCACATGTGAACTTACTTTTTTTTTTAATTATCAACTTTACTCACAGCAAACGTAAACTTTTATTTTACTTATTTATTTATTTATCAATTGCAGCAAGTATGCAGGCATCAATACTAGTGCACGGATCTTGTATAACATTGGCGAGCATACGACCTTTGGCTGGTACAATCATTTCTGAATCTCATTTTCAACAAATATCTTATTGGCAAAGGCATATTACAACTCAATTCTACGGGCATTAATCACAACGCATATCACATAACAAGAGGGATTTGCAATCCACCTCTAAACGCATTAAACACTTAGCACAAACTCTTTCTACTCTTCTAGCATTCCCAAGCTAGGTATTCAAGGAGTGACGAGGAGCATATATCTCCGTACGTGAACCGCCCTTTAATGGCCTTTGGTTTCAGGGTAAAGTACACGTATGCCGTAACAATAAATTCATATAAGAATGCCGCTCCATACAGCCTTTGGCATCTTAAATATAGCCCTAATTCATTTGTAGTGCTCAATTGCCATTCGGTTGAACTCAAACGTATACAGCTCAAAATACTTTGCACACAATCATTTTGTTCGTTCGATGACCATTATCAATATCAACGTGCCAAATAGATTTAAATCTGATTGCCTCAACATACTATAAGCAATGGGATCTGTCAATTACTATTAAATTGTACAACAAACCAATTTTTTTTTCATTATTATTATTTTCCCTTTTTTTTTCAAATTCCAACTCTCAAACTTCTCGAATTTAATCTAAATTTTCATTACAGTCGTGTGAGTTTTATAGACAGGTGTTAATTCGAAACAATATTCTCTCCTTTCAAACTTTTGAACATGAAAATAATCAAATAAGCAACAAAATAATTCGTTAATCACAATCATTCTATTCAATGAACCATGTAGCGAAAGTTCCAACTAATGCTTTTCTCATATTGACATAGGTAAAAACTCTAATAAAGTGAACTAAACCGAATTTTTTCTCCTGCATGAATTATTTAACAAAACGAAACCAAATTAGGTATTCTCTCCTTTGTGTGAGTCGTTGAGCAATAGATAAACTTGTAAAAAACTATGAAAGCAAACCTTTTCTTTTTTTTTTAATATGTTTTCCACATTAAGATTACTTCTTCATTTCTAAATGTCTGTTTTCCTGAATAATGATTGGAATATACGAACGTAATATATAAACGTAATATGATATATGAACGAAATTCAAGTTCTGATTACATTTTCTCACTGAATATGCAAAATCTATTCATAAACTAATAAAGTTCAAAACTAAACAAAATTCACCTATATACTAACATTTTTACGGATTATATCATAATATGCAAAATAGTTAAAATATCAATCTATATATTTGCATTACATAACCTAACTAGTAAACTTTAAAACATTTTAATATATACATAAGTTAAACGGCGGTTAGGCCTTTCGAAGCGCCATCCTGCGTGCCATTGGTTGACAAAGCAGGTCGTAAGTCATGAATTAAACAAAAATATAGGTTAATGAGTTGATCCCGAAGATCAATGAGCGCTGACTTACTATTTTCTTACAGCTCGAAGTATGCGGGATCGCCAACCTTCCCGACGATTTGGATAAAATCGCTTCTGCACGAAATCCTAATCCCTCCCAGCTAGATGCTTTACGCATCGTAGCTATGTCATAATCGGGTAAAATTATCCAACCCCAATTGGGCTGCCAGTATCTAGACCTGCAGAAGGTATTAATAAAAAAAATATGAAAAGGACAAGAAGAATACCCTGGGGGAGGGGAAGTTCGATACTACAGCCCTAAATCTCAATATCATTAACCACTTATTAATTATTAATAATTTTCGGCCCGCTCATACCTACAAAATTAGTAGGTTTACAAAGTATTCTATCAGAGAGCGCTAGCCGGTACAATAGAATTGTGCGGCTTTACTGGCAAAAATGCACGTATCAACATCAGGATTATTGTCACATCCGGGAGTAAGTCACAATCGAGAATGAATCATTACATTTAAACATATCGCTTACGATCGAAATGTTATATTCGTTATTCAATTAATTCTCCTTTTAACATTTATTATTCACATTTCTTCAATTTCTAAAATACGCTCATTCCAAAATTTAAAACAATATTTATCAAATTTTATCTAAAATCAAACCAATAATGTTAATGAATTCAAAACTAACGACAAATTTAGTTATCAAATTTCCATAATGTTTATATCTTGTTCATTAAACATTAATACAGTTTAGCATCTGCTGTTACGTAATAAAGTTGATGTATTCTCATAACATAAATTTAATTCTGAAAAAAATTACCTAAAATCCCAACTTAATATCTTAAATTTATTTATTTATTTTAACTTGGTTATAACAATTTATCAACAACAATTTTGTGACGGACGTTTAATGGCAACTAACTGGATTACGGGCACTTACAAAACTAGGCTAAAATAATTCATATTGCGGTTGTCTTTAAAAAGACAGTTTACACAATATAAGAGGGATAAATTCACCTCAAAGCATGGGCGTTTCTAGAAATATTTCTTACGCATTCACAACATCGAACATAAAAGGGATATACATATCAACCTTATGGACCATCGTCATTTAGTAGCATAAACACATAAAAATATAGGCTTCATGCCTCCTCCAGCACCCTTGGCTGGGAACTCAACAACAACGAGGGAAAAATCAACCTCGAAAAACACAGATGCGGCCTTTCATTGCCCTTTGCATCGTGTACACTTCACAATATACATAATTCATGGTCCTCAATATAAGCGTCTGCCTCTCTATAGGCCTTATACGCAATGATCGCACTCGATGCGAATATCATCGCTAGCATCCTGAAACGCAACATCGGTGTCGCTCTTCAATCAGCCTTTGACACCGGCATTAACCCGCAACATGTGGACTAATTATTAGCCTAATCCATTCTTGCCCAATTATAGTTCTTAAATTATCACTGGCCTTTTGCCTTGCATATCTCAGTTGCTTACTGCCACTATACGTCTCTCTCTCTCTTTTTTTTTCAAAAATATTTCAAATTGAACAAAACTGATTGCCAAATCATTTCACTAAACTGAAACAAGTTTCTGATTCAAACTTAAACAAATAACGAGAATACTTCAACATTGAATTCTTTACGATGCAAAATATTTTTCACTTTTAATAAAATATTTCACTTTAAATGTACCAATATCAAATACCTAAACAATCAAAAGTCGGAATAGAATTTTGAAGTGTGTGTGTGTAATTGCCAAATCACACACTAGCTGAGGCCCAATCGGACGCCATCCCGATTTCGTCACTTTAATTTTGAAAGAGAATAGTAGTGACGCCTCTAAGGGTTGAATCATAATTTTCAACCTTTTGCCTCTTCTTAACTTGTAGAACAGTTTTTGTAATTAAATTGAATTAAGTTCAAAACTTCATTAGTGTCGTAACAAATACCAACTGACTTTACATGACGAACATCATATATGAATGGATTCATAAGCAAATGTATTAAATTCAACGTTATTTTCAATTACTTTCGAAATCATGCTAAACAAGGTTTAATTTTCAATTTTTCAACGCCTAACTGATTTTATATTACAAATTCAATATGTTTTTACACATGTTTTAAATGACAAAGTTGGATGAAAAGATTCATTAACTGAGGAACACACTTTTTTTTTTCCAAATTTCATAATTAATTGTGGTATTCATCAGTATTTCTCTAATTGAATTTTCAGATATCTCTAATTGCCTAACATTTTTCTAAATGCCTAATGGTATGGGGACAGCTAAATGTTTATATAAACATACAAGGTAAATGAATAAAAACTCGAAGAAAATGGAATGGTAAAATTTTATTAATGACGTTTGGTTCCCAAGACTGGAAATACCTGAAAAGAAATAAGACATACAAAACACAGACATCCTAACAAAAATTTGATACAGAAGTTCTGTATCCAAAACGGGATAACCATAATTTTCGAAAGTGGTGGTGATATTTGAAAAATTTCAAAATCCGAAATCGCGATCTAAGTTGATTACCTATTTAAAATTTCCAATGCTGTCCTTCCTCTGCTTTTCACATTCATCTCTCATCTCCAAAAACTGTAAAGAAAGAATAAAACATGGTATTTAAATGAACGTACCTGATTGTAGACAGATACTGGTGGTTCCTTGGGACGGGCGCGTCAAGGGCGGTGTGCACACACTTGAAGCTGAAAAGCAAATTCCTAATTTTCGAAATTCGATGGGGAATAATTGAAGTAAGAGAGTAATAATCTTTATCTTCATTCTCTATAAAAGCTTAAAACTCATATTCGGTATTTGATTTTTCGTCTTTTCCGGGATTCAGTCCAAATTCGGGCAAAGTTCACGCTTTGGTTACCCTAAAATTTTAATTTTCCACCGATGTCGATTACACTTGTATGCCTTTAATTTCATACGCTTACGAGTACTTTTCCAGTTAGTTTTTCTGATTCACGGAACTTTTTCCCTTTCTACAACGTGTTTACCAAACTTCCACGCGATGAGACGCTTTCGTTTACGGCGCTTAAATTTACGATGCATTACGATGTTTTGCACAAATTGCTCTCCGCGTTTGCGTTTCTTAAAATTTCTCTGAGTCGATGTTTTCAGAGTTTGCACGTTTAGTTCAAAATAAGCTCGCCTACATTTTAACTTTGATTTATGTCTAGTTCGTCTACGGTTACGTCTAACTTGTTTCGGATTACGCTTAATAGAGCACTTTTCATTTATTCCCAACTCACTATCTAGCATACGTTTGACACTTGTTCCCTTGCATTGCGCGTACATTCTAAGATTAGGTTGACGAATATTAGGGTCACCAAGAGCGATCAGCCGTCTCGCTTTCCGGCTACTTGCACGATCGAGTTTTTCCTTTTTACACATTCGCGGTGGTAGGACACTAATTTTAAATTTTGCATGCGCGAAAGAATCAAATTTACTACATTCATGACCCACTTGTCTAGCGCTACTTTTACGTCTATGAACCTTGATCTTGCTAGCTATGCGTCGTAACATCCTTTTATTTCGAGCTACTATGCTGTGGAAAATCGGTTGACCATTTCGAACTACCTTGTTTTCCCTTTGTGCCTTATTCTTACATTTTAATTTCTTCGCTAGTGCATGCTTACTTTTCGGGCTACATTCGTGTCTGGTTACGGGTAATGGTTTTGACCAATTAATCACACAACAGCTATTGACTACGTAAAACACAATTCTCTTTACGGGCTTGCATTTTAAACTCTTCACTTGAAGTCGTTGACCTATGCCACTATGCTCAAAGTCGACAAGGACACAATCGAATTGCAATATAAAGACGTAACTAATACTGAACGACATGTACGGTACTACAGACAAATACGTAGTTGTGAAATCGCGCAGAACAATTCGCTCGCGAAACAAATGCAACAGCATCAAATTCTCAATATCGCACAAAAATAATAGCTCAACTCTGAAGCCTTCCCTGGCTTCTCCGAGAGGAGGGGTACGCGCTACCACTGCGCTACCATTCATTTCATACAATTCATCGGCATCTCTCGCCGGCACTGCAACTACATTTAAAACCTGTCTGTCTACGGATACTCGCATCAAGCCGTGTATAATTACTGTCTCGGTATTGCCTATTTCTTTTCTCCGGACGCTAACATCCTCCTGTTTTTCTCTATATGTATTTTCATCGACTTCCCTTCAAGCGTTTTACACGACACATTGAGTTCTTGTTCGAACTTACAAAACAATTCATCCGCCACTGCGCAAAGTTGTTTACCAAAGTCATAGTCAATAGTCTCACTAACGTTGCTTTTCCTTACCACTATTTCCGGTGAAAACGAACAAATATCTTCAAATACAACATTATTATCGAGTAACTCAAAATTTTCCAACGTAACCTGCGCTTGTACGTACTCAAGCGTTTTTTCGATTTCTAATGAGCCGTGCACTTCGTATGCTACGCTTGGAACTACGCTAACACTAGCCTGATGTACTATTAAAGGTGGTAATTCGCAACTAACACATTCAGAACGGATGTTATTGACGCAAATTTCCTTCGTTTCATAACTAATCAATGGTGTTACTATTTCAAACGCTTCCTGATTAATATCAACTATGCTTACTTCTTGAAAGTCAACTTTGGTTTCACTAACACTAGACTGATGTAAAACTAATGGTGGTGGTTCAATAACTACAGGTGTAGAAATCTGACATCGTTCTATACATTCATTTTCTACAATGGTGACGTTAGCTCGTAACTGCTCTACATAATTTTCCACTAGACTATTTTTACTTTCTAAACATTCAAATTCAATTGGCCTAATTTCGCAGCTATCCGACTGTTTGACTCTCAACGGTGGTAACTGAATTTCAGCAGGGTGCAAAACATTGTGTATTTCCTGACATAGATTGTCTACTGTAACTATGCGTGCATACTGCGGTTCAACTTTCGACGATGATTTTAATTCCCAACATCTTTCAAAATCTGTATATTCAAAATCATGAAACGCGTGTTTATTCCAGGTTTTCAATTTACTTAAAGCTATGTAACGAGTAGGTGATGCTGACCTGCAGAACAGCTGCTTGCCTGACTCTACTTCGGATGTATCAGCTGATTTCTTATTCTTAGCTTTGTGTTTCCTACGTTTGCCGGGTTCACTTTCGAATTCTCTTACAATTTGTTCGTGCACATATTGATCATACCTTGAGTCTCCTGTTTTCTGATACTGTTCTAAAATAGATTGCAACTCTTGCATTATACGTCTACCTATGACTATAATTCGTCGTCTATCATCTATGCGCACTTCTGCCGTAATGTCAAATGTAAATGGCCGCCTTTCTACGGTGAAAGTAACTTCTTTCGGAATATTCGAATTTTTATTTCTGTCTGGTGAACCAAAACATTCGAATTGATTAATTCTACGCCAAGTGATATAATTGGTTTCTTCATTCTTATCTAAATATATATCGAAAAAATTTCCGCCTATCGTTACGTTAAACGACCTCATGAATTCTTTTTTTTTTTTTTTTTTTTTTTTTTTTTACAAGAACTCGAAACTAAACTCTGGAATATTCTAAGTGTTTAACATTAATTTCCACCCTCTAAGTATTGTTTTCTAAGTTTGGTCTAATCTGTGCTAACTGGTCCTTTGACCATGTTTGAAGTTGTTCCAACATACTAAAATCCATGTTTACTTAAATTACAAGTAACTAAATCACAATACAAAACATGCAAAAAATAAATACTTGAGTTCACCGACAAAATGTAAACAAACACTTTTCTAAAACTATTTCACCATTTCAATTACACAAAGTTTTTATTTTACTTTAAAATTTCATTTTGCAAAGTGTTTCGATAGACAATTAACATAAACAAACAAATTATTATTCATTCATCGTGATAAATAAATCAAAAAAGAAGGTGCATACATACGGGTACATATACGTGTTTGTGTGTTCGGCTAGTATCAGCTGTTCTGTGCTTTCGTACTGTGAAAAGTTAGCGGAAGAAAAATTCGCGAACAAAGAAAATGTTTTAATTTCTTACAAAACAAATTGTACTAATTATATTTCCGTGGTAATTGAATTTACTTTCTGTTTTTTTTTTTCCACACCCTATTTATTATTATTTTTTTCTTTCTTTTCTTTTCACGAGTTAGAACGATCTGCGCATGATTTTATACTGAGTTAGCTATCTGTAACTACGTGGTTCAAATGTTTACTATTTTCGTATTTTAATAAATAAACGCTGAAATAATTAAATGCAGTTCTATCCGAAGATTAAAGTATGTCGTGTCACGGTTTAGCCATTTATGGATATGACCGACCTTTGTGGGTTTATCGTAAATAAAACTATATTATCTCTCTCTCTCTTGTTTCACTTGCTCCAAACTTTGGTTTCATGGCTTCCAGCGCCCACAAAAGGTTGTCATAAACCATACAAGCAATCCTCGTCTCCACCGACCGCTGGAATGATATCGGGGGAGAGAAGAGTGCTTGCCGTAAAGATAGATGAACAAAACAAATTAATGTAAATAATCTATAAATTGTTATAACGCCTTGTAAAGCTACATGCAATCACGGCTAAGAATTAAACATGAGATTAAAATGTACTATGTATTGTAATCAAACAAACAACATACAATAAGTAAACTACAAGCAAATTATATTTAACAACCTGAGCGCTCAAAATGATTACTCTGAATTTAACTTTTATTTTCTTAAGATCATTTACTTTGATCAGGTGGCTTTTTCAATTTGTAAGAATGATTCTTTCTCAATTCTACTTACAGTTTGCGTTGGCGGCATGGAATGAGAGTAGTGAATAATTTATATAACACTCGCGTTTCACTATGCACTGCACAAGGAGAGTGGGGATTAAGTCAGCCGCAATTTCCTCTTCTGCGCTATCCTCTCCACATAAATCTGGTTCTCAAATCCAATCCAACAGTTCATATATCACACGAAAGAAAGCGTCCAACAATCATACTGCTCACAATAGGACCATCGTTTGGAAGTGCTTCATCGTCGACTGCATCGAAGTACGTTTAAAACTAGCTTGCTAGCCCTGTATCTTTTCCACTACAACTCATAAAATCACAAAATAAGTTTAAATTCAAGACTCGTTTTATAATCACGTAATACCGACACTTGGTTCCTTTTACTTCCACCTTTTAGGAACAACGACGGGCACAAAGCTCTGGAAACTTAAAGTCAGGTCGACGGGCTGGGTACGAGCCCGTGTAAAAGCCTACTCTACGTGCGGGACGCACGACAGGTGCGAAGGCACCCCTGCCTAACCGAGTCTCTTCAATAGACTGACTTGCTTTCTTCGCCAACCTCTTATGCTGCTTTTCCAAAGGGAAAATCCCGGTTTTAACTTGAAACGCAACCAACTGATGCAATGGCTAAATTTAGCGATGAGACTTCTTGCTGGAATGTTCTGTGGAGCGATTCTTCTTTCTTTTTAACCATAAAAGGACTGCTGGACGATTTGATCGAAGTTGGTTGCTCACACACACATTCAAACATATATGTATATGCTTGAGAAGAGAGAGTTCTCGGAAAATTTCCATACGAGGTCTGTTTATTAATTTTGAATTTCACACTGCATAGATTGTCTTTCTTCTCTTGATTAACACAATTAATGAGCGCCAAAAAATCCGTAACATGCTTGCACTAATATTGAAAACAAGATTCTTTATATTATCTACAGGGTGTTTCAAAGCAACACCGACAACGTTTGGGAGGTGATTCCTGACACCAAAATAAGGCGAAAAGTATAGACCATCCTGGGTGAACAAGTGCTTCCTTTGGAAATTCTAGGCTACCAAAAACATAAAGAAATAAAGTTTAAAGGCCCATAGCTCCAAAACTAGGGGACCTACTGTAGTTGGGTCAAGACTTCACTTAGGAACTAGTATGTTCCCTATAAAAATATCCAAGTTTCAGAATACTGCGGTACATTCGGAACAATTTTTATAGAGGTAGTTGATGAGTACTACAAATTATATGCCCGTAGCCAAACTCCGTCTGTAACACTTGCTGCGTGGGTATCTTAGGATTCTGAAACATGTACTTTTGGATAGCCCACATATTAGCACACTTAAATATCCAAGAGAAAAATCACAACCACAATTTACTTCATTTACACCGAATTTTTTTTTATATAATCCCATTTTGTTGTTCCTTCTTACTCACTCTATTAGCAATTGCATACAAGAGGAGGGTTACAGCGACTGATCCCATACACGATTTTTGAGAGTATTTCTGGTAATTTTTCCAACACAGTTTTGACAATTTAATACATTTGTTTAGGAAGTATATTTCACTTGATGACAACCATATAAATTTGGAATGACCACATCAGTGTCGTCAAAAATATGAATAAATTGTGTAATAGAAAATTGATTCCATGTCAGAAGTACCTGGACAGAGAGCGAACATTGAAAAAGCCAAAACAGCCCCACGTCAAAAGTGACCGAGGTTAGAATTGCCCAATGTGAAAGGGACACTCGATAAAAGGGTCCGGAACGAAAAGGCTACACGAGAAAATTTCCCCGGTCATAAGAGCCCGGTAAAAGCAGGCTAGTGGCTCGAACTCCGGAGATGAGAAAAGGAATTTAAATCAGGAGGCGCGAAGAGACGGACTAAGTAAGCTGAAAGGTTTGTCCAAAACAACGAAGAATGTCAGTGATTATTAGTATAAATAGGAGACTTGAAAAGTAATCCTGATTTTGTTTGATTTTTGTTTGTACTGCAACAAACGCTGTCGCCTAAATCGATTTCCCACGAAATTGTGCTTGCGTTCACATCTATCTGGGTTTGTACTTTCGTGACAAGTCCGATCAGGCTACATCTATTAAGGACTGTCTTTCTCAGTCCTGAAATTCCATTTCCACCCCTGTATTAAAGTATAAAATACTTATTAGTATGAAAAAAATATTTAATGGAGAGCATCTATTTTAGTTGAGTTGAGTTGAAGTTCAGTTTAGCGTCCCTTTCAGCAGCGAGGCTATGTGAGACGTGGACCTACTGATTAACGTGGAATCCGAACCACATGAGCTCCCGCCGGGAAAGCATCTATTTTAGTTTGTTGTAAGAATTGTATGTAGATCTGTATACAGGGTTAGTCAAAAGTGTTAGGACACGCTAGTAAAGTATCCGGGCAGGGCACTTCTACAAAGAAATGCGTCGACGGAGGAAAAGCATATGTTGCAAGTTGGTATTTTTCTAGAAACTGAATTAAATGATTATGTTGTAGCATGCTCAGCTACATTGAGTTGGAGCTGCCAGTATTTTGGAACACCCTGTATATTTTGGTCTCTGGATGTGAAATGAAAATATGGACTAATGACAAGAATATGAAAGAAAAGATAGAAATATATATATTATTTCTAGTTGTATAAATTACTCCTATTTTTATATCCTTGTTGGAGAAAATCTATTGTGTTTGCTTTTTTTTAAAAAAAAAGAAAAAAGTAAAATCTTTAGATAATGAGAAGAAGAGCGAATGTTGTAGAAGCGAGTTTGTTTGTAACAAACTCAAGGTTATATCGTGTGACGTAGTGTCTGGTCGTTTGCGCGTGGGCAGCTGCCTCGCTCGTCAGCGAAAGCCGAGAGCCTAGCAGTTGCTGCGTCGAACGTCCATCTGGTAGTACCTGACTGTTGTAACTGGTCGCATGTTAACGGAGTATGGAGGAATAGAAAGTTTGAAGTTTAAATTTTCTCTTCATTTATATTATAGCGGATCGGAAGAATACGAAATTATTATAAGTTATCGGTTTGGCGTTCTCTAGAAACATCAGATTTCCTACCAAGTTTTTTTTTCTATTAACTGCACTAATTGGGAACGGTAGAATCGAGTAGAGGTGATTGAGGACAGACGATTCCAATGGCCGAATGGAGCAGTTTAGAAATTGGTAAGTACAAACCTAGTTGTTTCTAGAACCGAGAAACCGCAGTAACCTTGGTTTAGTAAATTAATTAACAGTTTGACTAATATGTTTTCCTGCTAACGCTAGTAGAAGTAGCTATTAGACTATTAATTACTAGATTTAACACTTGGTACGAAAATCTTTCGTAATTTAATTTCGAAAGAAAAGTTGCTTTTAGTGTCCCACTTTTGTGCTTTGAGATTTCTATTGAGATATAGGTTTTTCGACGTCGATTTAATTTTCTTGTTTCTTGCTTTGCATATTTAGTAGTTTTGTAGTTTTCGCGTTATATTGTATTTAAACATGTTTCGTCAAGTCGTGGTCGCTTTTGACTAAGTTTCTGACACTTTCTATTCCGGTTAAATTTTCATTCACCGTTGAAATTGTTATTAGCGTTTGGATTGTTCTTGTTTGGAATTATTTATTTAATCAAAGTGTATTTAACTGGTATTTTTCAAGAAACATTCACTTATTATTCAATTGCATTTAATCACGTTTTCAGTTTTTCCAAGTAATCAACTCATTCAGTGAATTTAAATTGTTGTTGTTAATTTGTATTTTGTTCTCAATATTTGATTAATTGTAATAAAAAGCCAACTGAACATTTTCTTTTATTTAAAATAATACCTAATTGCTAAATCTTGATAACCTTGCATTTTAGATTGGGAGATTAGAAGCCTGCATTATTTGCTTGATTCTTTTTGTTTTTTTTTATGCCAGATATTAGAACCGTGTCAAAAGATAGTTTGGCTAAATTTAATAATTGCTTATTTGTATTGACTAGAATTGAGATAGGTGTCAAACAATCCTCGACACAAGGTTCGTTACAAGTTCGACGCAGCAACTCTCCTCTTGTTGGTGAGGCATCTCTCCGTGAAATTTGTAAGGCAATTATTTTTTTTTTTCATTTTTGGAATTGTTTGTTAAAAATAAGGTTAATTACTACTGCTTTGGTATATTAATGCTATACATTCTAAAGAGAGAAAAAGTCCAGAGAGCGAGAAAAAAAATCTGATTGAATTGTGTATATTTAGTACCCTGGGGATTGTTTCTGTAGTATCTCTTAGTTTGCTTAGATTTAGTGGTAGTGTGTTTAGTTAATAGTATATGTTTAATCTATTTGCTATATTTTGTATTTTGCTTCTTATAGTTTATAATTTATATGTTATTAAAATGTCGGAGAAGTACGTAAGCATAAACATGCCTGATGTTGACTCGAGTTTCGATTGGAATACCATTGATCAAACCGGATTTAACGAAAGTGACTTTGGTAGATAGACAATGAGTTTAACGCCACCGCTTAGAGATTCACTGTTATATGTTAGTTCAAGAGAAAATAGGGAAATTCTGAATAGCCCGAGTGATAATAGATCAGAAGGAGACAGAAGTCAGCCTAATTTGTTTTGTAGGTCAAATAGTTCAAGTTTAGAGAATCCTTTTAGTAGAGGAGACTTTATATTTTTAGCTCAACCTCCTTCAACTGTTAATAGCTCATTTGAAAGAAATAGTTTTCATTCTGGAAGAAATTTGTTTTTGAATGAGCCAGAATTTGGACAAGTCTGGTGAGATTTAAAATGTTTGGTCTTTCTATTCCAAGAAATTTAGAAGAACTTAGAAGAATTTCATTAGAATTTTCAAAAATCTTTCGAGATCAGGTTGAATATAATAAAAAGATAGGATATAAGTCAACCAGTAATGCTATTGCTTTAGTAAATAAAAATGATAGAGAGTACCGTTCTAAAAAATTGAATGTTAATAGAGGAAAAGTTGAATCATGTGATTTTGGTAAAAGTCAAACAAAAAATTTCAGACGATCAATGAATTCAAATGCGGGTCCGGAAGAACAGAGTATTGTACCTCCTCAATTAGACGGAACAGTAGCAACCTTTGTTAATGTTCGCGTTAATAATGAATTAATTCGCGCTTGTTTAGATAGCGGGTCATCTTATAATTTACTTACGTTATCGGTTGTTGAACGTTGTGGGGTTGCGCATTATCTTGATTGTAATTCGTGCACCTTTGGGATCATTTTACGAATGCAGTAAGGAGATCAAACTTACTCTAAATTTTTCTGGTTGGTTCAAGCGAGTTAGTTTTTTGGTTGTTAATGACTTGCCGTGTGATTGCCTTCTGGGAACTCCATTTCTGAAAAGAACATCTTGGAGTGTGGACTTTGTTCATGGAAGATTGAATTTGCGTAATAATCGCAAATCAGTTATCCTGTATTTTAGAGACAATACATTATCCTTTCGGAATCCGACTTCGGGATTTAAATCAGTTGATCGTGTTGACCATCATGGAGGAAGTGTAGATTGGAATGAAAATAAACCTAAGAAGTCGACTTCATTATTTTTTCGAGATAATACGTCACTGAGAAAGAAACTTAGATCGGGGTACTCAGTTGGCCAATCAAGATCTTATAGGAATTTGGAAAGGAGTCCGTCCGTTCATCATGGTAGAGAATCGTTGGATGTTGGAGTGACATTAATTCTGTGACAGTAATTCAGCAGCTTCGGATATGGATTTAGAGCAATCCAATAAATTTTATGATTTAGAAAAAAAATAAAATACAATTAATAGATCCTGAAGATAAATTGCAAACGGAGTCGTTTTCGAAAGATAATAGTAAGGATAATTTTAGAGATTCGGGTCCGGATTTTCAATATAAAGATAAAGATATTTTGGAATTCATTGATGGTCTTCGTAGTGAATTCTCTGATGTTATAACAGAAAAAAATAGGATGTTGTCAAGAATTTGAAGCTAAACTTTATTTAAAAGAACAAAAACCATCTAAGGAGCATCCATTTCCGATGCCTAAAAATAAAGAAAAAAATTTTTATGATGTATTGATGACCTAGTGTCTCAGGGTATTTTCACCGAGGTAGTCCGTTCGGATTATGGAAGTAGTTGCTTCTTAGTACGTACTAAAAATGGTTCTCATCGTATTGTAGGTAACTTCTGTAAGGCGAACTTCTTGATTAAGGATGACGTTTATCCTGCGCCTAATTTAGAAGAATGTTTAACGCGTTTAACGGGAAAGAAAATCTTTACGAGCCTGGATTTTACCAAAGCATAGTATATTGCAACTGGAAAAGGGATCACACGAAATAACCACTATTGTTACCCCGCGTGGCAGCTTTCAATATACGAGGGTGCCTGTAGGTATAAAGACTGGAAGTTGCATTTTAGCTAGGGTAATTGATAAAATTCTTGGTGACATGAAGGATCTGGGCGTAAAAACGTATTTTGATGACATTCTAATATGTACTTCTGATTTAGAATCGCATAAAAAGGTTTTGAAAATGGTTCTTGAAAGATTGAGAAAATATGGAATTACAGTTTCTCCGGATAAGAGTGCTTTCTTTTATAAGAAGATTAAGTATTTAGGATTTGTAACTGATGGGGATACAATAGAAATTGATCCACCTAGGGTTGAAGCCATAAAGAAAATCCCACCACCTAGGAATAGGCGCGAAGTAAAGAAAATTTGTGGACTTTTCTCGTATTATGCTCGATTTTGTAGTGGTCTCCAGGAGTTGATGGGACCATTAAGCGAATTAAAATCAACAAAAAGAAAATTCGAATGGATCATCGAACATCAGAAAACTTTAAACAAGTTAAAGCAAGTATTATTAGATAATATTATATTAAAAACTCTTGATTTGTCCAAAAAGTTTTTCATTCATGTTGACGGGGGAGGAAAAGCGATTGGAACTTGTTTAAGTCAAATGGATGAGAATACTAACCTTATTCCTGTTTAGTATTTTAGTAAAAAATTGACGGAAGCTGACCGACACAGGAGCATTTATGAGATCGAATTCATCAGTCTCGTTAAAGCAATTTATAGGTTCCGCCACTATTTGATTAATGAGTTTGTTGTCTTTACTGACAATAAGGTGCTATCCTGGATTTTGGGAAATTCAAAGAGATTTTTAAAATATGGACCTTTAGTTGAGACTTTATGTCAATTCTCATTTACTATCCAACATGTTAGGTCCCAAAATAACGTAGTTGCCGATTTTCTGACACGGATGTATGATCCGTTTGAATTTGTTCAAGTGGACGGACCTGTGGGTATGGCCATTATGAAAAAGAATTTGAAAATGGCAAATTCCTGGCAATTGCCTATGGTGAAAGAGCCCTTGCCGGAGTTGCAGGAAGAAGATCCCGAGTTGAGAAATATTGTGGAAAGGTTGGAATATGGTGAAAACATTCGAAATTATGTTTTAAATAATGGAATATTAATGAAAAAGAGTAAAGCCTTAAACCTTCCATGTAAAATTGTAATTCCGAAGAATTTGCACAAATTAGTGATAGAATTCTTTCACGATCATGAATTGACAGGTGGTCATTCTGGAACTTTTCGTACACTAAAGAAAATAATGCGACCCTACACGTGGGACTCAGTAGTGAATGACGTTAAGGAGTATGCTAGAACCTGTAAAACATGTGAACTAGTTAAAGAAAATAACAAAAAGAAAATGGGTCCATTAATATCCAAATTTTCAATAAGAGTTGTGCAGAATGTAATGGTCGATATAATAGGACCTTTGCCGACCTCTATATCTTTTAAATTCATATTAATTGGTGTGGATAATGCTTCGAGATTTATTTTTCTCGAAAAATTAAGAAATTTGAATTCTACTGTTATATGTAATCGGTTAATGGATGTTTTTAGTAGGCTAGGAATTCCGGAATCCTTGTCTACAAATAATGCATCAGTCTTTATATCTGCCCATTTTCGATCTTGTCTATTTGGACTAGGAATAGAACATATTAGAATCAGTCCATACCATGCTGAGGCGAACTTAGCGGAAAGATTCATAAAAATCTTGAAATCGTCATTAAGAGCTTATTGTGCTGAAAAACAACAACAGTAGTCTAATTTTGTACCAGTGTTACAATATACCTTAAATATATGCGAGCATTCTGGTCTCAAATCGATTCCATACGAATTATATTTTGGACGTCCCTTGAACACCCCATTAGAATTGAAATGGAAGATTTATGACCAAGAATTGTTCAAGCATAAGAATGCTGGTTTATGGCACAATGCTCTTGAGAACATGGAAAAAGCATGGTTAAAGAGGAGATCTTTATTATCAAAATTTAGAGGTCCAGTTGTGGTTTCTGTCAATGATCAAGTATTGGTGAAATCACATGTTAAATCCTCTCTTGTCGATAGAGTAGCGAAATCATTGAGTTTTAAGTGGGAAGGACCTTTTATTATTCGGAGGTTTTAGACCCCTAACACTCTTTTGAGTTCTGATACTGATGATTCTCGAGACTCATATAAGCGAGTTCATGTGTCGGATGTAAAGAAGTTTTTCCCAAGAAGAAATGTTTAATTACAATTTCCAAAAATTCAATCAGAAGATTTTTCTCGTCGCTTTCCGGAAAATGAATACAGTTAAGGGTAAGAATAAATGTAAAGGGAGTAAGATGTCTTAGTTCAAATAATATGTTTTTTAATTTGTTATAATTTGATATAATTTGTATAAAAGTTTGTATAAATTTTAATGTGTGAAATGAATTTTTAATTTGTTAAAAAGATCATGATCTAAATGTTTTTAAATTTTAATGAGATTTAAAGTTAAAATTTTTTGAAAGAATTTTAAAATTTGAGATATTAAATAATTAAATAATAATTTGAAATATCAAGTAAATTTTGAGAAGAGTTTAAATTTAAAGTTATATTGAAATTGTGATTTCTGAAGTGTTTGAATGTACTTGTATGAGTGTTTCATTATATTAATGCCTGTTTTGTTACAAATTTTTTAATGAGTTTCCAGCGAAGAAATTAATGATGTGGATGGTTCCTGGTGGCCATACAAAAAAAATCTTCCGAGATGTTTTTCCTTGGAGGGGGAGAAATGTAGCATGCTCAGCTACATTGAGTTGGAGCGGTCTGTTTTTTGGAACACCCTGTATATTTTGGTCTCTGGATGTGAAATGAAAATATGGACTAATAAAAAGAATATGAAAGAAATAATAGAAGTATGTATTATTTCTAGTTGTATAAATTACTCCTATTTTTTATATCCTTGTTGGAGAAAATCTATTGTGTTTGCTTTTTTTAAAAAAAAGAAAAAAGTAAAATCTTTAGATAATGAGAAGAAAAGCGAATGTTGTAGAAGCGAGTTTGTTTGTAACAAACTCAAGGTTATATCGTGTGACGTAGTGTCTGGTCGTTTGCGCGTGGGCAGCTGCATTGCTCGTCAGCGAAAGCCGAGAGCCTAGCAGTTGCTGCGTCGAACGTCCATCTGGTAGTACCTGACTGTTGTAACTGGTCGCATGTTAACGGAGTATGGGGAATAGAAAGTTTGAAGTTTAATTTTTCTCTTCATTTATATTATACCGGATCGGAAGAATACGAAATTATTATAAGTTATCGGTTTGGCGTTCTCTAGAAACATCAGATTTCCTACCAAGTTTTTTTTCTATTAACTGCACTAATTGGGAACGGTAGAATCGAGTAGAGGTGACTGAGGAGAGACGATTCCAATGGCCGAATGGAGCAGTTTAGAAATTGGTAAGTACAAACCTAGTTGTAGTTTCTAGAACCGAAAAACCCTAGTAACCTTGGTTTAGTAAATTAATTAACAGTTTGACTAATATGTTTTCCTGCTAACGCTAGTAGAAGTAGCTACTAGCGTCGATTTAATTTTCTTGTTTCTTGCTTTGCATATTTCGTAGTTTTGTAGTTTTCGCGTTATATTGTATTTAAACTTGTTTCGTCAAGTCGTGGTCGCTTTTGACTAAGTTTCTGACACTTTCTATTCCGGTTAAATTTTCACTCACCGTTGAGATTATTATTAGCGTTTGGATTGTTCTTGTTTGGAATTATTTATTTAATCAAAGTGTATTTAACTGTTATTTTTCAAGAAACATTCACTTATTATTCAATTGCATTTAATCACGTTTTCAGTTTTTCCAAGTAAGCAACTCATTCAGTGAATTTAAATTGTTGTTGTTAATTTGTATTTTTTCTTAATATTTGATTAATTGTAATAAAAAGCCAACTGAACATTTTCTTTTATTTAAAATAATATCTAGTTGCTAAATCTTGAATTCCTTGCATTTTAGATTGGGAGATTTGAAGCCTACATTATTTGGGGGATTCTTTTTTGTTTTTTTTATGCAAGATATTAGAACCGTGTCAAAAGATAGTTTGGCTAAATTTAATAATTGCTTATTTGTATTGAATAGAATTAAGATAGGTGTCAAACAATCCTCGGCACAAGGTTCGTTACAATGTGTAGATCATGGCTGCTATCTTGATTTTCATCATATTATATATCACAATATTTTCTAAATAGAAAAAGTATATGTGTCGCACCAAATTATGCTAGAAACTTCCTAGAATTCAGAATCTGAATGGATTTTTGAACGAATGACAATCGTTTACGAGATACGAATGTTACCTTTTACATCTGTTTCTAGTAGAATAAAGTACCCGAAAGGAAAGGAATTAGTAGCGAGGTTAGTGGTATTCTTCAAGTTTCTGCTCGTTAAATTACTATGTAAAATATTGTTGAGTTTGTTAAATATACCAATATATTTTAATAGTACTTATATTTGTTGTTGTTAATTCTTCATTTAATTCGCATTCTTGTTGCTAACTGTAAGAGATTCGTGATATCTGCCTCTATATTTACTTGGCGAAAAGCTATTATTCTACCATCATTTATGGACAACTCAAAAAGTGCAATACCAATTGCAATTATCTAATTCCTGCAATAGTAAGTAACAAAAAAAAACATCATCGTTGGGGTGGTTAAGAGTTAAAAGACGTTGCACTGCACCTCACTTTCGTTACAAATATACCAGTGTGGGAAATTCCAAATAACTAACTAACTAAGTAACTCTATGGCCTATGGAACCCGGAGGTTCAATGCCACGTTCACAAAAGCTCTCCACTCACTTCTATCCTTAGCCAATTGGATCCAGTTTCTAGTTTGTATTCCTATCACTGCGAGATCCATCTTCTAAATATTAGAATAAAACAAATTGGTAAGAATGACAGCTTTCTTAACGTGAGAGCATTGGATGACACAAAAATTACAACATGTTCGTACCTATACAGTTCGAACAGCAGAAATGGTAAGGAATAGATACCAGAACAAAGCAGTTTCTCACATTCTTAAAAAAAATCTCGTAAAAAAAGAAAAATGTTATATAGTGTAAAGTTTTATTATAAAAGCCCAGCAGCCAAAAACACACATTCACACGAACGGAAAGAGAGACGAACACAGAGTAAGGAACACCGGTGGCGTAGCAGACTCGCGGCCGTAGCGTAAAAATAAAATCTCTTAAGAAAAAGAAAAAAAAGGTTACGCAATGTAAAGGTTTATTATAAAATAATAACAGTACAAAAAATATCATCTATACGAAACGACAAGAGAGACAAAGACAGCATAAGGGACACCTGTAGCGTAGCACGCGCCTCCCATACAAGATAAACCGATGGAACCCTAGTTGTAAACCCACTTTTTATAATAATAATAATAATAATAATAATAATAATAATAATAATAATAATGATAATAATAATAATAATAATAATAATAATAATAATAATAATAATGATAATAATAATAATAATAATAATAATAATAATAATAATAATTATTATTATTATTATTATTATTATTATTATTATTATTATTATTATTATTATTATTATTATGAACTGGTTTCCTTTTAAAAATCTCTCACTCTCTCTAAGATCATGTAATATGTGCACCTTTTATCAATGAGCGGTCACAAAGGCCAAAAGAAATGAAAATCTCCGAGAGAGAGTAACAAACAACTTTCTTATTATAAATTCTACCTCAAAGTTCGAAGTACTTGCTTTTTACAGGTACTTTTTTGTTTCTTTTTCTCGGGAACAAAAGTACTTGCGGCTAAGGAATTACAGTATATAATATTGTGAATTTGCAAGTGGATTTATTTACATTACAACTTGTGGTAATAAATAAATTGCCATTACAAGACATTACTGTTAAAGTTAAAATTTATTTCGTTGATATATCGTCGTCGACATATTTGATACAATGTTGATACATCGAGTGTTGATATATGTAAATATCGATATCGACCGTGTCAATATATCGAAATATTGCACAGGCTTAAAACCGAGAAATAACTTGAAATATACTGGAATGAAAGAGACTTCTGCTTTTGCTGTGATTTTTTCTTTTATTTAAATATAAGAGCCCTATTCCGAGCTAAATCTGGCTATCGAGATTTCGAGGTAATCAGTATCCGAAAGTGTAAATTTGTGGATTCTCAAACCTCGACAGTATGTTAAAAGAGTTGAGTTGATTTTGAGTTTAACGTCCCATTCAGCAGCGAGGCTATATCAGACGTGGACCTACTGATTAATGTGAAATCCGAACCACATGAGCTCCCGCCGGGAATCGAGAGAGTACGTTAAAAGATATTTCACATTTCATGTTGCTATTTTTCGTTACGAGAACACTTCTGGTTGGTTCTGTTGATGTTGAATTACGGAACTTACACACTCCACATAAAAAATTGCGACAGCTAAGTCGTGTAGATCTTCCATTCAATATACACCTTGTTATACCATAATCGTGTCTGGTAAAGTGACTCTCTCTCTCTCCCCTCATTTCATCTTTCCCATTCTAAGATCAGCAATAACATGAGCTTAATTCTCATTTCAAAATATTCGTGAATTAGTATCACTAAAAAATAAAACAAGAGAAGAAACAAAATTCATAAGTTGATTTAGGGAGAAACTTAAACACATCCCAATGAAAAATTGAAACCAATAAATACCTGTTGCATGTATAGAAGTGAGAGAGAGAGAGAGAGAGGAAAGGGGCAGAAGAAATGAAAAGTGAGCACAGATAAAACTATTAAATTTAAACATAGTAAGAACAGAATCTATCATATAAAGTTTCGTTTCCAGAAATCAAACAGTAATATAGAAATAACGTTTGTTTTGTGTTCCTTAGAACTATTCAAATATATAGAGGATGCTGGAAAAAAATCATTAAGTCATTTTCAAAATGAATACGAAACTTGGAGGTCAAATAAAATATCAATTTTCAGGGAAAATGTAGAGTACCGAGACACGTCTATGATTATGCCTAGAGTTTAGCACGTGTTTTGTTTGTGCGTCGCTCGGTTGCAAATTCAGTTTGATTATTAAATACATTATATTAAATCTAGTAGGTAGCACAGTTCATACCTTTTATTGCAGACTAGTTAGGCAAACTGAACGAAAAGAAAGAAAAACAGTGAAAAAATGAATGAGTGCTATTTTACTGCCACTCGAAAACAAGATTTTGCCTGTTTCCATGACATGAAGTGTGTGTTTGTTTGTGTGCACTTGTGAGTATATGAGAGAAAGAGAGAGAGGGAGGAGAGAAGAGAAAAATGAAAGATAAGATAAGGGAACGCCAGGAAAATGGATAAAGAGAAAGAGAGACGAATATTAATATGAAAACTAAATATAATTACCATGTATGATGAGAAACGCATACACTATTCAATTGGATTAGCCTCGTAACTTCTCTAACCGCGAATGAATCTCTGTTGGTAGCAGATATTTTATGGAAACAAATGGTACTACCTGATGGGGATTCGAAATGAGATTTTCAGTTTGGAAGTCTAGCACGATACGAATACACCAACTATTATTCTACCCGAAACATGTTTAACAAATAAAATTGTGGTTCTTTCTAAAAGCATAACATTACAAGTAGTTACTACAGATCAATTAAGTGTTTCGAATTGTCCTAGTAGCCCCCGTAGATATGACTTGCCCTTTCTCAACCACCATTCGTAAATCGTCTTTATCCTGCTACAAAGTTTGCTTCCACACTTTTATTGAATGCTCGTTTATTATGAGATATCACTCTTCTATTCTTCACGATCACTTTGAAGAAAAAGTAAGTTTTGGCTTGAACAGGATTTGAACGTATGTTTAAACGTATTCTACTTGTAAGTCCAGCACGTCACCCCTACACTCTCTTGCCACCTAAAAACAAAATCCAAATATTACTAAGTTCAGTTCTGTTCTTTGGAAGAAATCTCTCTTCTTGTAAGGTTATTTACACACAAGTGCACGCCAAAATTTATTAGTTCCACGGTCTGGAGACAAATTAGTGTCCACTAATAAAGGAAATAACATACAATCCAGCAAACATTACAGAGGTAATAACATACTACTCACTAATTTCGACATGGAAGTTCAAAAGTATGCGTGCAATAATAATAATAATAATAATAATAATAATAATAATAATAATAATAATAATAATAGTAAATTTTCATCTTCACTGCATAGTAGCCACTTCAACGAATAATAATATTAATATGCTTTTATTCTTGCGATACCTCGTAGAGATACGTTATACGGAGACAATGTAGCGAACATCGTTTGAAGATTAGTCAACCATAAACCAAAATTACATGTGGCATGACAATCGACTTTACATTTATGCATAAAAATCTGGAACACACTACACATGTTAATGTCGAATAACCTTGTGTGTAGCGTTAAAAGTATCTCCTTACGTCTGCGAGCGAGTGGACACTAGTTCAAGTCCGTTTGGAATATAGAACACATGGTTCTTAAAATTGTATAGCCAGAATTATAAGTCCCGTCGTTAGAAGCTCAGCTGTTCGTTTCAGCCTTTCCTAGTAATGTTTAGTACCGCCACTAGTTCTGGTCTTTGTATTGTTTCTATTCTTTTCTTTGTTTTAAAACTAGCTGAAATGCCCATATTTCACACGAGCCAGACAAAATATCTATATGAATAAACTGAAAAACAAAAGAAAAGAACTCTTATTTCGCTGATGGATTTGACACTATTATCAGTCATTTTGGATTATTTTTACATGTTTTGGTATCCTTCCCTGTGACAGCTGGGCTGCATACAATGCTAGCTGAATTGGAAAGTAATCACTAATAGAAGTGTCACGATTCAACTCAGCGACCGTGAAAAGTATGGATTTGACATCAGTATCGTTCATTTTGGATTATTTTTATATGTCTTGGTATCACACCTCCGGTGACCTACGATCTGCAGCCGAATGGAGTAAATGTGGAAGTTAATGCAATGGGAGTTCACTATAGATCTCAGTGTTCGCAAAAACTATGAATTTGACACTAATATCGGTCATTTTCTACTATTTTACACTTCCAGGTAAACGTCCCCCTTGAGGCTCCCGGTTAAAATCTTTAAAAATCCTTGGACATGGTCTGGGACCTGGCCTAAGGTACCCGTGACCCAAATTTGGTAACTCCTGAACCACTCGTCTGGTCCTCAGGCCGCACATAGGTAAACACACACACACAAAACTCTTTATTTTATTTATTAGTATAGAATTAGAATTAGAATAGAATATATCCAAATAAATGCCACCATAATTACTCTTACTGCGAATACAAACGCCTTTTACAATTGATAAAGAACAAAAATTTTATTTTTCGACGAAGCTGCAAAAACTAAAAAACGAAAGTGAAAGTATTGAGGTTTGAACCGATACTGATGGACAACCACCTGCTGAAACAGCTCGGCTCTGGTGATTAAGCTTAATAACAATTAAGTTATTCAAGTTCTGTAGTACCAGTATTAAAACAAGTTTATGTGGATTGTTTTCGTATTCCAGAGACGTTCAACATGTGTACCGGACCTTTGTGTTTAGGTTAGTTTTGTAAAACAGTTTTGAAAGGTTGCCGATTTTCAGCTCTGAAATATGAACAAGACAAAAAGCGAGAGAGTGTGTGTAAGAGAGAGACGAAATCAGTAAGAGATTGAGATCAATAGAGAGAAAAATGAAGAAACTGAAACAAATACATGAAGAGAAACGTTATAAAAGACAGAAAGCGACAAAGACAAATGAACAAAATTCCCACTATATTCTCATTGAGATAAAGAACGCACACAGTGTTTACTTGCTTTCTTGCCAGTGATCATCTAGAACTAAAACTATCTCCACATTTTTAAGTTCTCTAACATAACAAAAGAAAAATCTCATAAAATTGCTTAAGTAGTAGAGAACTTGAATAAATTGAACCCTACTAAGCGTAATCATCATAGCTGAGGGGTTTGCCGATGCGAGAGCCTTTGAAATATTAACTGTCCTCGATGTTTATGTGTTCGTGTCCCTGTCGTTAAAGCTTACTGGAAAAACAAGTAAGCCAAAGCAAAACATAATAATAAGTAGCTAACCAATTTGCTGAGAAAAGTTCGGTAGTAAAAATAGCTTCGGATATGTGGTTATACTACAGTTGTTGCTGTGACCATATTTTCGAACCCCAAAACTTCAACTTTTGTTTTTTACTTTTTGTAACTATGTCGGAACGTTATTTTTTGTCTTTTACCAATTCTAAATAGCGTTTACATTCAAAATAAGAGTAATTAATGTGGCATTTATTGGATATATTTGTAAAATAAATAAATGAATAGTTATTGCCGGTACTAAAGATTATCTATTATAATTACTACGAAAGACTAAAACAAGCAGTTGAGCTCCTAATGACGGGACTTACAATTTTGGCTAAACTATGTTAAGAACCACTGTGTTCTGTATTCCAAACGGACTTGAACACATGTCCGCGCGCACGAGGACGTAAGTAAATCTACACATGTTACACGCAAGGCTATTCGAAAAGTGTAGCACTGCTACCGATTTCAATGAATACATAGGATCGATTCTCATGCCACATGGACTTTTGGAGGATAAACACCATTTGCGTGGATTTTGTGGAAACAGAAGAAAAAAATGGTACAATTGGTTAATCTTCAAAGAATGGTCCCTACATTGTTTCAGTATAACGTATCTGTACATGGTATCTCGAAAATAGAAACATATTAATATTATTATTCATTGAAGTGACAACTATACAGTGATGACTAACATTTATTATTATTATCATGAGAGTACTTTTGAACTTGCATGGCGAAATTACTGCAGAGTATTTTATTATTTCTCTAATTTTCCCTGGATTCTATATTATTTTTTATTAGTTGGCACTAATTTGTCTCCAGGCCGTCTAATAAGTGAATTTAGGCGTGCACATTTGTGTACATAACCTTACAAGAAGAAGATGGTTCACTCCAAAGAGCAGAACTGAACTTAGTAGCATTTGGGTGTTAGTTTTAGGTAGCAAGATAGTGTAGGCGTAAATACTGGACTCACGAATAGAATACGTTTAAAATCCGTAAGTATGTGGTAGTAAACACCTGTAGCAGTATAGAGACAATTTAATGATGTTGGTTGGGAGAGGGCAAATTCTAACTGTGGGGGCTACTAGGACAATTCGAAACACATAATTGATCTGTAGTATCCAGTGATGCCATTCAGCCGGTTCGCTAGAACCAGTTGTTAGAATATTTTGAGTTCTCAGAACCGTTTGTTATACCCACACACACATATATATATATAGGACCAAGCCTAGAGGGAAAGGAAAAAGCCAAACAAATTTGTGAAAACACCTCCGTACTTTTCCGGCTGGCTTGTGTTGTTTGAATTGCTTCAATTCAATGGACACAGTAATATATTATGAAACCCGCGGTTTTGTAAGGGATACTGGGATCTGTGAGTGTAATGAATGTGGTACGTATCTAATGCCTATTATGTGAGTTACCTACTTGTTTTTAAAGGACTCCAATATTTTCATTAATTCCGGAGATATTCGCAATGTGTAGGAAATAGAATTATCTTTACACCGATATCTTGCTCGATTGCTTATTATGACCCATTACATCATTATTCAAAATATGTCCCTTTCTTGACGAGGCATCTGATATATATATATATATAACTACATGAGATGACAAATTATTGAGCACTTCCTGTAGGGCTACAATGATTAAATTTTGCATGATTGCAACTTTCGCGAACTAACCGACAGAAAAACTGCCAAAAGTGAATATTTTAAAATTTTAGGGTGTCTAAAGAACGGATGAAAAATTTCCCCATGTTATATAAATGGGATTTTCTTTGTACCTATAATCTCATGTTTTATATACTTAGAATTAAAATAAAAACTTAAAATTCGGTATGCTTGCATGTTTTATTAGCACTAACTAAGTCAATCAGTAAAAGTAGAAAGTTCAAAGTTTAGAGTGGTTTTATGGGGAAGTGAAAAATTTTTCCCATGTTATTTATATGGAACACCATTTACACCCCCAAATTATTGAGCGCTTCAAGAAGGGCTACAATGATTAAATTTGGAATGATTGTAGGTTTCCGGGACAAACCCACAGAAAAATTGCCAAAAGTGAATATTTTAATCTTTTAGTGGGACTAAAGAGGGGATAAAGAATTTCCCCATGTTATTTAAATGGGCCCTTTATTAGGCCTATAATCTCATGTTTAAGGTATTTAAAATTGGAATAAAAATTTGAAACTCGGTATGCTTGTACGTTTTCGTTAGCGTTACCAAAGAGTATCATCATAAATAAACATTTCCGACCGCAGAGTGGTTTTATGAGGAACCGAAAAATCTTTGCCATGTTATTTATGTGGGACCTCTTCTACACCCCAAAATGTTTAGGCACTTCCGTCAGGATTAGAACGATGAAATTTGACATGATGGTAGCCTTCCAAGGCTACCGACAGGAAAACTGCCAAAAGTGAATATTTTTAATTTTTAGGGGTCTAAAGGGGGCATGAAGAAATATCCTTACTATTTAAATGGTAGTTTTCTTGAGATACAAAATCGTATCTCTTAGATAGTTGAAATAGTAAAAGAAATGAGAGAATTGTGGGTTTACGTGGTGCGAGGCCGTAGGCCGAGCAAAGATAGTGTGTAGGGGCGAAGACCCCGGATGCGCAGATTCAGAAAATATGAAAGCAAGTTCACGAAATTCCCTGTTGATGCAAAGGCCGATAGGTAACAAATTCGAGGCCGTAGGCAGAGCAGACTCAGGGGTCTGAGGACGGAGCCCCCAGCTTGCCAAAGGCTAGTATACATATATAATTAAAAATCACTATGTTTGTGACTCTAAATTTCCTGAACTGTCTGACCGATCTCGACCAAATTTCTAACATGGATGAGGTTCAAGGCTGGGCTGGTTTTAGGTTATTCACTTTGATGGAAGAACTGAGAGTTGGGGGAGGGGGTATAAAAACTTAATAACTCCTGAACCAATCGACCAATCTTGATCAAATTTTCAACATAGATGGGGTTCAGGCCTGACATAATTTTAGTGATTTAAATTTGACGGAACAACGTAGTGGGGGAGAAGAAGGGGAAGATATATAAAAATTAATACATATAAAACTGAAAGTGACTATTTTTGAAACTTAATAACTCATGAACTATCCGACTCATCTCAATCAAATTTTGAAGTTACATGAGATTCGGATCTGGAAACATTTTTGTAATTTCATTTTAACGGGTTGATCCTAGGATATGGGGGAGGGGAGGGGACGAATAAATAAAAATTAATAAAATCTTATAACTTTTGAACCACCCAACCAATCTCGATCAAATTTTCAATATATATGAGGGTCGGGCCTTGGGTGTTTTTTTTTATTGTTTCAGTTTGATGATCCAACAGACGAGAGGGGGAGATATATGTAAAAAATAAAATAAAAGTGACTGCTTTTGTGATTTCATCACTCTTAAACCACCCGACCGATCTCAATCATATTTTCAACATACATGAATTTAGGGTCAGGGATTACTTTAGGCTATTCAGTGTGACGATACAATGTAGGGGAGGGGGAGGGGAGATAAATTTAAAAATGATCAAAAATGACCGATATTATTGTTGAATTCATAGTTTTCTGGGTCGATGAGAGAAACAGTGACACAATTGGATGGAGATTTACGATCAACGGAAGAAGCCTGAGCTTCAATACAAAGGCAACAGACTGAGAACTATTGACGTTAAAGGAAGTCCCTTTAATTTTATTCGTTTGTATTTTGCTTAAACAGGGAGCTACCTTCTATTAATAAAGTAGTCTTGACCACTTAACCCTTCAAAATTATATAACCTATTATAAGGTGATAGGGTAGAATGTTCATTATTCGATTAAAAATGTACCAATAAAGCTTTATATTTCGTTTTATTTTCAAGCCTGGAGGCATTGTACAACACGTTACGTATGCTTTCACGCCTTTCTACGTCGAAACATAGGGTATGATGACGCCATAACTTGAAACAAAGGAAGTTTTGTTAGGCCTATCTTTGTAATTTTTGTCGTTCTTACTATTGCACACACTTCAGTGCACCCCTTAGTATTTTTTTTCAGATTTGTTCCAGACCTCTGCTTTAAAACAGGGGAAAGGTAAAGATGGTATATATGTAATAAAAATCACTTTTTCGCGATTTTCCCGCCTCAAATACATGATGGAGACATGTAAATAATACTACTTGAAATGCTGTTCTATTCTGAAGAGAATGAGATACAACCCATAATCATAGGATAGAAAGGGATGATGTTGTAGCTGCTTGATTTAAGTCTATAATTTACCTTAAAATAATTTAAAATACTCAATAAATACCATAAGCTCAAGAACTACATCATTTATTTTTTATAAATATTTATTTCCCTCTAAACATTTATAATTAGTTTGTTCCAGCAAAATATCATTACCAAAAAAGGACACATACACACAACTACTCTGAACTAGATATTTTAATATCTAACGTATATAGTTTAGTTGCAGAATGTAACATCGGTTTAATTGTATTTCAGTTGTTAATAAACCGAATTTCGGCACTCTAGAAAAAGAAGGAAATAAAGAGAAAGCTATATATATGCGGAAAGATATATATACGGAGTGGCCCATTTTAATCCTTCCACGGAAATATTTCGATAACGGTTGAACATAAATGAACTGAACAAAATCTCAACAGGAAATACAATGGGGCAAATCAAATGGTGATGTCACGGTGCCACCCCGGGGGTCTCTTCAAGGGCCCAGGGGCACAAATTTAAAATTTTAAATGGAAACATGGGGCGAGTAACGCCTTGTTCAATAGATCTTTAAAAGCTAAAAACGATGCGGCAAAAGATTTTTTCATATCGTTCAACATATTTAAAATGGCCGCCAAGATATATTACCTGTATCAGATAAACGTACAGTAGCACTAATATAAAAACGATTGAACATAAATGAGCCAAATAAAAACTCATGCTGGCAGTTATTGGTTCACCTCCTGTCTGAAATTCCTAGATCTGTCTCTCTCTTTCTCACACACATATACTCTATCTACCTATATATAGTGGTCAAAAATTAGAGGATTAGATGAAAACTGATGTAAAACTTCTTACGAATAATGTGACAACACTGTATCTGCTCCCGTTCGAATTTAAATCGACCAGTATGCAGGCACAAGGTGCAAACGAACAGATTGAAACACCTGTGCACGTAACCGGTGACGTGGCGCTATGAGAGGTCATTTTGTAGTGTGGCGCTGCCGACACATTCCAGCTCCAGGATACCTCTGCTCTCATTGTGAGTGTTTAGTGCGACATAAATACACGTACTGAAATGGCGTTACAACGTGATTTGCCAGATCGCTGGCATGGATAGCTGTCGGCAGGTTGGAAGCTGGTCAGTCATAGCGCGAGGTGGCAAATGCCACAGAAGCGCCACAAAGTGTGATTTCCCGATTGTGAAATCGATTTCAAACAACTGGAATTGTTCGAAGAAGACCAGGACAGGGCCGTCCACGAGCAACCATAACCATACACGATTTGTTATATCTTGTTAACAGCCCATCGAAACCGGCATCGGAATGCAACTCTGCTCCAGCGAGCCTTCAGAACAGCAACAGGATGCACAATATCCACTCAAACGGTCCGCAATCGCCTTCGAGAAGGTGGCCTCTACGCACGTAGGCCTATGGTGTGTGTCCCATTAACTGCACGACATCGTGTTGATTGAAGAGTGTGGGCGGAGAAACATCGTAGGTGGGGACGCAATGAATGGGACAATGTTTTGTACTCTGAAGAGTCTCAATTCAGTGTGAAACCTGATAATCGACGTGTTTTCATCTGAAGAGAGTGTGGAACACGACATAAACCCATGTTTGTGCGAGAAAGATCCCAGTATCATGGTAGTGGACTGATGGTGTGGGCAGGATTCAGCATTGCTTGGCGTATTGAGATCCGCATAATCCAAAATGGTTCTTTGATGACTCTCAGGTATAGGGATAAGATCCTGCAACATATTGTTCTTCCTTATGCTGGTACCATTGGTGATTCTTTATTTTTCGTGGATGACAATGCTCGTTCTCACAGAGCTCGGTTAGTGAACGAGATGCTGGAATCTGAGGGTATCGCTCGGATGAAGTGGCCAGCATGCTCTCCGGAACTCAATCCAATTGAGCATGTCTGGGTTATGATTGGATGCCGCTACTCCAGTATCTCCAAAAAACATTTCAGAGCTGCAAGTCGACCTTCTGAATGAGCGGCACAACTTTCCGCAAGAACTCATCGATAATCTGATTGAATCAATGCCACGCAGATACGAGGCTGTGTTGGCTGTTCGAGGTGATCCTACGCCATATTAAGGAACAATCAGTGTTACTGCCTTGCCTGTTTGTGAGCAGTTCGAGAGGTGCACACATAACCGTCTTGTTTCATTAGCGATGTGAACAAGGTTTTCCGTGCCCCAACAACAGTATGTGTCCCATTTTTCTGGTGTGATATTTCAGAGCTGATCCTATATATATATATATATATATATATATATATATATATATATATATATATATATATATAGAGAGAGAGAGAGAGAGAGAGAGAGAACAGAACTATTACACCATTTGATAAATATGTTTCGGGTAGAGTAACCACTGGTGTATTGGTATGCTGCTAAACTTCTAAACGGAGAAACTTCGGTTGGAATCACCATCAGGTACTATCTTTTCCCAATAAAATATATTGGAACCGAAAGAGATTCATCCGCGGTAGGAGAAGTTACGAGGCTAATCCGATTAAACAATGTGTAGGTTTTTCGTCATAGATTATAATTATAATTTGTTTTCATATTTATATTTGTCTTTTTTCTCTGTATCCATCTTTCTTGTGGTTTCCTTATCATATTTTTAATTTTTTCATCTCTCTCTCTTCCCCCTCCCTCTTTCTCTCTCTTTCACACACACGCACACAGAAGTACACACATACAAACTAAAATACACACTTTATGTCAAGGAAAAAAGTAAAATATCTTTCTTCTTGTGGCAGTAAAATAGCATTCATTTTTCTTTTTCTCTTTTTTTATTTCTTTCCTTTTTGTTCAGTTTGCATTAGTAGTCTGCAATGGAAGCTATGACCTACGCTACATGCTAGGTTTCTTATAATATATTTCGGAACAGAATGTTTAATGAACAGTACTTAATGTGCAACCAAACGGCGCACAAACAAAACGTGTTAAATTTTAGGCATGATCCTAGACATGTCTCTGAACTATACAGTTTCACAGGAAATTGCCTACTTAATTTGACCACCAAGTTTGGTATTTATTTTGAAAGTGACTTAATGAATTTTTCAAGCATCCTCTACATATACGGGTAATTCCTAGAAATACTAAAAACAAACGCTATTTCTACATTACTGTTATATTTCTGGATACGAATTTTCATAGTGTTAGGTTCTTTGCTTACTACGTTTCAATCCAATATTTTTGTCTGTGCTCACTTTTCTTTTTCTTCTTCTCTTCCTTTCCTCTCTCGCTCACTCTCTCTCTCTGCCTCACTTCTGTACATCTAACAATACCTATTTGTTCCAATTTATTAATCGAGATGTGTTTAAGTTTCTCCTTACTTCAACTTAAGAATCTTGTTCTGTCTCATATTTATTATTTCGCTTTATTGATACATATACGTGTACCTTTTGAAATTTAGCGTACGCGCCTTTGGCGTGGAAGACCCGGGTTGGATTCCCGGCGGGAGCTCATGTGGTTCGGATTCCACGTTAATCAGTAGGTCCACGTCTCATATAGCCTCGCTGCTGAAAGGGACGCAAAAACTAAAACTCAACTCAACCTTTTGAAATTATAGAATTGTGTTTATGTTGCTGATTTTAGTACGAGAAGGAGGAAAGGAGAGAGGGCGAGTCTCTTTACCACACACGATTATAGTATAAGAAGGTGTATATTGAATTGCATATTTACACGACTTAGCTGTCGCAACTTTTTAATGCAGAGTGTGTAAGATCAGTAATTGAACATCAATTGAACCAACCAGAAGTGTTTTTCTAACGACAAAATAGCAACATGAAATGTGAAATACCTTTTAAGAAACTGTCGAGATTTAAGAGTCAACAAATGTACATTTTCGGACACCCATTACCTCCAAACCGCGGTAGCCAGAATTAGCCCCGGAGAAGGGTCTTACATTTAAGAAAAGTGACAGTCACAGCAAAACGCAGAAGTCTTTTAGTCTGAATCTTTCAATTCTACTTCTATTAGCCTTACAGCTCTGATTCTGTGGCAAAAATACTGATAGAAATATGGGTAAAGAATTATGATTATTTTGTAGAACATTCTACTTTAATATCACAGTAAATACATCTTTCAGTTTGCTTGGTTGTGAAAAATGTAGAGTATATTGCTCTACTATGTAAAGTACATGTACTGTCATTGATTTGTGATGACAATCAGAAACAGAAGTAAAAGTTAAATTGCAGTAATTGTTTTCTGCAAAGGGAAAAGTAACAGTATTTTATTTTATTGTTTTTTTTTTTAACTTTTTGTTCGGTTTCAACCTCTTAGCCTCCAACCTTGGGTAGAGAAATGAATGAACATATTTAGATTTTGATTATTGATTCCAGTATATTTCAAGCACTATTTCTCGGATCTAGGCCTAAGCGATATGTCGAAATATCCATATCATCTATATCGCTATTGTCATATGTCAACATTCGATATCGCAAATATATCGCCCGCAAAGATATCAGGGTGTCATTGTAAATACTAAATTGTGTTTTAGCGCTCATATAGAAAAGGTTGTCAATGAAGCTTTCAAATCTCTAGGTTTTGTGATAAGAAGTACCAGAGATTTTAATAATCCTATGTCATTATTATGCTATTTAATTTTCTAGTACGAAGCAAACTTGATTATGCAAGTATAGTTTGGACTCCGTATTATAAGCAGTACATTGCAAAAATTGAACGGATTCAGAATAAGTTTCTGATATACGTATATTACAAAACTTATAGAATAAATTCTTATGAAAATAAAATATCGTATGCAACTCTTCTAAGTTTATTTGATGTTGGAACATTATCTGCTAGACGAAGGTACTTTCAACTTATATTTCTTTTTAAGTTAGTAAATGGAACTGTTGATAGTCCTGAGTGTTTGCATTTATTAAATTTTAATGTTACACATAACTGTTTGAGGACAAGATTGCCATTTATTTGTAAAAGATCCAAAACCATTGCACATTTGAATACACCTTTGATAAGTATGTGTAGATTATTTAACAATTTAATACAAAATAACATTGAAATTGATTTTGCTATGCCATGTATTGCCTACATAAGATCGCTTATAAAATTTTTACCAGGTTTAGATTATCTATAGTACTGATATTTCTATATCTACTTATGTAAGTCTTCAATATTTGAACAATTCTTCTATTGTTACTATTTTGAATTTGCTTAGTAACAATTTTGTATATTTTAGAAATTGCTATGATAAGTTGGTTTATGGATTTTGTTACGCTCCTTCACTTCAAGATGGCTTTATAAATCTAATTTAGAAGTACCGCACTGATCCTGTGCTCAAAAATTAAATCAGACTTCTAATGTATTTTCTATTGTTTTTGGTCGTATGTAATTTGATAGTTTGTGTATCTTCTCTTTCTGGTATTTTATTCACATCTTGCTCTCTCTCTATGCATTCAGCATTTTGCCATTATATGTTCTGATGTTTTCTTGTGGATATTTTTATTTATTTATTTCTTGTTTTTATTTTTTCTTCTATTGTTCATTTGTAGATATAATATTAATTTTGTAAGCCTGTTGTAACTGAGATAAAATCCTGTAATAGGCAGCAATAATAAATAAATAAATAAATAAATAAATATGCTTACTATAAAATAAATAAATAAATAAATATCGACATCGATATATCAAAATCTTAAATTTTTGATATCGATATTTGGGGTGCTAGGTATAGGTGGCCCCTAAGACTTGCGATGGACGTTGATATAATAGCTAACTTTTACAATAATGTCTTGTAATGACAATTTATTTATTACTACAAGTTTTAATGTAAATAAATCCACTTGCAAATTCGCAATATTATATACTGTAATTTCTTAGCAGCACGTACTTCTTTTTTTTTTTTAAAAAAAAAAAAGCTCCTATCAAGAGCAAGTGCTTCCAACTTTGAACTAGAATTTATCATAAGAAATTTTCTTGTTTCTCTGCCTTGGAGATTTCCATCTCTTTTGTCCTTTAGGACCACTCATTGACAAAAAGTGCACAAATGACATGCTCTTAGGGAAAGTAAGAGATTTTGAAAGGGAAAAGAGTTGTTGATAATATTAATAATAATAATAATAATAATAATAATAATAATAATAATAATAATAACTATTATTATTATTATTATTATTATTATTATTATTATTATTATTATTATTATTATTATTATTATTATTATTATTATTATTATAAAATTGCGGTTACAACTTAGGTCCCATCACTCTATCCTGCATGGGAGGTCGGCAAGTCTGCTGCGCTACTGTTGTCCCTTTTTCTCTGTTTGCCTCTCTTTCGGTTTTGTGTGGATGTTCGATTTGTGCTGTTAGGCTTTTATAATAAATTTTTATATAACGTAATCTTTTTCTTGTTTACGAGACTTTCTTTGAAGAAGATGAAAAACTATTTTCTTCTAATATATATTTCTTACCATTTATCTTCTTTGAATTGCTTAAGTACGATCATTTTGGAACTATTTTATGTCATTATTTGCCCTCACGATAAGGAAACCCTCATTCTTAACAATTTATTTTTTTCTTTTATTTGCAGTTTGCGACATCGATATATTAGTGACGAAATTGAGGTGTGTTGCACCGCCTTTCTAGCTCTCATCCACGACAACGACCCTATTTTTTGGGTTTCCCACAATTGCTTGAATTTAAGAATTGCGGTTAATAATGCACTTTTGGAGTTGTGTATACATGCAGGTGAAATTTAGATTCTTCAGTAATCAACACATATTCCCACCAATTTTTGGGCTTATCTACTAAGGCTCTAGCACATTTAATCCATTATGTTTCTTAATTTGGACGGATGATATATTCGTTTCTTTCTAACTATTCTGCAATAATACCCTACCCGTGTTAACCAAACACACCACAATACACTGACCATGCAAAGCATTATCACCCACTACTCATTGAACAAAGTCGTTAAGCTCGACTTAATGATATGAACTTTATGCGTAAAGGGTATTCTGTTGTTTTAGCCATAAAGAAACAATTAACAGCAACAAATATATGTACTATTAAAAATGTTGCTAACGGTAACAGCTCACACTATATTAGAATGTAAAGAATACCAGTAGCGTCACTCATTACTTGCCTGTCTCAATACTTTCTTCTACTAGAAATAAACGTCAAACGTAGCACACCCTATCTCGTAAACGAATTATGATAAGTTCAAACACAATCCAGATTCTCGTCTGTAGGAAGATTCTAGCATAAATTGATGTGACATGCATACTCTTTCCATACAAAAACATTGGGTGATATCCAACATGAGAAACTCAAGGTGGTTGCCATGATGTGCAGACAGTCATTCAAGCAAATTACAACATTACTTTTACTCCATTTACGGGTCTCTTTGTTATTCACCTGTCTCAATACATTGTTTACTACTCAACACAAATGTTAGACATAACACACTGTTTCTCATAAACGGATGATGATGTTCCAAACAGAGTTCACATTCTCATTTGTGAGAATATTCAAGCCTAAATTGAACTGTAAAAACATACCCTTTCCGTTTTTTTTTAAATGGTGTGTGATATGCAATATGGCGGAATACAAGATGACTTCCATCATGTTCATACTCCCAATCAATGAGGTTTTAGTAATGATAGCAACTGCAACATTTACGTTTCCTTCAGCCACGCGTGTCCCTATTACTAACGTGTCTCAATTCTTTTGAATAGCTCTGTATATATATATATATATATATATATATATATATATATATATATATATATATATATATATATATATATATATATATATATATATATATATATATATTTACATGTTTATTCTTACAGCAATATTAAAGAAATACTATTGCCAAAATACTTATCATATTTACAAATATTTTTGTACTTTGATACAGGGGTGAAAATGGAATTCCAGAAATAAGGTGACAGTCATTAACAGATTTATAGTCTGATGTGGCTATGCCAGGATATTACAAGCCTAGGAAGACAGGACTGCAAGCAAATTTTCATAGGGAATCGAATAAAGAGAAAGTGTTTGTTTCAGAACAAACAAGAACCAAGCATACTCGGGATCGCCGCTCGAATTTTCTATTTGCTGCTAATAACCACTGATATTTTTCGTTCTTAAAAAAAAAATTAACTTACTAAGGGAACGACATTCAGTCTTCTTCTCTGATTTCCATACTAGCTTTGATCTCAGGTGTTTGGGCGTTGGAGCCGTTTTTACCTGGGCTTTCTGACCGTTGCACCATTGTCGCGGAGCCACTTTTAATCCTGACCCCTTCTATCGTAGGCCCTTTTGATCTTGCCTTTTTGACGTGGGCCCGATTTGGCTTGGGTCATTTTGAAAAATAATAAATGAAATCTTTAAGTTTTACGTCGCACGTTTAAGCCGGCTAGGCTAAAGGGGACGGTAATAATGAAAAATGAATAAAATGGTTGAATAAAGAAAGTAGAGGAAGCGGGAGAACAACTAGAAAACTCACGCACACGGTGTTTTGAGTAGGGTCCTTTGGACACAGACCCTTTGGCTTGAGCCCTTTCGGCGAAAAGCCCTTTCGACTCGGAGCCGTTTTGACTCGAGACTTCCTGTGTTAACCATTTCTCCCAGGCTCATCTGAAGGGAATCGTCCAGACAGAGCCGCGTGGCAGGACAACAAAAATGCAGTGCTAAATGTTCCGAAGAAAGAGCGATGACACTTGTGAACTATAACCGCAGACAGAAAATATATGAAGGTACATATCGATTGCAAAAAGTACATATGTCCTACACTTATCAAGAAGGAAGAACATGCGTTAAAAATACTTGCCATGCAATGCAGCGCTGAATAACTACAAAAAATACAATTGACTATCAAAAGGAGATTGCAGAGCTCCTTCGTGGCTAAGCGGTTAGCGTGCACGCCTTTGGCGTGGGAGATCCGGTTCGATTCCCGCTGGAGCTCATGTGGTTCGGATTCCACGTTAATCAGTAGGTCCTGTCTCATATAGCCTCGCTGCTGAAAGGGACGTTAAACTCAAAATCAACTCAACTCAAAATTAGCTTACAGGGTCGGACTGGCCATGGCCGATAGGCCACGATGGCGGCCTAAGCTCTCTTACAAAAAACAATGAAAACAATAAAGAAAGAAAGAGAAAAGCTAAAGCAGAAGAAAGCTAAATAATTCAGTAGATCACTGGTATTTATGTTGCCAACACCCCCCACCTCTTCCATCATTCCATCAGTAAGTAAACTTTTTCAATAGTTCCCTTTTGTTACTGGATGTGTGCCTAGGTTCATCTTTCACTATGGTCTTTTACTACTGAAAACTGATTTAGTTTGTGAATGGGGCATTTCTTTCAATATATTAGCCCCTGGGGCCTTTCTTTCATTACATTGAGCAGTTGGGGTCTTGGGCTCTTTTTCATTGTGTTGGACGGTTGGGGTCTGGGCCATTTTTATTATGTTGGGCAGTTGGGACCCTGCGCCCTTTCTTCATTATGTTGGAAAATCTTCCATTATGTTGGACAGTTGGTTCCCTTTCATCATTGAAGACTAGGGCCTGGTTTGTAACTGGGGCCATATTTAACAACAGTCTGATTAGTCCTTTATGCGTGTTAATAAATCTTGTAGGTCTATATTTGATAATTCAAAAATTTCAAACGGCGCATTTTTTTAAAATGTATTTACCTTTACATAGTCCAAATATTAAGTTCATTTAGAACAGAAAACACGCTTCGTTTTTGGAATTATCTACGCTATATTATTTCATACAGACAACATGCTTCGTATTTGGCTTATGCGACAGTGTTGGCATGGAATTTGTTTCACCATCATACATACTGCTGGAATAAAGTATCCTATCAGAATCATGTCCAGTAAGCGGTAATGTCATAACGTACGACGTTGATAATGATGGTGTAGGTTTTTACTACAGAAGATCCAAAATTGAATGTATGATCTCTCTGTGATATTAATTTAAGAAATCTGCGTCAAAAACAAGTTGAGAAGAAGTGAGCTGTGATTTAACTGTTATTTGTTATTTTGTTCATTGGAAGAAAACACTTAGCTTATAGGGGAACAAGGAACACTCAATCTGCCTATGAACTGCATGACAGAAATATCAACCACGGAAACATCCTGGAATTGTTTTTCTTAGTGGCTGAATATTATGCTGTACTGGAAAAGCATGTTAAAGAAGCTTTATCATTTAGTAAACAGCGCAAGAAATTTCAGCAACGTCCGGAAAGTAGGAAAGGGAAGAGGATCGCAATGACTTTTCTATTAAAAACGTTTATAAATAAACTAATCCATATTATTGGACAGTTATTGCAAAAGAAAATAGTGGAAGATATCTAGAAAGTGGACATTTTAAGCATAATGGTTAGTTCTACCCAACATGTTTAGGTGTTCAATCAACTGGCATATAGTACCGTAATTCGCTATGTTATAAACAGTCAAGCATTTGAGAGGCTGTTAAAAGTTGTCGTAAACACCGACACTACAGAACAAGGAACTTAGAATGAAATCAAAAGAGTACTTTCTGCCAACAACGTTTTGATGTCTGATATTATAGGCTGCTCTTTTGATGGAGCTGCTGACTTGAGTGGATGCTATAAAGTACTTAAAGCACCACTGGAGAAGGATAAACCTGATAGCATTGACATCCGCTGCATGACTCATGCTCTTAATTTGGTTATACCAAATTCAATGAGCAGATCCCTGAAGCTGCAAACTTATTTGGTGTGGTTCAAAGCATTGCTGTGTTCGTGTCTAAATCCTACAAAAGAGTAGATGCTCCGAAGAAAATAGTTGATGCAAGCCACGTGGGAAATGACAGACTAAGAAAACGTCAAAAAGTTGGTGCAATACGATGATTGAGCAAAAGTAAGTCACTCAGTGCAATAATCGACACTAACGAGTTTTCGCTATGAAACAGAAAGCCAAGACGATGATGACTTCCATCATCATCATCAAGATTTCTTACTTTGTTATTGTTCTTTAGTGATGATGTACAGGACAGGCGCTTTGAGGCGAAATTAAAATTTCAAGCTGAGACTTTACTGAAAAATGGACAGAATTTAACACTGAAATGATGTGCTCTGTATATCAGGATTTATTTACAGAAACGGCGCCTGTTTTAAAATACCTGCAGTCTCACGGATTGGACTATCTTACTGCAAGGACGGATCCAAGAAGGACTTATGGGGGGCGGGGGTTGTAATACTGCTACATAGAGCTACCTTTAAGAGCTCCAAACTCTAGGATGGGTTTTATTTATATATAAAATAAGAAAGTCTCATCTTCTGGTGGGGCGATCACCACTGCTTCAGCCCTTGTCTTACGCCCTGGAGACTTGTATACAATCTGTAGCAGCAGCTTCAGAAGAAAATAGAGGCAAAGGAACATGTCTATTAAATGCTTTACGAAAATACAAAAATATTTTGTGAGATGATAAAGCAACAGCTTTCGCAATCTGGTATAGAGATAGAAATGGAAGGCTTTCCGCTAAGAAGAATATCAAAGAAGAAGAAAATGTCAGGAGAGCTTGCCGTAGACGAACTGGGAAAGAACTTAAATGTAAGTGATTATGATTTATTCAGAATAAAAACTTCAACGAAATTCTGAATACAGTTGCAACATTTGTCAGTGATAGGATTCAGAAGTCAAAATAATTGTCTGAACTTCAAATGCTGTATCCATATAACTTTTCGGAAATCACGAAAAGTCGAGTGACTGCAGAAGCTTGCAGAGTTCTTGTGAAAAAGTTAAATATAAAACAAGAGCAAATATGCAAAGATATCCAGCAATTTTCTGTCTTGTTTTTCACTCTGTCACAAAATGTTCTGCTTTTTGATGATCCTGAAGAGAATCATGCTCCTCAGTTCGTAGAAGACAAAAGATGATAATGATGATTATGCATCTGAGCCTGCTATGCGAGATGGAACATCTTTGGACGGGTTTCACGGCAAGAGTGGTTATGATGCTGCAAACACCTTGTGTAAAAGTTGCTTGTCAGGTGCAGGGAAAATTTTGTACCAATTTCTATGTCAGTCTAGTTGTTTTAATAATTTAGACATTGTATACAAATATGCGTTGTCTTTACCATGCTCCCAAGTGAAATGTGAAAGGTGACATGTGAAAGTAACCGAAATTTAACAATCTATATCTCTCAGCTAAAAATACAAAGGACAACAAAATTAAATCTAAAGTTAGTGAAAACAAATCACAAAGCTAGTTTGTCTGAAGACATTTTAGACACATTTTTACTAATAAGTATGGAAATAGATATGTTAAATTTAGAGTCCACGGACGAATTTATTCAGGAACTCTGCAATTCATCATTTGACTGAAAAGAATCTTAACTTCTTAAAATTATTAGTTGCTTATTGTTTCAGCATAAAGCTGTCGTGTTCATTCCGCAATCAATTGCTATTGGCTATTATTTGTTTAGTGTCTCAATTTTCAGTAAGCTGTCCTACTCATTCCACAGTAAACGGTTATTGGCTATTGTTTGTTTAGTGTTTCAGCTACTATATGACAATACAATAATAATTATAAAATATTCCCTCGAAAGTTTATGTTTCTAGAAATCCTGTGCTTTGGTGTTTGATTAAAAATTGCTGTGACATCAAATTTTCAGTGGCCAATGATAAATTATAGATTTGATATACTACAAAGTAACAACGAGTTTACAACTGCATAACACGAGGGCTCATCGCAGATGTTCATTGTAAGCTATTTGAGAAATTGGTGTTGTAATCTGAGGGCCCTTCTTGGTAACCGCGGCCTAAACCCTAATATACCCAGTCCGCCCCTGGGAGCTTGATTATGTTGTGCAATTCTCCAAAACAAGAACTATATCTTATATATAGCTATTTTGTAAACGATGCGCTTTTAGCGTAGTTTGATCTTTAAGAAACTAGAAGTGTCATCATGGTAAGCTATTTGACATCATTATGCACCTAGCCGTTAACGTTGAACATCATTTCAATGTTTGAAGCGCTGGCAAACTTATTGACAGTAACTTCATTATTCAAATCTATTGAAGTAAAACGAGGTGAATAATTAAACCAAGCTATTATATTGTTACGTTAGTATTGGTATATACTAACGTAAAACAGCATTGCTAAGCGACTGTTAACAACATTTTCCCATACATAAGCATGCATTTAAACCTTCATTTCCATATCTTGGTAATCGCACTATTACCTCAAAATGGTAAAATTTGGAATCTTTACGTTCAAAATTTGACTTGTTGCTTTACTCGACCTTACGTTATCCCATTAATTGATCTCAACACACCAACCCTGTTTAATAATTATACTTAAAGTCACAAATATAGGGTTTCTTTAATCAAAGCATGCAGTACTCGGTCGATTCACATGATAATTTTGAACTAAAACCAAAATGTTAATATTCTAGAAAATTGTACTTACAATTTCACCCAGTCATGCTTTCCCCGTTTGCAAATCGTAAAAGTCATTACACTTGACCTCGAAGACTGGTATCCAGTTACAACTTCGTAAGCAACTGATTTATCGTAGTAAATACAATAAAGGTGAAATGATATTGCCACCGCTGCTACAACAGCTATTATCCACAATACAAACCAAGACATTCTGCAAGTGAAAGTTGAAATTGAAATTATGGGTATAATGTATACATAAAACTATATCGTAATACAGTTACTTAGTTTTCCAAATGGAAGTCGTTTTACATATCTAAAATTGATCTGCCCGCATTACGTATCGTAACACTAGTAATGCGTGGGAGGAGTTGATAGATTATATCCGTTCATTATGACGGTCAGACACTGATCTGGCTAGTTCATTTAAAGCGCTATTGCAGGATAGACGTGCACGTGTTGTGTCTTCGACTGAACATGTGAATTCTCAACTGGTGATTCTATTGTCCCAGAACCACAAAGATACCAGCCTCCGTAGAAGCTGATTGAATTTTCAGACGAGTCTCGATTCAAACTCCCTTCAAACGACTGTCACATAAAATGATGAGCACAATCACCATAAAATTCCATCATAATATCCTAAATTGTGTGGAACGTTGTGTGGAACACGGCAGGAACAGGATGTGATGTCACTGCTGTGTTTTACGAGGGATACTATCAAAATTTCTACATACCTTGTTCTTTCTTCACAAACACTAGGGATCTATTTCATCAGAATAAATGCAGACTTCTACAGACATACATACAGAGTGCTATACAGAGACATACATACAGGATAAATACAGAGTGCTACATACTTTGACACTCAATAATAGTCTGACACTGTACTGTATTTATTTAAAGGTATTTTAATATTCATATTATTTCTTGTTTATTAATACATATATAATTAGTGGTAAGAACCAGCGTTGGTAAAAGTCATTGTAGAATTTGGTATAGGCCTATGTTTGTTAATCTTTTATATAAACATATATTCACTGTTGTACATTTTATGTATTGATGAATGTGTATATATATGTATATGTTAATCTGAATGCTATCCTTTTCAGCTCTAGAAAAAATATTTCCAAGTTAGGTTAAAGTTGTTTTGGTAGCTAGCTAGCTCATTTGGAAACATTAAGCAGAGCGACAGTTTCTCTCGTTGTTGCGGAGCGGGGGAGGTTGTAAAAACCATATTTAAGAAAGAAGGAAAATAACAGAGAGAGGACAGATTCCTGATTATTTTCAAATAGCCGAGACGGAATTTCTTTCGGGAGGAGCCTCCGCGCTCCATAGGTCTTTTTTCTTCGCGACTTTTCTTTTTAAGTCAGTACAGGGGTACAGCCGAGGAGATGGCTGTGGGTAGGACCAACATATAGACTTGTAATAGAGGAATACGAATCGGAATATTTAAATTCTGGTTGTATGTCCTTGGGGTTGTAGACTAAGGATAGGTTTGATTCCCGGATAGGAATTTTGATTGAAATGTTTTTTAGTAGGGATCATTAGATCTATTGAGGCAACGTCCGTTTCGGGCGCTGTCTGTTGCAGGAGTTTTGAATGAATTTTAGGGAAGGCTGGTGCTATGGCAACTGGAGCCGAATAAGTATTTTTTGGTTAGTTGTATTTGACTAGCTGATTAGATTATTTTACACAGCTGATTCCTCACGTAAGGGGATGACAGGCTGTTGGTTTTGAGATTACTTCCTACTACCGAGCCTGAATGAAGGTGCTTTATTCCTAGATGAAGGAATTTCCCTATTTCCCCTTTCCTTATTAATGATTATTAGCTAGCTAATTTCCTGAAGATTTGTCCAATAAAGGGCGATACCTGAATTAGGGATTTAGGCCAGACAGTACTCACAATGTTGGGGCTCTCTTTAGAGTATTCGGTACTCATGATGGCTTTTACCAGGACGCGTATTCAGAACCTCTTTTAGAGAAAGTTTAGCTATTCTTAGAGGGAAAGCTTCAGGACTGAAGCAAACAGGATTTAAAGTTTTAAGTAAGTGTGGACCTCTGGGTCTAGAGGTGTACCTAATTATTTTTTTCAGAACTAATTAGAGCAATCAAATTTTAATTAAGAATCTTTAATCCCGAGAAGGGATTTTTTGATTTCAGAATAAATTATAGTTTACTTTGAAAAGACTAATTTATATAAAATTCTCTGAACCTTGGGTATTAAGTTTTATTTGTTTGCTAATTACCCTAGACGATTAGTAAACATACTTTATTGATATTATGTGAGCGTCTCTTGGATTTGATTTCAGATTTAGGTACGAAGGTGAAATAGAAGGGAAATACCACATAATTTGGGGGCTGCTGTCCGGAATATTAAGCTTTTCCTTTTAAAGTAGTATATGCGTTTAAGTTCAGGGAAAATACTAGGAAACATGGAGTCCAGTTCTATAGAATTAGAATCTTTGAGACTAGCTCTGGGCATTGAAGGAGCCGAACATTTGAGCGCTGAGTCTCTATTAAATTTTATTAGGAAATTGAAAGACTCTCAAAATACACGGAGAAGTGAAAATGCTAGTTGCTCGTGTTGACAGTATTTTGACGAAGTGAAATTACAGCTATCACACTTTTCTGGAGAGCCATCGCAAGATCCGTTTGAGTTTTTGCCAAGTTTAGAAGACTTTGCGGCGCATAAACAAGTCTCGTTAGATATTATTCTAGAAAGGGTCGTGCCAAAGGTCTTAGAGCGAGAAAATAAGGAATGGTTCCATTTAAGAAATCATTCGCAAATTTTGCGGCGTTCAAAGATAGCTTTCTAAAGGAATATTTTAGCTTTAATTATAAGGAGGAGATTGAATCACAATTAGTGACTAGGATAGAGAAACCAAGTGAACCTCTAGCTCATTTCGTTAGGGAGATGTCACTTCTGTATAAGATATTGCCTAATCCTCCACGAGAAGTTGAACAAGTAAAGAAAATTTTGAGTAAGGTACACCTGAAGTACAAAGTCTATTTACATTAGAAAGAGTGTTCTGGATTGAAACAGCTAGAAGCGTATGCTTTAAAAATACAGTCATATTTTGAATTAGGTCAAGTCTCATTAAGTTGAACAGAGAAGGACAGACTTAGCTGTAGTTGCTACAAAGAGGACGGTTTTAGACAGTGCGCCAGAAACTAGAGCAGAAGCGCTTAATCCAGCTCTTTTTAAAAGATAACATAAAGTTGTAAACGGGAATATTAAGGAAAACCAGCCGATTAAATGCTTTTTTCTGTAAATCTGATGGGCATAAAAAATCCGTCTGCGAAAAATATAAAACTTGGAAGAAAAACTCAGGAAAACTCAGAGCGTATCTGCAACCACATTTGTTAGGAAATTAGCGACTAGTAAAAATGCATCTCCGTATATCTTTGTATATTTTATAGGTAGCCGACAGAACTTTTCTTGGACTTGAGGAGCCAATTTTGCATTACAGATAGAAACACTGCTAGGGAATGGCAAGAGCAAGGTGCCCGAACTAAGAAAATAAAACAGGAAATTTCGTTGGCCTCTGGACATGTTTTCGCGCACAAGCTTATTTTTTTCGATTTTCTGTATAAAGAAAAAGAAGTTGACGCATCATTTTCATGTTTTAGAATCGGCTAACATTCCCGTTATAGTTGGAAATGATCTGTTAACGAAGGCCAAAATTGAGTTGCACATGTGCAAAAATGGTTGGCGTTTTCAGAACGAAAATTAACTAATCAGGATTTATTGAGCCACAAAGGCATAACAATAACAAAAGAAGGTGCAATAAGAGTGCAAATATGCGTGCACCAGGCATGGGTACAGTTTTTTTCTTCTAAAGAAAAAGAAGAAAACAAGCGTCTGGGAGGGATGCAGAACCTCCTCAGAGAGAGAGGAAAGTGAGGGCCAATTGGGAAGAAAAGAAAATAAATAACGGAGCAGGTGATTATTTACGGCAGCGTCAGCCAAAGACAAAATCTCCGGGGCCAGAGAACCGCTAATAAAAAATACAATTCTGGGGGGAGAAATATATCTGTATGTGGATAGCGGGAGCTCCATCTCCTGTTTTTCGCAACAAGAAGCCGATCGATGGGAAGCGAATGGTAGCTAATTCAGAAGAGACACTTTGTTTTTTTCATTGGCTCAGGAGACAGCTATCTCCCATAAGAGTGCTATTGTCAATGTTTTTATTCGAGGAATCCGTGTAAGGGAGAAATTTTACCTTCTCCCTCTTCTTATAAACGACGCAATTGTGGGTATGGACTTCCAGCAGAAAAGCAAAATTGTTCTCTTCATTTCTCAGAATGGGTGGAGTATAGATGATGGTTTACAGTCTGTTTGTGTTTTTGACTCTAAGAAGAAAGAAAAAAGTCTCATTTGGATGACTGTTTGTACATTCGAGAGGGACAGAACAGTTATAGAACAGATGTTGCCTCGTGTCACTATTGATAAAGATACAAAGGAGAGATTGAAAGGAATTTTAGAAAAACATAGAGAGACCTTTAGGCATAAACCGGGACTTACACAGCTGATAAAACATAACAAAAATGTGCAGAATCCTAAACCATTTTCGTCTAAATTGAGACCACTCTCTTTTGAGAAGAGAAAGATTATGGAAAAGGTTCTTGACGAAATGAAGAAGGATGGGATTTTAGAGAAAACACTCCATTCCAAATATATCAGTGCTTCTATATTACACCAAAAGAAAAATGGGGTCTTTTAAGCTAATAATGGACTCGAGAGTTTTGAATTGCATGACTGAGGGACAAAAATACATTCTTCCCAGTATAAGTGAAGCACTTTCTTATTAAGGAAAGAAAGGTTATTTTCTATCCCTTGATATTATCTTTGCGTTCTCGCAAATAGAGTTTGATGGCAAGAGTAAGAAATTTACTACTTTTATTACGCATAAGGGCTTATTTAGGTTCACCAAAGGGTGTAACGGTATCAAAGATCTTCCCCATAGTCTAGCTAAGCTCATGCAATTGGTCCTTAAGGAACTTTATTTTACTAAAGTTACAGTATACTATGATAATATACTATTTGGCGTAGGAACAAAGAAGGAACTACTCGAAATTTTAGATGAGACATTAAAGAGAATTAAAGATACTGGTTTAACTCTAAATCCGGATAAGGCGGTATTTTTTGCTCAAGATATTGAATTTCTTGGCCACCGTATTAGACCTGGATATATTTCTTGTACGGAAGAAAAAGTCAAAATGGCCAAACAGTTTCAGAGAAAAAGGAATGTAAAGCAAGTGCAAGCGCTTTTAGGCTTTTTTATTTTTTTATCTTCGGATCAAAGGCATTGCTGAAATTTAACCCCAAATAACAGATCTTTTGAAGAAAGATAGACAGTTTATATGAACACAAGTTCATGAAGAAGCGTTAAACAAATTAAAAAGAGCTCTAGCGGAAGACACCATGCTTCTCCTACCTGAAATGGGGGAGCCGTACCACATTTTCGTAAATGGCTCTAGCATCGCGTCGGGGTGCACTCTGTGTCAAAAAGAACACCAGGGAAGACTGGGGGTAGTGGCGTATGGGTCCAGGAAATTTTTACCGGTAGAGGCGAAGTACAGCGCAACAAATCTCGAACTTCTTGCTATGGTTCTTGCATTAGATAAATTTGAAATTTTCTTGACACATGCACCTGTGGTGTATGTGTACACTGACCACAAATCTATTTTGACTATTCTTAAGTCGAGTAAAATCTCTCCCATGTTAAGTCGCTGGGCCGCGAGAATTTTCGATTTCCAGTGGTTTTGATATTTTTACCGAGAAAGAAACAGCCAGTTGATATGCTTTCTACGTTAGAAGGAAATTATAGAGAAGCACCAGAATTTGAGGGTTGCGATGAAGGTAATGATTTACTTCCTCTTGAATCGGAAAGCCACAAGGATTTTCTGAAAGTAGAAGTAGAGGGCCGGAAGTTGATTGATATTCAGGAACTTCCTTCTAATGATTTATTTTTCATAGATGTTCAGAAGACTAAGGAGATTAAAACTCTGAAGAAGGCACTTAAGAGAAAGCTAAACGACGAATTCCTTTAAGTGGTAAGTCGTGCTACGTTACAGACAGGGAGAAGATACAGCTAATGTCTGAATTACCTTTTAATATTTTGTCTGTAAGTGGTGAATAACAAGTTGAAGAATTTCCGAATTGATATGATTTAGAGGATTTAGAAAAGTGGAGACAACTACAAAGAGCGGACACGCTACTTGGTAAATTGATAGATTATAAAGGCGGAGAGAAAAGAAAAACTTCCAGACGACTTAAACAAACTTTGAGACAGTTCGATAGAGTTACGTTCTTTAATGAAAAGAATATTTTGATGAGGACAGTCAAAATTAAGGGGGAAGAAAAAGATGTAATGTGGGTACCCGAGAAATTCCGGGCCACAGTTTGCAAAGAAGCACATATTGAGAAGTCAGGACATCCATCCTTCATAAAAACTTTGGATAGGATCCGGAAACGTTTTTTTCTGCAAAGAAATGAAGACAAATGTCAAGGATTTCAAGAAAGCTTGCGTTCCGTGAAGCATTTTTAAGGAAAATATCAATATGAAGTTCCGATATATGGAAAGTACTTTAGTAAATGCCCCCGGGGAAGTCCTGTATGCGGACAATTTAGGCCCAATCACCAAAACAAAAGTAGGAGGGTATCGGTATTGTTTAGTCTTGGTAGATGCTTTCACAAAGCTAGTGAAACTTTTTTCTCTTCGAAAACTTACAGCAAAGATTATGGTTGAATGTATTCTGACCTTTTACTCAGTATTTGGGACCTATAAGAAAATCGTAACAGATAATGGCAGTATTTTTAACAGTGAGATTTGGAAAAATGCCATGGGGAGTTCAGGTACTAGATACAACTTTATCAGTTCGTATAGGGCGCGTGCTGAAAAGGCAATAAAGGATGATAAGTGTCTTTTAGCACATATAACGCAAAGCACGAGAACTGGAATCAGGATTTAAAATTAATTGAATTCGCTCTGAATTCAAAGAAATGTTCGAGCATTGGGTACTATGCTTTTTATTTACATTTTGGCAGGGATCTTCGACATCCTTGGTTAGATATAGAAACCAAGAAAGATAAGGAAACAAGTTATCGATCACCCGAGATACGTGACCGAGTTGAATAACCGGTTCGAGAAAACTTACGAACGAGCGAACAAAATTCAGGAGGAGAAACATAAAGCCTATGGGAAGATACATAATAAGTGTAGAAGCTATATAATAATATGCCAGGAAGGTTAAAAGGGAGAAAAAATCGACTTTCTTTGGGTTGATTATGCTGGTAACGTCAAGTTAAAGAAAAAGTCAAGTGATACTTACGTATACACACTAAGTACGGTAGAGGAGGTTAAAAGTTCGTTGTAATGATTGTTAATGATAAGCGTGACCTTTCATTTAATTATCAAAATGTAAGTGGTTTAAGGTCCAAGTTGAGCGACATATATTCGAGCATCGCTGCGAATGATTTTGATATATTATTAACTGAAATCTGGCTATGTGCGGAATATATAATAATGAATTTATAGATCATAGGTATAATGTGTATCGACAGGACAGGCAAAACAGGAATGGGGGACTTTGTAACCAAGGATTTTGTTGTTGAAAATATTCCAATAACTATTGATACAATTGAAATACTGTTCATAAAATTGGTAGTAGCGCATAAATCTTTTTATATAATTGTAGTTTATTTTCCACCGAAAACAATAGTTGATAAATATCAATATTTTTTTGCAAAAATCGAGCAGGTTAAGGATATTCAGCACAATAACTTATTAATTGTCGGTGATTTCAATATTCCAGAAATTACCGATTGTCATTATGACTTGTTGCAAGGTAGTCTGATTTGTGTTTCGTTGGCCAACTTCTTGTCATAAGATAATTTACAATCATTTAGTAGAGTGTGAAATTTAATGGAAAAACTTCTTTACTTCTTTAAGACTTCTTAAAAAATGGATTTACTTCTTTCTAACATTGAAGTAGGTTTAAATGTATCTAAGTGCATATTTCCTTTATTACCTGAAGATAATCATCATCACTCTTTAACCTGTCAACTTAATATTAAGAGTTCTGAGTTTACTATTAAACCACGTCCTATTATTGTATATGATTACAGTAAACCTGACTTTTTGAATTTACACAAATCGTTAAAGAAACAAAATTGTAACGAAATAACTAACTCCAATAACATTGATAAGGCCGTGGATATTTTCTATGAAGTAGTTAATGGTGTTATTGATAGATACATACCTAAGAAAAGATTATTTAAGAAACTCACTTACCCTTGTTGGTTTACACATGAAATTATTACTATTCTCAAGCAAAGGGATTATTATAGAAAACACAAAACTCAATCGAAGTATAATTACAATAAATTTATTCAACTTCGTAGACAGCTAAAACGTATGTTCAGCACTGCGTACAAGAGTTATATATTACAAACTGAAAATATTCTAAATAAGAATTCTAAATGTTCTTTTTTTGGAATTTTATTAAATCCAAAAAATAATATTTTTTAAATAATTGTATCTTTTACAATAATCAAAATTGAACTCTGACAGGGATATAGCAGACAGTTTTGCGCTGTATTTCCGAAGTGTATATAGTTCAGACTCTTCTTCTTACGTTATTCCTGATATAAGTACTAAGGAAGTTTCTCAGAATTTAACAACTGATTTCATAACTGAACTTGAAATTAAAGAATCCATCAAGAATCCATCTAAGGCAAATGGTCCAGACTCTATTCCCAGCTATGTGTTCAAAGGTTGTGGTGATATTTTAGTTTCCCCTATGTATTATATTTTTAATTTAATATTGAAAACGTCAACATTTCCTAAATTGTGGAAAGTCAGTAAAGTTTGTCCTATTCTGGAAAAAGGTAATACAAATTTAATTGAAAATTATAGGCAAATAGCACATATCAACTCCGGCTAAAATATTAGAGCACATAATTTTTAATAACATTTCTAATCACGTTAAATCATACATATCCATATACCAACACGGATTTTATCCAGGACGTTCAACTGTGACCAACTTAATTACATTTATCCAAAACATCTCAGATTCCATAAATAATACTTTTATGGTTGATACCATATATACGGATTTTGCAAAGGCTTTCGACAGAATGAATCATGATATGTTACTACGAAAATTATCTTCTTTTGGATTATCATACAACTTATTGACATTAGTTGTGTCGTATCTTAAACATCGCGTACAGTATGCATTATATAATCAGTGAAGTTCTTCACAGTATAGAGTCTTATCGGGTGTACCACAAGGTTCAAATCTTGGACCATTACTTTTTATGTTGTTTATCAATGATTTGCCTCGAGTTGTAAAATACTCCACATGTTTGTTGTATGCAGACGACATGAAATTGTATAAAGAAATAAAGAACAAAGATGATGTAATCAAGTAACAAATGGATTTAGATAACTCTTACAGATGGAGTATTGACAATAAATTGCCTTTTAATATAAATAAATGTTAAGTAATAACGTTCTCGAGAAAAGTAACCCTACTTTATTCCAAGTGCTCTATGAATAATATTATAATACAAAGAGTTAGACATGTAAATGATTTAGGGGTCCTTATAGATTCTAAACTATGCTTTAATCAGCATATACATAAAATGATTAATGAGGCATTCAAATCTTTAGGATTTTTAATTAGAAATACAAATGAATTTCTAAAGTATGGACTTCTTACTATAAACAACAGGAAAGAAATATTGAAAAAATACAAAAGAAGTTTTTACGATATTCGTATTCTAAAATGTACAGGGTGAATTCCTATGACGTAAGAGTTTCTTGAAGCAAATTATTAGACATTTTGAAATATTCGCCATTCACTACACGAAGGGAGAAATCTCAACTGATTTTCTTATTTAAATTGGTAAATGGCATTATAGATAATCATGAATGCATAAGTATGTTAAATTTGAATATTCCAAAATTAAACTTAAGGACTAGAACGCTATTTTATACTGTAAAATCTAGAACTTCTATGCATATGAATTCCCCCCTAATTCGAATTTGTCGAAATTATAATAATGTATCTAAGGAAAGTCCAGAGGTTGATCCTTTTTTTGCCATACACTTTATATTTGAAATTGTTAAAACAAACATTAGATAAGAGGTTTGTCAGATGATTATTAAAATATTGTATATATTGTATAATTTTTCTCTATTACATCCTTTATATATGCAATGCTCAAACAAATATCAGACAAGCAATGCGTCGGATGATCATTGGAATATTGTATACATAGCTCTTTTCTTCTATTACGCTATATATGTAACATTGTTTTTGTTTTTCTTTACACCAATGCCAATCAAACGTATATCCTTCTATATTTTTATTTACTAGTCTTTCTTTCTATTTTCCTCTCTCTTTTAGTTTTATTTTATTTTTACTTTTATTCTTATTATTTTACATGTATATAAGTATTTCAATATAATTTAATTCTTGTAAGCCTATTGTAATTGTGACAGCAGTCCTCTTATAAGTGACAAATAAATAAATAGATAAATAAATAAAAGTATAGACCAACCTGGGTGCACAAATGCTTCCTTTGGGAGTTATAGGTTGCCAAAAACATGAAAAAACAAAATTTAAAAGTCCACTGCTCCAATCCTATGGAACCTTCAGTAGTCGGGTCAAGACTTTTTTTAAGAACTAGTGTGTGTCCTATCTAAATATCCGTGTTTCAGAATCCTATTGTACTTCCGCAACAATGTTTATAGATAGTTGATGAAAACTTCACACTATATGCCCGTAGCCGAAGTGACTCAATAAAAATTGTTTCGTGAGTATCTTAAGATTTTGAAAATCTGAAACATGCATTCATACCGCACCTATTATTTCCTAAGTGAATTCTTGACGCGACTACGATAGATCCCTTAGTTTTGGAGCTATGATCCATTAAATTTCACTTGTCATGCTTTCGGCAGACTATAACTCTAACAGGAAGTATTTGTGCATCCAGGTTGGTCTATACTTTTCATCTTATGTTGAAGTCAAGAACCATCTCCCAAAAATTGTCGGTGTTGGTTTGAAAGACCCTGTATGAAGCAATCTAGAATGCATGCTACAGTTGTGAATAAATAGGTAATCCCTTACTTTAGTTTCTCACGTACATATCATATACAGATAACTGCAACTGTGTGAAAATATCGAAGTACTGTGAAACAAGTTTCTACCTGCACTCATAAATCATACACACAGACAGACAGACAGACAGAGAGAGAGAGAGAGAGAGGGAGAGAGAGAGAGAGAGAGATCAATGAAAATACTTAAACTCGGCACAATGTTATCAGCAATTTAATGTTTAAATAAATATTAGTCAAGATATTCTAAAATCACACAGAGTACTATTTATGTTTGGATGCAATTAACATGTACAAGGATGCTGTAGCGGACCAGCTACATGAATGTGCCTGGTATTTTTCGATTTGAAAGTCACTCTGATTGAATGGAATTTATTACCTTGTATAAACTGAATTAAATGCTGAACATTATGTTGAATGAATAATTAGCCAGAATATTATTGATATTGGGTGAGTATATTCTAAATATGAAGGTATCTATATTAGATTTCTATTAACGATTATTAACGTCTGTTATTATTAGCTGAGTTTTTAAGAATTGAGATATATTTTATTTTAAAAAATGAAAACGTGAGAAAGAATGAACGATAATGACGGGAGAGAGAGAAAAAGAGAGAAAGAGTTTCCAACCCTGAAGGGCAAGTTTTCCTTGTAAAGTCATTACATCGCGAGGCTGACTTGTATCTTTGCCTTCGATCGGTGAGGTGTTGGTTTAGTGGGAGCTCGTTGCGACCTGTAGTCGTCACGTTGTTTGCACGTAGCATACCTTGGTGTTAAATGCAATGTAGTTTAGTGGAGAAAACGAGTGGCGAAAGGTGAAGAGAGTGTATTAAGAAGGTTTTCTATGCGAGTAACTAAGCTTGTTTTTTTAACAATTGTGACAGCTTTGAATGTTCCTTTTTGGGTTTTATGATTTTTTTCTGTTTGATGGACTTAACTTGGTGTTCGAATTACAGCCTTTGTGAGAGAGCCTTGGTGGTCATTTTATTGTGCCCGCAAAAGTGGCTTGAATTTACTCCATTTGTTATTTATTAACGTGTTCCTTAGTAGCTTAGTGATTTAAAGTGCTAATTGCTCCGTTATTATGTTCGGGTCGTTAAATGCTATATAACGATACTCACTGTATCACGGGCTAATTTTGACTTTATGTCAGAAAGAGACAAATGTTACGAAACTACGCAAGCCAGGGAAAGGAATTAATATGTATAAAGATAAAATAAGTAAAGAAGAATAGATTAGATTCGAAAATTCCGGGTGGGTTTCAAAGAATCATCAGTCTTAAGCTAGTGGGTGTAGTTAACATTGTTGTGCTGTTGGGAAGTAGAAACATGTTCGGTATAGTTTGCTTTCAATTGTGAGCATGTGCTTTATTCTTATCTACCTGATAAGTGTTAGAATCTTTGAGAATTTCGAGGTAATTAAAATCCGAACCCTCCCGACAAATATTTGTTTCCCCACTAGAAGTGACCTTCGGACCTTTTTGCTTTAAGATAGGTAATGTGATTCTCTAGTATGCTTTAAATTACCTATATTTACACTCTGTTATACTCGGTTAATTTGAATATTTGGTGAAATCTATCCCACGTCGTTATTTGGCTTTGGAGATTCCAGGGAGGGGTTGAATGTAATCAGTCTAGTGTACGGTGATGAGAATTTGCAAAGTTTCATGGGCACTTTCAATAAGCTTACTACGAGTATTGTGGAAATTGTATCTATTTGTTTGTTAGCGAAATTATTAAATTTTTGGAATTTGCTAAATTGCACTTGAACAATTTGTATTTGTGGCTTCATAATAACTCAGAAAAGAATAAGTTCAATTAAATTTAAATTTGATTTACATACTAAACCTGGAGTACGAGATTTGTGTTAATTTTGTAGAAATATATAATGTTGCCCATTTTTGTCTCGTGGAGAATCTTGAGTTTATAGGTCTCTGGACTGCCTATATCCTTGATAAACTTGTCGAAAGTGTTGGAAATATTGAATAAACTGCCAATTGCGTTATTTATACATAACTGTGAGCACATTTAGACGATTTGTTTTCTTGTTTGTCAAATCCTAAGAGTTGTTGTCCCGTGTGGAACACTCACAAGAATTGCATTTGAGGTTAAGTTCCTGGTCACATAAGACTTATTTCCTGTGAGCTCTTATATTTGTGCACATTAGTAAGAATTAGATATTCAGATCACATTTATTTTCAATTGAAGAATTAGGAAAAAGCGTTAAATGTTTAGATTTTGGATGGCTAGTTGTTCCTTGAGAATTTTGCTGTTGTTATCGTCACTTGATAAGCTCAGATTTTTTAAAATTTGTATACGCCATTCTATTTTGAGAAATTTACTTGGTGCTGACACTTCAAGTTTTTTAAAAAAAAAAATAATTACCTGACTTTTTCCAAGATTTTTTTTTTTAAATTCAGGTTTTCGACATTTTAGTATTTATTGTTTTTGTAATGCATTTTGGATTTTTGTGTTAGTGTATTAATATATTAGTTCATCTAACTCATGAGCAAATATTCAACGCCCTACAGTAATATCTGTTCATCTAACGCATGCGCAGATTTTCATGACACTTGTAATAAAGTTGTTATTAACTAAAATTATATTTCTTATTATTTTTGCTATTTATATTGTGTGTACCCTACCTTACGTGAATACTGTATAGTCATAGGCTACTCGACAGGAACTTGAACCCTTCGAAATCTCTTGCCGTATCCCCTTCTTCGGTGGTGTTTGAGTTGGTTCAGAAATATTTCTTTTAAAACTTTCTTCTGAGTCAACCGATCTCCTAGGGAGGGGACGTTACAATATTAACTTAAATAAAGAGAAATCAGTTTTTAATCATATACTTTAAACATAGATTTTGTTGTTAACTGAATTGTTGTCAACGGTCAGCTTCAGCACAATTTCTACACCTGGTAAATCATTGTCTTTTCAACGTTTTTAGGACTTCAATTTGTCACTACCATACGCAAACCCAGAAACTTGAGGTGGGACCGCTGTGATTCAGTGGTAGAGCGTTCATCTCTGGTACATGCGATCCTTGGTTCGATTCTTGATCGTGCCAAGTGAGATATGTGGTTAACAAATACCGTGTATGTGGATTTTCTCCGCGTTCTCCCGTTAGTTTCCAACTCCTTCGTTGCAACATTTCATTCATTTCTCATCATCACTGTCTCCTTTAACCTGGCTTACATAATCGTGGAACGTAAAACATAAAAGTTTTAATTTCATTTCATTTGAGAGACCTGAGGTGCAAATTCCTTTATGGAAAGCAACCACTATATATATATATATATATATATATATATATATATATATATATATATATATATATATATATACAGTCTTGAACTCGCAATATTGGTCAGCTCTTTCTTTCTATATAAGTATCTTCTCACCTCGCGTTGTGTTTGATTACTCACTTTACATCTCTCTGATAATTATCATTCTTCAAGATATGTAAAGATGAGATTTGAATTGTCTGAATGGAAAATTATATGTCACAGTTTATCTAAATGAATCTAGATTAGTTTATTATAAGATTAGTGGATTATTATGATTTAGTCGTAGACAAATATAGTCATCTTCCCGCTTATTATTAGGAAATTGCTGAAACTTAATACACTGAAACACTCGACTATGCCTTACAGTGTGGTGGAGGTTATCCTCTTCTATTTCATTTAAGGGAAAGGTTTTACGAGGCTTTTTAGCCTTTTAGGGCACTCTATATGTACTTTATGTTAGTGCACAATAAAATTAATTGTTAATTTTCCAGATAAATTAGTCTTTGAGTAAAACTTACATTGAAAATGAATGTAAATTTAATCCAAAATTTGAGATAAATATTTTATAGTAAGCTTATGAATTTTACAAGATTGTAATTCAGTCAAAAGTGCAACATGTGAAAGGTGGATTTTAAAGTGTTTTCAAAAAGTAATATAGGGAAACGAATATTTTACAGAGGGATCTTGTTTATATGAGCTCAACCTATTTTTTTCCCTTTTAGTGGAGAACAGGATTTTGCAGTGTCTTATACTACAGTTGCTTCTGTAGAACAATCAAAATGTCATTAGCTTGGAAAATGTGTTGAACTAATTCGTACGTGTGATGAAAAAAAATCATTGCTTAAACTATAACTTTGCTAGCTATGCAGAAAATTCAACAATTCGGAGGGAGGAGGAACGAAAAAAAACATATTTTAGATTATAGTCAGATTTGACTAATAATTTCGGAAATATAAGGAATAGGCAAATGTCAATAGGAGGTAAATATTCACAAAGTCAGGAAAAACAAAACACTTTAAAATAGTGAAAAGTCTAACCTTAGTAACAAAAATAGGAAATATGCTAGTTTAGATGTACGAAAACCAAAAGAAATTAGCTACGTCTGGGTCAGCTAAAGACCATATAACAACGATTTAAAAAAATAGAATTGAAGAAGGCTGTTATAGTTAACCATATAGTGAGGAACAAACTAGGGATCCATTTTTGACTCCATTTAGATGAAATCAATTGGTAACTTGAATTTTCTTTTCAGATTCAGATTCATACGTAACATGATAGGTCGTACGCTTAATATAAATAACACGTAATTAAGTGTTTCAAGAATCTAGAAGAAAATGAGGATTTTTTCGTTAAGTTTCAATCTAAGGTACAAAAAAGAATGCATCTATTCAGAAATGTGTGTACACAAATTAGCTTTAATTAACAATTATGATCCCACTCTCAGAGAAGAACAAATATATAAGAACGAATGGTTTTAGACCTTGAAAGACTGCCAAAGAGGACATTTGCAATGTAAAAACTTTTATATGTTTTCTTTTCAATTAGAAGCAAATAGATATAAAATCAAGGATTTAGAGAAACGAGAGGTATATCAAATATTAATAGAGGTACATCCAAAATTAGATCTTCGTATACAATCAATTAAAGAGTATGACAAGAAATAACGTAAAAAGGAGCTATCGTTGTTAGCACTAGTTCAAGGATTGGTATAGTTTTATCACCTACCGAATTCTCTGTGAAATCAGTTAACGATTCTAGTGTTGATTCGATAGAAAATAAATACAAAAAAGTCATTTTGAAATTTTTAGGAACATTTTGACAAGAATATGATTAATTCTAACAAACCTGGCAAAACGTAAAAGGAGTCGGAATGAAATTAAGCATTATTTTGTTATCTGGATATATTACACAAGCAGGTAAATAATTTTCATTTCAAATTTAAGAAAAAAGAGATAATGTAAAAAGCGAATTATCTTCTTTAACTATGTATTAAGTATTAGTGGTCAGGGAAATTACACAAATCCAGCTAACAGAAAGTCAGAAGATAGAAAGAAATAGAATTACAAGAATATAAATTAGAAATAAAGGCTGAATAATACACCGAAAGGTTAGGATCTGTCCATTTGCCCCACTGTCTGTTTTCCCGCTTTTACTCTAAAACTAGTAAGAAAAAAATATATGCTTTTAGCGTCCTTCGTAGGAAGGCCAACTCGATTTGACATATCTTGTGAAAAGAAATGTTTTATTCATACCGCAATGGAAGGAAAGAAGTAAGAAAAGCAAACATTAGGAAGAAGAATAATTCAACAAATCTATTATTTCAAATATGCAAAAAAAAAAAAAATATATTGTGAGTTAAAAGGTGAAATTGAAGATCGAGAAAGATCTAAGGTCTAGCCTAAGAGAAAATAATCATTAGTTTCAGAATCTGCCAAACAAATAGAATACTTAACATTATTATTATTATTATTATTATTATTATTATTATTATTATTATTATTATTATTATTATTATTATTATTATTAATAATAATAATAATAATAATAATAATAATAAAAATAATAAACTTTTGTAAGTATAGATACTCGTACGTATGAACAAAAAGAGAATTAGATAAATTATTGTCAACATGAAATTAAAGTTCTTAGAGGTAACATCTCGGTCAAGCTATGACTTTCTTTTTAATGAAATGTTAATTTCGTCATTAAACTACTTATATTAAAGAGGCATAAAACCGATGAATGGAAATGGCCAAAAACAAGACGGGGAAAAGTAAAGTTGTGTTGGTAACGTCTTTAGGAAAATAAATTAATCGGTGAACACATTTTCATTGCTTAATTTGTTTATATCACGTATTATTAGTACAAGCTTATTGACATAATACAGCGCTGACAAAACTTTAGCAAAATGAGAAGAATGTGGCCAGTAAAATGTCCATTCCCAGCTGGCAGTAGGGGAAATGCTGACACGGGTTTCGGTAACTGATGGAAACCGGAAGTTGTTACTAGCTGGCAATTGTGATTCACATTACATTCATTGAAGTGTAACTGACGGAAAGTTTGTTATTTTCATGTGCTCAACAATTGAAGGTAATGTCGAAAAGACTGAGAGGAGGGTAAGAAATTAGTGTAAACGTAAAAGAAACCCTGTGACATATAAATGAAACAAGATAAAATGTGCTCCATTGAAAGAAAATTAATTCGTGAATTACAAAGGTTAGCAGATATCAGCCCAAGGGCCGGGATTCAAGTACAAGTGCAAAAAGAACTGCTTGGAAATTATAGGACACGATAACTGTGTAGATTATTTACGCATTTCTATAATATAACCTCAAAGGACAAACAAGATACACTGTTGCAAGGGCTAATTATGTAACGGATGTGAAACAAAGGCACCCAAGATCAGAGAAAGCCAGGGTAAACGGAGCTTCATTCCAATACCACTTAGAAATTGGGTCTGAGAAATAAGAAGTGTGTCTTGATGCAGTGTTATCTGTGTACGCAATTAGTGTAAAACGACTACGGAGAATCCGTGACTTTAAATTAGTAGGGAAATTGTCACAAGATAGTAGAGGGAGAGGTGTGTCTAATGCCATTCCACGTGATATCGAACTGATGATTCGCTGCCATATTGAATCATTTCCGGTGAAAGAGTCGCACTATTCAGGACAAAATATATGCGACTTTAATATAACACAGATGTGGAGGTGGTTTCAAGAAAAAATATCCTGATGTTAAGTGTTCTTACTGGAAATACTGGGACTAATTCCGAAAACATTATAATTACAGATTTGGTCGCTCACAAGTAGATACCTGCTGCACCTGTGAAGAGCTGACCTTAAAAATTAAATCCCCTCACATAAACCAAGCAGCCAAACGTGCTGCAGTTACCGAAATGATGGTTCAGAAAAGAAAAAGCACGAAATTTTACAATGCACTTAAGTATGAATCGTCGCCAATAGGTAAGCAAGAATCGCATGTATTAGCGCTTACATTTGACATCATGCAGAATATTTATCTTCTAAAACTGTCTGTACAAGAACTATTTTATTGCAGACAATTAACGACTAACGTATTTTGTGTACACAACATAAAATCTGACACTAGCACTAGTATGTGTGTCATGAGGGTAATGGACGTAAAGGCTCCAACGAAGTGTGTACCTTTTCGAATGATCAAAAGCATTTCGTTACCGCCGGCATCACGGAGATCAGGTTATTTGCTGACAATTGCCAAGCTCAAAACAAGAACCAGACTATGTGCAGATATATTTTATAGCTAACAGACTCAGGACAGCTCTACAGAATTTAACTGTCTTTTCTTATACAATTGCACAGTTTTCTGCCTTGTGACAGAGATTTTGGGGTCATCAAGCGCAGATTCCGAGGCCATGATAAGATATGCACCGTCCATGATGTGGTAGAATATATCATTCTAAGCGCTAAACCTAGCAAATTTACCGTTAAGGTATTAAAAGCTTGCGACATATACAATTACAAGCAGTGGTGGATGGAGTATTATAAGAAGGTACGCAATTCCATTGAAAGTGAACAGAAGCCAAGGAGCGAACAACTGTCATTTCGTATATCAACCCTGTTTCACTTCGTTTTTGAGAAGGAAAGGAAAGGTTATATAACAGGTTACACAAAAATTGACGGCCTCATTCGTCATACGTTTCAGATGGTACTCCAGCTACATCATATGATTCATACCCCATACGGAAGGCATATCCTACAGGAAAATTCCCCATTATGTCATGTAAAATGAAAGACATGTTGCCACTAAAAGCTTTTGTCCCTGCGGAAGACACAGCTTTATTGTAATCTTTTGCGCTGGCCATTGACATGACAAATGACTAGTTATGTTGCTTTCAGATAATTCATTTTGTTCAACAAACCACGTTATGCGACTTGTAAACATTTTTTTTTACAGAATTTGTTTTTCTCATTGCTTACTCTTTATAAATATTAATTATTCTGTACTAAATAGTGTACCTATATTGTAACAAGTAACACGTGTATTCCAATTATAAAACACACTCGTTAATTAAATATAATTTGCGTCTTTTCTGTTGAAAGCGCATCATTTTGCAAATTTTACACCATCACAGTATAACATACCATGTATGCGAAAGTAATGATCACGTTAAAATGTCTCCTAAAGGATGAAGAATCTGCTTCGAAATATCTGTTTTCATTGGGACATTTTTTGCTGTCTTCCTACAATTTATATTAATTGACTGATGCCCTTTAAAAAAACTATTCAATAATAATAATAATAATAATAATAATAATAATAATAATAATAATAATAATAATAATAATAATAATAATAATAATAATAATAATAATGAACTTTTGGCCGAGTACGTATCAATAAAGAGGGAATTAGATAAATTATTGTCAACATGAAGTTAAAGTTCTTGGAGGTAAAGTCTCGGTCAAGCTGATTTTGTTTTTCATGAAATGTTAATTTCGTCATTAAACAACGTATATTAGTTATGTTTCGAAGTTATCCACATATAAGAGGGCAATTATTCAATTACATAAAAAACGGGTGATTTCAACTCAAAGCATTTAGTATGAAGTATTAAGCTTTTAAGCAAAATTCTGTTTCCATTGAATTCCTTTAGATCAATCATATAACAAGCAATATATAACTCAATTTCGGTAAAAAAAAAAATGGTGTGCGGTCTCATATATGGCATAAGTTGAATTAGTTATCTTTTCCTCGTATCATTAGCAAATAACTGAAACATGATATATTCAAGTATTGCTGTCACTAATATTTTCAAGAATATAAGTAAAATATAAATGGCATTTTCCGTACAAACTCTCTAAACTCTGAGAATGTGTATTAGTAGTTGAAATGAAAGAATATTGTGTATGTGACGGTATAATTTCAAGACAACAGCCTACTAGTACTTTGTTTTCAAAGTTACTATCAAATTTGATTGACATTTCGGAATTTAATGAAAAATTAATGCTTTATTAAATATATAAGATAACAATCACCTTCCAGTTTATCTTGCTAACTATCTTTGATACGTTTGATATATGTTGCCTTGTTTTCAGCAATGTAGCATAGGAAGAGGTGTTAAACCCAGCACAGCCTAAGACAGCGAGGAACGATTTGGATTGCAAATAATGCAATATCAGGACTATGTCACGTCACGGTGGTAGATTTCTTAGCTGGTCTGTCTTCCAACTCCATGAAACATCTAAAACGATTTTCGAGTATATCCGAGTATATCCTCGAACACGACCGTTTCGATGTTGGAAATTTCTGCATGAATGCAGTTGTAATTGCCTGGCCATGCTCTATTTGGGTTTTTCTGTTTGAACGATTTGCCGACATTCTTTCATATTGGGTTGTAGCAAAATATGCGTAGAAAAAATACGAACTACAATTTTAAACAACGGTCCACATTCAGTTGTATTTAATCAGCACCAACATGATTCTTCAGCACCAGCAACCTGATAAAATACAATAAGAAATTCGCAAGTTTCATTCTTATGACTCAAAGGCATAGTTGCCTATAACGTTACATCATCCTATTGTGCCTTCCATCACACTCTTCCCACTCGTTTGCTCAAGTCATTTCCACATATTTATACAACATTACCATATAACACTAACATAATTCATTTTACGTAAACCTGTCTACTATTATTTAGCTTTTCAACTTATTCTTACAGGAAAATCCACACGTTCACTTTATTATTTCATTTCAGTAACATCTGGTGTATGTACTTCTGTAATTCTTTGATTGCGCTCATTGTTTTCCTTGCATTACGAGTCTTACTACAATCTTATTATTTCCTAACAAAAAAAAAAACTCCTTATGTTGGTCCACTTTTACTACGAAGCCTAAAAAATATTATGATTCTCACACAAAACTCCTGTCTTTAGCGAGAGTCAGACCAAGATTTGTATTGTAGTAGCATCATGTAGTAGCATTTGTAAACTTATTACATTCATTTCATTATTTTGTAAAAGAAAAAAATAAAATATAGACTAGTATTCCTTAAATCATCACCCCATATTCCCTTACATTGCATGAACCTTAAGGGTTGCATAATCAAAGATGTCATCGTCCTTTCCTATATAAACTGTTGGTGCACACTGGTGGAGGGATAGTATTGATAGACGTGTAGTGGACATTACTACAGCAGCCACTATTCGAGGTTATCAGTCTCCACATCGTCCAGGACTTGTAGAACATGCACAAGTGAAGGAATATATTCACTTAATTATATATGTAGCAAAGCTTCTACTTATGGAAAATGCTCGAGTGCATCACCACAGACGTAGCTCATGCAGGAAGCCCATGTCACTATCATAATCGAGTTGACTCACAACTAGAGTTGTAAAATTTCCTGAAATTTTGAGCCTGTTGGTTAAAAAAGTTTTATCCGGTCTCATTTCGGACAAATTGGAAAAAAATAACAAAAAATATTTGTATTAGGTTAATTTTGCTAGTAATGGAACCGTTTATGTTTTTTCAATCGAATGAAAAATGTAAGCTAAGAAATTTTTAAAAAGTATATTGGGAGTATTTAAAAAGGAAGCATTCGAAAATAAAACTGTTATAATTATTCTTGAAAATTAATAGTATGCACCCTTTTCCTTTATGTGCTTTTTAGTCCTTTATTCGTGGTTGTGCATTATTTACATAACGTTTACAGTTACATTCACATCTATCATCATGAAGCGCTTCTATTGCAACAAATATGATTCTTGAATAAAGCTGAATTCTAAATGTGCTCTTTGATCTGGTGAAATATTATTAATTTTAACCAAATTATTTCTTAAAGGAGAGAGAGCAGTAGGCAAATTTCACTAATATTCATGCACTAAAACTTATAATTACTATTATTTAATATTCTAATGTAGACTTTTATATAAACTTTATGTACAAAATTTTGTATATAAACAAATACCTACTTTGTAGTGCAACAAATTATCTATCTATCTAATATAGAAAAAAATGAAAGTGACTGTATTGGTAACTTAACAACTCTTGAACCAAGTGTTGATTTCAGGCATATTCAAGGGGGGCTGAGACCCCCTAGAATGTATATGCGTCCCCCTAGAAATAATACAGTTACACCTGCATTGAAATATATGCTTTTTTTTTTTTACGGAAATCAGTCTTGAAAGCAAAGATTTCTTTTAAAAGAAAATTGTTTTTTTCTTTTGCCCAACCTAATTGTTCTAATTAACAAACCATGTTCTCGTATAAAGTAGAAGTTGAATAAAAACTTGGAAATTAGATACAGACGAATACAAACGCTTTGCAATGTTAGTTAGGCAAAAACGGCAATATGTTGGCTATTGCAACCGACTAGACAATAAAAAGTCGCGAGTTTTGTTGCGACAGATTCATGCTGCTCTATTTCAATCTAGAAAAGTGCTACCCCTTAAATTTTTATAGCTTCCCCCTTGTACAAAAATCAGAATTCAAAACTACTTGAACTACGCCACCGATCTCGATAAAATTTTCAACATAGATGAGGTTTGGGTCTGGGATGTTTTCTGTAATTTCACTTTGAAGGTGCAACTTGGAGGAAGGCAAGGGGGATATATTATTGAAAATGGCCGATATTAATTCGACTCCATAGTTTTCGGGGTCGCTGAGATGAAAGTGACACTTCCGATTTAATTTAAATACTAATTCAACCCCCATTGGGGTCGTGGTGGCTCAGTAGTAGAGCGTTCATCTCTGGTGCATGGGTAATTGATTCGATCCCAGCACGCTCTAAGTGAACATTGTGATGGACAAATACCGTGTGTGGGGGTTTCCTCGGTATTCTCCCGTTTCCTCCCAATTTGTTCATTCCACATTTCATTCATTTCTTATCATCACCGTCTCCTTTAGCATAGCCGGTATATATGTGGGACGTAAAACTCATTTCATTTGATTTCAGCCCCCGCTAGTACTCCTAAAGGGGGAGAGTGACATGTAAAACTAATTGAACATAACCGACACTAGTGTCAAATTCATAGTTTTTGGGGTCCCTAAGTTCATTTGTGACAGTTTGCGTGCGGTTTATGTACAAAATGAAATTGGAAGTTTCACATGTTAAATTATTCAATATATTTGTCTCTGCTCAAATTTACGCACTTTTGCTGCGTATGTGTGCATATGTAAATGGGATCTTCTCTCTTTTTGAGTTGTTCGAAATTATACAAATAATAAAGAGGGATTTTTACCAGATATCAAAAAACTACAAAGTAAAATTAAAACCTGTTTCATAAAGTATTTTTCCCGCCAGCGAAATACATTGTATATATGCTGCAGATACATTACAGCAAATTCGATCAGCACAAGGCGAATAAATAGTTTTTAATTTTTTTTTCTGTTTTCGCCAATATTTCCGAACACAAGATTTTTTTTCTAATGGGTTCAAACTTTCCGGAAATTTTACACAGTACAAGAAATATACGTACATGTATCTCCATAAAATATATATTTCATTTTAGCAAACCGGTATTAACTATACCGGTGTGATTCTGGCCCCGTTATTTTAACACTTCCCTTCTATAAAGCGGGAACTTTATAAAAAAAGACTGCTTAATATAATTTAAATGCGTCTTCATTAATTAATCTAACTAAAATTATATTTTAGTATTTTTGAAGCCATAACTTCATTCTATCACGGTGCTAACTTTAAAGGAGTGGTGTACATATATTTGTTGCCACAAATTTTGCCTATTCCAGTATAGGAAACATAATGATCTTAACTGTAAACTAGTAAATATAAAATAGTTTTCATTTTAAAAACTTAATGTAGTAAAATATTCGAAAATTTCAATTGTTTTCAATATTTCCGTTTTTCTCCACGCTCAGGAAAAAAATGCTAAAAAACTGCTTTTGTACTCAAGCTTTCCGGTTTTGTTTTCAGGCATTCACAAACTTGTAAAAACAACCCTTTCGTCATTCCTGGTAGATTTCATGGGATTTGAAATCGAATCGTCAACACTAGAATTGGCTCCACTTTATCCACACCAGGAAGATACGCAGAAAATGTCCAGAACTTCTCCTGTCCCCCCTTTTTTTGTCTTCTGTCTAATCTAGTAACTATTTTACTATTTGAAATTATTGAGTCTTTTTATATATAATATTAGTTGCGTCTGAGTTGTCAGTTTACATCTTCATTACTATCCTTCAAATTGAATAATTTATGATAATTCATGAGTTAATTGAACTGACATTCTACACTTGCACAATATTATGTAACGCAATTAAGTTAATGGTTATATATCTCAGGTTCTTGCTCAGCAATAAAGTTTCCCTTCTCAGTTCGTGTTTAGTTATAAAACTTCATCAAAAACTCCCTGCATCAAGAAGATAGAATGTTTATAATGTTCTTAAATAAGACACTCATTGTTAATCTGAGTATAGATCGGTGTGTGTTTGTGTGTGTATTCGTATGAATATTTAAAATATCTCCTGCATTTTAAAAACAATTCGGGAAGTCCCAATATTAATGTAATACAATGCATCTTACGACACATGTGCCACATTTTAAGGGCCGAAAGTCAGTGTTGAAAGCGGTAGTTAGGAGGAAAGTTTGAGAATGTTGACACATACCCTGAGATTAGGAATTGCGATTGTTTACACCATGTGAATTAGGAAAGAGAATTGAGGTCAGTTTATGTGTATGGGTAACTCCAAAAGTGCATTACCATCTGCGATTATCCCTTTCCTGAAATAGAAAGAAGCCTTAAAAATAGGGTCGTTGTGGTGGTGGTTGAGACTTAACAAATCGTTGGACTAAACCTGAATTTATGTACAAATATATCATTGTGGCAAACTGCAAGTAAGTGAATAAAATAAATTGTTAAGAATGACGGTTTTCTTATCGTACGGGCAACGAATGACGTAGACATTTATAAAATGATCGTACTTAAGCAATTCAAACAAGATAAATGGTAACAAATAGATATCAGGGGAAAGTATTTTCTCACATTCTTCAAAGAAAACTTTTGAAGACGTTCCTTCTCCCAATTTTTGCCCATTGCGCTCCCCCAGTTTGTAATATTAACTCTTTAAATGTGCACTACCTCCTCGCAAAAAATGGCCTCGAAGTTCACTTACCAAAGTCTGCCTTCTCCTTGTTAGTCAACAGAGTGCAGCTCGTGAAATACAAGATAACATAACTAGTGGTAATTTACCACTTGTAAAATGTACGAGTTCTGAGTATAGCTATAGTGAGTCACCAGCGTTAGAGAAATTACGAAGTATGTAGAAAAAGAGTAACGAAGTCCATCGCAACTTGTATTTATCTCTCCTCTTACGTTAGTAGTGTAGGTTCAGACACTGAAGTTGTGGACAATATGTTGGAAAGTACGGAATTTGATAGAAAACGTATTAGCTAATTAGAGAGTAAGGACTGGAGCAGTTTCGTAACTCCGGCAGCCTTGGCACAGGCCGAACTTCCGTCAAATAGAGAAGCGCCGGCAATAACGAGAAAAGGATTTCTTTTGCATACAACTAATACGGAAGAAAAATATGGCAAACAAGAACTAGCTTCAACAACTTAAGAAACTAATTATGAGAATAGTAAGGATTTGAGTATAAATCTGAAAAATGTTTTAAATCAAGTCTGGTTTCCGATCCATGTCGAATGAAATCTCAAAATTCTAAATCACAATTAACAAACAATTTACGTTCTCCTTCCCCGAGGACGATAACAATATTGCAAGTGTCTCTATGTCATGTAAAAATTTTCACATTTCTCCAAATATCATGAATCCTTTTTTTTTCGGCCGTTAAATGTGAATCAGTAGAAAAATTCTGACATTCATATTAAATGATAGGTAGAATATAAAAATGACTGAAACTGAAATAACATAATTATTACCGGCTACCTTAAAAGACCCCACATTTAATTGGTACTTAGTAAACATTCTAACCAACCTACTTAAGGTATGATTAATTAAAGGCGAAATTAAAGCTATACTATTCTGCCTAGTGACGCTTCTTTGAATACGATTTAGAAAGTGTAGTATTGTGTTCACTACAAACTGATGAGAGAGCTTAAAGATGAAAGCAGACAACTAAACGGATCTGAGTTGCTGGGTAAAATAAGAATGTGTCTGTTTCCGGACATTTTATGTCAATTAATGCACAATTTTGAGGATATGAATAATTTAGATCACTCTATGGGATATGGGAACGCTAAATTTACAAAAGTTTATGTATAAAAAACACAAATAATTTGGAGGAATAAGAAGTTAAACTGGTCAGCAATCAAAGTGACCTCAAGGTCCTCTTTTGTCATCATATCTAATTTCTCCTCTTGCCACGTCCTCGCATAACCTGAAAAGCGAGGTCATAGAAACGCTTACACTAACCATTATGGAATGGCGCTAGCGCTGGAACTTTAAATACCTTTAAAGTAGAAACAGGAGATCAATAGACCTATGCGCTACTGGACACAGGCACACAGGTATCGCTTTCAACCTGAGATTATGTACCTAAACCGTACCTGACACCCCATATGAAAAGGAATGCGTAGAGATAAAAGAGTTGGAGCCAAGCCAAGTGAATTGCTAAAAGTCACATGTATTCCTAGTTACTTTACGGATCATCTTCTCATTATCAGACGTCGATATCTAGACCTGTCACTAATTAAACCAAAACATTGTGCTAACTAATTTATACTTGAAGCAGGCCCTGCATAAGCATGCGATCGCAGTTATGCGTGACCATATCATATTAAAGTTGCCCGCTTGTACGTTTTACTTAAGACTAGCACTTTTGAACATTTGCAAACTGCACATGTGCACGTTAGACTTACACATTTGCAAACATGTTTTTACAATTTTGTCAGATATTTCCGTCCATAACGGTAACAGATACACTTGTGAATTGCGTTTTCGCCCTTCAATACACCGTGGACCTACTTACACTCAAAGTAAAGGAAGAAAAAAGCTAAAGACAAACTCATGTACTTTTTCTAATTTCGAGTGGAGTTCTTTTTATTCCTTTCTTAATACATCGTGGTGCTCAATTCAAAATGAACTCGTAATGTTTTAATAGGTTTTGCTTTCAAACACGTGCCTACACGGTTTTAAATGCATTTGTTTGAGCTTAGACTTATTCCGATTCGAATATGCTGATTTGTGCTCTAAAATCTAAATCACAAGTGTTTGGTTTCTTTTAAATAGTTGCCTGGAATATGTTCTTTCATCTGCAAATGTGCAAATAAGAAGAGTTCAATTCTTTGGTTCAAACATTTTCAGTAGAAAACATAAATGGCATTTGAATATTATTAAATAAAATGTATTTAATCTTTGTAAAAAGGTCCATTTTAACAAATTCGGGTATCTAAAGAAGAAAGAAAAAGAAATTGAAATTTTCATGATGTAAAATTTCAGATTCCAAATAGTTCATTTAAATTTTGTTAACAGAGGGAATAATTGAATTTAAGTAGCCTAAATATATTTTAGTTTAAAATTTTATTTTTAAAGCAGTTAAAATTTAATTCTAAACATACTTCTAGAGTATTGGTTTTCTCGTGAGCAATCGTACTTCTGGAATTTTGGTTTTATTGTAATTGTCCAAATCGCAGTTTTATTACAGTTCAATCACTGTCGTGCACTGTAATACCAGTTGTATAGGAATTAAATTACGCGTGCTAGTTAGATCTAATCTCAGCTATGAGTGATAATTTCAGTTCGTTTGTCCATGTTAACTAATGAATATAACAGGGAGTACTAGAGTATATATTTTCAGATCTTCAGTTCTAAGTGGATCTTTTAAACACGATTCTTCTAACAATTTCTTCACTTTTCTAGTAACTTCATTCACTTAACTACTGTTTATTTGACAGTCATTATCATTACTAGGTTCACTGATAACTATTACAATTACTACAAAATATAATAACTACAATTGTACTATTCTTTGCGCCCAAGCACTGGGCTTTCTTATACTATAAGTGGTGATCGTGCGCTATTAAAAGATCTAATTTCTTAATTGCACTAATAATAAAAATGAACTACAAATCTATATTTAGTATTATTATACATTAAGGGGCCGCGGTGGCTCAGTGGTAGAGTCTTCACCTCTGGTGCTAGGGGTCTCGGGTTCAAACCCTGCTCCCGCAAAGTGAACTTTGTGGTGGACAAACACTGTGTGCATGGGTTTTCTCGGGGTTCTCCCGTTTCATCCCACTTTCTTCATTCCACCATTTCATTCATCACTCATCATCGCCGTCTCCTTTAGCATAACCGTGGAACGTAAAACTAAAAAAAATCATTTCATTTTATTATTATACATTCTCAAATAATGAAATTAAAGTGATGTATTTTATCTTTAAATTAAATCATAAAATATATTACCATCAATTACCCGCTTCACTGAGTTAAAATGAAAATTTAAAGGCACAGCTCCGTATCTCCTGTGTTTCATACCCGTGAAACATACTGTTTTCATTTTAAATTTTGTCGATTTGAACGGCACCGGAAAGATCACTGTTCATCTCAGCGACCCAGAAAACTATGGATACGACACTAATATCGGCCATTTTCCATCATTATATATATATATATATATATATATATATATATATATATATATATATATATATATATATATATATCCCTCTCTTCTCCATGTTGCGAGGCACGGCATTGGAAGTGTCACTGTCCATCGCAGCGACCCCTCAAAGTATACATTCGACACTCATATCGGTTATATGATCATTTATAAATGTTGCCCCTCCTTCCGGCCCTAAGTTGCACCGTCGAAGTGATATGACAAAACCATCTCAGGTCTGACAATAACATATAAAAAATTTCGTTGTTACCTTATAATCCATGGGAGTGAAGTTTGACTCAAAATTCTTACACCATCCAAGCTACTGTGCTTCAGGTAGGTATATATCTCTTGACTCAGTTCACTATAAAGTAAAAAAAAAATCATCGTAATGATACTAAAGGTTACAATTGTCTATAAGTGTACAATATAAATTTTATTGTACAGAAATAAGTTCCCTTACTTTGGGAATTTTGAGAGATGTTCTGATTAATATGTTATTAAAATTTTACCTAATTTTAGTACTGTAAGATGTATACAAAACCATTTAAGTACATCAAAGTGTAATTTGCTTAGCAATGAAACAAAACTTTCAATGCTTACCACCCTGACAATTTGGTCGCACCCCTTAGATACCAAGTGCTCTAATTTCAAAATTTATTTTTTCAGGAGATAATTTTAAAGTTCAATATCTCACTTTTAAAACAATCTGTTTATTTTATGACTAATACAAAAAATATGAAGACTATTTGATAATGCTGATGGTGAACAACATTTTCTTGAGGAAATTTATGATATATATAAAAGTTCAAAGTTCTTTCCTGGAAAATTTAGTTTTAGAGTTACACCATTTAGCATCCAAGCTGCTTACATATTATTATACTTTTGTAATGCGTTCAGACTCAAGAATTAAATATGTTAGTGCTACTGTTGTTCAAGTTACGTATACTTTATTCATTCTAGTATGGGCAGCAAACGTGTCTTAAAATCACTTTCGGCGTACGTGACCACGACGTTTTTATGTGGAGGCCCGGTTATGTAGGAATATGTGGTACCGTTTTAATTTTGCCTAGATAATTAAGAAGCAAATCTATGTAGTTAATGCACACACTTCAAATCTGTGCAATACCGTCTCTGAAGAAGTTCGGATTATCTTTTTTCTTGGTTCCTTCCTTGATGCATTGTGCTAATCAGAATAATACGTTCAGTGACAGGATAGTTCTTCGTAGTTTTGAAAATGGCCTCTGCAGCATTTGTGGGAAGATTCATGTTCAGAGATAATCTACACAGAAGAGACGAAAACAACTACAACATCGATTCTGATTCTCTTAACAATTATTAAAATTAAAGTACATAATTTACAACACAAGTAAGAGTGGGAAATACATATCTAAAAATTCAAGCTTATGAAAACGTCATACAGATGCAGAACTATTATTAAATTTGCAAATACTCCTACTTCTTGTACTTCAGTTTACTTACCATATCTGAACAAGATTTCAGGGTAAAGGGAGGTCATAGAAACTCTCACCTTCAAGTTTAAATCAGGAAAATAATCTGCGCTTCTCGACCGTGATTTAAATACACAACCTTTTTGATTCTGCAGGCAACAGCCTACCAACTGACTAAATACAACTGCTTAGCCAGGACTCAAACGTTAGTGTTTCTGAAATGTGTAACAGTTGGCTTCTAAACTTTCAGGTACCCATAATGACATGTAAGTAAGAACTACAATGGCTCTCCAATGAAAATTGAGGTTTGGTTTAATTAAATACTGTTTATTGACATCGATCGCACAATCAGAAATGTAAAAATCTACTTAATAGTTTGTTTTTTTTTAAATAAAGAACTAAGTTACCGAGATCTTTCAGTTTTACGTCTTGATGTTGCAGCAAGTAGATTATAGACGAGGGTTTTGATGGGAATGAATAAAATGATGGAATGAAAAAGTGAGAGAAAACGAGAGAACCCTTATTAAACCCACCATTCGGCGTTTATTCACCATGAAACCTACTTGGCACGAGCTGGAATCGAAATTAGGCTATAAATTTGTTTGTTTCTCCTTCATATTCATATATTTTCTCGAGCTTTTCCCCTACATTCGCATTTCACAAATTATTATTTTTTTTATCACTCACTTTCCATAACCACTCAGTTTCCTTTAGCCTAAAAACCATAGTGTTCTACGTAAAACTAGATATTTTGTATATATTTTTTGAATTGATTTCGAAAGGTGGATGATAGGAGTGAAGAAAGAATGGTGATTGTGATAAAAAAAAAAATCGAATACAAGATTTGAGCAGATACACGTTTTATGGCTCCTACATACCGGGAAATCATTTTTGAATGCCCGTTCGTGCGTTTATTTGTTATTTTGTCCGTTTGTTCATTCGTCCCAATGCAACCACGTCCAGTTGTCTACAAGTCATATGACCAAGGGCGACGATCCTGGGGTGCTGGGCCCCCCAAAGCTCATGTGGTCCCCATATTGTATTTATGAATATACAATATTTGGCATAGTGTAAATGTAATTTGTCTTAAGATCCTCATATATATACCTTTTGCATCTGAATGCTCCCTCCCCAAATTTGCAGAGAAATCGACGTCCTCCGCACCAAATTTGAAATTATTTTTAATAATTTTCTCTATTTTTTCTTATTTTATTTCTGCTCGCTAAAATAAGATTATCTTACTGAAGGATGAAAATAAATAAAAGCAATTTTCTCTAAAACGGTTCTATCGATTCTGTTTAATGTTAAAACTAAATATTTCATTAGCAATCTTATACTGTGGTATAAGTCATTTTCTAGGCAAAAATACAAAAAGTATTTCTTTGGGACGACTTCCTCAAAAACGACTTAGGCAAATATATTTGTATTTCAATGACAAACTGAAATATGGCATACTTTATTTCTCTTGAGAAAATATACGAGAAGCGGTTTTCCTTGAGGATTTTTTTGGCAATTTTATCAAGAACAATATTGACGATTTTGTTCATATTTTGTAAATTATTATTTAACTATCTGTCTGACAATACACAAGAACTCCATTGCCCTGAGTAAGATACAACGGGAAGGTAATGCTTGCGGGTGAGTCCTGTCGGGCGATTTTTTTTAAAATGAACTAGCAATATCGTTGGAAGTAAAACTCTGAAATACGTACTCCAAGTTATACTGACGATTTATTTATTATGAAATTCACACTTCAAATTTCAGCGAATCTACGAGTTTGTCATTCTTTAATAAACAATATGGAGAACATTTAACGCTATAGAAAATATTCCCTTTTTTATCCTTTGGATGGATAAGTGCCAAAAACGCTGTTAGAGTAAGTTGTAACTAGGTTCCCGAACGCAGGTCTTAGTTTGCTTGCTGAAAGTATACAGCTCGTACTTTGTTACTTAATGCAATTAACATTCACAACATAATAATATCTTGTCCAATACAGTAAACTTTGTTGTATTTGTTTATATGTACACATTTTAAATCATAAACAAAAGAAAAATATAAAAAGCAAGGATGGTTTAGAGGCAGTTCAATCGATATAACTGAAATGGAGACCTACATTAGTTTGATTGTCATGCGTATTGCTCCTTTCAGCTTGTGATTAAATATTTTTCAACCTGGTTCGAATACCAGTAAATTAGTTATTTCTTCTAACTTTTTCGATATTTCTTGGCTTACTAGTTACCGTAGAGTTTTTCGTACATTTCATGTTGGTGATTGATAGCTTTCTAACCTACCAAAAATAAAATTCACTTCTTTTTATATTTACTAACATATTTCCTACAGAGTTTAAGCGCTTCTTACATCGATCTACAATATTTTCTTAAACGTGAAAAATCGGAGTTGTAGTGTTTAGGGCATCTCAGTTGTAAGATCTGCTTCAGTACTACTAGAATATAACTTTTTTAAACATTCTTAAGCTGGGCAACTGGAAAGTCGATGTTACTAAACATGGCAAAACAATATTTTATTTATTCATAGTTTACTGATTCACTAGTATATTTTGTGTTACTTTGATACCGCAGAAAGATTTCCAACACCTTTCCACGGCGATTGCATTTATTTGTGTTATTTTCCACTCGTATGACTTAATTCTTGGCAATAACGCACTCCGATTATCGTACCATATGTAGTAGAAAGCTCACCATAAGAATGTTCTCTGTGTTCCATAAATCAAGAGCCATCAGTTTATCCTGAATGGTCCAACATGAAGTATTTCGACAATAAATATTAAGTATGTTTCCACTGCTTTGAAACTTATATTGTATTAGTTTGAACGTGTTAGATGCTAGTCATATCTTGAATCACGAATTTTTACGAAAAATTGCTTGCATCCTATCTTAAAGCCTTATGTTTTCTCATAATCAAGAACTCGCTCAAACCCTGAAAACATTTCTGGGGAAGTAATCGAAATATGTTGAGGCTGTATAGGGCAACGGGTCGAGTGGTTGTAGTGTGAATTTTGTGTGTTTCCGCCACCATTCGCAATGACATATGTACACTTATCAAGCAGTGATTGTCTTCTTCCTCGCCCCTTTTTTCTATGTGCTCTGCTGTGTATTGCTAAATAATAATACTAAAAACATTGCAAACAAATTGGACTTTACATTTTATTATGAATATGTAATTTGGTGCTTTAAGAAGGGATAGTTCGGTATACTGCTGTTGGAAATATGTTCTTTTTTAACAAGCGAAACAAAATGCAATAGAAAAATAATGCTCCTGCTGCGTGTGGAGTGCGAGCAGTGACAATGGTGTGTACTAAGGAGCGGGGAATCTGCTGGAACTGGCCGCTCAGTTCCGTCCTTGTGATGCGACGACCGAACCAGGTCTAGAAAGTCGTCTGTGATGACGGTTGACCTCGCACTACGCTTCTCATCATGCACATTTTAGTGTCCTGCTGCAATTTGTCTACACCAGCAACGCACTATCTGCTTGCTTATGACGTTTGGTCCATAGTCCTGCCACAACTGACGATGGATTTCAATCGGCGCAATGCCCTGTGCATACATAAACTTTATAACTAATCGCATTTCACACGCGCGGGAGCTGGAATAGGAAACCACTTCCATCGTCAACCACTGCCACGACGCTTCTGAAAGCACTAGGGAAGTTCCACTGGAGCATGCACAAAGCTAGGACCTTACTCTCTCTCACGTCAATGCAGTCGCTGCGCGGCACATACGGTTTCCTAGCTATGGGATGAGTGGGAAAGTTACTTTCTGAATGGGCCTCGTACAAATATTTTTATGCGTGTTCTCATGTATACTACCGTTTCGTGGGGGAGGCGAGGAGGACGATGGCCCCAAGCGCCGAAGTAAGGAGGCGCAAATTTCGAGAGGAGAAGAGAATATATATATATATATATATATATATATATATATATATATATATATATATATATATATATATATATGCAGTGTGTTTCAGATAAAACGTCCAGTGCTTATAAATCCGAAACGGCTGAGAATAAAAAGATGGAACAAAAACTGAGATAGGAAAATGTCATAGGGCGCATCACATGGTGTTGTTGTGGTGACCCCCAGGGCCCTCCTTCAAGGGAGCCCAGGGGCCAACTTCAAATTTTCAAATGGGAACATGTATTGAATCATACTTCATTCAATAGTCCTTGAAATACGAAACAACTTTTGTAGGAAACAATTTTCGATTTGGGCCACCGTTTTTAAATGGCTGCAAAAAGTGGGTCCTATATCAGATAAATCGTCCAGTGCTTATAAATCCGAAATGGCTGAGAATAAAAAGATAAAACAAAAACTGAGATAGGAAAATGTCATAGGGCGCATGACATGGTGTTGTCGTGGTGACCCACAGGGCCTTCCTTCAAGGAGGCCCAGGGGCCAACTTCAAATTTTCAAATCGGAACATGTATTGAATCATACTTCATTCAATAGTCCTTGAAATACGAAACAACTTTTGTAGGAAACAATTTTCGATTTGGGGCACCGTTTTCAAAATTGCCGCAAAAAGTCCTGTATCAGTTTGAAGTTGGCACCTAGGCCCCCTTCACTAAGTTTCCTGAGGGTCACCACAACAACACCACTTGATATGCTTTATCATCGTTTCTATCTCAGTTTTTGTTTCATCTCTCTATTATCAGCCGTTTCTGATTTAGGCCTATAAGCACTGGACGTTTTATCTGATACAGAACCCACTTTTTGTGGCCATTTTGAAAACGGTGGGCCAAATCGAAAATGGTTTCCTACAAAAGTTTTTTTCGTTTTTCAAGTACTATTGAATGAAGTATGATTCAATACGTGTTCCCATTTGAAATTTGAAGTTGGCCCCTGGGCCCCCTTGAAGGAGGGCCCTGGGGGTCTCCGCAACAACACCATGTGATGTGCCCTATGACATTTTCCTATCTCAGTTTGTGTTTCATCTTTTTATTCTCAGCCATTTCGGATTTATAAGCACTGGACGTTTTATCTTATATAGGACCCACTTTTTGCGGCCATTTAAAAACGGTGACCCAAATCGAAAATTGTTTCCTACAAAAGTTGTTTCGTTTTTCAAGCACTATTGAATGGGGTATGATTCAATACGTGTTCCTATTTGAAAATTAGAAGTTGGCCCCTGGGCCCCCTTGAAGGAGGGCCCTGGGAGTCACCACAACAACACCATGTGATGCGCCCTATAACATTTTCCTATCTCAGTTTTTGTTTCATCTTTTTATTCTCAGCCGTTTCGGATTTATAAGCACTGGACGTTTTATCTGAAACACCCTGTATATATATATATATATATATATATATATATATATATATATATATATAATAGAAGGAAAAAGTAATAAAAAGAGCTCAAAACCTAGGTTTATTTTTGAAAATTTTCTTGCACTTCGTGGGTGCTCTCTGGACTTCACTCGTATGTACGGGAGAGGGTGTGCTGTCATATACTCTCGACCCGGGCGCTGATTTTCCACAGCACGGCACTGCTCGTGTACTCACCTCGTTTCGAAATTAGGATCTAAATCTGAATCATCAATTTCACCTTCCGAACCGGATCTAAATTGTACTCTTCTAAAATCTTTGATATTTCTTGTATATTCATTTTACTTACTTCAAACAAGACAACTACTGTAAAATTAAATAGTTTTCGACACAAAATATTCCACTGTATTATCGAACTGCTGCAGTCAAACGCAAAAAGTTGTTCAGAAGAATCGACCTGCAAAAGTTCGTTTACTCTTCGCGAGATTTCAAGTGAATAGTATTTCTTCAAAAAAAACTGAGCCTCAGTAAGTGTTTCATACTGCCGACAACCGACCGTAACCAATAATAAGTTACATAGGAGCTATTACATAAAAAAACGAGTTAGACTCTGGCTTCGACATTTTGGAATAAATATACAAAACGAGTCTAACTCGGGCTTACGATCGAAAGTGTTAATTGAATTATTCATAAAAGACGCCTCTCCTATTTATCAAGCCTAAATTGCACTCTAAAGTAAATATGAAAGACTTTTACACATTGTTGCTTATGGAACATATTAATATATTGACAACTATATTTTTGGTGTGCGGTGATTCAGTAATACAGCGCTCATCTTTGATACTATATGGTACCGGTACAATTGGTAACCGTTCAGTTGACTTATGATTATTCAATTACAATAGGTCGTCATCATTCTAATTATTTAGCCTAAAGACACCATTGTGGGACGTTAAATTGAGTATCTTATTTTACACTTTAGGAATATCATTTGTTGAGACCACGTGTGGACTGAATGCAAGACGATTGCATATATCAGTAGACAAATGCCGTTCCAGGGAACGAAATCATACATATAGGTGACAGACTAAAATTTTCCAGGATATTTTAAACATTTTAACCTTCTTTTACCTTGTCTGTGTGAATTTCAGTTCTTAATTATAAATGTCGCATTTACATGTCGCACTGGAATGAATATTCGAATCCCTGAAAATAATGCAAAAATGACCATGTGTGCTTTATTTCACGGAGATGAAGGCATTTCCATGAACTTGTATCCACTGGAACTTGTGCAGTAGAAGGTATCAACAAAAAATAGCTCTTATAACAATGTTATATTTCATCATTTTATTGACTTTACCATAGACCATAGTTCTTGGCTATAATATCAAGGGATATACATTTTGTTTTGTTACCACTGGTATTAATACTACTCGTGATATTCTGCATTATGGAATCTAGCAATTCATTAGCATTATACAGTTACATAGATTTACCACTTACTGATTTAAGTTCAAATAAAAAGCAATCTTTTTATCTTTCATAAGAACCGCAAATTTGGATGATTAAAAGAGGCACACCACAGTTAGTAATGAATTCCCTATCACATGGCCAACCCCACATTCGATTTCTCATGTGGTGTTGAAAATTTTTATTATTCTTTCCTTGTTTTAATACGGCTCTGAGACTCGGCCAGCCTCTTTAAAATGAATAGTTCGACAACCTAGAGAACTATAGCGGAAGGGGCAAGGTTGGAAATTACCCAGTTTGGAACAATCATTTTCAGTTTGTCAATGTATGACTCAGCAGATCATAAGCAAACAGAGAGAACAAATTGCGCAAAGAAGTGGAGGGAGCAAGGTAAGTGGAAGGCAATAAAAATGATGTCATCAATCATCGAGCAGTAAATCTACATAACGATCAGCAATCCCTTGTTTGCCAGTTGCCATTGTATTTTATCAACACCAGATTTGCAATCTTCTACGTTGTTTACGGATAATATGACGTATAAACTTATAGTTTACAGAGTGTTCAGTAGGATTTACCTACACCACTCCCTCTCATCATTTATGCCGTGTCCCAAATAGAGATGATATTTACTTAGATAACTTACTTAGTCTAAAACATATTATTATTGATTGAAATGAAACTAAAGCATGGCTTACCTTACCTTACCAACTGGCACTACAGCTCTTTGTAAGCCTTGGTTCCCTAACAATGTGCCTCCATGCTTTTCTATCCTTGGCGATCTCCCACCATCTCTTCACTTTTAATCGTTTTAGGTCTTCCGTTACGTCGTCTATCCACCTTGTCATTGGTCTTCCTTTCCTTCTCACAGAGTATATTTGCTCCTTCATTATTTTCCTTTGTATTCTCGATTCTGGCATTCTCTGAACGTGGCCTAGCCATCTTATTCTCTGAGATTTAATAAACATTACAATGTCTTCACTTTTTAATATACTGTTTACTTCTTCATTGCTCCTTATTCTCCATGTATCGTCTTCTTTCACTGGGTCGTATATCTTGCGTATTATTCTTCTTTCGAATCTTCGTAGAGCTTCTTCTTCTGTCTTGTTCATGACAAATATTTCTGCTCCGTACGTTACGATTGGCCTGATTAATATTTTGTAGATGGTAACCTTGGTTTTCCTGTTTATGAGTTTGCTTCTGATTAGTTGCATATTTGCGTAGTAAGCCTTGTTTCTTATGTGTATCCTTTCTCTTATCGTTCCTTCCTTTTTGTTTTGTTCGTTGATTGAAATACCTAAATATTTAAACGAGCACACTCTTCCGAACTCTTTTCCATGTATAACTATGCTTTTCTTCTTAAATTTCTCTGGTTTCCTAGTGACAATCATGTATTTTGTTTTGTTGACGTTTGTTTCTAATCCAAGTTTATTTGCTTCTTCTTCTAATCTTTGGTATGTTTCCATCAGGACTTTTTCTGTTTTAGCCACTATTGCAATATCATCTACGTATGCGAATATCTGGGTGCTTTTGGTGAAAATTGAGCCTCTTTTGTCCACTTCCTGCTCAGCTGCGTGCAGTGCTATAATAAAGAGCGTGGTGGACAGCCCGTCTCCTTGCTTGATTCTTTTGTAATACTGAAATTCTCGACTTACAGCATTTCCTATTCTTACTTTAGCGCTTGTTTGGCACATTATCATTTGTGTTAAATTAATCACCTTATTGGGAATGCCCATTTGCAGTATCACCTTAATGATTTGGTTTCTATTTACACTGTCAAAGGCTCTCCGATAGTCAACAAATAGAATTATAAGGTCAAGTCCGTATTCGTAATGTTTTTCTATAGTTTGCTGTAGAACGAATAGCTGATCAGTCGTGCCTCTTCCAGGTTTAAAACCACACTGGTATTCTCCGATTATTGTTTCTGTGTACTGTTTCACTCTTTTGTTAATAATGTTCGTTAATATTTTGTACGCCGTGCTCAGTAACATTATCGGCCTGTAATTGCTGCATTCTGTGCGGTATCCATTTTTGTGTATTGGGCAGATAATTCCTCCTTGCCAATCCTTAGGCATTCGTTCTTCTTCCCAGATACGCTTAAGGAGTTCATGAATTTCTCTCTTCATGGTAACGCCTGCCATCTTTATTAATTCCATTGTTACCTCATCTTCGCCTGGGGCCTTATTGTTCTTCATTTGGTTTAAGATTGTTTCCACTTCTTCATATGTTGGCTGTTTTTCGATGACGTCCCTTGTATTCTTCCCTATGTTTGCAGTGGTTGAGCGTTCTAGCTCTTGAGTCTCTTCCTTTCCTAACTGTTCCTGGTAATATTCAGCCCACCTTCTAGTATGCTGTGTGTATCTCCTAATATTTCTCCATTTTTGTCTTTGTAACCAATTTCTTTGGGTTCATAGCCTTTATTTATCTTTTTGGTGGCTGCGTACATTTTACTTGTCTCGTTCTTTTGTCCGCTAAGATTATTTATCTCCATTATCTGCTCCATAATCATCCCCTTCTTTTTCCTGCAGGTGTTGTTGGCTATTCTTCTCTTCTCTTTATAGTTGTCAACGTTTCCTCTAGTTTCCTTTTGTAGCATTTTCATCCTTGCCTCATTTTTCTCTTTTATCGTTCTCTCGCACTCTTCATCGAACCATCTGTTTCTCTTTATGGTCTGTATCTGTTCCCCTTATTATTTCTTTAGCCGATTTCTTCAGAGTTTCTTTAATTTTTCCCCAATGTGTATGTATTGTTTCTCTTTCCGTTTCCGTCCATCCTTCTACTTCTTGCGTTTTACTTTCTTGATATCGTTGTCTATTTTCTGTTTCTTCCACTTCTTTTGTGTTCCACTTTGTTCTACTAAGTATATTTCCTGAATATGTTCTTCTTAACTTTTCTCGTAGCTTTAATTTCAATAGAAAGTGATCGGAATCACAGTTTGGTTCTCTGGAGCTTTTGGTGTCTATTATTACTGATGCGTGCCTTTGATCGATCAGTGCATGGTCAATTTGGCTGACTGAGTTCCCACTTGGATTCTTCCAGGTTCCTAGGTGTATACGCTTATGTGGAAAGCATGTACTTTTTATTATAAATTTCCGTCTGATTGCAAGCTGGGATAACAGATCACCATTACTGTTACTTTCTTCGTGTATTGTATGTTTTTCACTTACCCCTTTTATGCTATCGTTCTCACCTATCTGGACATTGAAATCTCCCATGATTATCTGTATGCCATACTTAAGTGTTCTGTCCAGAGCTTCTTCTAACTTATCGTAGAATTTTTCCTTTTCGTAGTCTTCCTTCTTTTCTGTCGGGGCGTGGACTGTTAAAATAGTTATGTTTCTCCATTTACCTTTTAATCTGAGTGAACTGATTCTTTCGTTGATTGGTTTATATTATAGGACGCTTCCTCTCACTTCTTCTGAAACGATGAATCCTGTTCCGTATTGGCAAGTTCTTTGCTCCGTTCCACAGTAGAACATTGTGAAGTCTTTATCCTCCATTTTTCCTGTGCCTTGCCATCTTATTTCTTGTAAGACCGCCACTTGTATTCCATACTTCAGTATTTCCTGCGCTACTTCATGCATCTTGCATAGTCCTAACATACTTTTCACACTCCAGGTTGCCAGAATCAAGTCCTTATTCCGTTTCGCCGATCCATTTCATATTGTCCCATCCTTCCGAGGCACATTTTCGGGTTTCTGAACGGTTGATTTTTTTTTCCGGTGTGAGGTTGTTAGCCTCACGCCCAGCCCCCAACCTGGAGGACCGGGTGATTTTTTGTCAGGGTTAACTTCCCTTAGCCTTTATGAATTCCTCCACGAACTGCAAGGCAGCAGTGCTGGTTTTGGTCCACCCCGGTTGACTCCGGTGCATACTGTATCTAGTAGACATTCCCCTATCCGCCACCTGGTGAGGCGCCTGATAGGGATCCAATAACCCCTTGCCCGATGGGCCCAGGTCCCTAAAGCATGGACTGTGGTGAAATTCATCTCTTGCCCTTAGATAATCAACCATAAGGAACAAATGCTTTTAGAAGGCTATAAAGAAAGAGGCGCGACTTTCTCAATTATTTCTATTTTCTCAATAGCTTATCGCACGTATTTCTGCAGTAGAATGAAACTGGAATATAAACTTACAATTAAAAATAATTATCTCGTTGTTTAGCCGTTTCTAGAAATTATTCGCATAAAGATCAAGGTGGCAACTTCTATACTATTCAAAGATTCCATTGTTTATTAAGAATATTCAAAATACAAGAACGTGCTTAAATTGGAAGATAATATTCTTCATTAGAACTCCTAATTAAACATAGTGAAGCAGGTGTGTGCGTGGTTTGTGGAATTCCGCTTATAGCTGCGGAAAGTGGAGCAGTTTCCAGACTGTTATGTTTTTTTCTAATATTCATTTGAAAAATGCCAAACGTAAAGACTCAACTAAAGTTTGAGATTTGAAATTCTTTATTTGAAATCAATAATAATAATAATAATAATAATAATAATAATAATAATAATAATAATAATAATAATAATAATAATAATAATAATAGTGGAATCCGTACATCAAATCACGTAAATTACGCGCCTTAGTGACTGAAGGAGGGAAGTTTCCATTATATTTCCACTATAATTCCCAACATTTACGTAAAATTTAAAATGTAATGTAAAACGTAAGTATTCACTTCTATTTTAGTTGTAACACTCCGTATGCAAACGTTAACCAGAACTAATAGAATAAACATATCAGAGTCTTCAACATTCCCCCTATTTAAGGGAAGAAGTTATATATTCTTTTCCTTTCGATCTTCAAATCGAAGTCGCTTTCACATCATAGGAAGATGGAGGAATCCTTCTAAATGAAACGTCCAACGTAGTTGCTACTATCCTTACAGAAGTGAAAATCTGGAAAATGGTAGGCACGTGAGCACTTGCTTTTATTTAATAATAAGGAAATTATGTATGTCAGGTTTAATCCCTATATCATAAGAGACTCCTGAATCACTGTAATTATGACACTTATTAGGTGTGTTCAAAGTATCTATAGATAGGATCGAGTATCACCATTAAACTATCTCAGCACAGGTACTAAGTAACCTAGGAAGAATAACTTAGCTTGACATCTATTTTCTGATAAAACGAGTTCATATTTAATTTGTTATGGCTGCGAACAACATACATGTTCAACATTGGATTTCTTTTCAATTCTGAAAAATCTGCCGATGTTAACGAAAGAACGAACGATTAAGCGTATTGGGACAACAACACTGACACAAGTACTGTGCGAGATGCTTCTCAAGTTTGAGAAGAAAGATTTCACCTGCAAAAGCAAACAAGAAGAGAAGGACATCAAGAGTTCAAAAAACGATGATTTGAGAACTGTTCGGAAAAAGATCCGTGTCAGTTAACAACGGAACTGTGTGAGAAGCTTGAAGTAGACCATTTGACATTCGTTAGAAGTTTGTTCGCACTTGACAAGGTCCAAAATTCATGCAAATAAAAGCTATAGACAAACCTACTTAAAGCAGCATAGAGAATCATCTGAACACTTGCGTGTACTTGTTGCTTTCAATAAACGAAAGTCTTTTCTGTGAAAAATCGTAACAGCAGATGAAAAGTGGGTTCACCACAGGGCCGCCCACAAGGGGGATGTATGGCGCAAGCTGCGCCATTGAGAAAAATTTTGGGGGGGATTTTACTCTACTTTCGAACTAGCAATTTTACTGTCGGAATAGCATTAAAACACGATTTTGAGAAGCTAATTTTCAAAACATTTCCGGGGTGAACCCCCGTACCCCTTGCTTCGATACTCGATGAATGAAGTACCGCGCAAGTAGTCGTATGAAAGGAAAGATTGGTTCGTTTTAAGAGAGAAGGGCCGCCCACAGGAGGGATGAATGGCGCAAGTTGTGCCACCGAGAAAAAAATTGGGGGAATAAAAAAAATGGGGAAGAATTTTACTCTAATGTCGAATAAGTAATTTTGCTGTCGTCAGAACAACATTGGAACACGATGCGATTTTTTTTTTAAATCTCGAGAATGAATCCCCCTACCACCTACTTAGAAACTCTATGAATGAAGTACCGCGGAAGTTGCTATATGAAATAATGGGCTGGTCGGTTTATCGCTTTGTGTAGGTAATTTACCCATTTTGTGCTGGGAGCATTTATTTATTTCTTATTTATACCATGTACGATACTTAATAAGTAATGCTGTTCAATTGCTACATGATGTATAATAAATGAATTAATGATAATATTTTGTATAGTTTTCTGTTTGTCTGTGCGATTACATTTTCCAGGGCCTGCGGTAAACTGAAAACCAGCTCAAAAGTGGCATCACCGTGTACAATAGAGTCTTTCCGTGAGAGGTCGCTCCAGTAGTATTCTACATATTCAGCTCCATGTATTGTACAGAGTGATGCCAGCTAGGCAATTGTTCGTTTTTCGCAGATCCTGGAAAATGTAATCGCACATTCATACACATAGATAATTATAGAAAATATGACCATTCATCATACATCAAGTAGTAACAGAATATTGTTACGTATTATGTGTCGTCCATAATAAATAAATAAATAAATAAATGTAAACGTAACCGAACAATAGATCGGTTAAAATAGCCTGGTACTGCGGTTCTCTCATATAATTTTATACTGCGTGAAATGACATCAATAAAACGACCTAAGCACACACTCTGTATAGTATTTATCTCTATGACTTAAAGTGGAGAGAGAATGTTTCAGCAGACGTGTTATTTGCTTTGTTTGCTGTAATCTAGAATTTTGATTGATTTAATTATGCCTCGAAAACTGAAAAAATTGTTGAAATATAAATGCTTAGAGGTCATGTGTAATACGGTGCATCAACATTACAAATGGGCAGAACATTGCAAAAATAGACACGCTTTCAAGTTTAAAAATAATATACACATAAAGTACAAAGTTATAGCAGTGAAAGAAGGTGATAAGCCATGGACATCCCACATGGAATCTAATGAAGTGACATCATCAAGTTCTACGAAATCAACTAGAGAAAGGTAAATAATTTTAAAAATATTTTCTCATATGCATTACGGGCTTGTGTATAGCCGGCTCCCCGCAGTTCATTTGGTATTTTACAGATCGAAGCATGTATATCGTTGTGTTCTTTGCTTAAAATAACTGTATTTCAATATTGCCAAAGCAAACAAACGCCAAAGCAACAAACTTGAGTTTTGAGGAGGGAAGAGATTATTAGTTTTTGGGGGGAGTGCGCCATCAGCTTTGGGGGGATGGGCACTCGTGGTTCACCATAATTACCTTAAGCATCGAAAATTTTTAGTAAATCCTAGTTAGCCGTCAACTTCAGTCGCTAAAACGAATATGCATGGGTAAAATGTTTTATTGTGCATCTGGCGGGAAATGAAAAGCGTTCTATATTACTAATTGCTAAAGTGTAGTGAAACAACCAATGTCGAAAGCTAAAGCAATCAATTACCCTGTATGGAAAGAATATTGAGAACAAATGACCTTTTGTTGGGCAGGGAATGTAACAGGTCATAGTATCAAATGGCAATGCTCTCCTATATGTCATTCCGTCAACAAAACAAACCATCTTCAAATTACGTTGAGAAGTTCTTTCACATACAGAATTGCTTCTACAGATTATCGTGTGCTTAGTCCCCTACAGCATATACTTTCTGTCCAGAGTATTGCGAACATTGATGATGTCAACAATTGCATCGACAACTTCACGGCCTCTCAGCAACAGTCCTTTATTTTTAAAATATATATCTTACGTATTAAAGGATTTTTAAATCATATATCTTTCCTCTAAGCCTAACTCTTTTAACCCTATTCTTCCAATGCGAAGAACGAACATCTCACCTATATCTATAATATTCTAAATTTAACATGATCTCTTCTCTAAAATTGTTTAGAAATATATCAAAAGCGTGCCAATCCAACTGTGAGAATTTGTATGCTAAACAAGAAAGAAAAGCAAGAAATAAAAAGCTAAAATCCAATTTTGGGTCTCACACTATGTATTTTAGAATAAAAGAGATGGATTATAAATGAGTGTAAGAGATAGTAAAATAGTTGATGGAATTTAAATATGGGAAAACACGGGAAAACTTCGAGTAAACCTTGGATATGCAGGACAAGCAAACAGACTTTAAGCTTTATTTTGATCCCTGCTGGCGTTAGATGTTCCTTATTGTAGATAATCACGGTATATGTGGTATCTTTTTCGGAATTGTCCTATTTCTTCACATCTTCATTATTCCATTACATTCATTGTCGTCACTATAGACAAACATACCAGTGGCACACAAAGCTCAAAGATTTAATTTAATATATCTTTATATATACATAACTATTAATTAGATCCCTACAATTAAAAAAAAGTCAGTTCAATAAATAACCAGACAAAATGTATAACACATACACAAGTTTGACAAAGTTTGTGCTTCTTTTATTTTCTTTTTTGGAAGTATCCTAGAACTATTATTTGATGGGTCTGGCACGCCTACCGCGCGAACGGAATGCTGGGACTCAGTGAAACAAGATGGCGGCACCCTTCCAACTGTGCACCACTGTGGAGCAACGGCGTGTCATTAGATTTCAGTTAGCTGAAGGGTTGAAACCAATCGAAGTTGACCGTCGGATAGCAGTACAACACGGTGAAAGTTGATTGAGTCGAATAGAAGAATACTAGTTAGCCGATAAGCTCATACGGAGTGTAAGAAGTGTTGAAGATTCGCCACGCCTAGAACTCTCTGTCTGTGCAGTCAAAGAGAGTAATATTGCGAGAGTTGCTAAATCTTCAACACTTGTTACACTCCTCTTCCTTCTGCTCCTTAGCGAATAACGATACTGATTTTTCGTGTTTTTCAGACAAAAAATTGAAAAGAAAGAATTACACGTGTTTTATTTACAGGGTATTTCAATGAAAAGTCCCAGTACCAAATTTCATATTCGTAATCTTAAAGGATGGGGAGATATGAATATCTTACTATAGTAATTGTAACCGCAGCCCCATTTCCTTTCCATCTTCTTTCCCTCCTGTTTTACGTCAAATATTAATTTTAAAAAGTTTAAAACTCATATTTGAATATTATTTTATACCAGAAGTTCAAATACCAAATCTCAAGTCTCTACTATTCGGAAATTCCGAGTTCAGCACTCCGATAATAATAATTTGATACTAGCACCGTAGACTAGACCAAGTATCCATGACTGCTGAGTAAAGTAGTAGAGTTTTGGTCTGCTATGTTCATTTAGAAAAAGACATTCAGTTGTGTCTATTTAATTAGTAGCAGAGCTGGTCTACTTTGGTAGATAAAACTTTGGTTATCAGTAATTTCATATACATAACTCAATTCAATAAACATAACTTCCTAGTCTGCTTTACAAATACACAATTTCATACACATTCATTTTTGTTTCCAAATAATCAAATAACAAGGAGAAAGAATGAAACGTATCTTCAATTATCAGATTATATAAATGGTAACCGTAAATTCCAAATTTTATATCTACAGCTTTAAGTGTATATAAATATATGCATTTTATTACATGAACTGTAATACCCACATATTTTTCTTCCCACTCATTTTTCACTTCCAGATCAAATATTTAAAAAAATGCAGAGACACTTGTCTCATTACTTTCAATGAGAAACTCTTATACCCAATTGTTTATTCCTAATTTTCAGAGATTCAGTCATATGTTAATTTTAATGTATTAACTGGTATCTCTATTAACCCTAGCTCGTCGAATTTTTGAAAAAAGTCTTGGTGGTAATTCACGTCACAAATCCTTTGAACTGTCGAATTTTCTAAGCGGTTTCGCCTGTGCACTGATCAGTCTGTTAGTCAGTTACTCATGACGTGTTCCCTATATTCATAATATAAATACTTTTATATAGATGGATAGATAGATATGTACACTTCTGTTCACACAAAAAAATAAATTTACTTTCAGAGACTAAGTTCAAAAAAGTGAGCATAAATCCATCACAATCCACACATATCTCTACAAAAGCAATTAGATTTTCTATCCATTCTTTATACAGGCACTATATGCAAGAAGTACTTGTGATTATGGTAGCTGACTGTGAAAGCTCTAAACTCGATCAAAAATGCTTTTCATTTTCACGTTTTTAAATATGAAAATATGATAAAATAATTAAAAGTGTATTATTTGCTGCTAATGAATCTCAAAATCAATGCTCTGGTCTTAAACTTGTGGTTATTGCTACATTGATTTGTTCCTTACTTTTTGTTCAAAAACGAATAAGACTTCTCGGCTGAGAATCTATAGAAAAATCAGTGACACTTGCATGGGTGTGAAATTACAATGATATAAATACAAATAGGAATATAATCAAAACTTTATACTCCGAACTAATTTTATATCTGATAAAATACATTTCTACTGCAAATATATTTGATAACAAATTTATCATACAATACTGACAAATTAATAAATATATTTTAGATAAAGTACACTCACTGCAATGAAATTAACTTTATTTTCTTTACTGTGACGAATAGATATATCCTTCAATTAATGTAAAGCGAAGAGTTGTACTCCCAGCTTTATGAGGAATTTCCATGTCCTTTTCCCCTTTTAGTAAATAATCGTCCGATATGATTTTTAAAAATATTTTGTAATTTGCTAACGAAAAGAGTACGACATTTCCACTCTTAAACAAGAATAGATCTCAGCTGTGGTGTAACGTCAGAATGAAAAGCTTGAGACAACCGTTCAGAATATAAACAAATCATCTGACATTCTGTGAGTAATTATCAGCTGCTGTTTTTTCCAAAAGAACGGCTGTTAGAAAACAAAAGAAAATCAGGACCTTTACGTTAAGATTCTCAAATTTTTACTCGCTCTATCTTGAAGAAGGGTAAGGGAAATTGAAAATCTAAAGAAAATTAACTGATTCATGTAGATTATAAATCATTCTAGTAAGCAACTGTATAGAATCGAAACGTTACTAGTCTGGAGTGGTTACGTGTTAAGAAACGGAGCAATAAAATTCACTTAAGTTCTAAAGATTGTATTATGTACGAGACACGAAGTCCTGTTTTGAAATAGCTTGTTTCGGGACTGGGTGAAGATTAATAGCTGAAACACGCACTACACCAAACGTGCACGTTTGCTCTTGTAAATGAAGTTATCATCATTAATGAAATAAAAAGTAAATATTCACACGAACATATACCACGATATATTCAATAAATGCCAATTCTGGAGAAAAATATTGTAAGAAAGGTCTCTTGCATCCATTGTTATAATGTACAGCTGGACAGACATACTGACAATACTATACTTTAATACATGTTTTACTACAAGTATAACTATATCCATTATAATAAGGTTCGAGATGCAGATATGGAGAAGGATAGAAAAAAATCAGCTGGAAAGAGACAATAAGAAATAAAAAAAATCTTAGAATACTGAAGCAAAAAGTAAAGGAAATTGATTACGACACTCTCTAAGGGGTTTGGGTACAAAAGCTCGCGGAGCAAAAGCTTGCCTGGCCAAAACATAACCGCCCAAAGCCTCTCGGCCCAAAATGTCGCCTGGCCAAAACCTCGCTGTCCAATACCTAGTACCCCAAAAGCTGGCGGTCCAAAATCTCGCCGGGCCAATATCACGCCTGACTAGTCTCGCCGTCCAGAATCTCGCGTCACAAAATCTAGCCTCGCAAAGCCTGCCTGGTCTAACTTGCCTGGTCTACACTACGCGGAACGTAATCTTGCCTAGGAAAAATTTCAGTGTAAAACCTCGTCATAACGATTTCTATTAATTACCTTCAATTAGCCCTATCCCTGAAGTTGTTTCCTACCAAATAGTGGGGGGAGTGGGAACCCACTCATTTCAAATTGATGTAAAAGTGTATATTTTGGTTTCATATTAATGTTTTGGCTCCAAATAACAATTTCAGTCCGAGTGGACAATGATCATCCTTCGGGGGTGCTCTCTGGGTACGCTCTCGGGACTGCTACGACCTCCTCTTCAGAAAAGGCAAAAATATTGATATTCTTGTAACTTTCAAATTGTTCGTCTATTTTAAAGACATTTTAGGTTAATATTAAAGTTTTGGCTCCAAATGACTATTCAAAAGTCAGCTACACAGCAATGATTGCGAAATGGTATGAACAGCAAAATTACACACTGTCTTAAACTTCATCAAACACCAGTGTTAGTTGTGGACCAACCTCTTTTTTCCCATGCAAAAGATGTGCAATGGACTTTCTCCGAAATATTTGGTGCTGATAAGTTCACTGTCATGCTAGGAGGGCTCCACATTGAAATGGCTTTGTGGGCCACCATAGGAGACTTGTTAAGGGGTTCTGGATAGGTTGAAACCTTTGCAAAGCTAGGAGTAACAATATCAGAAGCCCCAGTTCTATCCTTTCTGCGAGCAAGTGATACGATGCGTACACGGTATACCCACCAAGTAACTGACGCAGCCCTTGACATCCTTTTGAAGAAGATTTATGAGAACCATGAAGGCGATATTACCATGATGCAGTGATTTGTTGATGCTTCAAGAGATAAGCCACCAATACACTTCTGGCTACTTGTTCATAAGCACGAACTACGTATACCCATGTTCAAAAGTTTCCACCAAGAACGAAAGTTGGATCTCATGATTCCCATCTTGAAACAACTCGTTCATCTCTTGTCTGCCTTAGATCATCACAATTACGCCCAGTGGGTTCCTGTTTTTTATCAGGGACTTGGAATCTCTGCCGCGATCAACTGAGGGAGAGTTTTGTAGAGGAAATTGGGTTGTATCCAGAAGCAACCGTCGGTTTTCTTCAATTCCCATTGATCAAGCACACGAACAGGCGAATAAAGAAGTTAATGAAGTAGGTGAAATCATAGGTATTACAAAAATTCCGACAATGCTTGAACGCTGAATTCCGATAGGACCGGAAATTTGTCACATTCTACATGACTTCACCTCTGGAAGCTGCAGAAAAGATGAAGAAAAACTGCGTTATCACGAAGAAGGACTTGCATATCAGAGTTGTTTCCAAAGTAAAGTAACCGACCTAGTAGAAACCATAATTAAAACAGGGAACCCCTTCGAGGAACACACTACAGTCCTGGTATCATTAGACAATCGTGTGTGCCTCAGTACCTTATCAGCAGAATCTATCCATGTGTTGGAAAGGACAGGGCAATAACAGTGCTTCTAGTTTGAGGAGGTCGTCCTCCACAAGAAAGAATCCTATTGGGAAAGACTCCAATTAGGGAAACAGTATGCTCCTTTTCCATGACCGAAAACATACCACAGCAAAACCTACATCTAAAAGGAAACTAGAGCAATATAAGCAACAGAACAACCCGTATGGACAGGCATTTATTTCACTGAAAGTTCACGGGGCAACTTGGAACATTTTTTTCCGACATGAACCTTCTCCATACCCATCAATACTTTCCACTGAGGGTGTTCTCCATACTTGTAGAAAGTCAGATTTGCTGACATATCTTTTGAAAACAATTACCACGTATAACGAAACTGAAGATAAGAATTTAATGGAACCAGATACGGAGCTCTTATGCATGAACTTCCTGGAACCAGTGTGCAAGAAAAATTATTTGATAACTACTTTCTTAGAGTGTTCTACCCTCAAACGCAGTACCAGTTTAGAAGGTCACAAAGAGTACACATTGTTTGTGATCAGTATAGTACGTATCCATCAAAAATACGGCAAGGGAGAAAAGAGGTCACAGCACTCGACAGAGTGTGTGCCGTGACCTCTGATTCCACCAAGGTTCCAGGGAACTGGCATAGTTTTCTTTCACGTTCTGATAACAAGACTAAGCTGATTTTATATTTTTCAGGGAAACTCATGGAAGTATAGATGCCGGAAAGCAAATGTATGTATGCAACCGCAGGCGAGAATGTATTATCTTTCAGGAAAGTAAATGTACACCTATTTTTCGAGTCTGGCATTCCTGCTCTCCATCCGTGGAGAGTATGAGAATTAAATCAATCAAATGTTTACTGAGGGGCAAAAAGAAAAGTTTAATCTGAATAAGACATTGCAGAGGGACACAAGCTGTGAATACGAATAGTGCATAGTGTAAATAAAGGACGGCACCGAAAGAGAAAGCTGAAAACAGCTGTTAAACTTAGAAAAAAGAGTAAAAATTGTTGAAGTGGGAACATAAAACACAAATACAACAAATAAGCCGACAACTAAACATTCACCATGCCATGATCTTGGTGTAGTGGTTAAGGTGCTGGCTTACAAATGCAAAGGTCGCCAGTTCGAATCTTCGGTGAGGACATTTAAAAAAAAATTGTTAATAATACATTCAGCTCATGAAAGATGGTAAAAGGGGTCGTATTTAGTCTTTCGTAGCAATTATTATTGGTAACGTATAGTACTGATAATACTTTTTGTCTTTGCGTATTGCTTTTATTCTTTTCTTCATTTCAAAAGAGAAGAATATCCGAACAAATGCCACCAAAATTCTTCATATTTTGAATGTAAACGCCATTTGCAATTAGTAAAGAATAAAAATTGAACGTTCCGATGTAGCTGCAAAAAGTAAAAGGAAAAACATGGATGTAGACAATACTCATGGTTATTAAAAATACAATTTCTACATGCCTTACACTTCCCGACCACGTTTCTACGTTAGCAAGTAAGAGGTTTGTGTTTAGGTCAAGCTGGTCAATACGTTTTGCAAAGGGGCCCGGTTTAGCTCTGACGCACCACAGGTGCGAGAAGGGAGCAAAACACTTTTTCTCTCTCCCTCTGTGTGTCTATTTATCTATCTATCTGTATATATATATAACGCTATTTGTGAATGCCAAAATCAACCTAATTTTCAGCGGATTGAGACGAAACTTGGCACAAACATTAATTGTTGAAATATCTTGATGAGTTCGTTAACCAGAATAATCAGATGAAAATGTTCAAAATGGCGGCCCTTCAAACTCTCAAAAATTTCCAAGGGAACCAAATTTCGCCCATAAATGGGTATTCAGAAAGTTTGAATAACTTTTCCTCTTTTACTGAAATATTTGTGTGCAGAGACTTATTGAAATATTGGACGCGATTAATCGCATAAAGAATGTTCACGCCCTTTCGCTACGGTCAGGCTTTTTTTTTTTTTTTTTTTTTTGCAGGAAGGGGGTTATTTTCCTATCGGAACAAGATGATTGTCAGTGATGATATGAAATTACACATTGAAAGTGAAGTAACTTGTGAAACGTGTTATTTGAAATAATATAATAAATGTGCTTTCCTCTAACACAGAGAACTGTAAATCATGTATTTTGAGTTTTGGAGCGTGAATGGCGAGGAGTGTTATTTGATTTGCTTTTTAGTAACACATTGCATTGCAATTAAAGGTAGGCAACATTTGTGTAAGTAAAACAACAACAATAATAATAATAATAATAATAATAATAATAATAATAATAATAAAAATAAAAATAAAAATAAAAATAAAAATAAAAATAAAAATAAAAATAAAAATAATAGGTATTGTTTGTGGCAAGGCAATATCTTCCTCAATTCTTCTTGAAACGTAATGATTGTAACGCCATAACTCCCTTACAACCAAATATGAGCAATTTATATTGAGAGAACGGGAAATTGTAGAATGATGGGAGCAACGTTGGACAGTATGCACTCATAGTACTCAGAAAAATAAGCGATTTCAATGCAAAATGAACGAAGTCATTGTCATGGGTAGTCATGGAGCCACGGCAGAGCCCTCTTTAGGCAAAATGTCGATAACTTATATCGAGAGAACAGGAGGTGATAGTGAGATGGGACAAACGTTGGACACCGTGGACCCATAAGGCGTATCGCAAAAATTAGGGGGGCGGGCGCCAGCCAGCCTTACTTATTTCCACATAATGATATAAAATTATATTGTCGAAATACACACACGAGTTAGCTAGTAATATTTCATATTATTATTATTATTATTATTATTATTATTATTATTATTATTATTATTAAATATATTATTATTATTACCGACAGCGTCTTTTCATTACGTGTGCATGTTTGACATGAAGCCAAAGAGAAGATCCATTATTCGTAGAAAGAATAAGAGTAGTCAGTTACTTTAACTCTGAACCACAGCGAAAAATACGAAAAGAGTGATTACCTGTAGCCAGGGGCGGATCCAGGGGAGGGGATCGGGGCGATAGCCCCCCCAGAAGAGGGAACTTTTTTCATTATATATATATATATATATATATATATATATATATATATATATATATAAAACCCATCTCAAAGTTTGGAGCCGTCAAAAGTAACAGTATGACAACCCACCGCCCCCCCAGAAGTCGGTCCTGGATCCGCCCCTGCCTGTAGGGAAAAGAAACAATACTTTCTCTCAAATTGATAAAAAATCAAGCCGAGATAGATTCGAACTCGCATGGACGGCGCGAACAGCCAGTTCATTGTCCACTTTTTTTTTTTAACTGACTCACCGAACGTATTTTAGTAACTTACTTATTGCTAATTTTACTTGCTTCACTCGTTTAACTTGCTTTTTCTAATAACTTATAACGACAGGGACACGAACACAGAAACATCAAGGACAGTTAAAAATCATAGATGCTCTCCCGCCGGGAATCGAACCCGGGACACCATACACCAAAGGCGCACGTGCTAGCTACTAGACAAGCGGGGAGGGCACTGATCAGTTTCTGTGTCGTTAGGGATTACGACCACTGTATTGCCAGCTATCACTTCTGTGGTTGTATACTATGATCACATGTTTCTTCTTTGCTGGAAGAGTTAAACCTACATTCTATGTAATACATGAGGTATTTAGACCTACATGCTCTTCATATAATGTAATAAAAGGGTCATGCTGGGAAGAAGAAAAAGAACATTCCTTGGACAAAACGGAAACTATTGGCATCAGAAATATTTATCTACGAGGCATGCGCAGTAGTATATTTCAGAATAGTTACTGTTTAGTTCAGTAAACGAAGAAAGGGTTATAAAAAAGCAAATATGTCGCGTCAACGAGATCGACCAGAGTTGACAGAGGCGGAGCGGATTGATAATTGGTTCTTTATTTTGTAGTAGATTGTATCGCAACTTTACGGGAGAGCAGAGAAAGACTTACTAACGCTGTCATATAGTAAGCTTTAGTAACACGATCATACAGACACAAATGGATGTAACTGTGAGTACTACAACTTGGATTTAACGAAAGCCGTTTAGATATTCAGTGGTTTGCAGGGTTGTATAAGACACAAAAAGGTAAGACACAATACAATTCTACACACCTTAGCTTCCAGTAACTAGATACATGCAATTTCTGGATAGATACTGAAACTGCTGTCGGATTTTAATACATGACGTATTGCAGGATACAAAATGCTTTGCATTACTTGTTTGTTTGTAGACAGCTACTAGCTTAGTGTTCTGAAAGGTTGTGTATAAACTAGGGATAGTCAATTCCGGAATTATTACTTTTCGGACTCCCGAAAGTAAAATCGGACAAATTCCGGAATTCGGAAAATTCCGATTTTGGAATAATTCCGGAATTCGGAAAAATCCGGAATTTAGAAATTTCTGATTTCGTTTACATTCCGGAATTCGGAACAATCCGGATATTTTTTGAAATCCGGAGTTTTCTCAATTCCGGAAGTTTCTAAATTCCGGATTCTTCCCGAGTTCCGGAATTCTTCTGAATTATGGAGTTTAACTGAATTCCATAATTTTTCGAAATCCGGAAAGTGAAAATTCCGTTTCCAAAAAATTAATTAATTTGGTTAATATGAATTGTGGTGGAAATAAGTGTTTGACCAGGTAATGGCGACTGCTTTGAAAGAAATAGAGAGTATGAGAATTCAATCTGTCATATTTGTAGTTTCGTGTGGAGAAAAAACAAACTTGTGAACCAACGGTTTAAGAAAAACTCAAGTTATTAATGTAAACTTTTCCGACATCATAAAAGAAATGCGAAAGACATTTTGAATCGAAGAAATATAAAGGTTTGCAAGCGGAGACAAAGAAACCTAACGTATCCAGACTAAAGACGAATCGTTTACCGCGTAGCGGTCAAGGTCAAGCTGTTTTCCAGGGCGAGTTTCGAGTTGAGTCGAGTTTGATAATGGCTCGCTCGCTCGTTCAGCTCGTTTTAACTCTTTTTTAAATAATGGCCTGATTAGACTGGAAAGCGAAAGCCATGAGAAATGTAAGCACTAATGTGGAATACTTTTTAGTGTTGCTCACGACAGGGGTGCGTCTCGTCTCGTAATTTGAATGCATCTCGTGGGGCAATTTTTGTGTATCTCGTCTCGTCTAGATAACGAGAAGACAAGTTTTTTTATTATTACGAGACAGCCTCAAATGTCGTAATCACCAATATAAGTATATACTGTTGTTCTTAAAATCAAGGCTGAGACCTGCACTGGCGAATTTTTGAGCCCAAGCAGAAGACCAACTCGGGTAGCGATATCAACCGGCTCGGCTCGTATCAACTGAGCGAACAGCTCGAGTCGGCTCGGTTGGGATGAGCCGATGACCCGAGCCGGCTCTGTTGGAACGAGCCATCGACTCAGCTCAATTGAGCCGATGGTTCGAGCTTTCTCGGTTGGGATGGGTCCCCTACTCGGCTCATGTGAACCGGTTCAAGCCAGCTAAGTTGAAATTAGTCCATCGGCACGTTAGGATTCAGCTCAACTAAGCCGATGGCTCAAATCGGCTCGGTTGGGTGAGCTGTTGGCTCGGCTCACTTCTTGGTTCGGTTCGATAGTGAATGAGCTGTAAGTCGAGCCGCTCGAACCGTTGAGAAGCCTAAACCCGGTCCCAGCTGTTTTGAACATGTTTGGCTGAAGCCTATAACTTTTAACAATTTTTGGCTCGAGCCCGAAAACTTGCCTCTTCGGAACTCAAACCCAGAACGTGACCGATGTCCTTCCCTCCTGAAGACTTCTCGACGACCGAGATCGACAGTCAATTAGCTTTTACTATTCAGATACAAACCGTATATCTTTTAAAGATTATACACGGTGTTGATACAATAATAATAATAATAATAATAATAATAATAATAATAATAATAATAATAATAATAATAATAATAATAATAATAATAATAACAATAATAATAATAATAATAAAAGTTTAAAACTTGGCGTTGAAATTTGGCAAAACTTACTTAAAAGTAGAGATTTCGGGGAAAGGGTTCCGTACCTTCAAGACAGTGGCGTAGGGAAGGGGGGGCCCGGAGGGGCAGCCCCCCCCAAAAAAAGGTCCGACAATGTACTTTGGTACTTTGATGTTTGTAATTTTTTATATATTTTTATGTTTATATATTTTTTGTTTGTAATTTTTCTATATGTGCCTATAACAGTACTTGGAATCCCCCCAAACACACATCCTGGCTACGCTACTGCTTCAAGACACACCTCTGCAACTACCAACATTTTAAACTACAACGTTCCATTGAACTTTCATGTAGAAAGTAATCTACTGTATGTTTTAAGGAAAATAACTGTAATAAATATAACTGAATATCACGCAACAGTAAGGCATATAATAAATTAATTTTTAGGATATGCAGAGGTAAATATAAAAGCTTTGATACAAAATACCTACACAGAGCATAATTCAATGATCTTTGAAATATAATGTAACGAAATAGCCTATGAGATTCAGTCTACAGAGCAATTGTTACTTAAAGAATGGACATACACTATTTCGAGAATCGAGACAAGACGGGATATGTTTATGACATTTTCGTCTCGTCTCGATTCTCATCTCCAAACAGAGACGAAAATTTTGAGTTAGTCTTGACCCGTCTCGAATATAAAATGTTAATTCTTATGTTATTTTATTTGTTTTAGAAACGAGATGAGAAACTCCTCTTCTCGTGAGCAACATTAAACCAAACCGAAATATTCTTTCCAAATGTCATGTTTCTGCTTGTAATGGTATGACCTGAGCGATAATTAGCTCCTAGCTTTTAATCTTCTACGAGATAATAATAATTATTATTAGTTTATTATTATTATTATTCCTGAAGATTTGATAGTTCAAATATTGAAACATCCGAGTATTCAAATATCTGAATATAATAAAACATATGTTATCGCTGATCAATCGCCATCAAAAATCCTAAAGTAAAAAAAAAAATACAAGGTGCATTAGCACAAGCACCTTCACCACTGAACCGCGATCGCTACGCGGTAAAAGATTCGTTTTTAGTCTGGTTACGTTAGGTTTCTTTGTCTCCGCTTGCAAACTTGTATGTTATATTTCTTCGGTTCAAAATGTCTTTCGTATTTCTTTTATGAAGTCGGAAAAGTTTACATTAATAACTTGAGTTGTTCTTAAACCGTTGGTTCACAAGTTTGTTTTTTCTCCACACGAAACTACAAATATGACAGATTGAATTCTCATACACCCCATTTCTTTCAAAGAAGTCGCCATTACCTGGTCAAAGACTTATTTCCGATTCATATTAACCAAAATAAATTCATTTTTCGGAACCGGAACTTTCACTTTCCGGATTTCGGAAAATTATGAAATTCAGTTACACTCCGGAATTCAGAATAATTTCGGAACTCGGAAACAACCCGGAATTTAGAAAATTCCGGAATCGAGAAAAACTCCGGATTTCGAAAAAATCGGATTGTTCCGAATTCCGGAATGTAAACGAAATCAGAAATTTCTAAATTCCGGATTTTTCCGAATTCCGGAATTATTCCAAAATCGAAATTTTCCGAATTCCGGAATTTGTCCGGTTTTACTTTCGGGAGTCCGAAAAGTAAAAATTCCGGTATTGACTATCCCTAGCTTATACACAACCTTTCAGAACACTAAGCTAGTAGCTGTCTACAAACAAACAAGTAATGCAAAGCATTTTGTATCCTGCAATACGTCATGTATTAAAATCCGACAGCAGTTTCAGTATCTATCCAGAAATTGCATGTATCTAGTTACTGGAAGCTGAGGTGTGAAGAATTGTATTGTGTCTTAACTTTTTGTGTCTTATACAACCCTGCAAACCACTGAATGTCTAAACGGCTTTCGTTAAATTCAAGTTGTAGTACTCACAGTTACATCCATTTGTGTCTGTATGATCGTGTTACTAAAGCTTACTATATGACAGTGTTAGTAAATCTTTCTCTGCTCTCCCGTAAAGTTGTGATACGATCTACTACAGAATAAAGAACCAATTATCAATCCGCTCCGCCTCTGTCAACTCTGGTCGATCTCGTTGACGCGACATATTTGCTTTTTTATACCCCTTTCTTCGTTTACTGAACTAAACAGTAACTATTCTGAAATATACTACTGCGCATGCCTCGTAGATAAATATTTCTGATGCCAATAGTTTCCGTTTTGTCCAAGGAATGTTCTTTTTCTTCTTCCCAGCATGACCCTTTTATTACATTATATGAAGAGCATGTAGGTCTAAATACCTCATGTATTACATAGAATGTAGGTTTAACTCTTCCAGCAAAGAAGAAATATGCGATCATAGTATACAACCCACAGAAGTGATAGCTGGCAATACAGTGGTCGTAATCCCTAACGACACAGAGACCGATCAGTGCCCTCCCCGCTTTTCTAGTGGCTAGCACGTGCGCCTTTGGTGTATGGTGTCCCGGGTTCGATTCCCGGCGGGAGAGCATCTATGATTTTTAACTGTCCTCGATGTTTCTGTGTTCGTGTCCCTGTCGTTATAAGTTATTAGAAAAAGCAAGTTAAACGAGTGAAGCAAGTAAAATTAGCAATAAGTAAGTTACTAAAACACGTTCAGTGAGTCAGTTAAAAAAAAAAGTGGACAATGAACTGGCTGTTCGCGCCGTCCATGCGAGTTCGAATCTATCTCCGCTTGATTTTTTATCCATTTGAGAGAAAGTATTGTTTCTTTTCGCTCAGGGGAAAGTATTCTTCTTTTCAGGCAGGGGCGGATCCAGGACCGATTTCTGGGGGGGCGGTGGGTTGTCATTCTGTTACTTTTGAGGTCTCCAAACTTTGAGATGGGTTATATATATATATATATATATATATATACAAAATAAAAAAGTTCCCTCTTCTGGGGGGGCTATCGCCCCGATCTCTTCCCCCCTGGATCCGCCCTTGGCTACAGGTAATCACTCTTTTCGTATTTTTCGCTGTCGTTCACAGTTAAAGTAACTGACTACTCTTATTCTTTCTACGAATGATGGATCTTCTCTTTGGCTTCATGTCAAACATGCACACGTAATGAAAAGACACTGTCGATAATAATAATAATAATAGTATTAATAATAATAATAATAATAATAATAATAATAATAATAATAATAATAATAATAATAATAAGAAGAAGAAGAAGAAATATTACTAGCTAACTCGTGTGTGTATTTCGACAATATAATTTTATATTATTATGTGGAAATAAGTAAGGCTGGCTGGCGCCCGCCCCCCTAATTTTTTCGATGCACCTTATGGGTCCACGGTGTCCAACGTTGGTCCCACCTCACTATCACCTCCTGTTCTCTCGATATAAGTTATAGACATTTTGCCTAAAGAGGGCTCTGCCGTGGCTCCATGACTACCCATGACAATGACTCTTCGTTCATTTTGCATTGAAATCGCTTATTTTTATGAGTACTATGAGTGCATACTGTCCAACGTTGCTCCCATCACTCTACAATTTCCTGTTCTCTCGATATAAATTGCTAATATTTTGTTTGTAAGGGAGATATGGCGTTACAATTACTACGTTTGAAGAAGAATTGAGGAAGATATTGCCTTGCCACAAACAACACCTATTATTATTATTAATGTTATTATTATTATTATTATTATTATTATTATTATTATTATTATTATTATTATTTTACTTACCACTAATGTTGCCTACCTTTATTTGCAATGCAATGTGTTACTAAAAAGCAAATTAAGTAACACTCCTCGCCCTTCGCGCCCCCGAACTTGAAATACATGATTTACAGTTCTCTGTGTTAGGGGAAAGCACATTTATTATATTATTCTTTCAAATAACACGTTTCACAAGTTACTTCGCTTTCAATGTGTAATTTCATATCGTCACTAACAATCATCTTGTTCCGATACGAAAATGACCCTCTCCTGAAAAAAAAAAAAAGCCTGACCGTAGCGAAAGGGCGTGAACATTCTTTATGCGATTAATCGGGTCCAATATTTCAATAAGTCTCTGCACACAAATATTTCAGTAAAAGAGGAAAAGTTATTCAAACTTTCTAAATACCCATTTATGGGCGAAATTTGGTTCCCTTGGAAATTTTTGAGATTTTGAAGGGCCGCCATTTTGAACATTTTCATCTGATTATTCTGGTTAACGAACTCATCAAGATATTTCAACAATTAATGTTTGTGCCAAGTTTCGTCTCAATCCGCTGAAAATTAGGGTGGTAATGGCATTCACAAATAGCGTTATATATACACAGATAGATAGATAAATAGACACACAGAGGGAGAGAGAAAAAGTGTTTTGCTCCCTTCTCGCACCTGTGGTGCGTCAGAGCTAAACCGGGCCCCTTTGCAAAACGTATTGACCAGATTGACCTAAACACAAACCTCTTACTTGCTAACGTAGAAACGTGGTCGGGAGGTGTAAGGCATGTAGAAATTGTATTTTTAATACCCATGAGTATGGATTCGAACACTCCACTTTCATGTTTGTCTTTTTACTTTTTCAGCTACATCGGAACGTTCAATTTTTATTCTTTACTAATTGCAAATGGCGTTTACATTCAAAATATGAGGAATTTTGGTGGCATTTGTTCCTATATTCTTCTCTTTTGAAATGAAGAAAAGAATAAAAGCAATACGCAAAGACAAAAAGTATTATCAGTACTATGCATTACCAATAATAATTGCTACGAAAGACTAAATACAACCTCTTTTACCATCTTTCATGAGCTGAATGTATTATTAACAAAATTTTTTTAAAATGTCCTCACCGAAGATTCGAACTGGCGACCTTTGCATTTGTAAGCCAGCACCTTAACCACTACACCAAGATCATGGCATGGTGAATGTTTAGTTGTCGGCTTATTTGTTGTATTTGTGTTTGATGTTCCCACTTCAACAATTTTTACTCTTTTTTCTAAGTTTAACAGCTGTTTTCAGCTTTCTCTTTCGGTGCCGTCCTTTATTTACACTATGCACTATTCGTATTCACAGCTTGTGTCCATCTGCAATGTCTTATTCAGATTAAACTTTTCTTTTTGCCCCTCAGTAAACATTTGATTGATTTAATTCTCATACTCTCCACGGATGGAGAGCAGGAATGCCAGACTCGAAAAATAGGTGTACATTTACTTTCCTGACAGATAATACACCATGTAGGAAGTGACATTCACATGGGAGAATGCGATCATGAAGAGACAGACACATGCATTGTTGTACATGCTCTCATTCCTTGCAGATATATTCAGTGGGATTGATTCACACTGGGACAGAGATATGATACTAATTCTCGTGAGTAGTTTCCACCACATACTAAATGTCAACACAGAAGCGAAAACTGGGCAACATTTAAAGCTGGAAATCAAACAAAAATGATATCCATTAACCATCTTGCGGCAACGTTAGGAGACACAATGTGCAAGCGTTGGCTCTGTTTCATTCTTTCACTGGGTCAGACAGCACATCGGGTTTAAACTTTAAGAGAAAGCAATGTTACTTAGAAGCAGTGGAGGCCATCAAAAATCTACAAGCAAATTTTGCAAGTCTTACTAGTATTCCATTTGAAATAACTGTGTTGGAAGATGCTGCCAACAAACTTGGTGCAGAATATACTACAAAGACGAAAGCGATTCCAATGTTGATCATCTACGAATGAAGATGTTCTGTCACAACACTCGAGATGTTGAGAGAATATACCCACAAGCGACGCTAAGAAACTACACCTGGAAAGGAGTATCTTAAAAGCAATGCAAAGGGCTATCAGCCCACAAACCGGTGATTCTTGTTCCAGACCCCTTCATGTATGAATGGACCAACGTAGACAACAAGCTTGTTCCAGTGTGTTCCAGTGTGTTGAACCTGTGGCGAAGGAACTATTTCAAATTTATGTAAAATTCATCTGCAAAACTACATGTTCATCATGCAAGTGTAAGGAAGCAAAATTAGAATGTGCATGCCTCTGTAAGTGAAAATGTGCTGTTTAGGAAATGAAATTTTGTGACACTCTGCATTTGAATTGCAATCAATGACATAATAAGAGATGTGCAAACTGTTTGATGAAACGGAAATAAACAATTTATGATGGCTCTCAAAATTGATGGTATACTTGGCGCTGAGAGACAAATGAATAGAAATAACCTCTTTTACATATCTTATATTTTAAGAAATTGAAATATATTATGTCAAGGGATGTTATAAACAAAATATATTTATTTCATTCATTTACCTTTTATCAGACCTTAAACGTAGAAACAAAACAGTTTCATACACAAATTAAGAGTCACAAAATTATTCGTACACCTTGTCCTCGTCCTCGTACACCATCCTTCGTTATCGGTGAAAGGAACTGTAAAAAGGAATTTGAGGTATATGGATACTTGTTTAAGTACTAATGGTGCGTTCGTTTCGCTGGTATCGGTGAATTCTGAAACATGGATATTTAAATAGAGTGTATACCAGTTCCTGTGTAATTCCTTAAACCGCTTGGGATAGGCTCTATATTTTCTAAGCCAGGGCGTTTTGAAACGTAATATTTCGAATTTTCTGTAGTTCATAACTCTGAAAGGAGACGTTTTCGACCCATGTTTATTAGAACTTTTTTTCTTTCTGTGTGTATAAGGAACAGCCTCCCAAAGTTTTTCGGTGGAATTATCTACCACCCTGTATACAACAAAGGCTGACTGAGTGCGACCTTGTGTTAGCGGGGTACCGTATGGATCCATATTTCCGCCGTACTTGAGCAGAAATACACACATAGTGCCTTTTGCATTTATTACATATGTAATGTACGCGGTTTTTTATTCGAGAAAGTACCCGGTGGGTTATGGTGACCCCTGGCTGGCGTACAAGTGTCCACTCGAACTGAACTCGTTCTAAATACATATACCATCAAATTAAAGAAAAGTATAAAACTTTTACATGTAGTTGAAATGAAACATGTGCTCCTTATGGAGCCGCCCCCGCCCCACTAAAAGTCAAGGATAAGCTTTCTTCTTGCATTCAAGTCCTGAACACGCATGTGAACGGTTGTATTATTCAGTGTAGTTACTCTATGGCTAAATCCACTAATTACCTTTAATTAACTCTATCGCCATAATTAAGGTCTTCCGACCAAAGTTGCAGATAAACTTACTCCTTGCATTGAGATCCTAAACACGTGTGTGAAGTTTTACGATTGTTCTATTTAATGTAGTCACTCAAGACTTCAAATTCAATCATTGGAGATTGTGGCTTTATTTTGCATGTATATGTCCATTCATTTTAAAATCGTCGTGGTTTTTATGCTTCTAATCTTTACACTAAACTTGCTACTTAAGTCTCTTCTTGTTTTTCTTCTTCTTCTTCTTCTTCTTCTTATTATTATTATTTCATTAGTAGCAGTACTAGTAGTAATAATAGTAGTAATATGGAAATGCATATAAAAACTCATTGGGTAAATTTTATGAAGAGGTGTCATACATCAAGGTTTCAACCAAGCGGGAATTCAACCCACGAGGTTTTGGGTGGTGGTGTTTTCACCACGTAAGATTCCAGTTAGGCGATTTTTTCCCGCGTGGTTTTGGGCACCCGAGTGTTTTGGTAGTGGGTTCTTTTTTTGTAAGCGAGGTATTGAGCACGCGATATTTTAGTCAGGTGAGTTATTGGCACCCGAGGTTTTGGGAGGCGAGGTTTTGCCCATGAGAGGTTTAGGCCCCGAGATGTCCGTATCCTGTCCATGGATGAATTGCCTTATAAAAGACATTTCTGAAGGATTAGTTACTCAAAGCAGAAAGAGAGGAAGAAGAAGATGTCAGCTCCTGGATGATATGAAAATCGAAAATTCTAAAACTTTAACAAAATCTAGGCTGCAAATAGAAATAAATGCAGAAACAGTGATTTGCTGTAAGAACCTATCAATAGTGCAGAACCCTGGTGATAGCAGTAAGGCTACAGTCATTCTCACAATAAAATGCGTAGGATTTGTTGTCTTCATCACGATACATAGTGATGCCCTTTCTTTGGGTAATAGGATTCTTTATAAACTATATTGACATTTTACGTAATATACATAACAATATACTAAAGAACTGCTCGGATAACCAATTGTGATTGAACGGATATATGTAAAGTGTTGGAAATGATGAATTGCTTAAAACGTTTTTATTGTTATTATTATTTCCAGCAGTTGTAGTAGGAGAAGAAGAAGTAGATAATTAGGAACAATTCCTCAATTGTAAGGAAACAATAATGTTGGTATTTGATCAGTTATAATTTTGACCCATAGTAAGGATGTGGTTAATGTATTCATCAATTGTTTGCTAAACACTTTACGTTTCCAGACAGTATGAATCAACGTAGGTACGCCATACGTCATTTTTGAACATGCTGGTATTTTACTTCTGTTTACCACGTGTAGTGAAGAGGGTCATCTCAAATTTAAGAGCGACAGAAATTGAATATTTTTCGTGGTATTATACATCGACGTATAAATATTGGAAATGATAAAAAAGGTCCACAATTATCTCAGTGGAAATCAAACCCAGGACCTCCTTCTTTTGAATACGGCCTTAAAGCCACTACTTTAAAAAATCGCTGTTAAGTGAGAGGAAAAAGACATGATGCGAAGTGTGTTTAGCTAATTGTCCACTTCTGCGACTTCAATGTTGTAATTACGACGAAAAACTCTAATTTCTGTCATGATAAAGTACTAAAGTGATATGTAAGAACAATAGTCTGGAGAATTTAAATCTAAATTGAAAAACAAACAAGACATAGAAATATTTCTGGCATTAACTCGCATTTCTATTGACTGAAATCTGATGCATCAGACCAGTAGATTATTTGTGCATGGTAAGCAATGGAACGTAAATAAACATATTTAAGGTTCCAATGGAAATATCAAATACAAATTTTAAAAGAAAGCAATAACTAATGCATATATTTACTTCAATGTTATTATGATTATTAATAGTAATAGTAGCATTAGTAGAAGCAGTAGCTTAGTTGGTGATATTGAAATATGAGTGGTACCATGTATTAGTGGGTATTGTTGCAGCATTTAGAAAATAGGAATTTTAACCCCCTGTTTGAGCTTCTAGGTTATATATAATGTGCAACTATAATTTAAAAGTATATTTCCGGATATTTCTTTATAATTATATTCTTTTACGAGGTACTAATATACATTATAGATTGTCATGTTATGTGTTTAATCCAGTCTGCACGATATTAGGGAAACCAAAATATCGAAAGTAGATGTCTGACCGTTGGTCTGCAAAGCCATGATGTATGGCCCGCGCCCTCCAACGTAATACTATTTATGTTTATTAAATTAATTTGTATGTACCTTTCTGTGTGAAATATAAAAAAAACAGTAAACAAACAAACAGTAATGTAAACAAACTGAAATGTGAACGTTATACATGTGGAATCGTAATAGAATCGTAAATGTGTGCAATTAGCAAAATACATTCAAAATCGAGTCTTTGTTATTCTTTGTTAACAGTGATGTCTCTGTGTAGTGGCTTAAACGTCGGTTTCGCAAGTTGGGGGTCCTAGGTTCGATTCCCACTGAGCTAATTGAGGATCTTTTTATCATTTAGAATGTTTATATTTCAGATGTATAATAACAAAAATATTCAATTTCTCCCGGTCTTAGATTTGAGACGATTTTCTTCACTGCATGCGGTATAGAAAGGTGAAGTACCAACAACAGTTCTAAAAATTATGCCAGTCGTATCAAGAATGATTCATACTGTCTGGAAAAGTAATCTGTTTAAGAATCAGTTGCAGAATACATAAGACACATTCTTAGTATGGGTAAAAAGTACGAATGATGAAGAGCAAACATTACTATTTCTTACAATTGTCGAATTGTTGTTAATTTTCTGCTTTTACTATTGTTAGAAATAATAATAACAATAATATTGTTTAAGCAATTCAACATACGTTCCATATATCCATCCAATACGTTCCATATATCCGTTGAATCACAATTTGTAAATTGGAATAATTCTTTGTTACATCGGTATGTATATTTACTTACAACCTCAATATAATGTAACAATAATACTAATTCTTTCCGCAAAAAAACATGTATAGTAATGTATGACTGCGAAACTGTACATTATAATACTGGATGGAAGACTCAGAGACTTTTCTTGTAACAACTTTTTCCAGAGTTGGCATTTGTTAAATATGTCGTCATGAATGTTTGTGTGAATATTTACCTTCTATTTCATTAATGATGATAACTTCGTTTACAATAGCTAAAGGACATTCTGTGTGGCGTGTGTTTCCCCTATTAATCTTCACCCCTCCTCTAAACAAGCTGTTTCAAAACGGGGCTGAATGTTTCGTATATCATAAAATGTTACAAATTACGAAAAAGTGAAAGTGAAAAACGAAAACATTGTTCCGTTTGTTAACACATATCCACTCCAGACAAATAGCATTTCGATTCTATACTGTTGCTTACTGGAATGGTTTGATAATATACATGCCTGACAATTTTCTTGAGTTTTTCAGTTTTCGCTACCTCTCTTCAAGAAAGACTGAGTAGAAATTGAGAATCTCAATGTAAAAACCAGATTCTATTTATTTTGGCAGCCGTTCTATTCGAAAAGACAGCAGCTGATAATTACTCACTAAATGTCGGATCATCAGTTTATATTCTGAACGCTTGCCTCAAATTTTTCATTCACACCTTACATCACAGGAGAGATCTATTGTTTCTTAATTGCGGAAATGACGTACTCTTTTCATTAGCAAATTACCAAATATTTTATAAATTTATATCGGGCGATTACTTACGAGAAGGAGAAAAGGAGATAGAAATTCTTCATAAATCTAAGAGCACAACTGTTCGTTTTCCAGTAAATGATGAATATCTATATTTGTAATAGTAAAGTAAATAAAGTTACGTTTATTGCAGTGAACATACTTTTTATTAATGTGTTAGTATTGTACGATTAATTGTTATCAAATATATTTGCAATAGAAATGTATTTTATCAGATATAAAATTAGTTTGGAGTATAAGTTTCTAATGGCATGCCTACTTGCATTTATTTCAGTCTACTTTTACACCCATCCAAGTGTCGCTGGTTATTCTGGAGATTGACAACCGAGACGCCTTATAATGTTTTCGGAACTAAAAGTAGAAAAGAAGAAAAATCATATAAAACTGCAAACATCAATTTTAACACCAAGGCATTCAATTTGAAATTCCCATGTGTAAGAAATATTTCACTTCTAGTAAATTATTTCATTTTATCTTCATGTTTAAAAGAGAAATATAAGAGCATCTGAGATCGAGTTTCGAACCATCGATGTCCAGGTCGCACAAGCTATTTACGAAGATTAAGTGCCTCACCATACTCGGCTACCGTCGACACAAGTAGCTACTTCTTGCAGCTAGTGTCTACATAAAATTCGGAGGGAAAATTATATTCCCTCAGCACAAATTTATGAGAATTGTGATGGATCTATGGTCACTTTTCTGGAAATAGTTTCAGAAAGGGATTCTACCTTTCTGTGAACTGAATTGTACCAACAAACAATATTATATTATATGAAAATGTAACTGCTTATACATCACGCTAACCACCTAAAGTCTGGAAAGTCAACACTTTCTAACAATAATATTTAAAAAATCTTCCAAAGCAGTTTAATTTAACTGAGTGATACAGTGTTGAATCCAGAATCTGACTGTTTAAATGCAAATCCTGATCAGGAGTCACACGGTTGTTCTCTTATTTGAATGTTGAAGAATATATCTTTCTATATTACCTCATATTTGGTAATATTGATTGGAGATGTATGATGCTAAAATACGTGTACTGAATTGTAAGGAAAAATAGATAAATTACGTTATTATATTTTAAAAAAAGAAATGTTTTTAAAAAAAATATTTACAATTTTTAAAAAAAGAACCCATGTTTGTTTTCTTTGGGTTGTTTTGGAAGCTTAAATCTTATATAACTTTTCCGAATTTTATATAAATTGTAAATAAATTATTTTAACTTTAGAAGCTGTTTGTATATGAAGCAATTCACACAAACTTTATATCTCTTCCTTTAGCTTTTCTCTACACCATCTATCGAGATGAATGTTCCAACGAGACTAACATGATCTACACTGTCACTCTTACAAATTGGAGTGTTTAGCTTAACAAACGAAACAAGAAATCGGAAAACTGAAAATTCGAATATTTTCAGTTACGATATTACACTGATGCTGTCAAAATAGAATAGCGCATATAAATATCTACATAGACTGGCACCTTAATTCTACAGTCAAAATAAGAAACTATATCACATATTTCCATGCAACCTTGCACTTCCTTTTAGTCAATCATGGTCACATACCTTGCACAGGGATATTAATGTATTTCTACTCACTGTAATACAGGGATACCTGATATGTAATAAACCTCTATTTCTTCCTCATGATGAATAAAATAGTTATTGGATATGCCACAAAAAGGTCACACTGAGAAACTGATATTATGTCCATATCAATCATCAAGTAGATTCTTATAATGTAAAGAGTGTTTTTTTTTTAAATTGATTTGATCAAATAATTATGGCATAAATATGAAAAAAGTGTGAAACATTTATTTCATATTCTTTCTAATTTGTCATCACTATAATGAGTGTTTTAGAATTGGTGGGGAATCATTTCCTTCAAAAGTGAAAAAAACTTTCAGCACAATGACACTCAGCCACTATCTTCGTCTTTATTTAGGATTATCCACTTTTATGTAAGCCGTACAGCTATTAAGTTTACCTCGATTGATCCTTACACTGTAAATTCTAATGAGTACTTTGAAAGACAATTACGTTTCTAATGATAAAATATTAATTTCTTAGTCCTTCATTATGTGTACTTTGTAGACATTTTAAGAGGGTACAGAATAGGAAGTATCCACATATTCTGTTAATTGTAAAAAAAATATGCTTAAGATATTTAAAGTATTTTTGCTGGTCTAATATTCTCCACTATGGTTGAAAATGTAATGATTATTACCTGAAAGTACTTCTGCATCTTTCACAATTCTTCCTCCTTTTTTCCTTTATGTATGATGGAATATCTGGCACATATATCAAATTCTGTTCCGTATGTGATCTAACAATTCTTCCTCTCTGAAGTCTTGCCACGTGATTCAGTGCGTTCCCTAAATCACGTACCTTATTGCTTTTGTATCTTCCAAATCTGGAACACCATGCGTAATAAACTGCCTCAAACGTAAAGTAGCAGATGATTTCTAAAACTGATATAAAACTAACGCCGAAAAATAAACCACCGACGCCGCCCAAAGATACTAGAAATGAAAATGGACAATTATAAAGACTTAAATTAAAATTTGTATCATCTAGATGTAGAATAAAATGAATCGTCAGGCGCCAATAGAATGTAGATCATTTCGAGAATTTTTTTTTTGTTTTACAAATTGTAATATAAGGTGTGCCTGTAAAGCAACCGAATTTATTTCGTCATATTGCGTCTTTAAACAAGTTTGATTCAGTTTGCATCTGTGTAAGCTTTCGTAAATGTATTCAGTGTGAAGTCGTCGTAAGCGACACGTACTTCGAAATATAGCAGCACCCTAACTTAAAGTAGTGTTAACTATTGGATAAATATTTATCCGAAACATTGCAAATGATGAGAACATTGTATGGTGATACAGCATTGTTCAAAGCCTAGATGTATCAATCGTACAATCTCTTCAAATATCGACACGAAATCGTTGAGGATAATCCAAAGTCAGAACTCTCTTGAACGTCAAGGAATTAAGAAAACACGGAGAAATGTCGATTGTTTTTGATAATTCACAGACACGTAACCATGCAGCAACTGACAACGATGCTTCACATAAAATATAAAGGTTAAGATTAATTTTAGCCCAGGATCTGAACATGAAGAAACTGTGTGCATCTTTTGCAAAATACCTTGCGTTTTTGACAGAACAGCAAAACGCCAAGAAGAAAGAGTATTGTGAGAATGTAGTTCCTACTGCATGACAGGAAAATAACTTCCTAAAGCGTGGCGTACATGACGTAATACTGTATCGTGGCGTGCGATGAAACCAGCCATTCAACAATTTCGTGCCACGACTTCACACTACGTGAATTTGTCGCCCGTATAACCAGCTGTAAACTGCATCAAACCGATTTAAATAGACACTAATGGAAAGCTTAGACAAGGGTCTTCCCAGTTTTACCATACTAAGGTAACACTGTTAAGGTAGGTGGTTGTCTCTGGATTACCTTATAGATGCAGTTTGTAAATTCCAGACAACTTCAGTTGTTCCTTCTATTATTACTAGTAAATAATACTATTTGACTTGCATATTTGAAAACAAGCAAAATTATGTACTTAAGACATGGTAAAATTATCAAAATCTTTATATATAAAAATGAACATTTTATTCAGTCATTGTCATAACCTGAAAAAGTATCTTTAAAATATAGCATCTGGAAATAGCATAGAAAATTTACCTGGAATAGTCGTTGCAAGTGAACCTTATAAAATAGGCAGAATTAATGAACGTAAAAGATAATTGTCGATTAGAAGTTTAGTTGTGACGTCCTTCACTTTACGAAGAAATGAATTAAGGAATAAAAGCCATAACAATATGTTTAAGTAAAGAACAAAATGGGAAGATACTCAGAAATAATAGTGGGAGTATCTATTTAGAAAGCGCAAGGTTGAAACATTGTGTTAATACAATTCAAACCTTCCTTCATGTCTAACATATCTAAAATCACATTTCAAATGAAGTAATATGCTTAGGAGAGAAAAATAAGTATACCGTATACCAAATATAAATACATACCTATTTCAGATATTTGATAAACTAAATAAATTTCATACCTGATAATTAATGTGACACTAAGGAATCATATTTAAAATTTCAATGTATGTTTTTGAAGTTGGCATAACCATAACCGTAAATGTAATGCTGCAGCATTATGGGCAGTAAAGTTTTCTGAATACTTACAGAGATTGTTCCGTTTTCAGTGTCTGTCTATCTTCTTATTCTAACATAAGTTGATAACTTATATAGGGTTTGGATGTTGTGCGCCAAAGACATAGTGACGAGCAAGATATTTCAAATCCAAGAGTAATTGCCAAGAAATTAGATCACTCGTAAGAAAAATATACGCTTTTATAATATCCATCCCTGTCTTAGTATGACTTTCTTTTTATGCTCGTCACGTAGTCTTGAATCCAAATAGAACATCCGCCTTTCTCTTCTAAATATTGCCCTTCTATTTGTTTGAAGGCAAAATAAACATTCTCTATCAATATAAAATATAAGAAAGTACATTACTTTTGTAAACTTTTCCGACTATAATATAAAATGACATCACATATTAGGGACAGTTGTTATACATAGTTATAAAAAAGATGTTTCATGAAACGAAAAGACAGTCTACAAACTGCAAAAGATAAATTTGATCACATTTACCGAGGTAACGTAGGTTACTGGTTACCGTTAGCGTTTCATAATCGAAAGTATAAGGGCTCCAATATTGATACGAGGAATCCTGACTCATGATTTTTTTCAGATCTTCTTTGCGAATACAGTCACATTTAATACATAGACCTGAAAAAACGACCATACAACTTTCTTTTTTTGTTGACAATGTTTTCCTCTAAAATTGTCATCTTCTTGCATTAAAACTTTTTAAATAAAATAAAACAAAATTTATTTTATGTATAACACAAACATTATTGTCTGATCGTTTATTAAGTACGTAGCTGATTAACTATTACACGCTACTATTACAGCAAAATGAAAAGAATGGCTAGAATTTATATGTTAAATAAACCGTTGGGAATAAATGTGAGTAGAATGTTGTATCTGCAGACAAACTTCTAATTTTTCAATGATTTCGTGGTCCGTCAACAAGATGTAGTGATAGGGTTATATACGAGCGGGTTCAATTGTATTGTTGCTGTTGGCGCGATGTTGAATGATCATTTTCGATGGCTTCTTTAAAGAGTCCAAGTTGTTGTAATTGAAGCATTACCCGAATATCGCTTTATGGCACATTTTGAAATTAACTGGTTTATCTTTGGACTTGATGCTATACATACAATGACCAAAATATATTGAAAAGCTCGTTTCCCCATTCTCGAAAATATGGCTCTAGTATACTGGCTATTGTAAGCGGATCATTGATGAACATGCGGATTTCGGATGTAGAATTGTCGGCGGATTTGTTTCAATTATGTGCCTACTAGTACTACTACTACTACAACTACTACTGCCACTACGATTTGCAGTTTTGCCTTACTGGATGACATTTTCATGACAACCTCTGTAAACTTTTATAATATAATGCATTCGCTTAGACGTTCTGCGGCTCGCTTAACACAGAGATCTTAAGCAATAAAGCAACAAGCGGAATTCCTGATTCCTGCGTCGTGTCAATCATTCAAATACCAGTATAAGGAAATATCTTTGGGGAAGGTGAATACATCACATGGCATTTATCACTGACGAACTTTCCTCCATTTGATTTAGATTAGTTGCAAGAACTATTGTTTGGTACTGATAACCCTTTCCGGATCCTGGCATTTTGGGCTATTTTTTAGACTTTCAGTCAAGCAGCTACTGCATCGTCACTATTTATCCTAGGATCATGGTTTATACCTCATTCTCTTCAGAATAGAGGAGGCTTTCAAACGGTATCACTTTCTTGCGCATACCATATACCAGGAGAGGGAAAATTGATCTCAAAGGGAAAATTTTGATGGGAAATTTTTTGTCCAATTTTGGGCCCCCCTGCTTCCCCCCTGTGTGAACGTAGAGTCCTCCAAAAAAACCTGATGAATAGTACTTGGTAAACTAAATGTGTGTACCAAATTTCAAGTTTCTATCTTGAATAGTAAGAGCGGGAGAAATTTTATCAGGAATTCCCACCATGCCCAAAACGACCGCAAAACACCATGATCTCAGGAAAAAAATTTCCTGAGGCATCCCTAATTACCCTAGGGTCATGTTTCGCCCATCATTCTCTTCAGAACAGAACTGCCTTTCAGACGATATGACTCACGTGTCTCTATCGTGTATGTAAAGGGGGAAAATTCCCAAAAAAGGATTTTTTGGGTCTAAAAATCCCTTTTTTTAAACTTTTGTCCCTCTGGACCCCCTGTTTTTACGCAGAAATCGGGAAAAAACTTCTGGTAAATACTACTCGGTGGACTGAATGTTTGTGCAAAATTTCAATCTTCTACGTGAAAAAATAGGCCCGCCAGAAAAAATTTCCCTCCTATGCCCCACTTTTACCCTATACAGAAGTATATTTGGATAAAAATTCACTGAGACGGCCCTAATTACCCTAGAATAATAATTCGACCGTCGTTCTCTTCAGAATGGAACTGCCTTTCAGACGGTATGACTCACGTGGTCCTATCATGTATGTGAGGCGGGAAAATGACGAAAAACGGGATTTTGGGGGTAAAAATATTCCTTTTTTTTTAACCCTTTGCCCCTCTGTTTCTCCCCTGTTTTAACACTGACATCGGAACAAAAAATCTGGTAAATACTACTCGGCGGACGGAATGTTTGAGCAAAATTTCAATCTTCTACGTTCAAAAATAAGCCCGCCAAAAAATATATATACCGACAATGCCCCATTTTTCCCTATATAGAAGTATATTTTTTTTAAAAATTCCCTGAGACTTCGCTAATTACCCTAGGATAATAATTCGACCGTCGTTCTGTTCAGAATAAAACTGCCTTTCAGACGGTATGACTCACGTGGTCCTATCATGTATGTAAGGCGGGAAAATGACGAAAAACGGGATTTTTGGGGTAAAAATCCCCTTTTTTTTTACTCTTTTGCCCCTCTGGTTGCCCCCCTGTTTTAGCACTGACATCGGAACAAAAAATCTGGTAAATACTACTCGGCGGACTGAATGTTTGTGCAAAATTTCAATCTTCTACGTAGAAAAATAAGCCCGCCAAAAAATATTGAACATAGGCTTAGAAAATGAGAAAAGAAATTTTTGACTTTTGATGTCATCGCCTCCTATGTCTGGACGCAGGACGGTCTGAAACCATACTAATGTCTTCTACAAGGCCTCTAGACTTGGAAAACAAAAAAAAACCGGACGAAAAAGCTCAAATAGAATAGAAATAACGCAATGTACCATGAAAAACGCGTATGGTACAAAATTGTACCATAGGATCCGGAAAGGGATAATTGTCTTACTGAGCACCGTATTACAAAAATAATTCCAGAAGCATGTTTCGGCTAAAATTTACTGTTCGATGTAATCGTTATTCTTGTTGATGCAATTATAAGAACGAGACAAACGGTTTTAACGCCAAAACAATCTTTATCTGCCGCCAATGACTTAAGTCATGAAGTCACTGCTTCTTGAAGCGAATAACTCCTTTGAAATTGTTTTCTTCCCGAAAATATGTCCCCCTTTCTGAGCAAAGGTAGGAATTACTAGGCGTCAAATTAGGACTGTAAAGTGAATTGTCATAAACGAGTACCTGAAACGATGCAGTTTTAGTTGTGTCGCTGTAGCAGCACGAGGCCGAGCGTTGTAACTAAATAACATAATCACTTCTGGCAATGTCCCAAGTCTCTTATTTTTTAAAAATTCAGAGAAGTCGTCCGCAGTAACTAAAATCCGGAAAATCCGGAACAGAGATTTTGATTCCGTAGTAACTAAAATCAAAATTAATTATTTTCTTAGGAGGCATGTATCACTGGACATTGTTGTGACTCAACATAAAGGGTATAATTTGAAGGACAGTCTCATGCTTTACTTTCTTGTTTTCTTAATTACAGTTTAGCATATTTTATATTTTATTTTGTTCTAAGTAGGTCTATCATCATGCCAAGTAACATTAAAATTTTGGACATTCTGTGTATCACATATAGTATATACTACCACTATGATTGAATTATTGCAAGAGAAAAGTGTTGAATTAAAAAGAAATAATCATATATTTTTCAGCCTACCATACAAATACGCAGATTGAACGGTCTTAGTAAAATATTCTTATGGAAACAAATTTCGAGATAGAGTAAGTTATAGGTCTAGCTGAATTGTAAGGAAGACATATATTTATCTTAAAAATAAATGTTCACATTAACATTGAATAAAAAAAATGTTACGAAACAGTAGATATGAAAGAATATGTAGAATACACAACAGGAGTGAAGCAATCAAGTAAAAATATTAAGAGCAGTCCTAATACAATATTATAATAATATAGATTAAAAACATATAAGTGGACAACAATATTTATTTTATTAATTAAATTATAAAAACATTAACACACAACATACCTACTACTTCCAGGATCCCAAACATGACCTCTCTTCTATAACCAAAGTATGGAAACACAGTATTTATATACGCTAGAATTGAAATTCCATCAGGCGACCTACCAATATATATTTCAAAGATTAATCGTTTCGATACTTTTACGATAAAATATATGTCTGCTGTAATTACAGAATATGATAATAATTCACTTCTTATTGATAAAATAGTAGGTTTCTTTTTAAATTTTTAAAATTCTTTTGCCAAAAGTTAACTAATCCTTATTATTTTTGTTGTCAGGTTATATTTCTCGAACGGTATGAACTTCAGAACCCTAACCCAGGAGATGTAGGGCAAAAAATTATCTAATTGTGAAACGGATGTTACACAAATCTAAAATTGCTGCCATAAGAAACTGACAGAGGACAGTGTTGCCAATTAATAAATACGAAAATCACCATCAATCTTAAGGACATCCCAAGAAGTTGTTTTCGTTAATGTAATGGTCGCAAGGTTTTCATGGAAAACAGTACTAGTAAGGTTTTTTATATCTGATATACTTAAATAAAATCATTTACTTTAAGTCATAGATAATATATATCTGAACTAAAACGCCAGAGGTGCAAAATGTGTAGCCAGGTTCGTCTGCTTCAAAGAGTATTGATATGAGGATTTATAAGTCAACTTCCTTGGGCACTGCATCTGAAGCCAACACTGGAATTTGGCGCGAGGTATCTAACATATTCGAATACACCAAGATATATGTTCCTAGTTACACGATCGGGACATTTCAGCCCTAAGGCTGGTGGTGGCCTCCATATCCACCACGCTCACATGCACCATCCCTAAGGCTTCTCAACATCATTTTCCTTGGCATCTCGTAGAGGATTATAAGTGTTCCTTGTCTGGTTTTCTAAGTATCAACCTTACAGCAGTATACTGTATATGTGCCTCTTACCGAAGATGATATTCCTAAGATTGGCAGTGTGCCCCAAATCCACCACTGGCACCACCATCCCTAAGGCTCCTTATCATTACTCTCCTTGACGCCTCGCGCCAACTTCCATTGTTCATTTCAGATGCAGTGGCAGGGAACTTGGTTCATCCATAATCATCTAAATACTTTTTGAGGCTGACGAACATGGCTGCACTTTTTGTACCTCTGGTGTTTTTTTTTTTAAGATTTAATTTCTTTTTGTAGTTCATCATACCAATATCGTATGGTGGGATTCTCAATCGTGGCGAATTGGTAGATTTAAATGTAGAATTGTGCATGTTTTAGGGACACATAATATGTCAGATACAACATTAGTTTTCAAGGGCTCTCCCAACGGAAATCGAACCCAATAATCTGTAGAACAAAGATCCACATACTAGCCGCAAGACTAGCGGGGACAATTTGTTCTATTAAATACCTGTCAAGGGAGTTATGTCCGAACGGGATTCAAATTCATTTATCTAAGTTACGAAATCACGATCGCTAACATCCCATTTTTTATTACCTAAATACAAAGAGTATCAACAGGGCCCCAAACCCTTGATGCTGAATACTCGATGCTGCATCATTAGACATAGCAGGTGTTTCAACATACTTAGTTATTCTCTACCCATCCACATTGCTAAATTATGGAGTTCATTACATGACGCGCATGTTGCGCAGTTTCATACTGCCTCGGGTTTTATGTCCAATGATATAACCTTTTAAATAGCTTAAACAGTTAATATAATATAAAATTAATAGTTAATATAATATGCACTTAATTATATTTGTCCACAAATGTTTATCATATAAATGTTGAACAATTCGATTTATCATTTCTTGGAAAACTTCATTAATTCTAAATATTCCCACCTCTACATTCTCCTACTTATCAATTTAGTTTCAATATCTATTTAATGTCAACGACTGTAATAAAGAAAAAAATACTCACTGAAAAAAAAAGCATCCCTTGTCTGGGTTTCCAACACGAAATTAACGGCAGTATGTACGCGCCTTATCCAACTTATTTTTAAGTTAACTGATTCACCTTACGTACCTCATTAACTTGCGTAGCTACTTATTACTGGATTTCAATTGTTTTATTGCACATTGAAAACAAGTATGTGGTGTACGTAAAAACGTAAGTTACGTGTGTAAATCCTGTAGTTTCTGGACTTAACGTAAACTAAACGTATAACTGAAAAAATGTATATTTTATGGTACTTTTCGTATAACTGTTCCGATTAGACGTACTTTCCATACGAACGAAATAACTGTATATAGGCGGTCAGGATCTCACATACAGATGGTCGTATGTAACTTATAGCTGACGTACGTAATGTATGGAAGATCATAGATGTCAGACATTCTGCAACGACATGGTGTAACATCTAAGAGTGAAAGAGGTCAGTTCGTATGTAGCATGTGGATCTGGTATGCTAAGTACTGATTTTTGAAATAAACATAAGGATCCCGTATTATTTGTGAAATATACAGCGGTCAGGATAACGGATTTTTCTCAGTGAACTTAGCTCGTTTCCCTATTAACGTAGACCGACAGGGACACAAACACAGAAACATTGAGGACAGTTAAAATTCCAAAGGATCTCCTACCGGGAATCTAACCCGGGACCTCATGCACAAAACTCGCACTTGTTAGCCACTGGATCAGCGAGGAGAGCATCCACTCGACCAGTTGAACGACTGCTACTACTATCACTATGCACATGATGTGTTGAATAGCGGAATCGTTCCCGATTTCTGATTGTAAGGACAACTTTTTGGCATCGAAAAATTTACCGTAAGAAGTTCCTAAAATTTCGCATTCAAGCTATTGTAAGGTACATTCATAGTGACTTTCATATCCTCATCTCATTAAGAAGTACCTAATGGTCAGGGGAAGTTATTCGCCCATAAATATTTCCTGCAATAGTAGGCAACCAAAAAAAAACAGAAAAACAGGGTCGTTGGTGTAGTTGAGAATTAGAGAGGCGTTGGACCAAAAATGATTTTTTTTAGAAATATATCAGTGTGGCAAACTGCAAATAAGAGTTGCAATAAATTGTTAAGAATAATAGTTTTCTTATCGTGATGGAAATGGATGACAGAAAGTTACAAAATAATAATCGTACTTAAGCAGTTAAATCAAGGTAACCGGTAAGAAATAGATATCAGAGGAAAGTAGTTTCTCACCTTCTTCAAACATAATCTAATAAAAAAGTCACGTAATGTAAAGGTTTAATATAAAACAATAAGAGCGCAAAATCAAACATCCAAACGAAACGCAAAGAGAGATAAACACAAAATAAAGGACACCAGTGGCGTAGCAGCGATAAAGAGATGGGCACTAGTTGTAAACTCATTTGTTATAATAATAATAATAATAATAATAATAATAATAAGAAGAAGAAGAAGAAGAAGAAGAAAAGAAGAAGAACTCGTCCCCTTTTAAAATATCTGACTGTGGCTACGAGCATGTTTGCATATAGCTGTGATGTGTGCACTTTTTGTCAATGAGCAGTGCAAAAGGGCAAAGAGAAGGAAATCTCCGAGAGAGAGGAACAAAAATCTTCTTATGATAAATTCTACGTCAAAGTTTGAAGCACTTGCTTCTGGCACGTGGTTTTTGGTTTCTTTTTTCGGGAAGAAAAGTAAATACGGCTAAGAAATTAAAGTATATAATAATGCTAATTCTAAGTGGATTGCGATCCGTGGTAACACAGAAATTGTCATTAGAAAACATTATTGTAAAAGCTAAGTCTTATTACTTCATCCATCGCAAGTCAGCCCGCCCTACCCGAATACCGATATCGAAAATTTAGGATCTTGATAAATTTTTGTCGATATATTTGTGATATCGAATGTTGATATATGTCAATATCAATATCAACAGTATAAATATTGCGACATATCCCATAGGCCCAAATCGGACAAATAAAGAGTGGAATATAATTGAATCAACAATTATTATCTGAATATATTATTCCCTTTCTGTACCCTAGGTTAAGGGTAAGCAGGTCAACTTGAACAAACGATTTAAAACAAAAAAAAATGATAAAATGAAGTAGTTATACTTTATCCTTAATAGATAACTATTTCTGTAATTTACCTTTTATTTCTGTTTCTGATTGTCATCACAATTCGACGACAATACACATATTTTACGTAGTAGAGCAACATACTCTATAATTTTTCATAACTAAGCAAACTGGAAAATGAAATTCCTGTGTTATTAAAGTGGAATGTTCTACAAAATAATTATAATTCATTGTCTTTTTTCAATCAGTAATTTTGCCACAGCCTGAGAGCTACAAGACTAATAGAAAAAGAAATGAGATACTCAGACTAAAAGACTTCGGCATCTTGCTGTGATTGTCACTTTTTTTAAAATAAAAAAAAAACTATTAAGGGCTAATACTGGCTACGTGAGTTTCGAGGTAATCGGTACACGAAAATGTAAATTTGTCGACTCTCAAGTGTCGAGAGCTTGTTAAAAGATATTTCAAATTTCATGTTGCCATTTCTTTATTACGAAAACACTTCCGGTTTTTTCTATTCATGTTGAGTTACTGAACTTACACACACTGCATAAAAAATGTGACAGCTAAGTTGTGCAACTTGGCTACTTAATACACAACTTCTTATACCATAATCACTTCTCTCTCCTCATTTCCTTTCTACCATACTAAAGTCAGCAACAAGATAAGCACAATTCTAATTTCAGAATATACACGCATTAGTATTAATAAAGCTAGAGAATAAAAATTAGACGAAACAAGGTTCACAAGTTAGTATAGGGAGAAACTTAACCCTACAACGGCCAACCTATTTTCCTTACATAAACAGTCAAGGTGAGTCCAATGGACTCACACTATTGATATCGTGTTATGAGATCTTATTTTGTGTTATTGAGAACAATTTCGTATAATATTTTTAATTGTTTCCGACGGAACATGCGTGTATAACAAACAGGTATTCTTATAGTGTTGATAAGCTCGTCAGTGTTGCCATCTGATGTAAAATTTTCGTTGAAATTAAAATATTTTTTGTATTTTATAAAAGGTAGTGTAATTATAAATTTTAGTAGAAAAAACTTTTGCTAACTTCTAGATCTTCAAGAAACGCTTTTCTCAAAGTACTGTAAGTTATTAGAAACAATATAAGTAATGCAATTGAAGGGGTGGATTCCAAAAGAGCCTCAGTCAATTTTTGTCAATTTTGAGATGTTGGTTCTATTAAGTTCCATTTCAGCATCTTCAATATATTGAACAGGCTTTCATACCAAAACTACATAAATCAAATTAGGTGTAGGCAAAAGAAAACTGAGTTCTTGTCCAAAATGTCCTTAGTCAACAGCATTATCTGAAGTTAGTTTGTGACTCATGCATACAAACACTTATAAAACTCTTGATATAGATTATAATTTCACCGTTATCATACGAAACGTAGGTAATTAAAATTTTCTTTTATGTAGATTACTTTTCTTTCACAGAAATAGAATGATGGAAACTCACAAAATATCGTCTCCTGAAAAGCTTACTTTCTTGTCTTAGGCTCTTTTGGAGTTGAGCTCTTCAATTGTTGGTTTGGAATGTTCTCATAATTTCCTGGAACTACTGAAGAACATGCTTCGTTTTACTTGTTTGTTGATTTGCATTTTTTGCAGTATCTAAGAACAACCGAATTTTCAAAACACACATGCTTTTGGCAGGTCCAGCATGTTTGCCTGTGCAATTGTCCTTTTCGCGCATCACACAAGTAAAAAATGTTTTCTTTCTTTCTCCAACCTTATGTTGGTAACATGCATTACCCTATGTCACTAGTTTTGAACTCGACAGCCACAGACTGGATTGATTTGTCAAGATCTACAGCACGTCTATTGCCAATATGTGGCTAGATGAGACTTTGTGCTATTGCAGTAAGAATATCCTTTCTGGAAGTCTTCCGATCAGGATGTAATGTACTTCAGACGAATAGGCTGCAACAGCGCATGCATCAAGCATATTCATAAAAAACAAATGATCATATATTAGTCTTTCTTTGCCATGAATATTCATGAGCCAATTGGTCTCTTCCTTCCTTCAGTTTGGTAATAATTCGGGTGGAACGAACGTCTTTTGTTTTTCACTGTTCCCACTAGTGTAAGACCATTGCGAAGCAATGTGTCGGTGAGATCAAAATGTGTGAAATAATTATCGCATGTGATAATTTTTTACTCCCGGATTAATACTCCGCCAAATGCAAGACCACATTTTGTCCCAAGGTTTTTTGGTTGTTACTTTCTTTCCTAACGTAGGGTGTACCATACAAAAGGATAGTGTGTTTTGGAATCTGCTATTCATCATACCTTCATCCCACACTTACCAGGTTTCAACGGCATTAATACCTGGCGTAAATAGTCATCTACCTGCGAATGGAATAAGCTGTTCGTCAACACTCAAATTTTCCCCAGGGTCATAGTGGTTTTTCAAGCACTGGTTCATTCTTTTCCAAACTTCACGTATTGACGCCAGTTTCTCTTTATTTCTTCTGTCACTTCTTGTTGTTTTGTCATCAAATTGGATAAAATACGCGCAAATACTTGAACCTGTTTTTATTCATCGCACCGCGAAGTATTGGTGGTCCATACTTTTTGTCCCATAGCAGTTCTATGTTCAGATCTTTGGCTTATGCAAAGGTTCAAGTAAATACTTCAATTCTCTCTCATCGACCGGCTTCCACTGATTCTGCATGTTGCTTCTTCATGAGTATACCGAACACATCCGCACACATCGTCTTGAATAAATAATAACAGAGCGTCTAAGAGATCTTCGATTATTTTATTTGGAAAAAGGAACCTTATTTACTCACCCTGATGATGATCTGAGATTTCGTCTTCTGTGGTCAAGGAGGTTCAGAATAAAATGTGGTTCCGTCCTTTGCATATAAAATCTTTTCATTACTTTGGCACCGATTTCCAATATCTTCAATCTCAGAATTACTAATTGTATCAGAAACTTCTAGTGCTTCACTTTCCCAATCACTTCCGCTATCTTCAAGTTCACTGCGCATAATGTCTTCGTCTTCATCCCCAACAACTGGCGATTTACTTATACAATATTTGAAGAAGCAGCCATTTCTACACATTCATCAACACTAACATACACTAACAGTTCTACAGCGTGCACCACAACAAGAATCAACTGATACAAATGTGCCATATAATTAATAATTTAAAGACAATTACCTATGTTACCACTGGGAACCCAAATATATGAATCAATTTAGTAATGAGTCCATTGGACTCATGTTGGCCTTTTATGTTACGAAATTAGAAATATATTTTTAAAACCTATCCTAATGTACATTTTTTTCAATTTCAAATTGTATTCACACTTTTCATTACATACCGATAGCATATCTATAAAGAGACATGTATTGAGCCAGAAATAAATTGCAGCTGGATAAACAATTATACGTGATGAGTCCATTGGACTCGCGTTGGCCGTTTAAAGGTGCACACTTCAATGAAATATTGAAACCAATAGATATCTATTAAATGTACAGAAATGAGACAGAGAGATAAGATATGGGAGAGAAGAAGAAATGAACAACGACCACAGGTAAAAATATTGGATTTAAGCGTAATCAGAAGAGAACCTAACATTACAAAGCTTTTTTTCCAGAAGCCTAACAGTAATATAGAAATAACGCTTTTTTATATTTTTCAGAACTATTCGAATATATAGACTACGCTTGAAAAGTTCATTAAGTCACTTTCAACGTGAAAACTTGTAGTCAAATTAAATACTCAATTTCCAGAGATACTGTAGAGTTCCGAGACATGTTTATTATGATGCCTAAAGTTTAACACATGCTTTGTTTTTGCGTGGTTCGGTTAAAATTCGGTAGTGTTCACTAAATATTATCATCCGAAATGCATTATAATAAACCTAGAAGTTAGTGTAGATCACATCTTCCATTCCAGGCCAATAATACAATCATAAAAAAATAAAGAAAAAATGAGAAAGAAAAATGAATGATTGGTATTTTCTTGCCACAGGAAAAAAGAGCTTTTAATTATTTCCTTGACATAAAGTCTGTGTTTCTGTCTGTGTGTCTGTTCTGGTGTCCGTGTGATATAGAGAGAGTGTGTCAGAGAGAGAGAGAGAAAGAGAAAGTCAAAGATGTAAGAAGGAGAAATGAAGAAATGATTACAGAGAGAATGAAAATGAGACAAATATAAATATAAAAACTAACTATCATAACAATGCATGATGAAGAACTCCCAACTTGTATAATCTGATTACACTTGTAATTTTTCCATCCACGGCTGAATCTCTCTTGGTAGCCAATATTTTATGGGAAAAAGTTATAGTGCCTGACGGGGATTTGAACCGAGATATTTCTTTTGGAAGTCTGGCACGACACCAATACACCAACGCTTCATCTACATGAAACATGTTTAACAATTGTATAGTGGTTCTTTCTAAGAACAATAACATGAAAAGTGGATATCACAGATGAACTAAGTGTTTCGAATTGTCCTATTAGTTTCATAGTTATGATTTATCCTCTCCCAACCAACATTCTTAAATCGTCCTGCTACAGGTGTTTGCTTCTACATTCTAACAGATTGCTCGTTTAGTATGAGAAGTCCCTCTTCCATTCTTCACGATTCACTTTGTGAAAAATATAACCTTTGGCTTGACCAGTATTTCAACCTATTTTGTACCTATACTAATCGTAAGTCCAGTACGTTACCCCTACATTATCCTGCCAGCTAAAACTAAAACCGAAATATTAGTAAGTTCAGTTCTGCTCTTTGGAACGAACTGTTTTCTTCATGTAACGGTATCTTCACCAAAGGGTACGAGAAACGTCATTCATTCGGCGATCTGGAGATACACTGGTGCCCACTATCAAACGGAATAACATACGGTCCAGGAGCAAATACAGAAATAATAACATACTATGCAGTAATTTCGCTATGAAAGTTCAAAAATACGCTGAAAATAATAATAATAATAATAAATGTTCATCTTCACTGAGGTGTCACTTTAATGAATAATAATATCAATATGCTTCTATACATGCAATAACACGTACAGCTACGTTATACGGAGATAGTCTGGCGAACACCCTTTCAAGATTAGGTAGTTGTCTCATTTTCTCTTCTGTTTCCAAAAAATTCGCACACGTGGTGTTATCCACCAAAAGTCTTATGTATACATAAAAGTAGGGAGCAGTACTTTCAAAATATTTGCTTACGACTTCGTGCGCGTGGACATGATCTCAAGTCCGTTGGGAATTATAGAACACAGTGGTTCTTAAGAAAATTTAGCAAAAGTTTCAAGTCGAGTTAGAAGATCAGAACAGCAAGTTAGAAGCTCAGCTGTTCTTTCGTTATTATTGGTAATGTTTAGTAAAAGAAATAGCATTTGTCTTTGCGTATTGTTTTTATTCTTTTCTTTATTTTAAAACTAGCTGAAATGCCTTCACTTTGCACGGGTCAGATATAATATCTAGGTAAACAAACTGAACAACAAAAGAAAATACTCTTATTTTACTAATGGATTTGACAATATTACCGGTAATTTGTGTTATTTTTCATGTCTTTGATCCCCAGCACGCATACAATGGCTGCTGAAATTGAAAGTAATCGCTAATGGAAATATCACCATTTATCTCAGCGAAAGCAAAACCTATGGAGTTGATATTAATGTCAGCCATTTTGGATTATTTTTACACGTCTCGGTATTATCTTGTGCCCCCGGTGATCCCTGGCCTGCAGTCGAATCGGTTGAATGTAGACGTTAATGCGATCGCAGGTTCAGCATTGATCTCAGCGATTGCAAAAGCTATGAATTCGACACTAATATCGGTCATTTTATACTACCTTTACATGTTCCCGTATACCCTCCACCTGAGAAACCCCTGGTTCAAATCTTGAAGGAAACGCTTCGTCTTGGTCTGGGGCTTGGATCAACTTACGCGTGACCAAAATTTGGTAGCTTCAAGTACACCCGTCTCGCCCCCAAGTCGTTCAAAAAACGACAGACAGACACACTCGAAGGCACATAAACAAACTGTTTTTTATTTATTTATATTAGAACAGAATTTGAATATCAAAATAAATGTCAACATAATTACTCTTATTTTGAATGTTAACGCCCTTGATAATTGATAAAAAAACAAAAAAAAAATTGCGTTCCGACGTAGCTGCAGAAAGTAAAAAATGTACGAGGAAGTATTCGGGTTCGAACTCATACTCAAAAGTATCAAAAGTATTACAACTGCCTGCCTGAAACTGCTTTTTTTAAATAAACGATCAACTTATCATACCTCAGTTCCCTGAGTAACCAGAATTTCCACGAATACGAGGTTTCTTTGACCTTTATCAAATGCGAGAGGGACACGAACACATACGTATCCAGTACAGTTAAAATTCCAGTCTCTCCCGCTTGGAATCGAACCCGGGAACCCGTACACAAAGGGTGGACGTTCTAGCCATTATACCAGCGATGAGGGCATTCGGCCATGGTGAGTACGCTTAATAACACCTAACTTATTTAAGTTCTGTAGTACCCATAGTAAAGCAAGTTTTATTTTTTCTTATTCCAGACAAGTTGAACATGTGTGCGGGACCTTTATGTTTAGGTTATATTTTGTAAATAAGCTTTGAAAATTGGCCCGTTTTCCAGCTCTGGAATATGCACAGGCATAAAGAGGGGGAGTGTATATGTAAGAGAGAGAAGCAATCCATATGAGATAAAAATGAATAAAAATAGATATGAAGAAACTGAAATAAATACATGATGAAAAAATGTTATGAAAGACAGAAAGGGACAAAACCAATGAAGAAAATGCACACTATATTCTAATTATGCTAAAGAACGTACACAGTTTTTACTCGCATTCCTGCCAGTGATAGTCTAGTATCAAAACTATTTCCACATTTTCAAGTTCTTTAATATATAAGGAAAGAAAAACATCCTCATAAAATTGCTGTAAGTAGAGAAGAACTGAATAAATTGAAACATACTGAACGTAATTATCATAACTGAGGGGCTTCTCGCTGAGAGAGCGTTTGGAATTTTAACTGTCTGGGATATTTATGAGTTCGTGTACCTGTCGTTATAACTTACAGGAGAAACGAGTAAACCTGAAGTAAAATATTATAGTAAGTAGTTAACCAAGGTACTGAGAAATTTTCGGTAGAAGGAAAAACGCTTCAGGTATGTGGTTATGATACTTTTGTTGTCCATGACTATGGTTTCAAACCACAAAACTTCAACTTTTGGTTTTACTTTATGCAGCTACGTCGTAACGTTAAATTTCTGTTCTTTACCAATTATAAATGGCGTTTAAATTCAAAATAAGAGTAGTTATGGTGGCATTTCTTTGGGTGTATTCTATTCTAATTGTAATTGTTATTCTATTCTAATATAATGAAAATAAAGAGTTTGTATGTGTGTTTGTCTGTCATTTTTGCGCGGCCTAGGGACCAGACGAGTGGACAGAGAATTACCAAATTTTGGTCACGGGTACCATGGTGCAGGACCCAGGCTAGAACAAACAGGTAAACTTCTAACGACAGGACTTACAATTTTGGCTAAAGTATCTTAAGAACCACTGTGTTCTATAGTTGCCAACGGAGTCGAACCTATGTTCACTCGCACAAAGACGTAAGTAAATATTTTTGGAACACTACACACCAGGTTATTCGACAATAAGATATGTAGTACTGCTCACGACTCTTATGTATATATAAGATCGATTCTCACGCCGCATGGACTTTTCTTCATCTATCTCTCTCTCTATTCATCTTAATCTCTTACTGATTCCTTCTCTCTCTTACACACACAGGCTCCCTTTTAGTGCCTGCGCATATTCCAGGGTTGAAAACGAGCCACGTTTGAAAACTTATTGACAAAATCTAACCTAAAGATCCGGCACACATGTTCAACTTATCCGGAATAAGAAACAATCCGCATAAACGTGCTTTAATACGGATACTACAGTACTTGAATAAGTTCAGTGTTAATAATCGTAATCACCATGTCCGAGCGGTTTCAGGCAGGTGGTTATAATACGTTTGATGTCCATGAATATGGGTTCGAACCCCTATACTTACATTTTTGTCGTTTTAATTTCTCAGGCTACGTCGGAACGTTAAATTGTTTGTTCTTGATCAATTTTAAATGGCGTTTACATTCAAGATAACAGTAATCGTGGGGACATTTATTTGGATGTATTATAATTCTAATTCTTATTTTATTCTTACATAAAAAATAAAGAGTTTGTTTGTGTGTTTCTGTGTCTGTCCGTCCGTCACTTTGTGTGCGGCCTTGGGTCCTGACGATTGGACCTAGAGTTATCAAATTTTTGTCACCGGTACCTTTGTCGAGGCCGTGGACCAAGACGAAGCGTTTCTTCAACATTCGAAACAGGAGGTCTTTTGGAGGCGTTTAACGGAACATGTAAATATAGTAGAAGATGATTGATATTAGTGTTAAATTCATAGTTTTTGCGACCGCTGAGATCAATCCTAAACTTCCGATCGCATAAACTTCTCATTCAACCCATTCGGTTGCTAGTCGAGGGTTACCTGGAGCGGTATGAGACTGCTGAGACATGTAAAAATATCCAAAATGACCGATATTAATATCAAATCCACAGTTTTCGGTAGCTGACATAAATAGTAACACTTCCCTTAGCGATTACTTTCAAATTCAGCTACTATTCTATGCGGTCCGGGGCTACCACGGGGGAAACCAAGACATGTAAAAATAAACCAAAATGACCGACAATAGTGTCAAATCCATTAGTAAAATAAAAGTCACTTTTTCTATTGTTGTTCGGTTTGTTTACATAGATACTTCATCTACCCCTGCGAAGTGTGGGCATTTCAGCTAGTTTTAAAATAAAGAAAAGAATAAAAGCAATACACACAGGCAAACGCTGCCCCTTTTACTACACATTTTCAATAATAATTACTACGAAAGATTAGAACGAACAGTTGAGCTTCTAACTAATGGACTTACAACTTTGGCTAAAGTGTCTGAAGATCCAATTGTTCTATAGTTCCCAACAAACCTGATCGCGTGTCCCCGCGCACGAAGACGTAAGTAAATATTTTTGTAACGCTACACACAAGGATAATCGCAAATAACATGTGTAGTACCGCTTCCGGCTTTTATGTATACATAAGATCGACTCTCATCCCACAAGGACTTTTGGTGGATAAACAGCACGTGCGTTGATTTTCTGGGAACGGAAGAGAAAATGGAAAAAGTGCCTAATCTTCAAAGAATGTTCCCTAGATTGTCCACGTATAACGTATCTGTACGTGTTATCGTAAGTATAGAATTATATTGATATTGTAAGAAGGGCGGGAAATATGTTCCTTCTTTGCACTATTTTCCGGAAAAGTGTTTTCACCTGATCTGGTATAAAGCACACACTAAAATATAGTCACGTTCGAGACACTAAGTTCACAGTAAGAAAATAACATATCTATGAATTTTGAAAAAAGTTCACTTCCGCTTAATAAAAATACCGTCCGGTAAGGGAGTATTCAGATAAAAACTTAGCCGGTCAAAGCCTCGACCATATAAAACTCTGTCCCATATAGGTTGTAGATAGTGTGTATATAAAAAGAGTGTCCGGAATCCACTCCCACTAACGGCATTTATTATAAAATTCACTAATAACAATATTTTACAAAAAAATACTACAAATATAATTTATCTATCCTTTGTAAGGTTAGTTAAAGGTAATCTTTTGTCCGAGAGGTAGCAGACAGGATCTCTACAGAGACCCGAGGCAGGCTAGTCAGAGTGGCGTTACGGTTCCCCAATGCTTCGCGGCAAGTAGTAGGATGGTCAGGTGGTCACAGAGACCCAAAGCACGCTAAACAACTGAGCTTGGGATACCCGACAAAGCTCCGAAGCAGGTTAGGGCAGTTGATAAATAAGACAAAAGTTCCGAAGCAGACTAGACGCTTGGGGTTATTTTACTCCTAATGTTCCGATGCAAATAATAGGAGGGATACCAGTGAACTGGTACAGATCCACTGTCGGCTGCCGATTTTATAGTTTACCAGACGGTGGTGGCGTTGCTGCTTCGATGTCGTCGTCTGCTTCGTGAGAGGAGCCAGAAGTACGTCATCTGCAGGTTGTAGTGGATTCATGTGTTGTGTAGTATCCTCTCGTAAAACCATGTGGTGGTGTTTATAAACATAAGCGTAAAGTGTTGTTTGTACAAAATACCACGTGGCACATTACAATATTATTATTCATTAAAGTGACAACTCAGCGAAGATGAACTTTTATTATTATTATTATTATTTTAAGCGTACTTTTGAACTTGCATGGCAAAATGACTGCAGAGTATGCTATTATTTCTGTAATTTTCCCTGGATTGTATGTTATTTTGTTATTAGTGGGCACTAATTTATCTCCAGGTCGTCGAAGAAATGAGTTTGCTCGTGCCCGTTGGTGTAAATAACGTTACAGGAAGAAGACGGCTTGTTCAAAAGAGCAGAATTGAACTTAGTAATATTTGGGTTCCAATTCTAGCTGGCAGGATAATGTAGGGGTAAAGTACTGGACTTACGAGTAGTATAGGTACAAAACATAGGTTCAAACCAAAGCTTATATTTTTCACAAAGTGATCGTGAAGAATCAAAGAGAGACTTCTCATGCTAAATAAGCAATCCATAAGAATGTGAAAGCAAACACCTATAGCAGCATAGAGACGATTTAAGAATTTTGGTTGGGAGAGGATAAATCATAGCTATGGAACTACTAGGACAATTCGAATTACTTAATTCATCTGTAGAATCCACCTTTCATGTTAATGTTCTTAGAAAGAACTACTGTACCATTTTTAAACATGTTTCGGGTAGAGAAAGCGTTGGTGTATTGGTATCGTGCCAGACATCTAAACGGAAAATCTCGGTTCGAATCCCCATCAGGTAGTATTTTTCCCATAATATATTCGCCAGCAAGAGAAATTCAGCCACGGTTGGAGCAGTTACAAATGTTATCCGATTATACAAGATGTGCGGTTTTTAACATACGTTGTAATGATAACCAATTTTCATAGTTATATTCGCCTTTCTTTCTTTTTTCTTTCCTTATTTCATGACGTTTTCTTATCAGATCTCTCATATTTCTCTTCTCTCTTTCTCTCTCTCTCACACACATACACACACACCCACACACATACACAAAAACACACACACATGAAAACAAAAACGCACTTTATGTCAAGGAAATAAGTCAAATTTATTTTCTTCCTGTGGCCGTGAAATAGAACTCATTCATTTTTCTTTCTCTCTTTTTTCTTCCTTTCTTTTTTGTTCAGCAGTAGTAGTCTCGAATGGGAGATATGGCCTACATTACCTACGCTACTTGGTTTATTATATTTCAAATCAGTATGTTTAATGAACACTACCGAATTTGCAACCGATATACAATTTCGTGGTCGCTAATATTGGAGTCAGGATCGCATAAACTTGGGAAGGAGAGACTACCATGCAGACTGGGTTATACTAAATACCCCCAGGGAAGTGGGAGTCCGGGGATCCTTTCGCGCATTTTAAATAGTCTTCGTACATTGCATTTTAAAGCATTTTTGACTTAGGAAGCAAAGGAAAAAATATTTTTTGTGTTTCATTTTAATCTTTGATAGTCTATTTTTTGCAACGTGTGGTACGAAAAAACACACATACTTTACAGTTTGTTTATTCAAACAATAAAATGTAACCTTTTTACACAATGTTACTTAAACTTAGCAACAATAAAGTTTTGAGAACAGCTTTTAGGTCTACTAGCCTACAAGCAATGTAAATGAGGTTGAACAAAGTATATGTTAGATAATTGAAAAATTATGTTTTTTCTTCTAAACTAAACTCGCTTTGCTGTTCGCTCTCTAAACAAAAACAGTAAGTAAATTTACGGTTAACTCCACTTTCATCTTGATAGAGTCAAAAACTGTCTGCCTTTTTTCACAATTGGAAACAAGCTTTGGTGCTACCTTTTTATATTAACCTTACCTACCATTGTTTTGTCAATGTGGCAAACTGCTACATGGTTGAGGCTCTTTTGGTTCATAATTGACGCAAAATACTGAAATATTGGAGGGGGGCGAAAATCATTTTACAAATATTGGAGGAAACACGTCCCCGGTGTCCGCAGTAGGATTGACGCCCTTTGGTAACCGTCCTGATGGCATTTAAGCCCAAATTTATGCAAGAGAGGACATGTCAGGTAGCACAACTGATAAGTGTTTATAAGTTATAATTCCTGCCAAAAGTCTCAACACACCGTTGAGTTCTCAGAAGTTTAGAAATAAAAGACAATGTGGACACAAAATCGTGTTTATTGTACTCATTTCTGAAAATAAATAATGTTGTTCATATGAGGATACGAAAAATCATGGTCTTGTTTATATGGAGACAAATTTATTGAGAAAATGTGTTTGTCAATAAACATATAACTGACAAAACAAGCAACTAACATCACGCTTTCTTTGATGATAAATTGTTTCAACTGCAGGTAATGGTATGTATATGAACAGTTGTCAGTAGACCCTTTACTTCAACGAACAGTTGTGTAGACAATATTAAATTGTGTCGTAATTTGGGCAAAATTAGTTACTATTTTCAGTCTTTACTAGTCTTACTGTTTTCATTCGCATTAACCAGGAAGAGAGTCATTCTGAGCTAAAAATCGCTTAACGATAGAGCGGAGAAGTGCGCCGGACTCTCGAAAAGTACTTGCAAAGCCCAGTGAATGTTACATCCAAATCAACCGATTGTCCAAGAATAACAACGTCTCTTACGGTAGAGTTTTCTAGAGAAAGTGACAAACGCAAATTTGTTAACCGCTACAGAATAACTAATACAACTACGAAAGATACATTTCTCACGGCTATGAAATAGGAGGGCGGCCTAGGGTGTTCAGATGTATAGTCTTGATCGTGGGATTGCGGTAAAAGAAAAATTCGTTCAAAGAGGAAACATTACGAACACACTAGACCAAAAGAAAATAAAGATAAAATATAGACTGGAACGATAAAAAATCGAAGAAGGTCAAACAAATCTAAAATTCAACTTTTCGCCTTCCAAACCTAAAAGTTCTTGCGTCGTCGTTCCAAAGGGCTTTCATCCCGAACATACAACATCTATAGCAAAGTACGGAGAAGGTAGCTTCACAGAATACAAAGTTGATACTTCAGCTCAAATTAATAGAAGAATGGACAAAATACTGTAACAACATTTAAGTGAGGCATACAATGTCTCCAGGAACGTGGATTTGGGACTTACTTTGTACTATAATATGATTACCATCCAGGGGTGTAGCCATGGTGGGACATCGGGGCCAGGGCCCCAAGAAAGATTTCCTGCCCACCCAAAGTGACCAGCTTTTAAAACATCATCGTAAGATTACCTCGCTTCAGGCATTTAAAAATAAAGTTTACATATAATTAATAACACTGGTCAACAGCGACAATGCTTCGGAGATAAAAGTTACGAATTCTTACTAATTTACGGTGCTGATAACAAATATGAAAATAGTTTCTGAAGATTGGTTTGGGTTTCAAAGAAATAGGTTATCACCGGATGTGCTAAGGTGGCCAAATTAAGGGTTAGTGGCAAGAAACGCTGTCTACTTCTTTCAATAAACTTCCATTGTTTGACGGTTAGTTTCACTGCTATCCTCTGGGACGTACGCAGGGATGGGTCCTGCGAGTCTTGGCCCCTCGAATTTCAGACCATTTTTGTAAATTTAGTCTAATTTCCGGTGCAATTTTACAAATTTTAATATAAGTTAGTCTCAAATTGTATTTGGCCCCCGAAGAGCTTAAGACCCCTCACGAAATAAAATCCTGCGTACGTCTCTAGCTAGCCTTATTGCTCGCACTTCATCGCTGAGAACGAAACATCCAATTCACTGTTTAGTTTGTATTGAAGAGTTTGTCAGAGAAAACGTGTTGTGTAAGGTTCTTTAGTAGTTGCAATTTGCCATTCCGGACGTGATTGCGGTGAGATATTGGGTGAGTGTGTGCTATTATTATTATTATTATTATTATTATTATTATTATTATTATTATTATTACGTATCGTTCTATGACTGTACCCAGCACAAACATGTCACGTAAATGTGTTTACAGTGCAGAGCAAATTGTTGTTTTTAACGAAGTGAAACGAAAAGGGGGGTTTCGGACCTATCATAAAGAAAGCGTATCACTTGTACTTTAGCTGTAAGGTGAAGATATGGATAAAGAAGTGGACATCACATATTTCTTGTAATACTTCTTCTATAAACTTGTGGGACCGCATACATAGACAAAGGCCATGTATGCTATTTGCAGTTAAAATGGTATGGAGAAAACCGACAGATCATACTTCAAACTGCTATTTTTGCATAACTCATCCAATTAAAAGTCTATCCAAAAGAGAAAAAAGTGGACAACCTTGGACAACCTTGCAAATAGGGTCAACCTTGGACATATCTACATCTAAAATATCACCTTTTATGTCAGAGATCACGAAGCAATCCATTCGACACAAACATAGGATATTTTCGATTATCTTTGCCTGTCATTATCTCATTGTCAACTGCATGCCAACCAAGGATTAATTTTGACTTACGCAGAATCCGCAGTGTCACTATTCATCTTTGCACATGAATTCGACACTAATACGGTCTGTATTTGACGTCTTTTACATGTCTTCTTCACCTCTTGCTAAGGGTTGTTTCAGTGTCTCGTCCCCATAACTATGAAGAAATTTCAACCAACGTAAATATAATTATAAATTACCATTTGAAAAATACATGTACAGGTGATCTTTGTCGGCGAGGAATTCGTTAACTACTTTTTCGATATCAATGTATTGCCTTTTTTAAGTAAGATCCTATACTCAAACACAAATCATATCTTTCAAAACTCTAATGGAAAACGAAACGAATCGTCGTATACATGTTACGTTTTTGAAGAGAAAAAGAGCAAAACATTGATTGCACAAACATATAATAATATCATTTGCATACAAATTTATAACTTATAAAACGTGTTTTCTTGATAGGTAAAGCGTTAGTGAACGGGTTTTGTGCTGGTGGTCCTACGTTCGAATCTCTTCCATTCTTGTTGCGTTTCTCTATAAGCTATACTGAGTTTGTGCATTCCACATCTTCAAGCTTGAACCAAATTTAATACCAGTTACTAAATTAAAAGCAGCTGACATTATTTTCAAATACGAGACGTTATTACATGCTTTTCATTAGCTTACAGTACTAAACTTTGATATCAACTCTTCCATCCTTTATTAAACTCATTTCTTGACGTGTTTTGTTACAAAATTCATTAATCGTGACGGAAAAAAATGATTTACCAGTTAATGGCGACTGCTTTGAAAGCAAGTGCAAAGTATGAGAATTAAATTTGTCATATCTGTAGTTTCGTGTGGAGAAGAAAAAGACTTGTGAACCAAAAGTTAAAGAACAACTAAAGTTATTAATATAAACTTTGCCGGAGATTATCCACTTATACAGTAGATTGTTGAGATGGTAATTTATACGTATAGTAAATTCGTTTGAAATTCTTCCAAGAGTCAATGTTGCACTGTACGTTTTTTCTGAGTCAAACTTTCTAAATATATATATGCATACATTCCAGTAAGAACTGAATTTTGTATTAACGCGTGACTGTCGTCGTTGTGCAAACATGCATGATGATATGAGGTAGGGAAATTAGTTGCATTAAGGTTGTAAGATTTAATATCAAGTTTGAAACATCCCAAGTTAAAGAAACGCATGTAATAACAAATATCATATTTGAAAATAATTTCGAATTAAACTAGTTGTGGCTACATTACTTCAAAATTCAATTTGTGGAATGCACAGTGTGAGCGTAGCTTAAAGAAAATAATCAATAAGAATGGTCTTGATTCGAAGCTCGGACCATACAAGTAGGAGTAACTTACATTAACCATTCACCTAACAGACGATGACGCAAAGGGTTTGGCACACTTTATCAGATGTTTCTACCAAATGTAACCTAATTAACACAACAATAACAAATTTTACTGCCCTAAAAAGTGTTCTGAACAAGCAGAAGTTCATTATGCACATTGTAACTAAGTTACAAGAGGTTTATATCCTATCAGAACGGTGCATGCACCAAGTCAACTTTTGGAATATTCCATTAAGTTAGCTTCAACGTAGCTAAAGGAAACGTATGTGCATGAGTACAGAGTTCTCCGTAGCAGAGTGTATAAAGTCATGGTTTGATCACTACAAGGTTCGCGGTTCGAAACCCGTCTCGGAAGTCTCAGATTGTTTTTAAATTCTTAATTTCTCAGTTCGCAAGATCTTTCTCTCCATTCGTAATCATCTGATGCTTTCAAAAGTGTTCTCCACCTTATTTGGACAACTGCCTAATGTGATCCTCGCAGTTCGAATCCTTCCCTTCATCTGTTTCACAAAATCACAATTTTCGTTATAATAAGAATGCTGTCCGATAATTTTTCCCCAGTTCTAAATCTATTTATATAAATCATTCCTCTCTCTCTCCATATTTCAATCTCTCTCTCTGTCTGCCTCTCTCAATGCCGCCCAGGAACTCATATGGCTTGAGATCAAACCTTCGACTCTTCAAACAAAATGTAAGCTCTCTAGCAATGTGCTATCGTAACTCTATAGGTTTGTTGCTAAAAGCAGTATACTTTTTAGATTTTATTCGGGGGGGGGGGGAGTCTCCGTCGACAAAAATTTTTCACTTTTTTATTAGTGTATTACAATACATTTGCTCAAACAATGTGTATTTATGAAGCTCAAGGGAGAGGAAATTACACCCTCCTGTCCTGCCCAAATGACGCTCTTGGAACAGTTGCTTGCAATTACTGAAAAGAAATTAAATGAATCATTGAATAACATTCATTTCTGTCAGTAGATATTCTTGATCTCTGTGCTGCATTACAGACTTTAGGAAACACAAAGCTTACTGCCGTTATTGGCATTTTCCATAGATTTCTTAGGGAACATCTTACTAACTTGCAGTCTTTAAAGAAGGGAAAGAATGACTCTAAAGGTATTAATAAAGCTATGGGAAGATTGTGTGACTTTTTTTAAAAAAAAATAGGCTCTTAGAACATATTTCAGAACAAACGAATGAAAAAGACTGTTTTAGAGCTATAACATTATAAACTTGATTCCTGTTTTTCCTTTCGTCTGAATGGAAAGAGTTGATTACGTCGCACACCCTGCTTTAGACAAGGAGAGGTGGAGGACGGAGGGAGTTGGATTGATGATAAGAAATAACTATTCGATCGAGACATGTATTTCTGGATTACATAAGAAAACGGGGCAAGAGTTTGTTATTAATTTGGACTTAGAATTTTTGTAACAATTTCTAAGCCGCGGACTGTACCATTATGTGGGTAAAATATTTTGCTAGGGTAATCAGGAGCAAGCAGTGAAAACGTTGCGCAATTAAACATGTTTCGTGGAATTTTCTTCCAGTGAAGGTTGATGAGATGAGCGAAACACTGACTGCACTACAGGAAAACCATGAACATGCAGAAGACCCTTGAAGTTGGGACTCTTTTTATGCGTAAGTACTGGAACAAGGGAGTTATTGTAACTGCAGAATGCACATGTACGTGTTGGTGCATAATAAGTGCTAACTATATACTGGAGTAAGTAAATTGGAATTATATTTAATATTCATTTTAACTAATTTACCATGACTGTATTAAACAGATTAACAATTCTCCTTTTAACTGAAGCCTATTATGTTCTAGTGGGAATAAATACACTTTAAGCACAGTAATAGTAGTTTCCACTAGATCAATATGAATGATATTATCATTGCTTTTATTGATGTATTTGACTCCATTATAACGTATACTTATTCCACTCAATGTTATTTCGTCAGCTGAACAATGGCGTTCATCATACAATATTAATTACACTATCTGCACAATACTTGTGAGAGGTAACTTAAATTCATTCTCTTTCATTCTGATCCGCTACCCAGCCCGCCATTTAAATAGTCATCCACACAATATAGACCTTATCTAAATTATTTACTGAAGAAATCCAGAATTGTCTAGCAGCCTGTATAAAACATGAAGGGACAAGCAATTTCCCGCCAAAATCACAAGGTTTGGAAGTGATTCAATCATCACAGACAGTAATACAATTTATTATAAAGTAATATCTATTTGACTGAATAAATCAATCTATGCTCGTATATACAAACATAATCATTTTTCAATTCCAAACATTTCTATGTCCTTTCTCTAGTCTTCTGGAAAAAGGCAGGTTCGCGTAATGTCGTCCTAATACCCTCTGTGTGTCAACTTTTATATTTCGTATGCATCTGGTAAATATATACCCAATGAAATATCCGTAAGCAAAACTTCTATATGAAACTTGTCCTGTATGTATGATTCGGAGATAGTCAATTACAGTCGTACATGGCCCCTACATATCGCATTTAGTTACAACTACGCCAATTGTTTTAGGTATGGCATACTTATTTTGTTATTAAAGTCTTATTTTATTCCATGTTGTCGCGGAGTTTATTAAAACAAGTAAATTACTTAATTTCTGGACAAGATATATATATATATATATATATATATATATATATATATATATATATATATATATATATATATATATATATTCATCCTCACGGCATTGTCAAGGCTCTATATTTGTATTTTACATTTATTATTGCAACCGGGTGTTTCTGACTTCCGAATACGGTAGCCCGATCATCACCCTTGTTCTTCGCGCGCACAGTCATTCGAAGAACTGAAAACGTACTCTGTACACAAACAGTTTATGGTTGTGAACTCGGAAAGCCTGGTACTTCTGCTTGTCAAGGTCAAAAAGTGGGAGAAAAAAGGATGTGTAGAATGTAAAGAGGGTGCAACAGTGACTAATGCTTGTAAGGGAACATATTCATTTGTAGTTCGTGCACATTCCGCCTGTAGCGCTACTGTGGCACAACGTATATTGTAACTGTATAGCTCTTGTACACCGCTAGTAGGTCTATTCGCGTTAGTGACGACCGAAACTATGTTGTCAGCTCTGACTGCGATAAGGCACTGCAGTGCTGCTTTTCCTTCTCTTTTTTTCCCCCTTTTCCATTTGTGAGACTCCAAACATGTTGTTTTTGCTTGTTGCACGCGCTGAACGTGTTTCGGCGAGCGAAGTATTTAAGAAGTTGACTACATATTCTTGTTTGCGATAGTTTTAAATTGGTTAACTGTTGAAAAATATACGAAAATAAAGTTGTACATGTTAAGGTATATTAGTCGAGGACGTAGCTACTGACAGTGTTGATTACAGATTTTCTCGAGGAAGAATTTAATTACAGTAGAGGTGAAAAGGAGACGTCCATTTAGCCAGCCCCCCTCCCCCTTATCAGACTCAATCAGAAATGGTCTCAATCGTTTGTACACAAATGTGCAGGCGAAATTTTCGTTTGTACACAATTAGGGGCGCCGTCAGAACGAAAACAAAGTAGGGGCTGTCTAAATGGTAGCCCCCCACCAATATGTCCTATTCAAGCACAAATTGTCGCAATCATTTGTACATCGTTTCTACAGAAATGTGAAGGCGAAATTTTCGTTTGTACACAATTAGGGGCGCCGTCAGAACGAAAACAAAGTGGGGGCTGTCTAAATGGTAGCCCCCCACCAACATGTCCTATTCAAGCACAAATTGTCGCAATCATTTGTACATCGTTTCTACAGAAATGTGAAGGCGAAAATTTTCTTTTACACAATTACGGGCGCCGCCAGAACGAAAACAAAGTGGGGCTGTCTAAGTGATACCCCCACCATGTCCAATTCAATGACAAATTGTCGCAATCGTTCCTACATCGTTTCTACAGAAATGTGAAGGCTAAATTTTCGTTTGTACACAATTAGGGGCGCCGCCAGAACGGAAACAAAGTCGGGGATGCCTAAGTGGTAGCCCCTCCCACCATGTCCAGTTGAATCACAAATTGTCGCAATTGTTTGTACTTCGTTTGTACAGAAATGTGCAGGCGAAATGTATGTTTGCACGGAATTAGGGGCGCCGCCAGAACGAAAAAAATTGGGGACTGTCTAAGTGGTAGCCCCCGACCATGTCCTATTCAATCACAAATTGTCGCAATCCTTTGTACTTCGTTTGTACAGAAATGTGCACCCGAAATTTTCGTTTGTACATAATTAAGGGCGCCGCCAGAACAGAAAAAATGGGGGCTGTCTAAGTGGTAGCCCCTCCCACCATGTCCAGTTGAATCACAAATTGTCGCATTCGTTTGTGCATCGTTTGTACAGAAATGTGCAGGCGAAATGTTTGTTTGAACAAACTTAGGGGCGCCGCCAGAATGAAAACAAAGGGGGGAGCTGTCTGAGTGGTAGCTCCCCCCACGATGTCCAATTTAATCACAAAGTATCGCAATCGTTTGTACCTTGTTTGTACAGAAATGTGCAGGTCAAATTTTCGTTTGTACACTATTAAGGGCGCCACCAGAACGAAAACAATGTGAGGGCTGTCTCAATGGTAGCTACCCCCCATTTCCAATTCAATCACAAATTGTCACAATCGTTTCTATATCGTTTGTACAGAAATGTGCAGGCTAAATTATTGTTTGTACATAACTAAGGGCGCCGCCAGAACGAAAACAAAGTGGGGGGCTGTTTAAGTGATAGCCCCCCACCATGTCCAATTCAATCACAAATTGTCGCAATCGTTTCTACATCGTTTGTACAGAAATGTGCATGCAAAATTTTCGTTTGTACATAATTAGGGGCGCCGCCAAGGCGAAAACAAACTGGGGGGCTTTCTAAGTGATAGCCCAATCACCATGTTCAATTCAATCACAAATTGTCGCAATCGTTTGTACATCGTTTGTACAGAAATATGCAGGCGAAATTTTCGTTTGTACACAATTAGGGGCGACCTCAGAACGAAAACAGTGGGGGGCTGTCTAAATGGTAGCCCTCCCACCATGTGCAATTGAATCACAAATTGTCGCAATCGTTTGAATATAGTTATAAAGAAATGTGCAGGCGACATTTTCGTTTGTACACAATTAGGGTCGCCGACAGAACGAAAACAAAGTGGGGGGCTGTCTAAATTTTAGCCGTCCCACCATGTTCAATTCAACCACAAACTGTCGCACTTGTTTGTACGCCTTTGTACATAAATGTGCAGCTGAAATTTTCGTTTGCACATAAATGTTCCCCCCCCCAAAACGATTACAAACTATGGGCTCTCTAATTGATAGGCCTCCCACCATGTCGAATTCAACCACAAACTGTCGCACTTGTTTGTTACGGTTTTGTACAGAAATTTGCAGGCGAAATTTTCGTTTGTACACAATTGCGGGCGCGCTAAAACGATAACAAAGTATAGGCTACCTAATTGGTAGCACCTCCCTACGTCCGATTCAAAAGAAAATTATCTCAATTGTTTGCACATCGTTTGAGCAGTAATGCGCAGGCGAAATTTTTTTTCTAAGCTATCAGATGCGTGGACAGAACGAAAAAAAAGGGGAGTTGTCTAAGTGCTAGCCCCACCATGTTCGATTGAACCACAAATTGTCTCGATCGTTTATACATAGTTTGTGCAGAAATGTGCAGGTAAAATTTTCGTTTGTATTAAATAATATACGGATGTGAGTATTTTTAATATCTGCGATCAACATTAACCGGTTTGAATAACGGTTGATTTGTTTGAAAATGGTTCCTATTGCACTAGTTGAAAAAAAAATTCTTTTTCTCTGGCACACGGAAGAAAATGCCTGATTCTAATAGAACTTTTCACGTAGAATTCGAATCTGCAATCAATTTTTCTCCATCACCCTCAGTTTTCCCGTGACAGAGGTGTTTTCGGAAAATTTCCCCTCAAATTTCTTTTCTTTTTCTTTTTTTCTTTTTTTAAAACCATTTTCATACTTGTAGCTTGGGTACCTTAGGTATATAAACGCACAAATTATATTGTATGTTAGCCTGATTTATACTTAGTAAGCCCTCTAAGTTTCATAAGAATAGCATTATTCTATCTAGAGAAATAAACATATTTATATAAAAAATATGCTATGTGTACTGTTCATTTTACAATATTCATTAGTGCAGATAAAATCACATATAACTTCCACGAAAATTACAATATAAGCATGGTTTATATCTTATTGGATTTAAAATAAAACATATTTTCAATGATGTATACACCGTGTCACCATTTTATATCTACTTAATAAATAATACAAAAGAAGTGAGTGGTATCTTCTTAATAAATGGACACTTACTTACCTCAACTAATGTGTTTTAGTTGTCGACTTTCTTCTGTGTTTGGTTTCTGGAACATCTCTTTTAAGTGTCCAACAGTAATCAGCTAGCATTTTTGAACTACACTGTCACTGGTACCTCTTCTCCATGGAGGAAATGTCCTGATGAAAATGTTCCCCATACTCATCACTAACAGCACCAAGCTTTTCAGGAAAGAAATGCAGGTGGGAGTCTAAAAAGTGAACTTTAAGGGACATGTTGCAACCCATTTCATTGAATGATTGCCGGAAATCACTCACAATTTCACGGTAATTTGGGGCTTTCTTGTTTCCTAAAAAAATTCTCTGTTAAACATTTAAATGGACACCAAGCTGCTTTCTCAACCAGAGTTAAGAGATCCTCAAATTTTTGGTCACGAATCAAACATCTTATTTGGGGGTCTACAAAAATCCCTAGCGTCACTAACCGGAGGAATTTTTTCCTTGAGGTAACAAGATCCTGCATTACTTTTGTCCATTGCCCTAACAAAGTTTTTGAAGAGCCCCAACTTTATGTGAAGAGGAGGTAGAATTATCTAATCAGGGCTCACCAGTGAGGAATAAACAGCATTCTTCTGTCCAGGAGTTAATACATGCGTTGGCCATTCCTTCTTGATGTAATGTTCCGCTTTGTTCCTGCTGTCCCATTCGCAGAGGAAACAACAATATTTCGTATAACCAAGCTGCAAACCCATTAACAAAGAAATGACTTGTAAATCACAGCAAACGGTCCACTTGTATTTCTCATACTGAATTTTTTCTAACACTATTTCGATGTTTTCATAGGTTTCCTTCATATTAGTTGCATAAGCCAAAGGCACTGAAGGAAATTTGTTGCTATTGTGCAAAAGGACAGCCTTAAAACTAGTTTTGGATGAGTCAATAAGCAATCTCCACTCTGTACTTATATGTGCATGTCCAAGCCTATCCATCACAGCACAGACATTATTACAATACACTAAATCATTTTCTTGAGAATAGTAGTTTTGAAACTCTGTATGAAGGTTTCGAAAAATACACACTTTAGTGTCACGATGGAGCAGATTCCAGCCTTAAGTTTAGAATCAAGAAGTTCTGTCTGTGTATTGGAGAGTTTTAAATCCCGTATGAGGTCATTTAGTTCACCCGGAGTTATCAGATGGGAATCCAATGTAGATGTGCTTCCTACATAAGTAGGATCATCATCTTCATTTGGAACTTCAATAGTTGCCTCAAGTACGTAATCCTCATTTTCCGTAAGATGAGGAGGAGGTACCGGTACAGGTAATTCTGCACTGTGTGGAACTGGCCTAATTGCTGATGCAAATTAGGGTACTGTACTGTGTGGTTAGATTTACTGCTTATTTCTTTTATCTGTGTCATACAAAAGTAGCAGTCTGAAGAATGATCTTTTGGTTCCCTCCAGATCATCGGTACTGCGAAGTTCATGTTTCGTCCACCATTTGCCCACCCAGTCAGACGTTTCACGCAAGTACAACAAATGTAGTGAGGAACCCAGTTCTTATCCTGGTCTCCTACACAGCAACCAAAATATAACTGACAACACTTCCTCACAAGTGGAGTAAAACATCGACGTTGTGATTTAAATATCAGCTCCCCACATACATAACAGTAATTGTCCGGTTTATTTACACACTTCCTCGACATCTTGTATCCTGTAAGGTATCACACACATACATACACACACACACACAGACACACACACACACACACACACACACACACACACAGGAATCTACACTCTATCAAATTCCCACAAAATCCCTCTAGACATTCCCTCATACAAAAATGGTGACATGGTGTACACATCATTGAAAATGTTTTATTGGAAGTCCAATGAGGTATAAACCGTGGTATATTGTAATTTTCGTGGAAATTATATGTGTTGAAGACCGACCCGACCCCACCCGTGACCCGAGTTGACTGATCCGACCCGACAACCCGACCCGAGCTGACCCGATTGGCCCGACCCAAAGTGACCCGAGTGAACCAACCCGACTTAACCCGACCCGAGTGACTTGACCTTACAATCTAACCAGTTTGAGAGAGCTAGAACTTTACAAAATTGCCACCAGAAAAAAAATGCTGACCAATTCTTATGCATAAACCATTGTTTCGGCTTTTTTTACTTGTAGTATAATTATCCTCCTCCTCCTCCTCCTCAGTGTTCTCCCATTAATAAACAGGCCAGTTTCCGTGAACTAGGTAAGAAGCTTCCATTTTTGCGATTTCCCGCTAATATCTGCCTCGCAACCCAACATAAAGTACCACCCTCCTTATTACAATCTATCAATTCCAACCTTCTTACACACTCTCGCTCTCCTGATATCACCCCCTTTACTACATCCCTCAGAATGCAATCCCTTAGCAAGATCAAAACTTGTGATCCGTCCATTTTTCGCTTCCTTATATCGTCTAATATTGCTCTCGTCTCTTGCATTTTTTCAGCATTTCCTAATTCGTTTTCCTCTCTACCCTGCTAACCTTCTTTATTTTACTCCACATCCAAATTTCCAAGGTTAAAATTTAGGCAATCAAGTTCGAAAGTCAAAATAAAATTTGACTGAGTTCTGAAGACAAGTTCTGAAGGCTAAAAGAATAAAAGTTCTGAAGACAACATTATTTTCTAGTAAGGAATGTATATAAAACTTCTTTTAGTATTTTTTGCTGTGTAACAAACAACAATTTCATCACGTTAACATTCCGATTTTTCTATTTAAAAACAACGTTGCTGTCTGATAGAATCATAAGGAACTAATTGCACTGAAATATCATTCTGTAGGGAATTACCTTTTATTTTTTCTTGATTAATTTATCTAGAAGATATTTGCAACGTTATATAAAATTAGCAATTATTGCGGAGAAAGTCAAATCACTACCCCAGCAATAATAATAATAATAATAATAATAATAATAATAATAATAATAATAATAATAATAATAATAATAATAATATTTGAAGGTGACCAAGAAAGTTCTGTCTCTTTGTGGAGGTCTGTGTTCAATTTGCCTTCACACCGTGAGTTGAATGCGAATGGATATAAGGTGAAGGTCAGTTGTTGGACGAGACGAGACGAGACAGAATTTTCATGAAAGGGTACGAGATGAGACAGAGCTCTTTCAATAGAAACATATGCACTTTTCCAGACGAGACTACCTTCACGACACATTTTCGAAACGAGAATGCCCCAAACCAGGTCTCGTGAGCAACACTAGTAAGTATATCCAACATACTACTTGGTTGTGGCTGTTCAGATACACCGTGAACGTGCGTAAGGACTGAGTGAACATGGGGCCTTCACAGAGCGTCATAAGGGCTTGTTTGCTGTACGAGTTCAAATTGCTGCTCCGCGGGGCGGAAGATATGACAGACCTTTGGTGAGGGTGTCGTGACTACGCGGAGAGTGCAGTGGTATGACGGTTTAAGGACGGTGACGAAACACTCGAAGACGCACCACGTGCCGGAAGACAAACAGATGTTCAAAATAAAGATCTTCAGGCAGCAATTGAGGCGAAGACAGACATGTGAGGAACTGGTACTACATTTCAGTGTAAGTGGAGAAACCATTCGGCACCACCACCATCAACTTGGGAAGCACTGCAAGTTGGGTTTATAGGTCCTACATGATTTGACTTGGAGCCAGAAAGCAACGCGAGCAGACACCTGTGTTTCTTTGGTGTCTCGTCTGAGGAAGGAGCAATTTCTGGACAGGGTGTTGACATGTGATGGGAAGTGGGTCCTGTAAGAAGCTCCACGGCGCCGTCATTGTTGGTTAGCATCCCATGAACCGGTTCAAAAACAGCCCAAGCCAGCACTACGCCAGAATAAGGTTCTCCTGTGCATTTTGTGGACTGCTCGAGGCATCGTCCATCGGGAACTGCTACCAGCTGGTCAGATCATCAATGCAACTGTGTACTGTCACTGTGTACTGTCTGGATCCAGCAGTTCTGAATCGCAAAGGGGTCCTCTTGTTACAAGGCAACGCTAAGCCCCACGTGGCTAAAATGACCCAGTACATCATTCTACGCCTTGGATGGAAAACACTATTGGATCCGCCATACTCCACGGACATTGTACCGTCCGATTATCACCTGTTCCATTCCTTGGGCAATCACATTAGAGAACGCCAATTCAAATCGCTAGTAGAGGTTCAATATGCACTTGATACCTTCTTCACTTCACTTCCCACCAAGTTCGACTGCGATGGAATCCATGGCCTTCCAGAACGTTTTCAGAAGGTCGTCGAGGCTGATGGAGACGATTTTTGATATTCCAGGTACGTCTTAGGTTACATACCAATGTTCGAAGGTGTTGGTGAAAAGGCGGCGGAACTTTCTTGGGCACTCTTAAAGTTATAATAATAATAATAATAATAATAATAATAATAATAATAATAATAATAATAATAATAATAATAATAATAATAATAATAATGTGTCCTGCCCAAAGGCAGATGTTTGACCCGAAGGTCCATGGGTATTGATTCCAGCTCGTACCAAGTAAGTTTTCTGGTGAACAAACCCCATGTGCATGGGTTTTCTCGGTGTTCTCCCATTTCCTCCCACTTTCTTCATTCAACCACTTCAATTATTTCTCATCATCACTGTCTCTCTTAGCGTTGGTGCATAACGTGGGACGTTAACTAGATATTTCCTTTCAATTTCACTTAATGTGACATTTAACTTGACATGGAAACGCAGAAAGGAAAAAAGTCAGTAGTAATATTAATTACAATACCAATTAGTTAATATAGGGTAAAATTAAAATTTTATTACTATTTCACCTTCAATTAGTCACATTTATCATTCATACACCAACTTCGAATTGAATTCTACAACAAAGCTCTTTATAGTATTCCGTATAGAAAATAAGTGAAGAATGTGACGACCCGACCCGAGTGACCCGACACGAGCTAACCCGACTGACCCGACCCGACAACCCGACCCGTAACTCGACCCGTTTGAGAGCACTATCAGAGGAGTACTATTTACAGTACAATTTATTTTGTATGGTTTAGCATACTTTAAGGCTACCATACTTTTTGAAAACAGAAAAAACGGGACGTCTTACAAATTAGTAGTAAATATTGCATTTTGTATTAATTTTATCTTTCGAATTTTACTACAGTATCGCACTAGTTATACAACTTAAAATAATGTATTAATATAGTCCATACTCAGTGGCGTATTTAGGGGGAGGGCTTCCGGGCTCAAGCCCCCCACCGAAATCTTACTTACTATAGTAAAGTATATGAAATATCTTGCAGAATTTTCATATTTTCAGGCAAAGCACCCCCGGAAGTTAGCAAAGCCCCTCCCGAAACAAAATCGTAAATACGCCACTGTCCATACTTAATCAACAGTGCTAAACATTATTATAGAAGCTAGAAGCTGTTATACAATATAAACGCAATCAGTGAACATACAATATTTAGGCAAAAATTATATTTTCAATATTATTACGCATACCACCTTTATATGCTCTACATGTCTATAAAGAAAAATATCCAGATTTATGAAGTTGTTTCAAAATTTCAATAGGCTGATTTATTTTTGTTAACCTAAAATGCGAACTAAACGAAAGCAATTTGCATAATTGTTTTTCTGAAGCAGAAAAAAAATGTGTTTTCGGGGCTGGTCTGCAACGTCACAAGAATTTGTTGCCACCTCGGGGTATACATTCTTACTTTTAGTGATAAGAGTGCTACTTAGGAGGATTTAAACATTGCATGTTATATCCGGGGAAGCAGCGATTGCAATAATAATAAAGATTAGAATGAAATTGTTCCTATAGTATTGTCGGAATTAAAAGCAAAAGGAATAAGTCGATTTTATTATATTTTCAAAAATTTTGATATGTAATTAATAATAATAATAAAGAAAAAAACAGGACAAGAAGGAAAATTTCTGCACACCGGGACAAATTTTAAGAAACCGGGGCGTATGGTAGCCTTACATACTTATTTGCATGCGGAGTGTCAGTACGGAGCCACTAGGTAGCAGAGTTGAAACAAAACCTCGTAAATAGGTTGCCAACTCAGGAAAACAAAATTACCGGCACACCCTCAAAATTCTCTGTACAAATGAGAAACTGAAGACTGTATTGATCGTTATTGTATTTACCAGCAATTGCCACTTGTTTAAAATTATCGAAACAGATGAATAATACTGGATATTAATCTTTATGTAACAATAGTTGATTCATAAAATGAAATTTACTCTTCACTTCAAACAAAGGAAATTGCTTTAAAAAGTCATTTTCTACTCTCAATAAATGAATAAAATTCTTTTACAATAAAATATAAGTGTTATCAAATTTGTTATATTAAATAAATAAAAAAAACTGCCATACACTAAAAAAATATCGATAATGTATAATACAACGAAAATTTGTGTTTGTAAAGGCACTGTTGAAAAATTTCGATGTTCAATGTTATATTCTGGATTGCAGATTCCAAAATACCGGTCAGAAGGGGTCTAATAAGAAGTTTGTACCGGTCACGGCCTTAATCAAAATCACAGCAAATACCGGCCAGTTAGCAACTCTACTCGTAAATCAGAATGCTGAATGCACCAAAATACTTCACCATGCATTCTATAGTTTCTGCAAAATGAATTTAATGAAGATGATCAAATAAAACAAAATACTGTGTTATAATTTTCCCTTTAACAGTCTACTTTGTGAATTTGTTATATCTTCCACTTATCAATTTCCTGTACGAGATGAGAATAACGGTTTCTGCGCAAGATAGAAAGAAAAAAATAAATTTTTCTCATAAGGATTCAGTTCACGTAAGAAATAATGAATAAGTTTAATAATAAGAGCCGAGGAGTGATAAACTAACTCAGCAATAATGATTGTAAGTATAAATATAAATATAAAAAAAACAAAAAAAAACATTTAATTCCATCATCGTTAGGATGGATGCCATTAATTGTGTACAAACAAAAATTACGCATGCATATTTCTGTACAAACGATGTACAAACGATTACGAAAATTTGTGATTCAATTGGACATGTTGGTGGGAAGCTACCACTTAGAGAGCCCCCAGTTTGTTTTCGTTCTGGCGGCGCCTCTAATTGTGTACAAACGAAAATTTTGCCTGAACATTTCTGTAAAAACGACGTACAAACGATTGCGACAATTTGTGATTGAATTGGACATGGTCGGGGGCTACCACTTAGACAGCCCCACTTTGTTTTCGTTCTGGCGGCGCCCCTAATTGTGAACAAACAAACATTTCGCCTGCCCGTTTCTGTACAAACGAAGTACAAACGATTGCGATAATTTGTGATTGAATTGGACATGGTGGGGGGCTACCACTTAGACAGCCCCCTTTCTTCTGTTCTGGCGGCACCCCTAATTGTGTACAAACGAAACTTTTACCTGCACATTTCTGTACACACGAAGTAGAAACGATTGCGATAATATGTGATTGAATAAAACATGTTGGTGGGGGGCTACCAGTTAGAGAGTTCCCCACTTTGTTTTCGTTCTAGCGGCGCCCCTAATTGTGTACGAACATACATTTTGCCTGCACATTTCTGTACAAATGAAGTACAAACGATTGTGACAATTTGTTATTCAATTGGACATGATGGGGTGGGCTACCACTTAGACAGCCCCTCACTTTGTTTTCGCCCTGGCGGCGCCCCTAAGTTTGTTCAAACAAACATTTCGCCTTCACATTTCTGTACAAACGATGCACAAACGATTGCGACAACTTGTGATTGAATTGGACATGGTGGGGGGCTACCACTTAGACAGCCCCCATTTTTTTCTGTTCTGGGGGCGCCCTTAATTATGTACAAACGAAAATTTCGGGTGCACATTTCTGTACAAACGAAGTACAAACGATTGCGACAATTTGTGATTGAATAGGAGATGGTCGGGGACTACCACTTAGACAGCCCCCGATTTTTTTGTTCTGGCGGCGCCCCTAATTGCGTGCGAACATACATTTCGCCTGCACATTTCTGTACAAATGAAGTACAAACAATTGCGACAATTTGTAATTCAATTGGACATGGTGGGAGGGGGGGCTACCACTTAGACAGCTCCCAATTTGTTCTGTTCTGGCGGCGCCCCTAATTATGTACAAACAAAAATTTCGCTTCACGTTTCTGTACAAACGAAGTACAAACGATTGCTATAATTTGTGACTGAATAGAACATGTTGGTGGGTGGCTACCATTGAGACAGCCCCACTTTGTTTTCGTTCTGGCGCCGCCCCTAATAGTGTACAAACGAAAATTTGGCCTGCACATTTCTGTACAAACAATGTACAAACGATTGCGATACTTTGTGATTCAATTGGACATCGTGGGGGGAGCTACCACTCAGACAGTTCCCCATTTTGTTTTCGTTCTGGCGGCGCCCCTAAGTTTGTTCAAACAAACATTTCGCCTGCACATTTCTGTACAAACGATGCACAAACGAATGCGACAACTTGTGATTGAATTGGACATGGTGGGGGCTACCACTTAGACAGCCCCCATTTTTTTCTGTTCTGGCGGCGCCCTTAATTATGTACAAACGAAAATTTCAGGTGCACATTTCTGTACAAACGAAGTACAAACGATTGCGACAATTTGTGATTGAATAGGACATGGTCGGGGGCTACCACTTAGACAGCCCCCAATTTTTTTCGTTCTGGCGGCGCCCCTAATTGCGTGCGAACATACATTTCGCCTGCACATTTCTGTACAAACGAAGTACAAACAATTGCGACAATTTGTGATTCAATTGGACATGGTGGGGGGCTACCACTTAGACAGCTCCCATTTTTTTCTGTTCTGGCGGCGCCCCTAATTGTGTACAAACGAAAATTTTGCCTGCACATTTCTGCACAAACGAAGTACAAACGATTGCGATAATTAGTGATTGAATAGAACATGTTGGTGGGGGGGGCTACCAGTTAAACAGCCCCAATTTGTTTTCGTTCTGGCGGCGCCCCTAATAGTGTACAAACGAAAGTTTGGCCTGTACATTTCTGTACAAACAATGTACAAACGATTGCGGCAATTTGTGATTCAATTGGACATGGTAGGGGCTACCATTTAGGGGAACTCCCTCGAGAGGAATCACTCTACTTATTTATTGCAAAAAGCAGAATTTAAAAATTCGCATTCGTCCAAAGTTATCGTGTGAAGTAACAGCCGTTTGTATGTACGTACTAATATTGATAAGTTCCACTACGCGATCCCAATTAATAGTTCATATACCCGCGCCACACACACACACTAGCATTTGTACACACGAAAGTATACCTGGTAGTATCCACACGCTTACGCCGGAACTAGAAACAAACAAACACACACAAACACACACATACACACACACACACAGGGAGAGAGAAAGAGAGAGAGAGAATATCTTGTTGTACCTTTATACTGAATGCACCATTACTCACAAAATCAGTTAAAAAAGAAAAAAGAAAAAAAGTTGTAAATGAAACTTTCAAAGATTGGTACCACTGCTGCGTGTCACACATGAGATTGTTCCATAATGATTGAAAAAAATGAAATGAAATTTTTGAGTTTTACGTCCCACGGTTATGCCGGTTAGGCTAAAGGAGACGGTGATGATGAGAGATGAATGAAATGGTGGAATGAAGAAAGTGGGAGGAAACGGGAGAACCCCGAGAAAACCCACGCACACGGTGTTTGTCCACCACAAAGTTCACTTGGCGGGAGCAGGGTTTGAACCCGAGACCCCTAGCACCAGAGGTGAACGCTCTACCACTGAGCCACCGCGGCCCACTCCATAATGATTGATTCGTAATATGATGTATATGGGTTTCTTAATGGTAGTATAACAAAATGCCTTCAAATTGACCACTAAATAAAAAGTGAAATTTATTTCTCAAATTTTGTAAAATCGAAGTCGGTGGGCATTATGGGAACAGTCTACAATAACAATATATGCAAATAAATATTAATATACTTCACGTTTTCCAGTGGGTGCAAGAAAGCTTCGAATAGTATTTGTTGCCACAAGCATTAGCTGATGTAAATATATATATATATATATATATATATATATATATATATATATATATATATATATATATATATATATATATATATATATATATATATATATATATATATTCTGATACTCACTTTTGTAAAGCAGCAAATGTTGTTTGATAGTTCTCATCATCACATGAAGGATAGCAGTCACAGCTATTATGGCTGCCTGCCTTAGACATCCCTGAAAAATATAAAATTAGATTCAGTATATATATAGGGTGTCCATAAAGTCTTTTGCCACCCTAAAACTCGGAAATGGTGAAATATCTGTCAAAACGGAAAAAACGCGTATTTCATCAGTTCTAAAGTACCGTAAAACGGGGCTACTTTGACATTTAGGGTTACTTTGACATAGAGTGGGGCTACTTTGACAGATGAGCAATTCGTGCTTCCTGTGAGAATTGTTGCATATACTTTCATATAAAAAGGTTGATATGGTGTCCACGGTGCGAATTGCCGGAGGGGATGAGGGATTTCTCCCATTGTATTTCTACCCCCTCTCAATATCCTTCCTGTCCCCCCAATATATAATATAAGGACTTCTAGATCCGCCACTGTTTATTCCCCCAAAAAATGAATAATTTAATTCGCACTCTGACGATATAGAGAGTGGATTCAATGTGTCCTGTGCAAAAAATGGGTGTATGGGTTTGTAATGGTGGATCAAAAAATCCTCAATATGCTTGTTACGACTGTGATGTTGACGACTAAGGTTTTTCTTTCCATTGTTACATGTAAAGATAACATACCAATACATATGTAATTATGTTAAAAGTAAAGTAAAGTAAAAAAAATAATGTAGAGTAAAAAATAAAGTAACAATGTAAGGTAAAGCACCGTGTATGTTCAAAGTAAAAGATGTTAAAAGTAAAGCTTTAGAAAAACTTGTATAGTGGTGTATAATGATGTACCACAAGAAAATAAAGATTTTCGTGCTTATCAAGTATACAGCATACCGTACTTTACATATGACCAAAACAGTGTTTTATACACTTTACATAAATTCCATGTCAAAATAACTCCATACGTTGAGTAACTTTGACCTTATGTAGCAAATACATAAGATGTCAAAGTAGCCCCACCCCCGGGGCTACTTTGACCGGTGTTTCTTAATTTCTTCCCGCCAAAACTTACTACTAGAAACTTAGGTTTAGTAGTGGATGTGATAGCCTAGATACCTATTGTTATGATGAGAATAGTATCATTCATTGGTTGCAGAAAGTGTCCCGTGTACACCTCTAAACTAGTCCAAAACCTGTCAAAGTAGCCCCGTTTTACGGTACCACGAAAGTTGCCCCAGGGGCTCTCGGAGGGTCCAAGATGGAGTCCAACTCAAAATTTATAAACGACAAGGAGGGTCAAGTAGTATCGTTTGAAATATAGTTTCAAAAGAAAGATGATGGAACAAGTTTCAAAGCTTTACAGTACACCTGTACAAACTGGCGGCAGGTCAAAATTTAAATACAGTTGGCACTGACAAGTCTGTCCTTTCTTCTCCTAGTCCGCATTTTGGAGAATTATAGTCTTATTTTATTGTTTTTGAGTGATGTCCATGTTTCCGTCCCATATAGGAAAATACTCCACACAATATATTTAATAGGCATTCCTCCATTATGATCCTTTCTCTTAAATACCTCTTTCGCTATTTCTATCTATGTTTTTATTTTTCATTCGCATTTCATGTCACTACTGACAACACTAAGCAGGTGTCGAAAAGAAATATATTGTTCTATTTTATCTCTAACAACTTCTATGTTTGACATAGACACAAAATCACCGTGTTTTACTTTCGTGACATTTCTTTTCATTCCATATACTAATTTTAATAAAAATAATAAAGAATATCATCTTTGCATTTCTTAACTTTTAACTACTGGGGTAATGTTTCACACACTCCAGCCGTCATACATTACTCCCCAAAAATGGAAGTGCTTAATAGATGACGCTGGCCCTGTCTAACCATATTTTTATGATGTAAACTACCATTGCATAAATAGAAACAAAAGCAATTACTTTGACTTATTCACAATTAGTTATTTGGGGCTTGACAAGGGAACATTCCGATTTGGTGAATTCAATTGCTGAAAAAAGATTGCTAGCACTGGAATCAACATCAAAAGAAACAGAGGAAAAGAGGGTGTGTAGTGGTAGACCGTATACAGGGTGGGATATAAGTGGGGGCAAAGTACGAAGATAGAACTTACGTAGAAAATGTCTAGAAATGCCATGTTAACTTTGAAATTTGTAGAAGGATTCAGGTCAAATGTTGGATATGAGGAATGTGTGTAGAGCCCCACTGAATAGGCGTAATGTGTGTCATGTGGGACATCAAAAAGCCGCCATGTTGGAATTAGCGCACGAAGAATATACGAGAAAGAGATCATGTGACATATTGCTCTTGATGCACACCGTCTATTAAAATCAATAGTGATCAATACAGTTTGAGACCTATGTTTAATTGCAGCTGCTATAGAACTTAAGAATGATTGCGTAGTTAATACACAAATGGAAACAACAGTGTGCAGATTTGAAAAACGATGAAGATGGATAATGGGGCTTGTCACAACTGTCTCTGGCATTGAAATTGAAACAGTAGTCGACAGCTGTCATGAAAGCGCGAGATGCTGTTTGGAAATATCCAGTTTTGTAGGAAATATCCAATATGCACTTGTAACTGGCGTTCTTCTGGAGACAATTCACTCAAGTACCTCTTCGGAGTCCAGTATAGATGCTTTTTTTGCCTACAGTTTCAGGCAATTTCTGCGCCCATTCAACCAGAAGTACCAACGTTTGCTTGGGAGGCAAATTAGCCTTACAATGAAGCGGACTTCCGGCGAAGCTGTGTATAGATGTTTTACGCACCTCTAGTTATGGTAACATATATGTATGTATTGATGTGATGGACCGACAAGCTCTTTATTCTGTTCGTTCAGCTATTTACTATATACAAGGAGTATCAGACCACCCGTCCCAGGCACTTTTCTCGCCTCGTAATACACGTAGACACTTCAAACAAAAAATGAACTACCAAATCGTATGTGAAGAATCAAATAGTGGTGTTTCCGTATCCAGTGGGGTAGAGGGAATACTTCCACGGGGGATCAACTTCAAAAATTTTAAATGGAATACTTCCACGGGGGATCAACTTCAAAAAGAATATATGGAGAGTGGTATCAGTTTCGATTTCTTTGGAAGTATTATTGAAAAACAAGCAATTTTGCAGGGAAAACTTTTCGTTAAATTCTACGCTTTGGCATCTATGTGTGTTATTTGCTTTTGAATTGCTATCAGACCACCCGTCCCACGCATTTTTCTCAGTTTGTACTTCGTAGTGCAGGTAGAAACTTCAAACAAACAAACAAAAAAAAAAAAATGAATGACCAAATCGTATGTGAAGAATCAAACTGTGATTCTTTCATATTCAGTGGCGTAGCGAGAATACTTCCGCCGGGGATCAACTCCAATGATTCAAATGGAGAGTGGTACCAATTTCGATTTATTTGGAAGTATTATTGAAAAGAAAACAACTTTTACAGGAACATTTGTCGTTAAACTCTACGGCTTGGCATCTATGTATTATTTGCTGTTGAATTGCAACTAAGAACAACATTTTTAGTTGGTAATGACTTCAAAAGAACATCAGATAGCACATGTTTTATTAAATAGTTGTTGAAAACTCTTTTACAGCATTCTGTATCAAACGTTAGGGCATATCTCGTCTACTTTGTCAACAAACGAAAATAATATTACAGGACAGTACTAGTTTAAATTTCGGAATCTGAACCAATTTAAAACAGAAAAACAGAGAAAAACACTCTTTGGTTTTAAACTACGTATGAAACAAATTTGGATGTGAAGTCCAATAACAACCGACCTCACAAAAGTAATCAAACTTACAAAATCACTGCCACTCTCTTAGTCTTCTTAACTTATATAAACATTTTAATAAATCACATTTTGGAACTTATTGCACGAACAATTGTTCAAGAATAGTACAAATAAACAAACTGAAGATAATAAATAAAATAACATGAACTCCAAGTTCTGAACATTCCCACCAAAATATCGTACTCCCCCCCCCAAAAAAAATAAAACTCACAATAAATGTTCAAAGGATCGTCCAGCACGTGCGATGCGCATTCGAATGCGAACCGGGACATTGTAGATTGCTCTTAACACTTGATTTCCTCTTAGTCCATGGTAGACATTATAGATTTTGTTCATTATGTCTTCCCTTGTAGTAGGACGCTCTTGATAAACCAGCTCCTTGACACATCCCCAAAAGAAAAATCGAGAGGAGTCAGGTCCGGATAACGAACAGACCAGGAAACGGCCTCCTCTTCCGATCAACCTGTTTGGAAATAAATGAGCAACAGTTTGTGCGGCAACTCTTGCAAAATGAGCAGAGTAACCGTCTTGTAATCACATTATTTCACGAGTTGCTAATGAGACCTCTTCCAAGAGCTCACAAAGAACGTCTGACAAAAAAATAGCGTATCCTACTTCTGTTAAAGTACCTTTGAAGAAATTAGGACCAATTTGGCCTCCCACTATACCACACCAGACATTTAGACTCCAGATATGTTGATTGTCAACTTCACGTACCCAGTGAGCATTCTCGCTGGACTAATAGTGAGCGTTGTGTACGTTGACCTACATTAATCTTGAAGGTCGCCTCATCCGTACACAGAATGTTCTGGTGAAACATGGGTTTCTGGCGCTTGCCCATTGACAAAACTCCAGATTGTTATGGAAATCTTGTTCTCGGAGTTTTTGGTGCAGACGAACATGATAAGGATTTAACGCGTTATTGTGCAGAATCCTCCAAATCATTATGTGGCTCATAGCAGCATCCCTAGATAATCGTCCTGTTGAGATTTGGGGAACCATATGGACTGCATCAAGAATGTTGGGCGACCGTTTATCCTGAACATGGCGCCTGATCTGCAGGCGTTTGTTGTGGTGAGGATGGACGTGCCCAATCCTTTGCACACAAAGTGCCGATCAGATACTCGTGGACGTTTGCGGACAGACAGTCAGTGTCGGTGAATATCTGAGGGTTCAGTGAATATATTCTGGTGAAGCCAAATCGGTTGAGAGCTACGTCCATGTGACATAACTTTTGGTCTGCCTCTGAAACACGATGCGCTACACCGTATTCGGATGTCTTTACTCCAGCATTCTTGTTCATCCACAGTGAACAAGCATCATTTTATGCGTCTTGAAATGGTTTCATAAAACATCTATCAGTGAGTTAAGTCTTGTGAGTGATATATGGAGGAGTACTGAACAGTGAATCCTGTGATCCCTCGCATATTTAATCACTTTCAGTTCTTTATGGCTGCCATGTCCATCAACAATTAGCAGAACTGGGATGTGAGGAGAAGGATGACAGAATTTCACAAAGTGTTGCAACGAAGTTAAAAAAAAATATCACTCATTATCCAATCAGTACTTTGTGCTACAGCAATACTCTCAGGTGGAACATCAACAAACAGTCCCTCACTCATTCTCTGACGCGGAAATACGACTATGAAGAGGGGTAGTACAAACTGACCAGTAGCACTCACTACTGGTGCATCTCTGGTGCAGATATTATACCCTTTGGGGACTTTCCTTGGAAAATAAATCATCATAGTCCAAGTCTTCAAAAGTGTGAAGGCTGATTGAGATTCAGACATCACATCAACAAACCAGAAAACAAGATACAGTAATCACAAGAATGTTCATTGAATTTTCGTAGTGAGGACAACATAATTATAATTTCGTACTCATCAAGATTACTCGAGAAAGGTATAAATAAGTCATGAGAGCTGTCAACGGAACAACTCTCTTCTTTGGTCGGGGTAAAATAGGACTAGTCTATCAAGTTGAATGTGAATGTTCAACTTTCTAAATTAAAACATTCTGATTTCATCAGTAATGATATTAATGTATATTAAGTAAGTAAAGCTTGTAACAGTAAAATGTCACAAACATTATCACAAAGACATACTGGAAGTGAAAATACAAGTATTGAAAAATTACTTTCTTATTGGAAAAAGTTTCTTCAATTTACACACAGTATGCAAGATTATAAGTTAGTTTGAATAAAACCGTCAGTAATAGAACTTAATTACTTGACCAATAATTATGTAGTAATATTTGCACTAAATTATTTTGAGAACCAACTTACATCATTTACTTCAATTATTTTAACCCCAGCCAAAACAAAGAATAATAATTATGGAGGAAAATAAGTAATTGAACAACGAGGAAGAGTTGTACCTAAACACATGAAATTACTCGTACTTATAAAGAAGCTCGAAAGCAGTTGACTGTACCAGTGAATATATCAGCACAATCTTCCTGTCTTTACCCAACAATGAAAAATTAAAATTACCCTTACCAATTTCAACCTAGAGATTACAAATGTTCAGAAAAGCAGCTTCATATCTCATTTAAGGGCTTGATTGTGCCCACGTTTTAAAGTTATTTGCCTTTTTCATTGTTAAAGCATGCCATACACCATGAATGAGCTCGGTATTCCGTTTCGTAGGCACTACGATCGAACTTTTTACATGTCAACATATTTTTTTTTTTTAAATACCGTAAACCAGAGCCGTAACTAGAGATTTCGGCGCCCGGGGTAAAGTAGAATTCGGCACCCAGTACAGACACCTTACCAAGTTTTCATTTTTTTTTACATAAGAAAAGCAGCTTTTGTTATTATGCTACACTGAATTTTTATTTAGCTACTTAAAAGAGCATTACAACAGCCAAGAGGGATCATTATGTATTCTTTTACAAATAAGAGCTGCTTTCAAGAGGTTTATTTTGGAATTTTTGTTAAACTTGACAAAATTCCTTTTGGTTCTATACAAATCCACTTGGAGAACACTTATGAAAACTTACAGTACAACTATTTGCAATATTTCATACTATCGATAGGAAATGAAATGTCAGTATATTAGAAACTATGTGCTCTTAAAATGTTCGAAATGAATTATAGCATTAATTTCCAGTAATATTTGTAAACTTTTGTAATTTTATTCTGTAGATAAATAGGATTTTAATTTCAATTCTTTTACGGTAAAAAAATATTTTGTGAAATGTAATGGGAATTTAGAAGGAGCCTTCTTTGCGAATTTCTCAATATTGATCTATGGAGCTAAAGAATATGTTTAATGCTGTATTTCATATCCAAAATACAGTTCGCTACAACATTTTGAAATAATAATAATTACTTAATCTCTTAATGAATAGAAGTTCTGAATTATATATGTGCATACGTTTGGTATGTATGCTGATAGAAAAACCACAAAACTAGATACGTATTCACAAAAGAAAATGTCCAGGCGATACAAGTAGTTAGTTGATGGAGAAATGATTCCAACAAATCCCTTCAAATTGGAAGCATTTCATAGGCTATAGCCCATCAAAGAAATAAAAAAATACATTGGTAGTGATCAGTCTTTGAAAAAGAGGAAATTCCCTGACTCCTTTTTTACAACTTCTTGAAGTTCGAAAGTGTTATTATTCCTCTTCTTTACCTTCACTTTTAATAGCCCCGCGCAAACAGCGACTTGCATGTCCTCTCGTGTCACTTCACTCCTTTCATTTTCGTATCTTTATTCTCACAGAAATATTAATTCCATTTGGTAGAAAAGCATGATTAAGTAAACAAACTCATCACCATCAACGCAATTCAGACTCAGACTTCGACTGTTTCTGATTTTGAAAACGCTCTTGAGTACATTATAAATAATTACTTAGCACCTTATATATATATATATATATATATATATATATATATATATATATATATATATATATATATATATATATATATATATATATTACATTGTCATCAAAAATAATATACAACAATAACTTTCTTTAAGTACTAACATGTAACACTTCCCAAGTGCAACACTCCGATTTTGATAAAATTTGACAGGTAGATATTACACACGAAATAAATGAATACGTATTTTCCGTTTACGGAAAAACAGTTTTAGGGTGCAAAAGCACCAACCCAAAATTTTGAAAGTTGGCGCTCGAAAGGCAAGAAGAAGTGGACCGAAGTAAATTAAATTATGCATAGATACCGTAGAATTAAAACGAAGGAACACATATTTGGTATTAAAAAAAAACAGGTGGGTGGGGCACAGACCCTTCCAAACCTTTGATTACGAAATATCAAAAGTGCGAATAAGTATATATTAGAAGTGCCTAAAGGATAAGGAGAATTACTACTACACTTTGTGTAAGGACAATAGGTAAAAAATAAGGGAACACATGTTTTTAGTTTCTGCGGAAAAATAGTGTTGGGGCAAAGGCCCCTCCGAAGAAAGTAAATATTACAGCAGAAGCGCAAGAAGGAGTGGACCGAAGCGAATGAAATTGTGTGTAGATAATGTATATGTAAAATAAAGCAATTCGTGTTTCCCAAGTGTCCCGTAGTGATTTGCTTGAACTTTGCACATCAACAGTCAGGGCCGGACCTACGAAATAGTGCGCCCGAGGCAAAGAAGTTTTTCTGGCGGCCCCTTCCTCCCAAGTCTAAATACTTTATGTTAGGTATTTGGAACAAATCTTCTGTTAAAGTATATATATTTTAAAAAGTTAAAATTTTGCCATCTTTCTCCCTTTTATAACTTTTACCCAAATGTGTGTACACATACGAGCTTCAAACCAATTAGGAAGTGTAAGGTCAGAAGTTGAAAAGTGAGAAGTATTAAAAGTCATTTTATCGTTTAATTGAAACACAAACCGATACATTCTGCAATGTTTACGTTTTATTTATATTAAAAAGTTGTTATATTTATTAAAACTTAAATTCTGAAACCGGTTGCTTTGTTGAAGCTCATTTATTTCTAAAATAAAATACTCTGTTATACTGAAAACAAAATTCTCAAGATTTTTCTTGTAAGAAATCCATAGTAAGAAATCCCGAAGATGCAACTTTGCTACATACATGTATTGGGAGCTATTGTGAAATGTCCTTCATATTTTAACGCAAAGTAATATTAGGGTTGTAATATAAAAAAAAACAAAAGAAATACATAACAATTTAAACAAGCTATAAAGCTAACCAAGAAAGTTCTGTCGCTTTTCGTGAAGGTCGGTGTTCATTTGGCTCTCACATCACGAGTTGAATGCGAAAGGAGATAAGGTGAAGTTTAGTTGTTGGTGTGCATATATCCAACATACTACCTGGTTGCGGCAGTTCAGTTACACCCTGAACTTGCGTAAGGACAGACTGGATATGGAACCTCCACATACCTCATAAGGGTGTGTATTCTGTACGAGTTTAAACTGAGGTCAAACGCCGCTGCAGCGGGGCGGAAGATATGCCAGACTTTGGAGACGGTGTCGTGACTATGCGAACAATGCAGCGGTGGCTTAACAAGTGACGAAACACTTGAAGTGACGAAAGTAAGGACGGTGACGAAACACTTGAAGACGCACTACGTGCCGGAAAACAAACCCATGTACAAAACGAAGATCTTCAGGCTGCAGTTGAGGCGAACAGTGGCCAGACATGTGAGGAACTGGGACCACAATTCAATGTGAGTGGAAAAGCCATTCGGAAGCACCTCCATCAACGTGGGAAGTGCTACAAGCTGGGTCGATGGGTCCCACATGATTTGACTCCGGGCCATAAGGCAACGTGAGCAGACACCTGTGTTTCTTTGCTGTCTTGTTTGAGGAAGGAGCCAATCCTGAATAGGGTGTTCACATGTGATGAGAAGTGGGTCCTGTACGAAGCTCCACGCCTCCATCATCATTGGTTAGCATCCCATGAACCGGTTCCAAAACAGCCGAAACCAGCACTACACCAGAAGTAGGTCCTCCTGTGTGTTTGATGGACTGCACGCAGCATCGGAAACTGCTACCAGCTGGTCAGAACATTAATGCAATTGTGAACTGTCAGCAGTTTGGAGCCAGCACTTCTGAATCACAAAGGGGTTCTCCTTTTACAGGGCAACGCTAAGCCCCGCATGGCTAGGATGAGCCAGAACACAATTCTACGCCTTGAATGTGAAACACTATTGCATCCACCGTACTTCCCGGACACTGCACCGTCTAATTATCACTTGTTCCATTCTTTGGACGCCTTAGAGAACGCCAGTGCAAATCCCTAGTGGAAGTGCATTTTGATACCTTCTTGGCACCTTCTTCACTTCACGGTAGACCTTGGTGAACCGTGATGGAATTCATGGCCTTCCAGTACGTTGGCAGAAGGTCATCGATGCTGATGAGGACTATTTTTGATTTTCCAGGTACATCTTAGGTGATATATTGATGTTCGAATGTGGTGGGTGAAAAAGCGACAGAACTTTCTTCGTTGTCTTTATATTTAGGAACATTTTTCTATGAATACGGGACCTTAACTTGATAATATGTAGCTTCCTCTTCTTCTGTTGGCTCAGGAAATTCTTCATTGATTTACTTTATGATTCCTCCTGTGTATGTATTTAATATATTGGTTTTTCAGTTGTATTCTTGGCTTCACTTTATGTGCGAGCCTTCCACCTTAGTGTAGATAAGTATGTAACTCAAAATCAACTTTTCTCAAGTGATATTGACTTTTGTCATGTGTATATTGGCTTTTCACGTGTCTATATTGTCATTTTCGCTCATGTGTATATTGGCTTCATTCTACATGTGGGCCTTTCACCTGTGTGTAAATAATTCTTCTAGTAATATGGTTAAGGTTAAGGTAGGTTAACGTTTCACATCCATTTATATGTAACAATATAGAGAACAAATAGTTTAATTTATGGCATCTATTAATGACGGTATTCTATATAATTCCCTTCTCGTTTTGTAACATGCGCTCACAAAAATAGTTCTTTGGCTTTCCTTTGTGCTAAGTCTTCAATATTTTTTCATAAGATGTTGATTTAGCAACCTTGCTCTCCATAACTAATGTTGCCAAATCTAAAAGCCTTTCTTGTCCCGTGGATGAATGTAAGTATGTTTTAATGAGTTTTAGTTTGCTGAAACTTCTTTCACAAGTCGCCACACTGCATGGAAGGATAAGAAAATTCTAAGAGCTACTGAGACGTGGGACAGACACTTTGAAGGCCATTTTCGGTAATCGTGTCGAGTATATTCCTTGGGGTGGACTTCTTGAAGTCCGGCAAGAATATAACAGCCTGGTCATTAAAACACTCAATTTCTACACATAATTCTACAGCATTCAAATCGTCTTGGTATTACAAAGCGATATCCATGCACGATTTTTTCAGGTCCTCCGAAGAAATTTCATACAATGATCTTCCTCTGAGGAAGCTGAAGTTCTTCCCGTAAAAGGTCTATTCTACTAATAAGTTCTTCCCGTAAAAGGTCAAGAATTCTGAAGGAAGATTGTCTAAGGCGATCCTCTTCAGTAAAAGTTCTTGCTTCATCCTTTCTTGACATTCTCTTGAAGATACACTTTTCTCTGAACTGATCTTCTACATCGATCAAATTAACAGTAACCTTCGCTTCCGACAGCCATCTGTCAAATCCATAAGTCAAAACCTGGAGATTGTGTTCAAAAGATCAGATAACCAAACAAGAAACCTTTGCAAAGTCAAATTCTCATTCTCAGTGTTTCTTCCCAGACATGTTTCTAGGTGGGCACTACCCACCGGAGCTTTCAGAATGCCCTTCCGGAGGAGAACAAAATAATAAGTCTATAATAACAAATAGAATACTACCGTGTGAAAATAATATGTACCCCTTCGAATACTAAGTGTGCCCCCAAGAAACATTTTTTTTCTAAAAGAAACACAGCTTATTCTGTTCTTTGTTATCTCCATTTACTTCATGCAAAACCGAGTCCCAAAATACTAAATAAATTACAAATTTCAGATCTTTGATTGATTCCATTAAGATTTTGGCAACTGATTTGACTTCTAAATTAGAGGAACTAGTTGTACTTTCATCAAATAGTGCGAGAACATTTAACAGCTCAGATTTTCTCCCATTTCTTCATTCCACCAACCATCCCATCATCGTCCATACGGCTTTCCAAACTTGCCATCATTAATCTTGCCTCGAAATGACGCCCCCTACATGCTCTCAACCAACTGCGCCCCGGGACAAATGTCCCGAATTGCCCCTCGTAGATCCTGGCCCTGTCAACAGTAAACAGCAAACAAATCGACACATGTTTTTATTTATGTGAAAAAACACTGTAAGGGTTAATGGCGCACCCCAAAATACTATAAAATACGCTATGGGTAGAAGAAACTAGTATGAAAATAGTGAAATATTACCGATAGATAGATGACCTAAAAGTAGGAATCAATACAGTGAATTTCGAGTGTTTCGTGTTTCTGCCCTCAAAAGTTCAAGTTCAAAGACTGAAGTTAGCGACCCCTAGCTACTTGCGAAACACGTATTGTCTTATTTTACATATACAAGATCTATGTATAATTTCATTCGCTTCGGTCCACTCCTTCCTCCGCTTCTGCTTTATTATGTATTTTTTTTTTTTTAGGAGAGGACCTTGGCATCCACACAGTTTTTCCGAGATTTAAGGAAACTAGTATAAAACGATTGACAATTTTCTTATAAATGTATATAAAACATTTTTAAACTTCTGCCAGTAACTTTCGGCTTTTATTATGTGAAAGTGGCCCAAAGACGCCCAACCCTACTTGTAAAAGAATTTGGCATCCCAAACGATTAATATGTATGATAATAATTGAAACAATGTATTATAATAATTATTTGTAGATAGTCACATGTATTCTATGTACAAGCTAAAAAAACATTGTTACTTTTTCTTATCGTCTTGTATATTACTATGTAGAATATTCTGTCATTTTTTTCCAGTTATTTTTTAATCATTGTTTGATTCCTTCATTCATGTTGCTTCTTCTAGGTTCCGAAACCGTGAGAAATCTCTCTATCTGCAAACAGAACAAAGTGCATGCACGAGCCAATGGTGAGCACAGGTGCCAACTGCGAAATGAGAACTTCTGGTGGTCCAACGCGCCTTGATATATATATATAGAACTATACGCTCGACAAGCTATACGCTCGCGACTATCGCGCACCTACCGATGAAACCCTGAACTGCAGTTATACAAAAAAAAGTTATCTCAGCACCGTTGGAACCACCAACGTCAATTTTCAAAGTTGATTTCTACGCACTAGTGGTGGTGAGAGGAGACCATCTAACACGGTTTCCCACTGAACGACCATATAGTGTCGCCTGATCGACCAGGTCGCCTGATGGAATGCAAATCGCCAATGTATGGTCGTTCCATCGGTATCAGGATATATATATATATATATATATATATATATATATATATATATAATTTCCGAAAAGTATACGAAAGAAAAGTATTAAAGAAATTTGTGGTTTTAATAATGAAACTGACAGTAGTTTAAATAATTTCACCACACTACACACAATTTTCACAAAATTGAGATGAAAACGTTAAGTAAAATTAGTAACCAGTTAAATTTATTTCACACATAAAAAATAACTAATTCACAATTCTTTTAAAATCGCTAAACTAAATCGTTATTTACGGAAATAGAAATCTGAATTCGCTCCCAACATAATTTTAAATTTTGTCAGTCATCCTAATCACAAACTGGATTTGTACTCTTTTGCATGATAATCGTTAGGAGGAATTATTACTTTATCCTATAATGCAATATTTTCCTCCTTTCTGGACCTAGAATTGCATTAGCAAGAAATAGAATGGCCATAGTATTTTTCCCTGTGCAAATATAGAAGTTAATGTGAATGGTAATTCAATTTCAGAATGTTTAAGACAGAGACGAAGAGTTAACTTACTCGACATGACTTCTGCATGGCAAAGTAAACCTTCAGTGTCGCACTCCTTTGAATTTCCTGCAAAATAATATTAATATAATAATAATAATAATAATAATAATAATAATAATAATAATAATAATAATAATAATAATAATAATAATAATAATAATAATATTAATAATAATAATAATAATTGATTAATTGCATGGACAATTCCATATGAAATCAACAAATCAAGGTGGCTCGTATCTTTTAGATTTTCTTCAAATTTTGTACAAATGTTGTGGTACCCAAACATAGCACACATGTAAACTTTTACAGCTCTACCTCAAAGGTGACTCGTGTAGCAGCTATTCGAATTTTAGGAGTTTTGTGAAAAGAACATCTAAGTCCGCTCTCGACTTAAAGTACTGAAACCGCTAGATATCTGGAGATATGGAAGCTATTTGAAAATTGTTTTCACTAAAACAATCTTAGAGTTCGTAACAATTAAAATATTGTAGTAATGAACTTTAAATGTGGGGTTAAACATATGAATCTCACCATCAAAGAGAAAAGAAAAAGAAACATAATGTCAAAATTTGGCAATTATTTCTTAAAAAAAAAACTCCCACTTAACACCTAACATCAACTGAAAAACTCCCACCTTATGACAGTGTAAGTTGAGGGCAGATTTATTCACATTTTGCACAAAAATCCCAAATTTCCAATGGCTATTTCCAGTTTTTCATGCTGAAAATGTTTATAATTGTCAATACTGACCATTGCTAAAAGAACTCAGATTGTCATTAGTTCCAACATCATGAACGACTATGAAAACTGTTGAAGCATTTGAAACAACAGAGTATATCGTTCGTAAATTCCAAAAGAACAGAAAGGAACATATAGCTACATAGAGTTACATTCTATGCTTTCCAAAATATTCTTTTGAAATACGTTAACGATGTTTTTCCTCAAATTAAACAATTAATCTACCTTAGAGATAGATCAGTAGCCTGGAGTGGAACTATTTTGCAACAAGCCGCGGCATAGGTGGCAAGCAAGTATTTTGGACGCTGAAACGTCTAACTAGACATACTAGTTTACAGAGACCACTGGATAACTGGATTGTTACTGTTGCCGATTTCTTCGAAGTTTATCAAACTATATCAATGTCAAACTTCTTTTTGTGACAAAAGATGTTGAAAATGTCCATCCAATGCTACCAAAGAGACTGTAAAAGCCATCACGTTGCAAGGGACTGTGAAAATCATTATAAATACAGCAGCCTGTCAAAACTTGAAGTCAGTAGTGTATCTTCTTCAAAGACAACATTCACTGTAAATACTTGAGCAGAATCGAAAGACATTAACCTTTCATGTGAGCAATTTATTGCATGCATTTATGAAGAGAAATGGTGGATTGGAACAATAGTTGAGAATTCACAGGAACATCGTGACTAATGTGAATTTCCTTCATCCCCGTGGACCCAAAAAAATGTTGTTTTTTTCGCCAAAAACACTTGACAGACTCGAAAACAGCATCATTAATATTGGAGTACCCAGTATTTTAACTTGTGCTGGCAGAAATTACAGCATTTCTGAAGAAGAAATTCAAACTATTGAGAAGAGCTCTGAAATTGGTGATGAGAGATCTTAGACTCAATATGTCAAATTGCTTAAAATCGACCAAACGTGCAAATGTTTTTTGTGTATTAAATGACGATAGTTTACTATTGTTCAGTGTTTCATTTGTTAAATCAAACAGTACTACATGTGTTACGTAATAGGCACATACTGTTTTAAAATAACTTTATAAGTTGCATTTAAGGTAAGAGTTCCTACTGTTTTTCATAACAACCATCAAACATTGTAAAGGAACATACTTAGTCATGCAAGTCGTATTACTAGAAAGTTAAATAATATGAAACTTGATTTTTTTTTCCCTTCAACGTACAAAAGAAAAATCACCCTCCCAACTTTTTATACGATAAACATGAATACCAGACTAATTATTTCGAAAATTTGAGGTTCATGTTAGGTGGGCCTTTTTCAGAAATAATTGCCAATTTTTTGCATTATTTTTCTTCTTCTTCTTCTTCTTCTTTGTCTTTGATAGTGACATTCATATGCTTACTGACCCTGACACTGAATCCAGCTTTTCAGGGCACTTCATAAACGTTGTAAAATCCTGTGACTAAATTGTTTGTTGTGTGTAACTGTTGTCTGTGACTAAGTTGTTTGCAGGAATACTAGGTCCCTTTCAAAACCAGGTTTGGCTAAAATATCATGCTCTTTTCTGATCTTCTGGGCTTTACGAACGAGATACTCGGTTGTTTGATATGTTTCAACAGTTTTCATATTATAGTCAATGATTTTGGAAATAATGACAGAATCTGAATCCTTTAAGCAAATAGTACCTGAAGTTTCAAATTTCTGGCACAATTCATTTATTAAATCACATGAGTCTTGAAAATTAGAAACATTTTCAGGATGAGAAACTGGAAACAGCCATTGATTTTCTTTTTTCTTTTTTTTGCAAAAAGTGCCTAAATACTCCCTGAACTTACATTGTCATAATTTATTTTTTTTGAACATACCAAAAAAGGCCCACCTATTTTTTTATGTTAAAGAGGAACATCAGTACTACTTATTTTGGAAATTTGAGGTTGATGTTAGGTGGAGCTTTTTCACAAGCAATTGCCAAATTTTGATATTTTTTTCTCTTTAATGGTAAAATTCATATGCTTAACCCCACTTTTAAAGTTCATGACTACAGCATTTTAAATGCTACGAATTCTAAGATTGTTTTAATGAAAACCATTTTTAAATAGCTTCAATATCTCCAGAGATTTAGCGGTTTCAGTACTTTAAGTCGAGAGCGGACTTTGGTGTTTTTGCACAAAACTCCTAAATTTCGAATGGCTCCTACACGAGTCTCCTTTGAGATAGAGCTGTAAAATTTGACAGGTGTGTTATGTTTGAATATCATATCACACGTACAAATTTTGAGGAAAATTGAAAACCTATTAGCGACATTTCAGTTTCACATTTTGTGATTTCATATTGAATGACCTGTATGTATTAATTCGTTTCAGCAACAACCAAAAACAGTTTTATCACTGAATGTCATAATTACAACATATAAATGAAAGTTTCCTCAACACAGATCACATACGTATGTGTTGTTTATCATTGGCGAAACTTAAACACATTTCAAAGTTTATTCGATTTTCTGTCTAGTAGAAAAACAAAAGCCATTTTCTACTAGACTCTAGTTCATTCTACTAGCTACCACATATGGTTTATAATACATACTTGAAACAAGATTTATTGTTTTTTGTTTGTATTCTTAACGTCAAAAGTGTCTCTTATCGCGACTTGCCGATAAACTTAACACAAGTGACTTATACAAAGAGTAGAGTGTATAAGAATATGGACATTTTTACATTTTTATTAGGGAATTTACGAGTATTTCTGCGTAAGTAGGATTCGGATTAGTACCGTCAAAGTAATATTTCTGAGAATACTCGGAATTTGAATTCCCTGATTTCTTACCTGGTTCTTCGAGAAAAACACCACAATTTGTTTGTGATAGTGTATGTCGGCTTATATTTGAAAATGGCCTGTGGATCACATTTATCAGGACAATTGTCTTCATACATGAGAGAGAGAGAAGAGAAAGAAAGAAATGTGAAGTCTCTGGGATATATTTGATTCACTATATATTAGGTACAGCGAGGGACATTTCTAAATGGTACAGCCATATGGAGGTTTAAGGCTAAAGTGCTCCACCAGTTGAGTCCAAAGCATTTGCCGGGAAGTATTGCAACCGAAATAATTATAAAAGAAGGCGGGTGGTATAAACGCCAGGCACTGAAAATTCCCGTATACTTGGGCGAAATTCCCACTATCGTCTACAGCATCATTTCTCCAAATGAAATGAATCCACTTCTTATGGCAAACATATTACTTGATATTTGTTCTATTTCTGGAGATAAATTGAAACAAAAAAATTGAAGTCCAATCCTGTTGCTGTTGGAATGAACACTCTTTTTGTCGTTTGATCTGAAATGACTTGGCAGAGTCTGAATAAATATTCTGTCACTTCAGGAGGGTAGGAAGAGAGGATATTCCCCTCCATCAGTGTGAAAACACATACATTTAATCAAACGCTTAGTGAGAGTGAGCCCATTGGTATAGCACTTTTATGATTTCAATCTTTGCTCCCAAGCCATCTTATCTCATAGCTGATGACCTTGGAAAACAAGGGATGAAAATATGATGAAAGAGAGATACAGTCACATGCGCAAATTTAGAATTTGAGACAAAATGATCGGATAGCATCCATATTTTGTCGAAAATTTTGATTTGGTAAGTACACATGTAAAAGCTCACCCAAACCTGAGAGCATCCCACTACCAATTGTTGAATTCAAGTGAAGAACTCAGTTGAGAGCATCAGATGATTACGGAGGGGGAGAAACATCTTCAGATATGGGAAACAAAAAATGAAAGAATTGGAGAGCTCTCAGCAGGACTGAAACCAGGAACCTTCTGAATACTAAGCAACGACTTTACTCACTCATCCACGGCTAGGCAGTCATACGTCAGACACAGAACGTTTGTTACTTACAAAACGTTTTTTAAAGGGGGAAAGCTAGGTCGACCGCGAGGGTGAATCAGTGGTGGCGATGATAAACAAACGAGTTTGTTTTTCGAAGTCCGAAAAAGTGAGCCTAGATCCGTCACAATTCCCGCACATCGATACAGAGGGAATTGCATGTTCCCGCCGTTCATTATATAGACACTAGCTACAAATCGTACTGTCATCCGAGCGATGTGAAAATGTAAAAAAAAAAAAAAAAAAAAAAAAAACAAACTACTTTTTCTTTAGATTAATATTGATTGCATACCTCTTGCACACTTCCAATATGCAAAATCAACCATTATCTTAAGCAGAAATTGCTGAAAACGACAGAAAATGGATATTTAAACATCCAAGTAGAAACCTGTGGTGGAGCGATTCTATTATCAATATTATAATACAAGCTCTTGAAAGTTGCGTCTGTGGTCAAGCGGGTTTAGTACTGCTATTCACATTTCTGACACAAAGGGCGACGGTTCGAACCTCCGTGCGGAAAGTTAAAGTTATGCTTCCTTTTTTTAATATATGATAACTTCTTATAAATAAAATTTCTACTGTGAAGTAGTTGGAAACACATTATCCGACAAACTGTCACTTTTCAAATCCCTGTCCCATTTACTAGCCCGCCATTTCCATAATTCATATACGAAAACGCTAAAAATGAGAAATGTGAACACAGTTGAATACCTAAAACCACACGTGCAAAATGAAAATTATTCATATATATATATATATATATTTCGGGGGGCTTTGCTAACTTCATTCTTGAAAATATGAACATTCTACAAGATATTTCATTCACTTTACAATATGTTATTTGATCAAACATAAAATTTGGGGGGATCAAGCCCGGAAGTCCCCTAAAATACACCTATATATATATATATATATATATATATATATATATATATATATATATATATATATATATATATATATATATATATATATATATATATGAATGTAATTTTTTTGCATTACAAAACCTTATGGTACCTCATAATCTGGATTCTTAAAAGCAATTTGAACTATTATTTAAAAAAATATGTACTGCTTAAAATCGGATTAAATCGCAATGCCAGTAATCTGTAATATCTTACATTCTTATTTATTTACATTGAATGTGTACTTGTTTTATACTGTATAGCATGAATATTAGCTGCTACATAAGAAACAATTATCTTTAATTGAATTTAAGTAGGAAATCGATATACTTATTATAAGAAGAAGCTTGTGAAAATGAAGTGTATAATAATGGTTGTATCTGAAATAGATGTTGCGTAATGGTGTAGTTGGAATACTTACCCCGCCAGCTTTGGAATACTGGGCTCTTCAAACTGTCCATCCTTAGTCGAGTCGAGACAGTATTTTCCTGACAAAATTCAAGTCGAGGAACAGCTCTTCCAAAAGAAAAATATACAATTTTCGAGTCGAGACATCTCTTTTACAGCATATTGTCGAGACGAGACGACCTCAAATCTTGTCTCGCGTATCCCTATCCATCCTACCTACATAAAATCACTTTTGGATACGAATATTCAATTTCTTTTAACGATAATTGTAACCTACGATACAGATTGAAGTAAAATATTAGCTTGAACTGCTTTATTACCCACTTAACCTTCGTATACTGCAATTATATCTGAGTTTGGCATAAATATTTATTATTATTAGAATGTAAACACCGAAGGATATATATTAACACACAATTAGGAAGAACTCAATGCTCGTAGTAATTAACAAATTGGTTGCATGTTTATTTAAAATTAATTCTCTTGAAATCTAAATAATCATTATTAGATAGGAAACAAGAGAACCGTTTTGTTAATTTGGACATATTGTAAGATATTGAGGAATGTGTATGTAATCGAACACAATATATGAAACTAAATGGAATGGCATGTGGAACTGAACTTGAAAGAGGATACGATGTGTAAATTAAAAATTAAAGAAACCAATGGTTAACAGCAGTAGTCACTACTTACAGGAGATGAGTGAAGTCTCGCCCCCCAAAAAAAGTTCAACAATTCTGAAACATAAGGGCGTCACATTTTATTCGTTTCCTGACAAAATTGAAAAATGGATATTGCATATTGTTCGTCTATACCCCTTCAATATAGTTAGCTAACAAACCAAGTACGATCGACTGACTACACGTCGCGTGAGTGAAATTTATATAGGAAGTTTCGATACAGCGTTCACTGAAGTGACGCAGACGTGGTGTTGAAGCTTCTGGTAGGTCTTAATTCATAATGGATTTTAGGTCAGTGAAATTTCTTTATACGCATGAAAAAGCTCTTTAACTGCATACTAAAGGTGTGTCGTATGTTTTATTCAAACCGCCAGGTATTCGGACAACTATGAGCCAAATTCGTTTTGCTTCACGGCTCACAAGTTTAACTTGAAATAAATTCTTACTTCTCCACGGAAACACAAACTGTTTGAATACTCATTTTATTATGGGTGAAATGTATAATTCTGCAAGTAATAAAAATTTCCATGTCCTTTTCGGAGATTCGTTTCCTCGTCCTTTGGCTCAGCAGTTCGACACGTAGACAACTACACTAAATGTCGCTGTGTAACAGCTTGGAGGAAAAACGGTTTCAACTGCACGAAGAACATTGAGGGCATTGGTTATAGCTGGATGGAGGCAAATACCATATGCTCCCAAGTTCGTAGTGCCACTTCCTGTTTTTGGAAGATGAAGACAACGTTAGGGAAATCACGTGTACTGATTGCAAGCACCTGGAAGATTTTGTCATAGATTTGACAGCTCCAAATCAATACATTCAGTGAGTGAACTAGGAGTGAAAAGATACCGGTACTCTATTTTATTTTGATTGGTGTTATTTTTATAAAGATGGAGAACGAAAATATTTTACTGTTCGAACGTTTGAAAGAATACTTTTTTCTTAACAGCTGAGGATGATGGTGGAGAAAATTTAAGAGTAAACAGTCTTAACTGCCCCGTCGGAAAATATTTATCAACAACTAGGTGCCATAATTAACGATTTATAGTAAGGGGTTAATATGAATAAACTGTGTTCTGATGAGCAGGCCTAATTTATTACTAGAAAATAGCTTGCTAATGGTATGTAATATTGGGGTTCTTTCAGATCAGTTTGCTTATCCTAGAGTCCCGTTGATTATAGAGTTTGAAACTAGCTTTAGAAAGCACGTATTGATTTTACAGTTACTGGCAAGTTTTGATTCACTCCCAGTTCATGTGTTCTAATTTTATTAGTTGTAATATAATGTCTTTCTATATTCTGTATTACTAATTTTACATATCAACATTGTTATTATTATATAATTAGTTTAGCAGAATAATAAGCAACAATTTTTTCTAACGCATAGGGATGAGCACGAGTCAAGCTAAAACTCTACTCGACTCAAATTCAAATTGAGTTTCGAGTCAAGTCAAAGGGAATAACCTCGATTCGAGTTCCGAGCCGATTCAGTTTTTCGCGTCGAGTTCAGTCGAGTTTGATAAATGGTTCGTTCGTTTTAACTCGTTTTGAAATCATGGCCTGATTACACTGGAAAACGAAAGCCATGAGAAATGTAAGCTAAACAGTAATATGGAATACTTATAGTGTTGCTCACTAGAGGGAACACTGCTTGCATCTCGTCTCGTCTCGATAGCGAAACCACAAGAGATTATTCATAACAAGCTCAGCTCGGCTCCGCTCAACTGAGACGATGGCTCGAGCCGTCTCACTTGGGGTGAACCATCGGCTCGAGCTGGCTTGGTAGGGATGAGCCATCTGCTCGGTTCGGCTCAAGTGATCCAAGGCTCTAGCCAAGTCGTTGGGTGAGCTGTTGGCTCGGCTCACTTCTCGGTTCGGGTCGATAGTGAATGAGCTGTGAGCCGAGATGCTCGAGTCGTTAATAATTCTAAACCCGGACCGAGCAGTTTTGAAGATATTTGTCTAGTGCCCTATAACTTTTAACAGTGTTTCGCTCGAGCCCGAATACTCAACCTAGACCATCAACCCAAATTCAGAAGCTAGTAAACAATGTTCTTGACTCCTAGACTTCACGACTACTGAGGTTCTCATTCAACTAGTTTTTTAGTATTCAAATACAAACCGCCTATCTTTCACGTTTACATACAGAGTTGTTACATTTAATAATAATAGTAATAATAATAATAATAATAATAATAATAATAATAATAATAATAATAATAATAATAATAATAATAATAAAAGTTGCAGCAGTAGTAGTGTCATTGATAATAATTATACTGTCTATGTAATATACTTGAAGAATATACCAAATTTCACAATAGTAAATCTCCACGTTAAGCGGGTCTCCGTATCCAGGCTTCTAACTATGAAAACATTTACGATCACTCCCCCAATCATTTCACAGATTCAACCTCTTGCATATAAGTTATTAGGACGTAAAATTGAATATAGTTTATACGAAAAAGACCTTTATGCATTGCAAGACCTGTAACGCCCAAATATTCACCACAAACTTATAGTGGCATCGACATAAACAAAAAAAAAGGTGTGGAACAGGAAACTACTTACACAAAAGTCTAAAGAAACTCCACGAAGACGTACGAACTATACGTTCGTGAGACTTCGTGCCATTCACATCGTCTCTCGCTCGCTGACTGTTAGTGTTGTCACACGACGAGTCGATTTAAGTTTGTGTACTGTGCAATTATCTTAGTGGGATATTGAATTTATTAGTGTCTTCTAGCTCTTCATATATTTATTTCTTCGAGTGATTTTGTGGTCGTTCTACCACGAAATTTCGACATGAGTTGTTTACGTGAAAATACCTTACGTATAAATTTTGGTCAAGTAAGTCAAAAGCCTACTTCAGTTTTTATCCATGAATGGATACGAAACACGTTCAAATTAACAATAGATCAAATACGTAGCATTGAACTGGACTATATCAAGAAACAACTGTATATTAAGTTAGTGAACAAGGTTCTCATGGTGAAGTCAAATTCACCGATAGTGACAAGGAATATTTACTTCCTATTGATCTCGCTGACAACAGTATTACCGTCGTTAAGGTGTCTTTGTGCCTCATGGAACTTAGTAATCAACAGTTAACACGAGTGTTTTCTCACTATGGTGAAATACAGTCAATCCTAGACGAACAGTATTCTGCGGATCATGTCTATGTCACCCGTACTGGACGTAAATTAATTAAAATGAAGGTTAAACAAAATATTCCTTCATTTATTACTGTGTGTGGTTTGCGCCTCTTTGGTAGTTATTCCGGTCAAATCCAAACTTGCGCGTTGTGCAATTCACAGGACCATTTTGTTCAAGAATGCCCCCGAAAGAAAGGTCCGCCCTTCAAAGTTCACCCAACAGTTCGAAGTTCTCCACTGCCACCGCTTCGTACCCCTTATAATCTCCCACATGAAAAGGTGTCTCTGCATACTGATAACTATACGGAATTTCCTCTTCTCACTTCTGTTCACCCTGGTATTTCTTCAAGTCATGACGTTCCAGCACCTGAAACATCCCACGATCCCGTCATTCGCCCCGACCTACCAATGGAAGAAGATCGTACTACTGACCCAGAAGTTATTGCCTCTCTGGAATCTACTGCAGTACCCCAGTCTACTCCTGAATGCAAGGCCCAAGAAATTCTCCAGGAAGGACAACTAGCTCAGGTAGGTGACCAACAGTCGGTAAAGGATTTACAAATGGATTCTAGTGCTCCCTTGGACCACGATAATCAGTCTGTTGTGCCATTGGTAGCCGACTCGAATACCACCCGTGACCGGAATGTGCAATCACTCACAAGTGATTCCGCCAGTGGATCCGATCTTAGTGCCCCTGTATATGAAAAACGTAAACTTTCCAAATTAAAGGCAACTGTTACTGGAGTTTCAAAAACTTCTAAAGGAGGTCGTTCTTCAGATGTTACACCTGTTTCAGGTGCACGAACACGGGCCACCTTGAAAAAGTTGAAAGCTGGTACCCCTGTTGGGGAAGACTTATAATTATCTTCTTTGTATTATTGTGGTATCATTTTCAGCCCTTTATGGAGTGTTTACCACTTCGTTTCACTTTATTTTTGTTTATGTATAGTTTTAGTTTTGCCACAATTAACCTAAATGGATTTACTTCTCCTGTTAAACAAGAAGCGTTAAGAGATTTTATTTTCAAAGCAGATATTGATGTGTTGTTCGCTCAAGAAGTCGCCCTTCCAGACTATGGTTCTCTTCCCAATCATACATGCTATTCTCGTTTTACATTATCTATGGTAGTGATCTAGCTTTTAAGACAATTAACGATTACCCAAATGAACGAATCTCCCTTGGCATG